>NC_140580.1:176473550-177216050 GCF_964204655.1 Triturus cristatus | reverse complement strand
CAGACCCACACAAACCATACATACACAACCACACACAACCACACACACACACACACACACACACAAAACCACAATCACACACAACCACAGACACACACTACCACACACACACACACACACACACACCCCCACACAATCACACACACACACAACCACAACCAACCACACATCCACACACACACAACCACACACACAACCACAACCACACACACACACACACCCCGCCCACTCACTGCCTATCAGCCTCCTCTCAGCCAGGTAGCGCGATCGCGATCAGTTTCACATTCACGTGATCGCAATCAGTTTCACTTTCACGGCCGCGTTCACCATGAAAGTGTTCGAGTTTCTAGTTTTATTCAGCATTCACTCTTGTTTCCTAGTGCTTGACAATCCAATCTCTAAAATATTTAAGAAGCCTGCACGTCTCCTGTCAACCATACCACTCCATGCATTTTCTCCGATCCACATAGATATCAGTGGTACAGACAAAAGTAACCAGGTTTCTTATCCTTCCTTCAAGCAATAACCAGAATACTAAACTGCATTTGTGCCCCACTTAGGTTTAAACAGCAAACAGTTCTTCTAATCGGTTTGTTACAGAGGTTGTGTCTTAGGAGAAGGGCAGTGGCACTGGCATGGCAATTTTATAATAAATTGACTCTCTTAAAAATTTGGTTTCCACCAGATTCTGAGTCCTCCACAACACCCTGTTTTTTTGGCTTTCAGCTATGAAAAGGAGACCAATATTTCCCCCATTTTTATTATTCTGTATCCTCGGTTCAATTCTGGGGTTCTTTTTCAACTTGTTGCTAGTTCATTGCGAATCTTACCATTACTAATTCAAATTGTGTTAGCTTTGGCTTATTTGCAATGCAAACTTAATCTCAATAAGTTGGTGTAACAAGCTGCAAGTCCGCTACGGAAGCCCATTCATTTGCTAATTATTTTCCACATAAGGTTGCAAGACCATAAAGTGGAGTTTTCAGGATTTTGAATAGTTTCTTGTTTGAAGATGTTACTCTCTCCTGCGCACCCCACTCCTGTACTAAGGTTACGAGTGACTTGGCACCTGCCTTTCAGAGGTTCTTGCAGCCACCCAAGTCTGGCCTGGCACTGGTGCGTCCCAGCCTGGCACACACCTGGTGATGATCTCCGCACCTCCTTCTAGACCCCAGCTCACTACTGTTTGCAGTCTGTCACTCACCCCTCACCTCCCTGGCACTCACCCTTCACCCCTCAGGCCTGGCAGTCACTCCTCGCACCTGGCACTCACCCTTCTCCCTCTCTGGCACTCAGCATTGAATCTCTGTGAAACTCAACTGTCACCTCCCTGACACTCACCCTCGACCCTCCTGGTACTCCTACTTCCCCTCCCTGGCACATATCCTTCACCTCCCTGACACTCACCCATGTCCCTCCTGGCATTCACTACTCGCCCCCTTGGCACTCACCCTTCACCTCCATGGCACTAGCCCTTCTTCCCCCTGGCCTGGCAGCTACCCTTCACCCCTTGCACTCACCCTTCCCCTCCCTGGCACTCACCTTTGACCCTCCGGACTCTTACATCTCACCTCCATGGCACTCAACCTTCATCTCCCTGGCACTCACCCTTCATCCCTCTGACCTGGCATTCAACCTTCACCTCCGTGGCACTAGCCCTTCCCCCCCCTGGCCTGGCAGCTACCCCTCACCCTGGGCACTCATACTTCCCCTTCTCGGCACTCACCCTTCCCCACCCTGGCACTCATCCTTGACCCTCCTGACTCTTACGTCTAATCTCCCTGGCACTCACTCCTCACCTCTCTGGCACTCACCCTTCACCCCATGGCCTGACATTCACCCTTGTCCCTCCTGGCATTCACTCCTCACCTCCCTGCCACTCACCCATGACCCTCCTGGCACTAGCCCGGTTTCCCCCCAAGAACAAAAAATAACAAGCATTGGCATAGCCAATAGGTCTCGCCTTTGGGACCTTATAAGTGTTTAGCCACGCAACAGTTGATGTTGTTGCACCAAGGATATGGTGTTGCATAACTAAATACTTAGAAGGTCCAAAAAGCGACACCTATTGGCTATGCCAATGCTAGTTATGTTTTGCAAGGCATCGTCTACATGTTTCCCAATCAGTGTCCATGTAAGTGTGTGTCTAAGAGCAAGGATTGAACTTCTGGGGAGAAGGCTGTGGAGTGAAGGCATCTGTGTCTTCTTAGAAAAGCAGCACCTGCGAGTTGGTGGAAGACTGTTTTAGTCACCTCCATCACCACATCTATTATTGTAGCTGCCACATTGGCCCCTTCCTTAACTATGCTTGTATCTTCCTCTTTTCAGTCTCCAGGAACTACATTTATAAGGGGAGAGATGTCATGCTACATTTGGAAGTTGTAACAACAAAAGATGGCATTTGCAGCTTTGATTTGAAGTTTCCGCCATAGAATTAAGCCTGCAGTCTAGGCTACCTGTTCCTCCGCCGTCTCTTTGGTGGTGCTTAGGCTGGGGAGACAGCATTTTCCAAAACGTCTTTGGGCTGCTGGCACAATGATAGAGTCTGGCTTAGGATAGCCTTTCAAACCACCTAGAGAGGAATCTGGGACCCTATATTTCTTCGTCAAGCAGGGTACCACTGCCTACACCGTTCAAGAGTTTGCATAAAATGTATACCTGATAATAAAAAGTGCCAAATGTGAACGGACATTATGGCCTTAGGAGTTTGTTCTTTAAAGTCACAAAGAAAGCATTGCTACCCTACCAATGCCATGGAGAGATTGAACATTTTCACTGCCCTTTCCAATAGAGCATGAAAACGGACTATGCCATACGGAGGGGAATGTGGCTGCACAGTGGTCGTGTGTCCCTTTTTAGGGAAGATGTGTTCCTTGCCCTAATGTTCATGGCCCTCCTATTCTCCCTCTTGCAGATTGCTCTCCTTCTCCATTTCTGAAAACTGAGCGGAGTCTGATGTATTCTTTTTCCCATGTTTCTGGGTGTAGGTAGAATAGGGTGTGTGGGCTGCGAAGGCAATGGAGAGGAGCCCTGAGGAGTGACCTCCAACAACGGAGGAGGGGAAGGCGGCAGAAGCAGCACTGGTACGCGTGGTGGACATGGTGACATGGTCGGCCAAGTGATGGACAAGCTTGGGCTGTACAGCAGGCTGGTGAGAGGGCACCTTCCCAAAAAGTGTCCATCACTTGTTGCAATGTAGTCACAAGTGCATCAGGCACCTGCTTAACATGAGGCTCCTAATAGTAGCGTGCATGATTATAAGATGGGTCATAACCTGTTAAAGGATTTTCAACCACAAAAGTCTTAAGCTGGTAGTCCAATTACTGATACTCCTATTGCTCAAAAGCCTCCTCTTCTAATGCTGGTATATAACGCACATCGAAATGCACAGGGCTGCATGTCGCATCTAAAACTTGTTCCTGGTTGCTGACAACCTCCGTTTCACACTCCAGAATCTGAGAAGGCAGGTGAAAGAGTCATGTTTAGTGGAGAATGCATGAAAGTCACTGCAAATGGAATGTTTGACGGGGTTACGGATACTGTTGGCGGGATGATGAACATCAGAGTAGAGGTCGTCGACAAAGGTCTAGTACATGACGATGCCTATCCTAATATAGCATATCATATTTAACCAAAGCTGCAAAGTAATTAGAGTTTTTACACATAGCTTTCAAAAGAGGAAAGAAACTGCCACAAATGTCGTTTTTCTTTCTCATGAGTGCATCAGAGGTAACATCAGTATTCTCATCACTAATGCTCCCAGAAGAGTTGAACACTCACCATACCACTGTAATAAAATATGTGTCAGATTCTGACAAATGAAAGCCAAACAAAAATAATTCAACAAAAGATGCGTTTGAGGGGACAGTCATACAAATGTAAAATCCTCTGTCCATCTAAACTGTTTTGATTTCCAAACAAATCTTAAGTCCGGTCATGTCGATATGTGCAGCTCATCCCGTTTTGCTTTTTTAGGTCTCGCCTAGGCAGCGCTTGCGCTGTCTCTTCAAGACATGCTGTATTCAGGATATGTGCATGAAGCTCCGCCCACTTCTCGCCCATCTTTTTAATTGACTCCTCTCACTGCCCTTCGTAAATGGTGGCTTTTCATTGGTCAATAGGCTTAGAAGCCCCTCATTAGACCTGCCTTGTAACCTCCCATGAGGACACTCCGTATTACATGTCCTGTTAATCACTATTTTATTTATTAGTTTTGGCGCACTCTTTTCTCATTTTTTTCTTCTTTAACCACAGCAACTGCAGGCAGTCATGATTGCACCTTCTCTGGGGCTACAGCTGACGACAACTCCTCCCCATTCACTCCATCTCTTCCGCTGTAGCTGCCTCCTCCCTCCTGCTTTTTGAAATACAGGGTTAACAATATGGTTATGTTTAGGATTCTTTTGAGCATTTGAGACTTGCACGCTCGTATGACGCAGATTCAGGTTCGCCACTGCTTCAATGTAATCGAGCACTTCCTTCGTGGCACACACTTCACGGACACAATGTTCTTTGAATGTATGCACCTAATGGCCGTGTAATTTATGCACCGGCTTCGCACGATATTCTTTTTATTTATTTAAGCTTTTTTGGGCTGGTGAGCGCGTTGTGCCCACTTCATGCAGCTGCTCGTGTTAACTTTAAGGGTTTATCTAATTCGTAGGCATATCCTCGCAGGCCTCATAAACTTCTTGTCAGCTCGGCTCGGCTCTGTTAAGTTCCTTGCTGCATTTGAAATGCACGCCGTGTGCTAAATTATTTTTCCATTTCTCTCACTGGCTGAGTGCCGGTGGGGGAGGGACCCTGTGCGCTCTGCCTACCTTCATGGCACATGCTTCAAAGACTGGCCATGCACATTGCCGCAAGTTTAGTCACAGACTACAGCATATTGGAGCAATACCTTACTGCGGACAGCTACGCTTAACTATAGAAACAGTGAAGGGAAAAACATTCTTGAGGAACGCGAGTAACCCGCCCAAGTGGGAAATTTCGCCTACAAAGTAAATTTTCCACAATTGTATTGAGCTGGTTAGATTTTGTGGAATTTGCAGTGTTATCATAGTTTTGAGGGTTTCCCCAAATGCCTCACCCCCATGTGAACCATGTGGGGAAAAAAACACACGCTCCACCTTTCCCTGGCTTCGAGCTGTTCTCTCGCTTGCATCTACCCCCGCCTCCTCCTCCTCATCTACCACAGGGACGTGGAAAATGTCACTGTATGCTCGTCTCCTATTCCCGCCCTCCTTCACGTCCATGTCTTTTTGCCTTCTCAGACCTCGTGCCTTTACCTCTCTATTTCAGATCATATTCAGTTTCTACTCTGTTTTTCATGTCTAGCAGTATCCTAAAACCACAAATGAAACATATCCAGGTCCCATCGGGTATCAACACTACATCCATTTCTATTGCTGTCTGCATTCTCTTTCCCTTGCCCTACAATAATATGGTTTTTTTCTGGAGTTGAGAGCATAAATCAAGTTTTCAAATACTTGCAAAAGTGAATAGTTTTGGAACATGATTGCACGTTTTAACTTCAGAGTTCTAGAGGTCAGATTTCTGAGACTGGAAAGTGTTTTAAAGTGTACCCAATATACATGATGTACACATCCCAGAATGGACCTCTCGCTGTTGTTGCGCAGTGATTTCATTCTGCAGTTTGAGATGTCGTAGTCCAACACTGGCTCTGCAGAATTCAAACTTTTATTCATATAGTGCTTCTTAGGAATGAACAACGTGAGGTAAATGGGCGCTGTTAAAATTGCCCACAGTAGTGACACTCAGAGTTCAGACTGCATAAGGCTGAGCTGGCCTTGCCGGAGTTCAAAGGTGTAACCTGAAAACCACAGCAGATACCAGAGATGAGGGTTTAGCTAATTGGGTGTTAACAGACAACCCTCGCATCATAACTAGTGGCATGAAGGTAATTGTGTCTGAAACTGCGAGTCATTGGAAATCTTGGAACATGGTCGAGCCACCTACCTATGCTGTTATACAACACTTGCTGCCTCCTAATGAGCCCTATCCAGGGTCTCTGGTCTGGTACTTTTCCAATTGACCAACCGGTGTGCAATTGTGAATTAGACCACGGTTTGGAAAGCTAGTGCCTAGAAGCAGTAAAAATACATCTTGCAGCTCAATCCTGCATGGCAACGTTTTGAAACACAGAGCAGGGATAGGATTGAATGACTGGTCATTTGTTGATGGATGGTCCCAGCATGGGATGAGACTAGGTATTGTGCAGTGCTTTCAAATATATAAAATACACATTGTCATATACAACGCCAATAGTTCCAACTCTCGCAAATGTGAGACATATTGTATTGCTAATGCTTGTCCTGTCATGATGTTAGTATAATGTAGTTATATTCTTCCCCTGTTTAACACTTAACTAAAAGTGTTAATATACAGAGAAAAAACAGAGGACTCAATGATTAGCTACCATCTGTTATTTACAGCCAGAGAGATTATCGGAGTTGATCCGTAACTTTCTGCTTGGCACCAGCTCCAGAGCTAACAATTAATCAAAACAGCTTAGAACACAGTATACCCTAAGCAGCCCATTACATTTTGCAATAATCAATTTCTCACCTTTGATGCCAAACAAATGTAAGGAGTCCCTGCACCCAACCGAACCCTGAAACCTTCAATGTCTCAGGAATGGAAAATGAAGATACAGTAGAATTTCAGACTCACCTTGGTCTTGGCGGGAATCACCAGGACTACGTTTTCTAAACGGATTCCGAATGAGCCATCCTCGTAGTACCCAGGCTCTGTAAAGGAAGATATCAAAGCAATGTTGCAGATATTATATTTATACAAGGCAATGGTTTCATTAAGAAAGAAGCATAACTATCATATGTGTAACTGAATGCAAATGTTCAACAGTTTAGGTAGTAGACTATTTCTATGTACTTTACAACTTTGGAAGATGATGGAACCGAGGCAGCAAGTAATAACAAGAGTTTCAACGGATAACACCATTTAAATCTCTTGGTTCCGTCGTGGACATTGAAGCCACAAGACCACATTGCTTACCACTTAGGACATTCCCAAATGAATTCCAAATCGCTCATGTTTGAACTATAAGATGTTGAAAAGTGTTAAAACCTAAAAAGACACTGTCTGAAGGGTCTTCACATATGCTTTTGCACACATCCTAATAGGCCTCATACAGAAAGGTTCCCGGGGTAGAAATGTCTGCTGATGCTATTGCTCTTTCCTATTTCCTCAAAAAACTCTTAAAAAGAAAATTTTACAACTTGGAAATTCAATATAGCAGTTCACAATGTTTCCCGTTCCCTCTAATTGGACATTTGCCCTTTATGCAGAGTCAGATGGGATTTGTTTGGTCATTTACTGTACCCTATCTTTGCTGGCTGTAGAATTCTGTGTACTTTACCCCTGCTAACCAGAGGTAAAGTGTTTTGTGTATTCTTTTTAAACATCATAAGGAGAAAGTTATTTACCTACGGTACAAATCGTTCTGGTGGATACTCTATCTACATGCAGATTCCTCACCTGTAGGACAACCTGAGGCATCAGATTGGATCCGGAAACTTCAAAGATTGGAGGGCGCCAGTAGAGGGCACTGGATTCAGTCGGTGCTGGAAGTGACGTCAAATGACGACACCTGGCTCATATAGCACCCGCCCTGGCATACCCTCCGTCTTTTTTCTAAGCCTTCAACGTGAAAGGATAGAATGACAACAGGAAAACATTTCGCAGAACCAAAAGAATGCATAAATGGATCTTATCAGTTTGTAGAATCATCCATTAAACAGGGAGGTGTGTGGGTCGGTGAGGAATCTGCAGGAAGATAGAGTATCCAACAGAAAGATAGTTACCACAAGTAAGTAACTTTTTCTTCTGATGTATACTTTTACTTGCAAATTCCTCACCTGTAGAACAGATTCCAAAGCAACGCCCCAGTGGGAGGAGGGTTGACGGATAATTACACGAGGAAGTACTATAGGATTGACCTGGTGAAGTGACCATCCCTTCTCACTTCGCAGTCGAAACAATAGGGATTAGCCAATGTGTGCATGGAGCCCTAGGTTGCCGCTTTGCAAATATTCACAAAAGGGCAAGAGTAGAAGTGGTAGATTTGGTCTGGTGGAATGAGCATGGATCCCTTCAGGCGGGTCTTTCTTGGCCAAGGCATAGTATGTTTTACTGCATAGAATTATCCAACGGGATAACTTTCTCTTCTGGACCTTCTACTCCTTTTTGGCACCACAATAGGCAGTACAAAGCTGATCATCAAATGAGTGTTACTTGGTGCGTTCAATGTAGTGATTGACTGCTCTCATGGGTTCTAGCTGATGCAACCGTTCCTCCTCCTTTGATGGATGAGGGGCGGGTAAGAAGTAGGAAGAGTGATGGATTGGACAAGATGGAAGGGGGTGATCACCTTTGGAAGGAAAGCAGCCCTGGTTTGCAACACCAACTTGTCTGGAAAAAATGCTGTGAAGGGAGGGCGACAGCTAAAGACTTGTAGCTCACTCACTCTCCTAGCAGAAGTTATTCCAACCTAAAATACAGTTTTGATAGTTAATAATCGAAGGTTTCAACTGTGAAGCGGATCAAATGGAGTCCCCATCAAAAATGTAAGAACCAATTTCCAGTCCCATTGAGGAACCACAAAGAGAGTAGGAGGAAAAAGGGAAGTCAGACCCTTGTGAAAACGTATGACCACTGGGGACTTATACAGGGATGGCTCATGGAGACAGAGGAAGGCAGACAAGGGGGCTAAATAACTCTTTACTGTGCCAATGACACATTCCCTCTGAGCCAAGGAAAGCACAAACTGCAACAAATGGGATAACTTGGTCTGCAAAGGATCCAGGCCATTGTCTTCACACATTGCAACAAAGTTGCCCCAACTGCCGGAATAGTCTGTGTTAATGGAGGGGTAACTCACAGATAAGATGACGTCCATCACCCCCAGTGGCAGACGAAAGGAGCTCAACAATCCCTGTTCAGTCTCCAAGTATGTAAGTCACAGAGATTGGGGTGCAGAACCATCCCCTCTCAACTAAAAAACATGGTCTGGCCTGAATGGCAGGTGGAGCTGAGGACATGTGGAGATGCGCAGGTGGTCTACATACCACACCCTTTTCGGCCAATCCGGGGTGATGAGAATAACTAGTTTACAGTCTTGGCAAATCTTCCTCAGAACAAGAGGAATCAAGAGTATGTGTGGAAACGCGCAGTGAAGCTGAAACTTCCATTTCCACTGAAACGTGCCCCCCCCCCCCCCCCCAAGGCTTCCCTCAACCAATACTTTTTGGCCGCAGAACTGTGGACATTGAGCAATTTCCAAAGCAGTGCCCCACTGGGAGAAAATGTTCTTGGCTGCCTCCGGCAGGAGATGACACTCATGACTGACAAGATAACGCTGGCTCAGACTGTCTGCTCTGCCATTCAGAGACTACGCTAGGTTATTGGCGGTGAGCCAGATCCCTTGGTGGTGGGCCTAAAAAATAAGTCTCAACGCTTCAAGACAAAGGAGGCCCTACTTCCCCTTGCTTGTTGAAATACCACACTGCCATCATGTTGTTCGGCAAGATCTGGAGAGAAGGAAGACCTTGAACACCAGCCGAATTGCCTGCAATTCCCAGCAAGTTGATGTGAGGCACCTGCTCTTACGGAGACCAAAGGCCCCTGGAGCCTCCAGATGAGCACCCCACTACAGGGTGGAGGCATCTGTCACTACTACAAACACTGATGGCGGCAAAAAGAAGGCCATCCCAAACGTCAGGTTTGCCTGGTTTCCACAAAAAGCCACTTCCGCCGCAGATGGAGATCCCAATGGAGTCTTCCAGATCTCCCCTGTACTGCCTGCGGAAGCTCCACTGCAGGGCCCTCATGTGCCTACGTGCATGTGTAACCAGGAGAATGCAGGAAGTGAGTAGACATAGGTACAGCAGGACTCTCAGGTCTGGAATTCTGGTGCCTGGTTGGAAGAAGGGAGTCATTTCCAGGATGTCTTGGACTCTCTGTGAAGGTGGGAAGGCATGCAGAATATTGGTGTCCAGTACCGACCCAATGAACTGGATTCATTGGGAGGGCCACAGATGAGATTTGGAATCAATGATTGGAAAGCCAAGGTTGACTGCTAATGGCATAACACAAATTCTGGCTTTGAAGAGCCAATTTACGGAAAGATAGGGATTCAACACAGTTTTAGTTGGGACGCCACCACTGCAATCACCTTTGTGAAGACTCGAGGTGCCAATGTCAGCCCAAACGGAAGTACTGCAAATTGGTAGAGTACAGAGCCCAAGACAAATCGCAAGTACTTCTGATAAGAGTGCAAGATTGAAATGTGGATGTACGCAGGGGCATCATCCGGTCTCCATGCTCTAACTCAAGTAGAACTTGAGCTAGGGTTAGCATCTTGAACTTTTCCTTATTGAGGAAGTTTAGTCTTCGGAGATCCAGGAAGGGCCAGTGACCGGTATTGTTCTTGGGCATCAGGAACGAACATGCATAAAAACACTGGTACCCTTTCCTTCTTGGGCACCAACTCCACTGCCCCTTTGAGGAGGAGAGTTGCCACCTCCAACTGCAGAATTGCCAGATGTTCAGGATGGGGGGCATGACAGAGGTGGTGGGATAGGAAGCAGAACCTGTAGGAAGGGGAGGGAGTAAACCTTTGATACCATCTGGAGGACCCATTGGTCGAAAGTAATGCCCTTCCAGGCAGATAGAAAATGGGACACACTTTCTCAGAGAAGCCTTGCGTGGGGTTGAGAAAGAAATAGGTCTGCTTTACTGGGGCCGCTGGGAAAGAGGAGGAGGGTTGGAGAAAAAGTAGATCCTCGACCCTTGCCCATCCGCGGCCTCTGTATTGCTTGAAAAGCGTGTTTTGCTGCTACTATTACTGCTGGAGTGGCGACAAACATTGGTGGGGACAAAAGGAGCATCCTCGACCAAAGCCTCAAAAGCAAAAAAAACTTCTATAATCTTTAGTCGGCGAAGATTGTAATTCTAAAGAACTTGCAGTGGCTTTGCATGTTTTGAACCTTTCAAACACAGAGTTGGCCTTAGCTCCAAAAAGGCACACGCCGTCGTAAATGAGGTCCATGAGATTAGCTTGAACATCTGATGAAAAATTGAAAGTGCAAAAACAAGGATGCTGTCTGACTGAGATGAATGTGCCCACCTCCCTGGCGACTGAATCCACGTCATCCAAGCCAGATTTGATGATGAGCCGCAAAGCATTGTTTCATGTAGGGCAGAAAATTATATAAGGACATTTGCGCCATGTCCCATAAAGCATGAGTATATGGTGCAAGCAGTCAATTGGCATTAAGAAAATTGAGTGTCATGTTTCATGCTGAGAAGATTTTATTTCCCCAAGCTTCCACCCTTTTTGATTACCTGTCAGAGGTAACCTTTGTACAAGTGCCTCCAGATTGTGTCCTTGAACAATAAGCCAGAATAACTAGGTTTTCCGGAAAAGGTGAGATGACAAAAATGATGGGGTCAGCAAGAGTGGAATGATGTCTGCGAGCCACCAGGTGATTCACAGATGGCAAAGAGGAAGGTTTTTCCCAGGCAGACAGCATAGGATCTAGCAGAGCCTCGCTGAATTCAGCTGGAACCACTGAAGGAAGTAGAACCTCTATGATGTCATTAGATTTAACCTTTATGGTAGGCCCTTTTAGGTACAGCACCTCAGCAACTTTACTTTGCTGAGTGAGACCACTTTTGGCGTAAGCGGTCCTAATTATAACTCAATAGTAAGTTTTGGGGAGGTGTCCGGTCCCACTGGTAAAGGGCAGTCCATGAAATACCAGGGGTTTCGGAAAAGTAGGATCCTCAGGCTACTGCTCCAATATGTCTGAGTCTGAGCCAAAAAGTTCATTGAGGAAGGTACTGAACGCATCTTCTTCCAGAACCTCTGCACCTCACGACATGCAGGGAGCCGTGGTTCGACTTTGGGTTCAGTGTTAGTGGTTTTGAATTTGGGGGCAGAGGTGGAATCGGGGATATCCACAGTAGCGGTTACAGCGTCATGACATGGAGTGCCGGGTCGAAGCAGTATGGTGCTAATGCCGGCTCTGCAGGAACAGCACGAAGGGTATATAGAGTGGAAAAACTTTGTGGATCCACTGGTCCCACAGGAGCACCAGGGGGCACCAACACCTTTACAAAGATGGCACACAATGCATTTAGGAAATTTTCACCCTGGGTTTCACACCCAGTACCAAGAAGTCAATGAGTGCCGTGGTCAGCACCAAAGGAGTCGCTAGCACCAGGACCCGAGATCTGTCCAGGACCGGTTCTACGGGGGAAGCAGGGCTGCATGAAGGATCTTCTGAAGTTATAGCACCAATCTCCGGCTCCGAGGGCGAAGGTCCTGTTTGAGAGGAAGAACACCTACCTCAAGGCCACTTCTTGCCCTTCTTCTTGTGTTTGCGCAGCCTCTTCCCACATGACGTGGACGAAGACTGGAAATGGTGAGACCGTTCTCTGTGCTGGCGATTGTCCCTGGCTCAAGCCATTAAGAGTTTTGCTTCTTGTTCTTTAATTGCCTTAGGATTCATGCTAAGACATGAAGAACAAAACTCAGTGTCATGATCAGATCCGAGGCACCATAAACAAATGGCATGGGGATCTGTGATGGACATTTGCCCTTCACAGTCCCTGCATGGTTTAAACTCTGACTTCTTCAGGGGAGACATTCTGAGAAGGTACAGCATTATTTCTGACAGAAAAATAATTGAAGAAAGATTTCCCTCAGGAAAAAAACACGGATCTGCGTCAAAGGCACAGAAAAAAGAGCACTAACATCGGTACGCTAGGAAAGGCATTATATGGACTCAGTGGCTTCATCTGACATCCCTTCCAGCACCCTCAACAGGTGACCACCAAGCTTTGAAGTTTCTGCATCAAGTCTGACACCTGGGGTTGTTCTGCAGGAGAAGCATCTGCAGGTAGAAGCATCCATCAGAAATATGCAAATGCCTCATTGGCACATTTAAATTACTTGTAAGTCCCTAGTAGATGTACTACCTATACCAAGGGCTGGTAAATGTAATGCTACTAGTGAGCTGCAGTACTCATTGTGCCACCTGCTAAAGTAACTCCTTAAATGTCTCCAGGCTGGCTACTTCAGCCTGGTTGCGCAGTTTTAAGCTTCAATTTCAACCTGGCAAAATAAACCTTTTGCCAGACCTGAACTTTCCTTTTTAATAGTTATAAGCCTCCCTTAAAGTAGGCCTTAAAAGCCGAGTGGGCAGGGTATATGGTACTTAAAAACAGATCATGTCCTGGCAATGAACAACCTCCAAAGTTGTTTTTCACTGTGACAAGGCTGCCTGGCTTATAAATTAATAATCCACATTTGTAATAATCCACATTTGTAAAGCGCGAACAATCACCCGTAAGGGTCGCTAGGCGCTGGGGGCCGTCGGGAAGATTAAGCAAGCTATTGTGCTGGCTAATCTGCCGGCGGAGCTGAGGATCGAACCGTGATCCCCAGATTCCGGAGTCAGTCGCCCTGGCGCCACACCTCTTCCTTTAACACTTATGTACATTTTTACATTTAATAAGAACTAAATTCAATTTGGGAATAGCTATAGAAATATTTCAAGGACACATTTTAATAGTAATTTAAAATCCAACTTATTTATCAAGTCTGATTTCATATAACTATTTTGGAAATTGAGCTTTTAGAAAAGCTGTCATTTTCCTTAATAAAACCAAAAGGCTTTCCGGACAGTGTCAAGATGTCACCTGACGGCTCCCTTGTGGTAAGAGGTCTATTGCTCCCAGACAGTGGACAAAGGGCTTTGGGTGAGCCCCTTCCTAAACTTCTAAGAAAGCCTACTCTGTGTCACTGGCAGATGAAGCTCACACCTAGGCCTGGCTCCCTTTTGTCTCTCTAGCCAGGCTGATTTCAAGCCCAGTTGGAGGGCTTGATCAGAACTGGTTTAAGGGGTGAACAAAGGAATTCCCTCCAACCACAAGCTGGCACTGGGCATAAATGAGACTTCTCCTCAGAACATTCAGAAACAGAAGGACTAGGCTGATGTCGGATGAACCTGAAGGAAGACTGTACCTGCCTGCCTTGAACTCTGGACCCCAGGAGTGACTTTAAGGGTCAGTAAGTTGACACCCTTTTTCAGCTAAAGGGGCACAACAAGCATCCAGGGGCCCTTTTTCCTGCACCTACCCAGGTGACCTGTTCTAACTGGACCTGTACGGGACCCTGCTGTTGGCCTCTGCAAAAGTGAATCCTAAATCGCAACTGGTGCCCCCCATGTCTGGACTCTTGGATGGTATTAGAGTGTACTTCTCTTTTCCCCAACCTGCATGAAGTGGAACTTCATCTCACAAACTTTCTGTCTGGAGAACCGATAGAGACCGGGGTTGCTGTTGACGTTAAATTGCCGGTCAGCCTGAACTTGCTGGTTTGCCCCACTGAAGGAGATCAAACTGTCAGAAAAGTTTGGAAGTCCCCAGGTAGAAGGCTTCATCGGGACAAGCAGTAGCCAACAGCCGTTAATGCCTTCCTGGGTAGGGACTTCACCCATTTGGAGATTTTCTGCCTTCGTGGTTGCCCACACTGGGACCATGCTCTCCTGCAACTTGTCGTATTCAAGCCCCTCTTTGGATCCAGATTGGAGCTAGCCCTGCCGACTCTTCGACAAAAGTTTCTAGGACATAAGGGAAACTTTCCACAGAAACGAACCTCATCCCTGTATCCCACTGGCGATCCATCGAGGTCAAACTTAACTTTTATCTTTGGCTCCGTCTAAATCGACTAGATAGTCTCAGTTGTCGCTTTATGCGGCTATTTTTAATTAAAACTTTAAAAAATCATATCTCCAGTTACACGTCTTGAATTTTCTCTATTATCCTTAATTGATATGGGATTTTCCTTGTGTTATGTTTTTACATTATTACTGTTTAAGTGCTGTGGAAACACTTTACACATTGCTGCTAAGCCTGACTGCTTTATGCCAAGCTGCCAGAGAGCTAAGCACATGTTTATTTAGTGAATTCAGTAGTTCACCCTGACAAGGATTGTGATTACTATTTGAAGTGGGTTCTCACCCCTTCACTAGTACTTCAATGTATTACACCTTTTGAAAGTAGCTCTTGCTTATTTCTCACCAACTCAGAAGCAGGAAGATAATTCTCAGATGCCACCTGACTCTGCAGTGAAATCTTCTGCAGTGTTACATGAAGAAATAGTCTTAGTTCAGTGTCAAAAGTGTTCATACATGTATTAACAGCATGGGTTTACATTAGGTGACAATACTATGTTAGACCGAGTTCTCCGGAATGGGTAATTATACGGGCAATGTGGTTATTCAAAAGAGAGTAAGCTCAGGGTCCCCTACAATCAGCACTCAAGATACTAAATTCACAACAGAATTAAAGCATCACTAAATCCTCTTTAACTCTGGATAGATGTGTGTGAGTACCCAAGGATCAACAAAATGAATGTTTTTGAGATAAGCTAAGTACAAAACAACAGTTATCAAAAATAACAAAGAGTGAACGAACAGGAAGATCAATGAAAACACACCACTAACATATCACGAATACATAAAAAACACTTACAGAACAAACAGTAATCAAAACAATGGAAATGATGAAAACATAATATGAAACACAATACCAAATGTTATTCAGCAATTACACAATAAACTGGTCATCTTCAATGAGACACAAGTAATCACAGAGCAGAAGGCACAATAATCACATAGAGCAGAGGGTAACAACACTATGTAGTAAGGAAATCGGGGCTCCTGGCTAAATGGACTATAAATGCTTTGAATCATTGAATGTTTGTGAAGGTTAGCAAACACCTGAAACAGAATTGACAAAGAGCCAATGCAGTGCAGTGCGGAAATGGACACAAAATCTCAGCAAACAACAAATGTTTGTCAACTTTTCCCAGACACTACTGTTAATCTACTGAACAGAATCTTTCAAGCAACATGTGATATTTTGTATGTCTTCAGTATGTAATGCCCATAAACACAGATGTCAGCAAACACACGAAGAACACAAATCAAGAGGAAACACAGTTAGTAACTACAGTATTGATGCCATCTGCAAGGAATAAAACAGGAACTCAGAATTCCTATGTATAAGAGAGATGGAGGTATGTGGACATCGCAGCATCATGGGATATGTCGGTGCACCACCTCTCGAGCACACATAGCTTACAACAGCCCAATAGGTCTGTGCATCCAGCCAGTAGAATGGCCAACTGGGTGCTGGACCACGGTGCTCTGTGCAAAGTCTAATCTGCATGTAGCAGCAGTCAACCATCTCTCAAAATGCCAGCCTCCATCATTAATGCACAGTTTGAGGAGCCCATCAAATGTTCGCAAACACTGAGAGTCAGAGGTGGATTCTTCAACAGACCACCGCTACCTCGTGTTCAGGGATAAAGTAGCCTCAGGCTCTTGTTCATGTCATTGTATCTCCTTGGGTAGACTCCAGGCTTCTAAGCAGGACAAGGTCATCAGAAGCCAAGCAGGCCAGCAGAGCTTCAGAAAGGCCAGCAGACTTAGACCTAGCCAGGAAGAGGGGGGACAATCTGGAATTAACTTTTAGCAACAAAGCCCACACAGGCCCCCAGTCCCCAAAAAATAATCGGGCAGGGTATTTCCATTTTATAGTTCCGAAGCCGGGCAGTTGAGCAGATGCCAACTACCATCCAGGGTGCTGTGCATTCTTACAACTGGTGAAGTGCCTAATGCGAAATGCTTTGTCAAATTTGGATGATTGTGGTGAGTGAGTGAGTGCAGCCTTGCTTTTGGAGAGGATGCATGGCGGTTATGCTGCCTGTTTTTATCAACACAGCTTTGTGCCGAACCTGGTGAAAGAAGGCCTTGACATTTAGACGGATAGCCAGGAGCACGAGGTAATTGATGTGGACGTCCCATTACTGGGACGACCACATGCCCTGAACAGTCTGCTGCTAAAGATGCGTTCCCCATCCCGAGAGCGAGGCTTCCGTGGTGTTAGTCACCTGCAGAACTGTGTCCATGAAGGGCCATCCCTATAACAGGCTGTTGCTGTTTCACCACTGCAGAGAGTGATGGGTGCTGGCCCATAGCAACACTAGATTGTCCCAGTGACCCTACACTTGAGACCTTTGTGTTAGAATGCATTGCTGCAACAGACACATGTAAAGTCTGGAGTTGGAATCGATGTCTGTGCATAAAGCCATCATTCCAAGAAGGTGCATAACTGTTCTGACCATTAAGTGTCAATTTGCCTGAAAAAGAGGCAGATGCTGGTGAAATGCCTGCACTCTTGCCTGGCAGGGGTAAGCCTTGGCAATGACCGTGTGAGAGCAGTTCCGAGAATGGATTGAACCAGAAGGGGCTGAAGGTGAGATTCAGCAATATTTATTGTGAGGCTGCACTGTGGAGGAGTGAGATGGTGGCCTGAGTGTGATGGAGGCACTGCTGTTTGCTTGCATTCTTGATCAGCCAATTGTCCAACTACGTGAATGCAGTTCCTTTCGAGATGGGTATCAACCATGGCATGACATTTTGTGAATACTCTGGCGGCAATGGCGACCCTGAATGGCAACACTGAATTGATCATGCTGAGCACTTACTACAAAGTGCAGGCAGCAGTGATGGGAAGGATGGATGGGTAAGTGAAAGTTATTAAGTAATCGTGATGCAACAGAGGGATGACATTCTGCAGAGTGACTATGTAGAAATGCTCTGAGTGCGTGAACCTGTTGAGGAGCCTGAAGAGTACTAGACTTAGAGATCCTTTTTTCTTGGAGATGAGAAACTACAGGGAGTACACCCCTTTGCCTCAAAGTTGCCATGGTATTGTTGCTATTGCTCCTTTGAAGATAAGCGCCTGAACCTCTTCTTGAAGAAGGCGCAGGTGTTCTGCGGGCAGGGCATGCTTGCAGAGAGATAGGTTTGTTGGGGTTACAATGTAATCCAGACAATAACCATTCTGAATGACACTGGTCAGAGATAATCTCTTCCCATCATGGGAAAACCCCCTGTAGTCTTACACTGGCAGGCGAAGTGTGACTGGAGGAAAATGCAAGAAAGTCGCTGTTTAAAGGAGATTGCTCCTTTAGCCTCGCCTCCTTTGGCCCTTCCTCTGGTTTTTTAAATTCTGTAACCCCCAGTGAGTAACGCATGCTTGCTGTTGCTGGTAGTGTTGCTTTTGGTTTGTCTGACTCCCCTATACAGAGAGCTGCGAAAGGACCCCCAGGGAGGACGAGTTTGAAGGGCACCCATCTCCTTTACTGTGTCTGCGTACTGTTTTTATTTTATTTTCAGGCATCCAGTCAACTTGAGGTTGAAACAGATGTTCCCAGTAAAACAGCAGGTTCAGCAGATGTTGTTGGACCTCTGGCATGAAGACTTAGGATGTTGGGAGAGGTTGTAAGAAGTTCTAAGCAGTAGCCATGACAAACCACAGCTAATACCCACTTGTCTAATGTGATTTCCTGCCAGTGCGATAGAAATCCTACAGTCGACCCCCAAAAGGTGTTATGTGATCGCGAGTGGGGAGAAGGGGAGTAAATATTGAGGTGAAAGACATTGTACTGGAATCTCCTGTGCCCCTGTCCATTATTGTTGTCTATATAGGCATCCCTGGTGTAACTGTTTGCTTATTATATAACTGCTGCTCCTTCTAGTATGAGGGAGTAGGGTCTGGGGAAGCATGCCTGCCTGTTGTGTTGTCTCTGAAAGGAGCCCCAAGGTTATGAGGATTGAAAGGCACCTCTAGCTTTTGAGGTATTTTTATCTTATTGGATTTTTTCTAACATCTGATTAACCTCCAAACCGAACAGATGATCTCCATCGAAGAGCATGTTAAGCAGATGTTGCTGGAGGTCTAAAAGAGATACAAAGAGGTATGTGTTTTCTGCAGCTGGCTTTTATCAGCCACATTGAAGCCTGATAAGTGGAAAGGCAAAAGGCTGTCCTCACCTAAAGGTCAAACCCTGAATAACAGAATGCATTCCAACCTTTCACTCCCACCACCTACAGTGGAACAGGAAGATGTCAAAACGGCCACTGAATTTCTCTCTTCCCACTTCAGTAACTAGGCCCCCTCACTCCAGCTTCCGGAACGTCCACAATGCACTTTCAATGTCTGGGAAACAACCTCACCTCCATCTTGTGCTAAAGGCCAGGCCAAGGTCATCCAAATAGATCTTGTAGGCCTCCATTACTCTGGTTCAGTCATACACACCATGCATGTAAAATGGAGGCCACACACACAAAGAAGCATAACATACACTTGGGATGTTAACACTAGGATCCGTGTTTGACCAGAGAAGAAAAGGAATATGCTACTTACCAGTATGCATCTGTTCTTGGCATGTAGAGCTGCAGATCTACACACTTTTGCATAGATCGCCATCTGGTGTTGGGCCCGGATGTTTGCAGTTTGTTTTTCCTCTTGGAAAGTCTTTGGAAGTCATGAGGTCGGTGACTCCTCCCTTGGATCGTATTGCGCATGGGCTTCGGCTCCATCCTCAGATTGTATTTCGCCAACAGGGAAAGATGGAGCGTAGTAATAACAGTGAAGAAACCCATGTGTGTTGTATCTAAATAAGATAGACTGGAACAGATACAGGTAGCCGGGTGGGCATGTGCAGATCTGCAGCTCTACAGCTCTACATGCCAAGAACAGATGCATACTGGTAAGTAGCATATTCCGTTCGAGGCATATGAGCTGCAGATTACACACTTTTGCATAGACTATATAGCAGTTCCCAACCTTAGCGCCGACCACCGGTATCTGTTGCAGTGGTTTGAAATAGTTTGTTAATTACAGCCTGGCCCACACTAGCCTGTTGCTTGGTTTGCACATCTACACAGTAATTTTTAGTGAAAGTGTGCGGTGTTGACCATGTAGCTGCTTTGCAGATATCATCTAATGGGATGTTCCCTAGAAAAGCCATGGAAGCCCCTATCTTTCGTGTAGAATGGGCTTTAGGGGGAACGGATAGCGTTTGTTTTGCTTTGTGGTCGCAAATCTGGATGCATTTTACAATCCACCTAGCTATCCCTGATTTTGAGAAGGGGTTGCCCTTGTGTGGTGGAGAGAAAGAGACAAACAGTTGTGTGGTCTTTCTGAAAGGTTGTGTTCTTTGGATATAGTAAAGTAAGGCTCGTTTGACATCTAGCATGTGTAGAGCCCTTTCTGCAACAGTTTGAGGTTGCGAGAAAAATACCGGTAATTCTACCGATTGGTTTAGATGAAAAGGGGAAATGACTTTAGGTAGGAATTTTGGGTTGGTACGGAGAACAACCTTGTTCTGGTGCATTTGGAGAAAAGGTTCTTGTATGGTAAGTGCTTGTATCTCACTGACCCTTCTAAGGGAAGTGATGGCTACAAGAAAAGCTGTTTTCCATGTGAGAAATTGCAGTTCGCATTTATGCAAAGGTTCGAAGGGCGGTCCCATTAGCCTTGTGAGAACTATATTTAAGTTCCACACAGGTGAGGGTGGTACTCTGGGGGGGAATTATTCGTTTTAGGCCTTCCATGAAGGCTTTAATGGCAGGTACTCTGAAAAGTGATAGGTGCTGCCTGTTCTGTAGGTAAGCGGCAATTGCTACGAGGTGTAGCTGAATGGAGGTATATGCTAGGTTACACCTTTGTAGATGGAGTAAGTAGCATATGATGTGTTGTATAGACACATCTAGAGGATTGATTGTGTTGTTATGGCAATAAACAACAAATCTTTTCCACTTGGCAGCGTAGCAGGCTCTAGTGGTAGGGCGTCTAGCTTCTCTGATGACGTTCATACAGTTAGGGGGAAGGTTTAGGTATCCGAATTCTAGGATTACAGGAGCCAGATCGCAAGGTTGAGCAGAGCTGGGTCCGGGTGCCTGATCTCTCCATGGTTCTGGGTTAGGAGGCATGGTGAGAGGTGTAGCTTTTGGTGTGGTACTACCGAGAGTTCCAGCAACGTGGTGTACCACGGTTGTTGGAACTACTAGGATCAGTTTGAGGGAATGCTGTTGTAGCTTTCGCACCACTAATGGAATTAGAGGGAGAGGTGGAAAAGCGTACGCAAATTTGTCTGACCAGTTCATCCATATCGCATTGCCTTTGGACAATGGGTGTGGGTATCTGGCGGCGAAGCTTGGGCATTTTTTGTTTTCGTGGGTGGCGAAGAGGTCTATCTGCGGATGCCCCCACATTTGAAAGAACGGGTGAAGAACCTGCGCGTGAAGTTCCCACTCGTGGATCTGCTGCGTCTGTCTGCTGAGCAGATCTGCCATGGTGTTTTGGACTCCTGGTACATGCTGGGCTAGGAGAAAGATTTTGAGTGGAATTGCCCATCTCCATATGCTCTGTGCTAGTTGAGAGAGCTGTGGAGAGTTTGTGCCGCCTTGTTTTTGAATGTAATACATGGCCGTCATGTTGTCTGTGCGAATGAGGACTGCCTTGCCTAAAATCAGTCTTTGAAAGGATTTTAGGGCTAGAAAGATTGCTAGTAACTCCAGATGGTTGATATGGAGTAACTTTTGTTGCGGCGTCCATGTGCCCTCCACTGTGAGGTGTAATAGATGAGCTCTCCAGCCGGAGAGCGATGCGTCCGTTGTTAGTATTATTTGTGGAACCGGGTCCAGGAACGGTCGACCTTTGGAAAGGTTTGTGGTGTTCCACCACTGCAGAGAGCGATGGGTGCGACCGTCTACCAACACCAGATCTGTTAGTTGCCCCTGGGCCTGGTTCCATTGGCGCGCTAAGCACTTTTGGAGTGGACGCATCTGGAGCCTTGCGTGGGGCACTATGAAAATGCAAGAGGCCATCATCCCTATCAGTTGCATAAACACTCTTGCTGGAAGGGAGTGTTGAAGTATGAATCTTTGACGCAAAGCCTGAATGCTTGCAATCCTGGCCGGATTGGGGTAGGCTATGGCTTTTGAGGTGTCTATGGTGGCACCGAGGTATTGCTTTATGTGGGATGGTGTTAGCTGGGACTTTGGGTGGTTCACCGTGAAGCCTAGTTGGTGAAGTAGTTGGATTGTAGTGGCGGTGTGGTGTACACATTGGTTGTAGGACGTGGCTTTTATCAGCCAGTCTTCCAAATATGGGAAGACGTGAATGTGCTGTCTTCTGAGGTGTGCCGCCACTACCGCTAGGCACTTGGTGAATACTCTTGGTGCTGTTGTGACCCCGAATGGGAGCACCTTGAACTGGTAGTGTTGCCCGTCCACTACAAATCTGAGGTACTTTCTGTGAGCATGGTGTACCGGAATGTGAAAGTATGCGTCTTTCAAGTCCAGTGTGGTGAGGAAGTCGCTCTGGGAGAGGAGCGGAAGCACCTGCTGAAGCGTTACCATGTGAAAATGGTCTGAATGTATGTATGTGTTTAGGGGCCGGAGATCTAGAATAGGTCGTAGAGTCTCGTCCCTTTTTGGTATTAGAAAATATAGGGAGTAGACCCCTAAATTTTGCTGATTGGCGGGAACGTGTTCTATTGCCTGTTTTTGTAGGAGGGAGATTACCTCCTGTTTTAGTAATGTGGAATGTTCTAGTGACATTGGGCATTGCCTGGGTGGAATGTTTGGAGGGGGTAGATGTTAATTCTAGGCAGTACCCTGAGCGAATAATTTGGGTCACCCATTTGTCTGAGGTGATGGTCTCCCAGACCTGAACGAAATGTTGTAGTCTGCCCCCGACCGGAGTGGGATGGTCTGGAGGGAGCGGGGGGAAGTCATTGGGTAGGCGGTGTGGCAGAGCGGGCGGTATTTGTTTTGCCTCTGCCTTTATTGTTATTGCCCCTATAGCCGCCTCTTTGATAACCCCTTGTGAAGGTGGACTGAGTGGGGGATTTGTAGGAAGTGGACGCGCTATCTGAGGAGTAGCCTCTAGCCGTACCCCAAAAGGAAGAGCGGCGAAAGGAGCGCAAAGGAGGGTGTGACTGCAGGGCTCCCATAGATTTTGCCGTATCAGTGTCCTTCTTCATTTTCTCAAGGGCCTCAACTACCTTTGGGCCGAATAGGTGTTCTTGGTCAAAGGGATGATTTAGGATGGAGGCCTGTACCTCAGGTTTGAAACCTGATATTCTCAGCCAAGCATGGCGACGGAGGAGGACGCTAGTGTTAATGGCCCTGGAGGCTGTGTCTGCTGCATCTAAGGCACAGCGTATGGAGGTGTTAGTTATTGACTTACCCTCTTGAATTAATTCATTGGCCCTATTTTTGTATCTTTCCGGGAGGTGGTGCATTATGGTTTCTAATTCATCATAATGCGCCCTATCGTATCTGGCCAATAGCGCTTGGGTGTTGGCGATACGCCATATATTGGCTGCCTGTGACGCGTCCAGTAGCTTCGACTCTGTCAGGTGGTGGTGCTTCGCCTGACGCCTGGGTATTTACCTCTTCCGTGCATTGGAAACCACTAGGGAATCTAGTGGCGCTGGCCCTTTGATATAGGCAGGATCTGTGGGGGCAGCTTTGTACTTTTTTTCTATGCGTGGGTTAATGACCCTGGCCCTGACTGGGTCCCTAAAAACCTCTGGCGCATGTTTTACCACCCTCTTGAGCATAGGTAGTATGGAGGTAGACCTATGTGCGGTATCAAAGGTGTCGAGGAGGAAATCCTCCTCCACGGGGTCAGTGTGTAACTCTACCCTGTGATAATGGGCCGCCCTCTGAAGTAGGTGGTGGAAACCTAATGAGTCTTCCGGTGGAGATGGCCTGGAAGGGTAAAGGTCATCTTGTGGGACGTCTGGAATATCTGGGTTATTGTAGTTGTCCCATGGGTCTGGGGATCCTGTAGGGGTGGGGTCTTGGGGCACATCCCCTGGATCGTGATATGGGTCCCCCTGATCATCATTGTCTGGAGACGGGGTCGGAGAGCGATGAGGTGGGGGTGGAGAAGGCGGAGGTGGAGAAGGTATTCTGAAAGGGGACGTAGCAGAGTCCTTCCTCTTTGGAGATGGAGGCGGAGCCGGTTTGCCCAAATGTCTCTTTTTGGAAGAAAGTGCCAAATGTCCAGTTTTTGGATGCTTGGTAAGAGTTTTTTGCAAGGGATCCGGTGTAAACAGTTCCTGTGACAATGTTTGTTCCGTCGGCGCCGAAGTTTTCGGGGCCAATGACTTTTTAGGCTTGTCCGTGCCGTGCTTAGCACTGGGCTTGGGAATCTCCGTTTTCTTGGTCGGTGCCGAGGTGGGCTTCGGCGTGGAAGTGTCGATGCCGAGGGCCTTATGGGGTTTGGTCGGTACCGAAGATGGCGTCGGTACAGAAGCGCTGGGTCTCGACACCGAGGACTTCGGTGCAGAGCTCGGTGTCGAGGTAGAGGCTGGTTTCTTTTTCGGTGCCGAGGTGTGTTTGTCGGCACCGCTGGAAGGCTGGCTCGAGCCCGAGCCTCCGGAAGGCTTATTTGGCTTCTTCACCGGGCCCGAAGGTGGGGTGTGTGAAGCAGTGTCTCTGGTCTTGCCTAGGCCCGGAGGTGAAGGCGTGACCGAAGCCTTTTTGGGTGCCGGCGCTGGTGTGGGGGGGGGTATATTACTCACGACCATCTGCGCCGGGGTGATGTCCTCTACATCTGAGTCGTCGGCTTCGGAAGCACTGACGAGGTCCTCTTCGGTGCGCTGCTGTCCCGGATCTTCGACGTCGTCTCCGAAGATGTCGACTGGAACGAAGGTCGAGGAGTGTGCCATGTTTCGTCTGGCTCTTCGGTCCCGAATAGTCTTTTTCGATCTGAAAGACTTACAGGCCGGACAGTCTCGAGCCTCGTGTTCAGGGGAGAGGCAGAGGTTGCACACCTCATGAAGATCGGTGTGGGGGAATTTGGACCCACATCGAGGGCACTTCTTGAATGGACTTCTTTCCATCAGCCGGGACCGGAGCTTGGGTAGACCCGAAGGCCGCCGTCGACGACCGGAACCGAAGATTTGTCGATGAGAAGGTGATTGAGGAGATCGCGATCGAAACAATACCGCGATGTGAGTGAGGATTCCGCTTCGATCGTCGAACTGGAAATGTTCAGAACCGGAGCGCGAAGATTACATCCGAGCCCGATGGCGGAAAAAACAATCTGAGGATGGATCCGAAGCCCATGCGCAATACGATCCAAGGGAGGAGTCACCGACCTTGTGACTTCCAAAGACTTTCCAAGAGGAAAAACAAACTGCAAACATCCGGGCCCAACACCAGATGGCGATCTATGCAAAAGTGTGTAATCTGCAGCTCATATGCCTCGAACACACATTTACACAAACAGACTAGTAGACAAAAATGTCTAGACACTACTATGAATTCACAAAACATGGCATGCTGCCTTCACCAATGTACGAAGCCAATGGCAGGGGCAGTAATCCACTGCCGGTATAATCAGGACACTGGACAGACACACACACTAGATTAGTGGGAGGCTAGGGCAAAAATCATGGAAACCCTGATCCATGCAGTTGAGCACTCAAGGTAGAGAAACATGGCTGTACACCATGCAGGTGGCATTTCGCATTCCAAAATTAAGTTATCTATCCAGTAATAGTCATTCGAAGAACATGGAAAACATTTATAAAAGGAACAGGCCCTGATTACTTTCCAAGCATGATTATGAATCAGCTATACAAAGAAAGAACTACGACTGACTACTAGTTTAGCACTTATAATCCCAAAGTCTCATAATTAGTATTCGGATCCTGTGCACAATACTCCCGGAGTGCGTCGTAGGGCAACTCCACTGAGGGTCAGATACAGATGAGAAAGACAAAAGAGGAAGGTGCACCAGTCAGAAGAAGTCCAAATCAAATCGGTATCTTTAGTTATTCCCTTTATTTTCTTACAAAGACTCAGCCAACGCGTTTCGTTCCACACAGGAACTTCTTCAAGGCAAATTCAAATCTTTATGGCCAGCGGATAAAACAATGCAATGTGGCAGAATCCCACATGCATAGGAAAAGTTAGAAGTAAGTAATCCTCAAAGGTAAATGACGTGTGTCTTGTAATGAGGTAGTCTTGGGTAGCCGGAGCTTAACGTATATATTTAACTTACGCTCCACAATTAGAACCAAATTTAAGTGGATTCCAGTAATCTAGGAAGTCCCATGGTCCGAACAAAATCCCAGGTAGAAGCAATAATGAGCGACCAAAGATTATGAATCACTTTAGTCTGGCTCCAGAGCCAATGAAAGTCACTCAGATTGCTGCTTCACACACATTTTGATGTAAAATCAGTCTTTCTCACCTTCAGGTTCCAATACCACATCCTTCAGTTCTTCCCCTATGCTTTATGCAGTTGTAACTTAAGCAGTCCTGAACATCTGGAATTACCACAAGAATGTCCTCTGTTAAAGGTTCATTAAACTGACTTTAGAGAAAGTTGTGATCATACTAGATCCAAAACAAGAGGACACACAAGGCAATATACCAACTGCGCCCATTATCACTTGTTACAATCACTTGTCTTACAGCTTAAAAGTCAATACATTTTGAGCTCATTACAGATATATACCATACAAGCTCAGAGGACCATGTTAAACTTAAAACCAAAGCCAATTTTTGATATTCAAGATGGTCACTTTTCATCTTACATCGATAGAAGGTGTCCCTGATATTAGTGCAACAGAGTGCCAACTTTACTTTCATAACCAACTAGACTCCATCCTTTTAATGGGGTACTAGGCAGAAAAACAGATGAGGCAATCAGTGAAAAGTGGTTAGACTTGGTTTCATTTCTGAAGCAACACGAGAATCCTTCCTTGACAAAATGGCAAACAATGGATTATGTAATCCATCAAGCATCTGAACTTCAGCAAATCAGGACCCTTCAAAGGTCAGAACATTATTTGAGACAAGACAACCAAGGGAATTCTCTACACAGGTCAAACATAGCTCACTACTGACTCTTGCACACCGACAAACGACTTCCATAACATTACCTTCATGTAACAGAAAGCCAAGAAGCTATCTCACCAGTTTGTATATCCACTTCTTTCTAATGGGTACTTGAAAACTACTCAAAGACTTTACAACTCAAAATGAATACCCAGAAAACGTACAGAAGAGGGGTGCAATGGGTTCATATAATAGGTAACACAATGTACACATCTAGTTTCAAACAACGTTTTACCATCAGAAACAATCATGCCAGCTTCCAGTGGCTCATCTGCAAACGTTTTGTAGCTGATACCACAGGGTCCTTCATGGACATTCAGAAAGGAGCCAACCCCGTGCCCTGTGCCATGCAAGTAGTCCAGTCCGGCTTCCCACAGTGCTGAGCGAGCAAAGGAATCCAGTAGATGACCTGCCAATTTAAATAGGAAATATTTAAATAATTTAACAGCACGATTTTTCATACCTTAAAATCTAATTCATTTTTGAAACAATTATTATGACTTACTTTGTGTTAATTATACAAACTCTATGGCATACGCTGAGATATTAATAAACACCAAAGCAAGTTAATAAATCAATACTCTAGTACTGCGGTTGGCACGAACCTTTAAAAAGTTGACTTCTGTAATTGTGAATCACAGTATATAGCATGGTGGGCAAAAACTAGGAGAGCAATCATGAATATCCAAAATATATAGCACTTCATCTAGACCTTTGAATAACTCAGAACTCTTCAATGTCTTTGGAGTACAATAATGTAAACATTAGAAAAATGTAATTAAAACATCTGTTAACAGTGATCTCAGGCATTTTGTTAATTCTCGATTATTGTCCAGGGAAAGTTCATCCGTATGACATTTTAATAAACCACACCCCTCCTGTGTCATGTAAGCAACGGCAGCTATAATGTGCATGCAACATAATTTTGTCGGTATCGGAGTGTCTAATGTTCATCTGTCGATGTTGCTGGAGAATGTCAGTCTCTATCAGCACAGGGAAAGTTCCTGGCTTCATCTTGCTCTGTACTCCAAGCCAAAGCAAGACATATGGGGAAAAGATCTGCATAATAGCAGTGACAACAGTAAAGGGTGCCCAAGCCATGGCAATCTTAGGGCATTACAAGTCAACAAGCAACAGTTGCAAGCCAGCTGAGCTTTCATAGAATTAATATTGAGGAGGCAAAAGAGATAAGAAAAAAATGGTCTCAGGAGTGGTAATGAGTGCTGTTATGGATATGTCTCGAAAAGGTGGTGTTCCAAACAAAAAAACCCTTCCTTTTCCTCTCTCTCTACCTAACCCCTTTTACATAATCCAACTCTCACAGAAACCTGTTTCTCTACCACTGAATCTTTTGCATGCTTGAACTAATCCCCATCGTCGGGCTGTAGTTTTTAAAGCAGCAATGCATATTGTTATAAAGGTTATAGTAGAGTATTCACCTCATTTGAAAGCCCCAAATATTTTACCAATGAGGTGAATGCACTGAGCACCCTCACTTCAGACACCGCAGCTCAGATTTTCTACCTCAAGTCTAGTGTGAGGGAGTCTCTGGACAGAGTTCCACTGATCATCAAAAAAGCCCACTACAGCACAGTGAGTGTGTTTGGGACTCCTTTCTTGTTTTTTGGCACAAACGTCTGTCATAATGCATCTGTTACTAGGAGGGAGAAGAACTATCTCGCCAAGGCTGGTTACACTTGTGGAGTAAATGCAATGTTAGTCCATTATCTGCAACTTATATGCATTCAAAATCCTTATGTGAAATCTGTATGGTTTTCTTCAAGACCCACTGTGATGCGCAAAGGTGCCTGGCTTTCTTTCTACTCGAGATAGGCCCTCAACATTGGGGATGACCACTCCTGATTCTGCCAGAAGTGCTCCTCTACAAACGTTACAAAAATATAAACATTTGGATGTGCCTGAGATAATCTCCATGGATGGACCTGAAAAATCTACTACTAACAACAGTTCCCTCTCTTGATGGGGCCACCCACTATTATGACTCTTTAGACAAAGATGTGGGTTAAAAATCTACTGCTGCAGATATTCTTAGTGCCTTTCATGCAATACTGAAATCCAAAGGTAAATACCTATCAGCGGACAAACCATCCTAAACAACAGTCTTGTCCCTGAAGTTATCTTTGAGAGGCACAGCTTTAACAACAACCACCTCGTCGCCAGGGGGCTTTTTCTGGTCTATGCTTCCTCTGCCATCTATGATGCTGATTACAACATGAACATTAGATTTCGGTGCTATCAAAATATTGCAGTCTCTGGGGGTACGGCTGAGTTTCGCACAGCCTCCTTAGACCATTAAGTATCAGATTAGCTTCCTACCCATGTTTTTCATACAGAAGAAGAGGAAGACTTGGAGGAAATCCTCTAAGGCAAAGATCAATTTAAGAATGCAAACAGTTCATGAAAACTGAGGGTTGAGCGCATAGCAAAGTATTAGTTAGGCTCACTGAGGAAGATAATTATTAAATTATGACAACCCCAAGAATTATGAGCCTCCCAGGAAAAGACTATACACCAGGGAACCACAAATGTAACAGGTTCCAATATACTTCATTCTGTCAAACCTATAATAGAAAAGAGAGTGAATTGGTGAATTGAATGCTGCCTTGATGGCAAATTACACTGTCTGCCACTCAGCCTTGGTGACTGGCTCAGCATACACTTCTGCAAACACATCATCTAACACTGCTATGACAATCTCTGCTCCAAACTGCCTACGGATCCTTAGCCACAGATTCCTCCTACTCAGAGGGACATGGCTGAGCTCTGCAGAAGCTAAGAGAGAGCACCTGAAATGGAGGAGGAGTAATTAAGGAGCTATAAGTAGACGATTAGTTCACAGAGATCACAGACCTGGCCTCAGAATGGAAAAATCTTGTGTCTGATAATTGGGGAACAGATAGTTTGAACTGCCCCACCCTGGAGCTTTAGCAAAAGCCACAATGGTGGCTGCCAACCTGCTAGCAACATCAACTTGAAGAGCTGCAGTGGGAGGGTTTTAACCTCATCCTTAACTGAGACATGAGAAAGGTCACAAAAAACAGAGCAATCATGACTTCTACTTCAGTTTCTTTCTAGTTGAATAAAATACGGGTGATTGGAGACCCACTTTATACCTTAGAATCCGAATAAGTTCCTGAAGTCTCAGCCCTTTAGGATGGTCACACTTGAGTCGGTCCCCACTCTACTGCAAGAAGGGGAGTTCCTGACGCCACAAACCTTCAGAGCAGGTATTTTTACATCTCTTTCTATTTGGACAACAATATCCAAGATTTTTGGGTATTGTTCAACATTATCAGATTATGGCTCTTTCATTTGGCTTCAGATTAGCCCAGAGACTCTTCACAAACACTTAGCACAAGTCACGCCTTACCTCTGCAAGAAGGACTTTCAAGTCTTCCCGTACTTTGAGGACTGCATTGAAAAGGATCAAGAATTAAAGAAGCAGAAGACTCAACTAATGCCTAGCTGGCACTACTATTGCCAGGGACTTACTATAAAGGAGACCAAATCTTCTGCCTCTCCAGCAACTACCCTTTCCTTTCTTGGAGCATGACTCAAACTTTTCAAGGAAAGGCATTCTTTTTACCGGATCAAGTGGCGATGTTGTGGTTATCACCACAAGCATGTCTGCCCTATTTGTTATTTCATTTTGCAGTGGACATTTTTTCAAGATGCACATGCTGTGCATTATTTTGCCATCTAATTGTTGGGTCTGGATTTTTGTTTTTTAACCCATAGGCGGCATCAACCGCTATTTGGTGGTATGCTTGTCCCCTCGTGAAATCTGAAATGCCCCCCAGAAAGCCAATCTGTGTGGAAGACAACTTCCATTTCTTTTTTCTGCAACTGGCTCAGAAGACAAAGGTCAAACCTTCAGGATCACCAATGGAAATGTGAAACGGGTTCACAGTGCAACGAGCAGAGCATAAAGAAAGGGAGAAACACTTTTGTAGTATGAATATTTTCTGGATTCACATGCTGGGTATTATTCCACAGTCTGTTGGTTGAGTCTGGAATAGTTTTAGTAGTCTTTTTTTCTGTGTGTCATCAACCATTTGTCTATCCATCTGTGATGTTAGATGCCTGATCCAGCAGCCACTTTGCATGATTGCCGTATTCAGATTATTTTTTCCACTGTTGGGTCTGGAAGCAGAGCGAGAACGCAGAAGGAAAAAAATAAAGATTTTATTGAGAAATTATCACCCGAAAACAGAGAATTTTGAAGGACAACTAAGGGTTTACGCTGACGGTGAAGGAAGAAGCTTTCCACTGAGAAAAAACAAAAGAGCCTAGCACAGCTTGAAAGCGGTGCTTTAATTATTAATTTATTTATTTTTGGCGTCTCCCAGTCCCACTGAACTTAAGAGGGATCACCGGGGGCTGCACTGAATCCAGAGGGACTGGGACAACATTAAAAAATTATTTGTTTTTGATTGTGAGTAGGGAGGCAGGGTATCCCAACTCTGTCCACAAGTCCTGTATTGGCAGCGAGAACAGTATTCTTTATGTTTGCGGCCGTCAATCACATCGCTCGGTCCCACCAGTCAAAACAGAGTCCAACAGCAACAGAGATCTATACATTTTAAAACTTAATTTCTCTAAAATGACTGAAAAGATTTACATCTAATAACAAAAAGCATGTTTTCTGGATAAAGATCTAGCTTTCCTGCAGTCCTTCCTTTCACGCTCCCTGTGCCCAGCAACTCTGTCGCATAGTTCATGTCACAAAATCCTCTCACTTTGCTGTCAGTGAAAGACAAGTAAATAACAACCCCCCCTTTTTAAAGGAAAAAACTGTAATTTGTCAGAAGACATAGCATGACATTTGTCTATAAAAGTACAGCAAACGTGCCAAGTGAAAACCAAAAACAAAATATAACGGGTTCTTTAATGCTTTATTGCCTTCTGAACTCCAACATGGCCACAGACTTGCGTAATTGATGAACTCATAGTGCCAGAGATAAATGCAATCTTTTCAAATAAATACAGCATGCAAAATTGCATATAAGGTAGACCGCTGAAAAGACAAGAACTCTCAAGGAGTGCCTCACAAAAAAGAGTTCCCAGAAAGCGAGCACTCGTGTAAGAATTGAAGGAGAAAGTCAGAGAGGCGATAAAGAGGCGACATTCAAGGGAAGGTACAACTACAGGACCTGGAATGCCTAAAACAAAGCCAGCAAATACAATGCAAGCAAAAGGAAGCTATAAAAACACACAGCTAATGGAAAGCAACGGGCAGAATGCATTTCTAGGTAAGCTTTCAGCATGCCCCAATACGTCTGTGCAACCAGACAGCTGTGCTGTCATGCAAGTTTCGACCAAAAAAGGAACTGATGGACATGGGACCATTTGTATTTCATTATTCAAAAGATTAAAATATGCTAACAGCGTGAAAAAATTGATCAAAGCCGGAACGATTCAAAGAACGGGTAACAAAGACACATCTTGTTACGATCCATTATAAACCGTCTTTACACATTATATACTTTTTGCCTCTTCAGTGGCTTAAAAAGGTTGACACAATATCTGCCTATCAGTATCAGCTTGGACAGGAAGCAACATCAAGTGCCAAAATACAAGGCCATTTTTGGTATACAGAAGCTAGAAGTAAAGTCTTGATGATGTGCTGCAGTGAATAATTATGTGTTAGCAAGATAGAGAGAAAAGGAAACAAGCGAGCAACACAAACCTTTGGTGCCATTTGGGAATACAGCAGCACTCACAGCGATGTGTCCTTTGAGGACATAAGTGAAGCACTCCTAAAAGGGTAAAAGTGGAAAAAATGAATATACAAGGAGACATGCTATGTTCAGATTTAATTGCTTCAGTAGAATACCATAAAGAACATTAGAACAACAAGAACGAGTTACTTACCATCAGTAAAGCTCATATTGTTGGATAGTCTTCAAAAGCTGCAGATTCTTCACTTTAGAATTATTCCCAGGCCCACACCGGATGAGGAAAATTTCCAGCAATGCAACCGGTGTGCCGGTAGCTGGTACACTGTGGCTCAAAGGCTCCAAGGAATGGACGAAGCAGAGCCACATATAAATGTCATCCCTGCGGACATCAGTTTCTTAATCTTTCTCCTACCGTGCTCTAAGACACGGAGCATTACAAACAAATTTCAGGTGACAACGCGCCGAATCTAACTTGGAACCTTATTAAGAGGGTATTGCTTCCACTGCGAGTTCAGAAGGAAGTGAGGAGTCTGCAGTTTAAGTATCTACCAGAAAGAGCTTTAGTAAAGGTAAATAACTTGCTCTTCTAATGGATACTTCTAACTGTAGATTCCTAAGCATAGAACAGATGGCAAAGCAATACCTCCCAATGGTGGAGGATCTGAGTAGTGGACTCATATAGCCAAGCCGTCCTGCAGGAGTTAACGGGCAAAGTGAGCCTCCCACCAGACCTAGCTTTCAAGGCAGAAGTGTTTTGTTATTGTGTGTACTAAAACCGAAGTCACAGCTGGGCAGATGTCCAAAACGGACTGCTCCGTGCCTACACCTCCGTAGCTGCCTTGGCTCTAGTGGAATGAGCCCACTAGTCCTCTGGATGATCCTTCCTTGCCATGAGTGGTAGTTCTTAATGGAGAGGACTATCCACCTTGATAGGGTCCTCTGGTGTACACCTTTGCCATTTTATTGCCTCAGTGAAATCCTGGAAAGAGCTGATTGTCCATCCAATAGTTCTTTGTTTGATCAATGTAAAAGCTCAGCACTCACTTGGAGTCAAGATAAGAAAATTAGGGCTCCTCTTTTGAGCGGTGCAGAAGGGCAAATGACTCTGGCAGAGTAACAGGTTAACATGAAAAGGCAACACCACCTTGGGCAGTAAGGAGGAGTATCTAAAAAGAACATCATATAGGAAGATTGTACAGAAAGCAATCGCAGTTAAATCATGCAGCTCTGCAAAGTGATAGCGATATAAAAGACAGTTTTGTTCAGTAGGAGAACAGCTGCACAAGGTTCAAATGGAATATATATTAAAAAGCTCAGGACCATGTTGAGATCCCACTGAGGCATCAGAAATGGCTTTGGGGGAAACGTGCTGTAGGCCCTTCAAAGACTGCATCCCCACAGGCAATTTGAAGAGAGGGCTGATCAGGCAAACTCTGACACGATGCGTTAGCAAAAACATTTCTAACCAGGATTCTTCACACTGCTCGAAGACGCCTTGTGCCACTTCTGGGTAGAGGTGCAAATTGTGATCCGCCACTTGCAATAGTATAAAATATTTACGTAGTACTATAATAGACACACACACAAACCCACACACACACACACACATATATATATATATATATATATATATATATAAATAAAATATACATATATCTATATAGATATACATTTATCGATATACATATATCTATATAGATTACAGATATCTATACAGATATATATGCAGCCTGCATTAAGGTCTACAAATGCCCAAATTACTTTGAGTTTTCATCTAATAAACCACTTGGGTTTCTGTCTTAGTGTCTGAATCTAGACAGTAATGCCTCGTGAAAATATGAACCGATCTCCAAGTAGCCGCTTTGAAAATTTCGGAAATGGGGACATTTCTAAGTAGGGCTGCTGTTGCCGCCTTGCCCCTTGTAGAATGGGATTTAGGCCTGGCAGGTAATTGTTTGTTGGCCAGCTAGTAGGTTAACAGGATTGCATGAGTTTCGGAAGAACCACAATCTGTTCCCAAGGAGGAGAGAGAAAACGTACTAGTGGGAACACCTTCTTTAATCTCTTAAGAAATCCTTCACTACAGAAATTTGGAAGAATGATCTCTGTGAAGGGGACTTTCTATAAGCAGTAATGGCTGCAAATTGTACCTTAATAGATGAGAATTGCAGGCCTGATTTTGCTAAATGTATAAGATAAGTTAATAAAACGTCTTCTTGCCCAAGAATGGGATGAAAATCATTCTGAATACACCACATGTGAAACCTCTTCCACTTGAAAGCATAAGAGCGTCTAGTAGAAGGCCTTTGGATTCTCTAAGAAAGTCCATGCACTCCTCCGAAAGGCCTAAGTGTCCATGATGCAGAAATTCAGGAGCCTTGCTGTAAAGCTCAGCGAGGTAAGGGGGGGTTGGAAGATCTTCCAGCCTAGCTTGTAGAGGAGACCCGGTCTGCATGGAAGCCTCTTGTGTGGTCTTTCGAACAGGTGGAGGAGATCCAGGTACCAGCACTGGCGAGGCCATTCAGGAGCTATTAGAATCATAATGGCCTTGGTTTGGTACAGTTTATTGAATGGTCGTTGTAATCAGGGGAATGGGAGGAAATTCGTATAGAAATGTCCCTGACCAGTTTATCAAATGGCAATTCCCCTTTGTTACTGGTCGGCAGAACCTGGATGCAAAGTCTGGGCATTTTTTGTTGTTTTCATCTGCAAACAGGTCTATCTGCGGATGCCCCCATTCTCTGAAAATGTATTTTTTGACGTTGGTGTGCAGAATTCAGTCATGTGGTTCTATGAAGTGGCAGCTTGGAGAGTCCGCTTGTCTGTTCTGGACTACTGGCAGGTGTATCGCTGAGATCATTAAGCCCCTCGGTACGAGCCAGTGCCATATTACTTACGCTTCCAGGGATAAAAGGTGGGAACGAGTTCCCCCTTGTTTGTTCAAATATGCATTGTGGTCATGTTGTCCGTTTGTACTAGGAACAAGCAGGGTTTGAATGGATGGTTGAAAAGACTTGAGGGCTAGATAGACTGCCCGCAGCACCAACGTGCTGATATTATATTGTTGCTCATTGGTCGACCACAGGCCCGGCGTCTGTAGGGAACCCATATGAGCACCCCATCCCTGAAAGAGGCATCTCTTATGAGCATCTGATTAAAGGTGGAAAGGAACACCAAATCAGTAGATTTTGTAGATGAGACCACCATAGTAGGGATGCTTTTGCAGCCTTAAATAGGGTGAGCTTGCTGTCCCAATGATCCGTGAATTGGTTCCACTCATCTTCCAGATTTTGTTGTAACGGTCTCATGTGCAGTCTGCCAGTGGGAACAAGAAAGATACATGAGACCATACACCCCAGAGGAGACGCAAGCTATTGGAGTTACTCTGTGTTTAGTGCGTGGTCCTTTGGCAGGGCAGAGGTCAGCAGGCAGCAGGGCAGCTCAGCAAAGCAGGGAAGCACTTCCTCAGAACAGTCAGGCACAGCATAGTGTCAATCCTTCAGCACAGCAGCTTTTACTCCAGCAGAGTTCTTTCCAGATCCAGTAGCGTACCGATTTGAGGGGGCCAGAATCCTTGTACTTGTACTCAAAAGTGCCTTTGATGTAGGGGTGACTTCAACTGGACTCTCTGAAGTGCATAAAGATCTCTTTTAACTCGGTCTTGGCTCCAGACTACCAGTAGGGGATAAATCAGACCTTTGTGTCAGGGCAGGACAGAACCTATTCAAGTGTAAGTGTGAACCACCTCTACCTCTCCCTGCCCAGGAAGACTATCAGTATGCAGATGTACCCCCGTCACACACAGCCCTTCCTGTATTGTGGTTGTCTAGAAAGTATGCACAAAGTGTAGCTGTCATCCAGCCCAGATGTGTATTGGAGGCAGGTTGCAGGCACACACAGCTAAGTTAAGAGCAGAGAAACGTCTACTTTCTAAAAGTGGCATTTCTAAAATGGTAATGCCAAATCCAACTTTACCACTAACGAGGATTTATCACCACCATTCCAAAGATATTAAACATGAAGTAGCTATTCCTTTCCAATAAGAAATTACAGCTTAAAATGTATTTTAAGGAATCCCCAATACTAGCCTATGGGAGGAGTAGGCCTCACAGCAGTGAAAAACAAATGTAGCTGCTTGTCACTGCCAGGAAATATAAAACTTAAAAGTTTACGTCCTGCGTTTTAGTTACACAGCACCCTGCTCTTAGGGTCACTTAGGGCCTACCTTAGGGGTGAGTTATGTGTACTAAAAGGGGGGTTTAAGCTTTGGCAAGTGGTTTTAAATGCCAAGTTTAAGTGGTGGTAAACTGTACACATAGGCTCTGCAACGGCAGGCTTGAGACAGTTTTGAAAGGCTACTTGTGTAAGTGGAACACCAGTGCTGCAGGCCCACTAGTAGCATTTAGATTACAGGCCCTGGGTACATGGGGTACCACTTAACAAGGGACTTATAGGTAAACTAAATATGCCAATCAGGTATACCAATGGCACCATGTTTAGTGAAGAAGCACATACACTTTAGTACTGGTGAGCAGTGGTAAAGTGGTCAGAGTCCTATAGCCAACAAAAAGATACAGCACAAAGTGGGATGCAAAAGCCAAAACATAGGGAGAAGACCACCTTATGGTTGACAGTTCTAACATGAACTTATTCATTTTATGGATGGTACCTCAGACTTTTTGATCACCCATTTTTGGACTTTTTACTGTAGGTGCATCCCAATGCATTTGTCTCAACCACGGTAATCACATGGTAAATGGACTGCGCTTGTTTACCACCTTTGCCCACCTTTTAATATAAGGCCACTGCTAGGGGAAGAGGCACTTGGCTGGTTACACGTGTGCTGCACTGGGAGACTACCGTTGTGCACAGCCAAGTAAATGGGCTCAGGCAGCCGGGCGCAGAAGGGACTCTGTAGGGTTAGATATTGACCAGGGGTAGCCCTTATAATAGTAGTGGGCTTTCATAGGTAAAGTCAGTATAATTTACTGCTTTGTGTATAGTGACATTTAATTGTATACATGGGGAATACTGCCTTAGAATGCAGGTTCGCTCCACTTTAGGTTACAAAGCCCAGCAAGATATAAAATGGGGTGAAATGTGCACAGAGATTGATTATGCAAGCGTCAAGCAAATATATGTACATCTTATGGGTCGTACAGAACTTTCACATTTCCTTGTCTCAGCTCAGTATTAGAGCCCAGGCCTTTCTTCACCCTGTTGGGCCACGTTAATTACTCTGCTCCCCAAGAGAGGGAACAAAGGCCTCCCCGCACAAAAGGAGTAATTAACAGTTCGTCTCTCTGCTCTTGAGAGAGGAAGGGGTGGGGAAGGAAATCTGCATCTGGTAATTAGCTGTCACACTGTACCAGAGCTGGGCAGCCCATACTCACTGAACAAAGGAGGAAGCCTAAATGAACGAGTTACTTACCTTCGGTAACAATGTATCTGGTAGAGAAACAGTCTAGCCGCAGATTCCATAACTTAGAATATCCCACAGGTGTCAGAGTGGATTCGGAAAACTTTTTCCTCAGCAGTACCTCTGCACCCCAGGGGGCGTCATCGCCTGGCTCCGTCCTGACGTCGTCCACGGAAGTGACGTCAATGGAGTCATATAAAGACCCCCCACACCTGCGTGCCGACGTCAGTTTTCTACAATGAAACTTTTCTGCGCCACAACGCGGAGCCACAACAAAAACTGCGAGAGTATAGGAACAGTGTGTGAAAAAAGAGCAAAGAACCTTTGAAACAACAATGAAAAGAAATCACAGAATGAAAAACGCCATGTTGAAAGAGTACTCAACAGTGGAAGAAGCTGAAGGGAGCGAACAGAGCACCCGCCACAGCGAAAAGCCCCAACAAAACGAAGAGCCGTGCCCCCTCCTAAGAGGCACGGCATTGGAAACAAAGGGCATGACAAACGAAGGACAGGTTGCAACTACAGGATGGAACTGTATGAAAAACTGTCTGTAATCACAGGATGGAACTGTAAAGGACCATAAGACTGGAACAACATGACAAGTAACCAGAAGTAAACAACCACACCCCCCACAGTGACCTATGAACTGTTGCATAGTCAATTAGAATTCCAACCCAATCGACTACAGCATAAACAAGGAGACCACAAAGAAATGGGGAGAAACAGACAAGGGCGGAGGGAGGGCAGGAAAACAGGAGAATCTCCACACTGGGGAAACCAGGTGGAGCAGTATCGAAAAGCACAGAACCTAACCATAATTCTGTAAAAAGATGGGAAACTGAGCACTGGAACACATGGATCCGCCAGAGACAGAGTCCCAGAGAAGGGACAAGAAAGTATGCCATCGTCAGAGTTTACCCACTGAACATACACCACAGAGGATGTCAAAAATTGAAATGTGAGGGGACAGATGTCACCATATAGAGATATACCGAGTCAGAACTACCAGGAGACACAGGCATGTGGATGTTAGGATACACACAAGGAGACGGAGTGTACTGTGAGAACCACACCACAGCTAAACAAAAGCCCAAGGAATGGGGCCTCCTACCGCATGCATGCGGCGGAATAGAGAGTAGAGCACATCACCAGGTAGTCAACCAGCCAACTGTACCCAGAGGTACAAACGGCGAAGAGAAACCGGCAAAGCCGGTGACACACACACACACACACACACACACAGAGTGCTCTCTTCCATAAGAGAGAAAGAGAGAGAAAGAGAGAGAGAAAGAGAGAGAGAAAGAGAGAGAGAAAGAGAGAGAGAAAGAGAGAGAGAAAGAGAGAGAGAAAGAGAGAGAGAAAGAGAGAGAGAAAGAGAGAGAAAGAGAGAGAAAGAGAGAGAAAAATAGAAAAAGAGAAAAAGAGAAAGAGAAAAAGAGAAAAAGAGAAAAAGAGAAAGAGAAAAAGAGAAAAAGAGAAAAAGAGAAAAAGAGAAAAAGAGAAAAAGAGAAAGAGAAAAAGAGAAAGAAAAAGAAAGAAAGAAAGAAAGAAAGAAAGAAAGAAAGAAAGAAAGAAAGACCGGGACTAAAACCCCCATTACTAGGGGGAACTCAAAGAGCACGCCGTAGACAAAGACAATAGGCACCAGTGGCACGGGTGTGAAGCAGAGCAGGACACAGAGTCCAAACACTGAAAAGCGACAACATCCCCCTCCTGACGGGGACAGAACCGTGGCACCTCCACAAGACAGGCGGGGGCACTGACCCCTACACTCACGGGAAAGGAGTGATAAATACACAGACAGGTCTGTCAGAAAAAAGGGGGGAGATACAGTCGCATACAGACTGTGAGAAGTTGGCCTAGTATATGCTGTCCACTAGTTACAGTGGGCACCCTGTACCAGTCCAAACAACCCCTTATTGGTTATAGGTTAAAGACAACTTTTATTGAAAGCTATCCTAGTGGTAGCTATGGAGAGCATCCTTCAGGCTAAGTCTTGAAGGAATGTAAAGCAGTTTGCTTTACCAGTCTATAATCTCTTCAGTGGCTAAATGAAAGACATCCACACCAGGTATATATAAAATATATGTATTTATTACTAAACACACCCTCCTCGTCTCTTTATGAGACTAGAGGTCAAAACACATAAGTTACACTTCAAATATTACAGTAAAATAGCACAAATGCACGTCAGGCCCTAGGGGCGAGCCAAACCATATACTAAAATAGTGGTATAAGAACCACAACTTAACTAGACACAAGGGCTAGAGCCTGTAGAATCGCTGGGACCCCAAGGAACCACCCAAGGTAGTGACACAGGGGACCCACGGGGGCCGTGTGCAGTGTGAGAACACAGCCGCGAGCTCCTGTTAGCTTCTATGGGGAAAGTCGCGGTTAGATTTTTAAAGATTAGCGACACTTCGAAATGAGTCAGGACCAAACCCTTTGGGGCTTAGGAAGTTCTAGGGCCAACACCGACAGGAGCATTAGAGAACTCGTGTTACCTCACCCAGGGAAGCCGGGTGCATAGGTGTCAAATAGTGTCGGGTCGTGGCGTCGATTTCAATGGGAGCTGGCAAAGAAGTGCTGCTGTCGGGAAGATGCGAAGTTTCCGAAGAGATCCAAGCCTGAAAGAGAGAAGAACCTGAAAGCAGAGGGGACAGAGTCTGGGTCACTTGCCAGTGACCAGGAAGGCGACAGGCAGATGCCCACCGATGTCGGGTGATTTCAGGTGAAGGAGGTGAAGCTTGACTCTTCAGCCACGAGGACCAGGAGGCGTCGAGGACGACCAGGAGCTGGATTTGAGCTGTCCCACGAAGGATGTCGAGTGCTGCAGTGTCGGTGCCCGGATTGGACACAACAAGCCTTGGCAACAGCAACCCACGCAGAAAGGAGAAAGATGCTTCGGTGCAGACCAGCAAGGTCTGGGGGACTCACCACTTGGTTGGGAGTCAGGGCACATCTGGAGCAACCAGGAAGGCCCAAGGAAATTCAAAGTTACCCCCTCAGGGACCCACCAGTTGACGGACCAGGGATCGCAAAGGGACCTCCAGAGGAAACACAAAATGGCGGCCCACGGGTCACCCGGGGCGACTAGGCCGACAATCTTCGGTGGATCTTCTGCTCGAGGTGGGGGCTACAAGTAAGCACGACTTCAAGAGACGTCGAGAAGTCAATGCCCTTGCAGGAGTTCCGGTTCCACGCTACTCACGAGGGCTGCGGGTCTCAGCTTTGCTGGGGACTCGGGTCGGCCTCTGAGATGTCTGGAAATCCTCTTCCTGGGCTGCAAATACTTCGGAATCTGGCGGGAGCTTCGGAGATGCAGCCAGCAAAATGCTTTGTTGGTGCCTGCCAAGCAGGGGAGTCACTCCTTGACCACAAGGGAGATTTCTTCAGTCCTCTAGTCTTTAGTAGAGCGTCGAAGTTCCAGGATTCAGCTTCAGAGTTTCATCCAGGGATATCTAAAGTTCTGGTTACAGAGGTTACTTACTTATACCTAAGGAAGGGGTTGGACTAGCTCTAGGGACCCACCTATGGGAGGGTTTGGAAAGAGGGGTGGCTACACCCATTTCCTTTTTCCAGTATCGCGCCAGAGCAGGGGCTAGAAGCCCCTGAACCGGTTTGAGCTGGACAATGCACAGGGACACCAAATGTGCCCCCAGTGCAGGACTTCAAAGCACTCCGAGAGTGCTCCCACCCAGCCCCAATACACATAAGCCTGTCTGGGAGGTGGTTACACCTCCCTGCGACAGGAAACCTATTGTCCAGGCCTCCCCTGCTGGAGTTTCAGTCAGCAGCAGGAGGCCAGACCCGTGTCTGTGGCTGCAGCATCCATTTTGTGATGCCAGGGCTCTGTTAGCTTCTATCGGGTATACCAGTACTGCCATGTCTCTCCCTCTAGCAAGGTGGGATCATACTCTCACATCAGGAATTGATGTGGGGGTATGATTCCAAGGTGTTTGACACCAAACACATGTTTCCGTGCAGAAGAGATTCCGAAGGCTGCAGAGGGGCTAAGCTCATGCCTGGGCACCCTCTGACATATAACCAAGCTGTGGTGTCATTTTTGAAGGGATTTCCAGGGGTGGCACAATACATGCTTCAGCCCCTGGTAGGCCTCTGGGGTACCTATGCCCTGGGTACATAGTATACCATATACTAGGGACTCACAAGGGTACCTCGGGATCCAATCTGTGGTGTACCTAAAGTACATGCAATCAATTTAGAGAGGAAGCAGCTAGGCTGGGGCCCTGAATAGCAAGGTCCCAGCCAGACTGAAGTCGAAAAACAGTGAAACACCAGCAAAAAGTGGGGGTAAACATGTGAAGCAGATCCTACTCTCCTACACAGACACTGTATAATGACAACAAGCATCCTGAAGAGGAATACTGGCACCGTAACAAATAAGATTGACAGCCCCGAACCACTAGGCCACAGTGAAGCAGAAAACATCCGCAGAGGCCAGGAGCGGAAGAACCGGAAACCCTGCACATAACAGCAGAGGGGGCTGAAGTCCCTAGCAGGGAAGTGCAGAAAGAAATATGTTACAAGGCAACACACAGCAGAAACATAGCTGGTTAACACTCCACTGCCCATAGGTAAACGCCCCACAGGGCCTGAGCAATGAGAGAAGACGCAAGCACGTCCATCAAGAATTGAGAGTAGAACGCAGTCAAGACAGGGGCGGAAGGTACACCGGCAGCGCGCTGCGGCAGCGAATAGATCCTGGGTGTACACACACAGAGTGCCTCCACTGAGACAGGAAAGAGCTACGGACCAACCGTAGACCACAACACAAAACCCCCAGTAGAGAACCGCACCAACCCCGCGAGTCTCACTAGAGGGGACATCATACAACAGCAGGAAGAGTGCTTGCACAAGAGAAGCCTTAGAAGAAGAAGACGACGACTCCGCAGGAGCCGTTGAAACTTCCCGTTGGAGGAAGAGCAGCCACACAATAGCCAACAAGTACCCCACATAGGGTACGGCACATCCCTATAAAAGCAAGGGACAACTCTTTGAGCCGAGCTCTTAGACAGAGGGTGAAAAAGACAATGCAGTAACAGCTAGCCAGCTGCAACAAAAGAAAGACAAAACGGCGAAAGCCGCACAATCCGACTGGTTAATAACGTCTTGAACCCAGAGACGGAACTACCAGAAAAAGCAGTGGGAATACTGCAACTAAAAGCCAAAGTCCACAACAAGGACTACAAACCATGGGACTCATTGAAACACAGAGATGAGCCGTGGAACCGCTGAGTCAGCATGTCTGTCGAACAGCGTGACCCCATCAAAGGGTAAATCCCGAAGACGCTCCTGGAAGTTGGCAGGGAAATAACTATCGCAGAGCCAGGCATGGTGGCGTAGAGCAACGGTCCGGGCCATAGCTCGACTTACCGAATCGGTGGGGTCTATGGCCGACCGAATGGAAAATTGCGCCATTTCTCGGCCATCACGAACCAACCGTTCCAGGTCAGGCTGAGGTTCCTCCGGAAGAGAGGGAAGGAGGCGCTCAACCGAGACCCAAAGGTCAGAAGTAGCCCACGCAAACACGCAAGACGTGTTCAGGAATGGAAGGCCTGCGATGGTGGACGTAAAAACATGGCGGCCACACAACTCCAACCATCGAGATTCCCAAGTGGGAGGGAGTAACGGAGGATGGGTAGAAGGCAGCGAGACTGAAGCTGCCTGAATCATCTGGGACCGGGTGATGTTGATGTGCAATAGCACGATCCACCGGGTCCCAAGTCCTCAGAAGAGCGTCGTACAAGGACTCGCCGAAAAAGCAACAAGAGCTCTACTTCCACGGTGCCCTGGTGGAGTGAATCCAGCAAGGCATCAGAGGGCAGAGAGACAGAGAGTGGCTGCATTTGTAAAATGTACGCAGCCCTGCGATCCGCCCTCGCAAAGGCCGCACTAGCCACCGTGGCCATCCGAGGTGGTGACAACAGGTCATCCATAGGGGACGGCATGAGGCTAATTCTGCCACCAAAACCTGGGGGCTCTAGAGCCTGAGGACATCCAAGTCCCTGCCAGTGCAAGAGGTCCTTCCCAGAAGGACAGCGAAACAACCCTGGGGGTGGTGAACCCATAGGGACCTCCTTATTTGGCCTCCACATCCACAACCAGATGAATGGCCGGGGATGGCACCGGCGTCGATCAGCGCCGAGACTGCATCGAATCGACTGCGATGAACCCTGAAGGAGCCTCGTCTGACCGGCGTCGGACTGGCATCGACACAACCTCCACCGAGGCGGGAACCTGCGGAGAGGAACGGAGTCGACTCGGAGCCACAGCCTCAGCCGGCGTAGGGAGCCTCACAGGGCTGTGCGGATACGGGGGAGGCTTGGCCGTGTGAGTAGGATGCCCCTCTGGGATGCGTCCCGACGTCTCAGCGACTCCGGAATCGGAGTCAGGGTGCTCGACCGGCGCAGAGGGTGAACCTGCCGGCAAAGCCCCGTTCTGAGCCCCTATCTCCTCTATGGGGCCCGAAGGCACACCAGGGAGAGGGGGTTACCCAAAGATGGCTAATAAGGCCAGAGAATAGGCCTCCATCTGGGCTCGAGTCGCCCCAGCTCCAGGAAATGGGTAAGCAGGGGACGACTCCTGAGGGCCCGTGCCTGGTAGAGACTGGAAGCAACGGGCCCCGCCGTCGCGTGAGGCCGGCGAACTCCAGGACTTCTTTTTTTTTTGTGCTTACCTGCAGCAGGAGAGCGACGTCCGCGGGAAAGACTCCGCGACCTGTCCCAAACTGACCCCCCGCACGAGAAGAAGACCGAACAGGACATCCGGGCGGACAGCAACTTCATGCGCCATTCTCGCAGGGCATTGGCCTTCAGTTGGCGGTAGGCGTCGCACTCCTCGGAATCGTGGTGCTTTCCCAAGCACCACATACAGATCGCGTGTGGCTCCGTCGCCGACATCTGCCGCTTACAGGATTCACACGCTTTGAGGCCCGAAGACATCACACACAGTTGCCAGATGGCAAAAGCCATCGAGAAATCCAGAAAAACAAAAAGAGGCCAGAGGTAACTGCTTCTCCGGATCCGTGTTGGGACGCGGAAAAGAAGAAAACTGACGTCTGCACACGGGTGGGGGGGTCTTATATGGCTCCATTGACGTCACTCCTGTGGGCGACAACAGGACGGAGCGGGGCGACGCCTTCCCCCGGCGTGCAGAGGTACTGCTAGAGAAAAAGTTTTCCGGATCCAGTCTGACGCCTGCGGAAAATTCTAAGTTAAGGAATCTGCGGCTAGATGTCTCTATCAGATAACTGGAGCCAACACAGGAGTTGGCTCCTTTTTGAAGTTTTGATGGGAATGGCCTTTGGCAGTGATGTCAGCTAGAGGCAGAGTTGGGGCTCCCAGGGGAGATATGACCAGTGACTTCTGGACATCGCCATCTTGAACTATCCCAGCATGCTTCGCAGGAGGGTTGGGACAGGGAAGGAGAGGCAATGAGGCACACAGGGGTGCCTGGCTTCAAGAACCTATCACCCCCATTTAAAAAGTCTTGCACAAGGGTGAGGAGTGCTTTTGTGCTGTGCTCTTTACTGGAACTGGACAGTGGCAGGAGCAATGGACAACTGGAAGGACAAGCCTGATGCCGTAAAGGACTAAGGACTTTGCCCACAGTTGACCCCAGGACCAGTAGGTCTCTCCAATGGGCAGTGAAGCCGCTCCCCATTACACCCATTGAGGCTCAGTTGGCGAAGATCTGCACTTCTGCGCCCCAGCAGGAGGAGAGAAGCACCAGACACCAAGAAAAGGAGAAAGGTTGGCACAGGGAGCTAGTATAAGTTGCAGGGAGCTACTCCTGGGGGCTAGAGCTACCACAAGGAGTAAAACAAGCCCATGATTGTGCCCAACTGCCCAACTGGGCTGGAGATATCCATACTTGAAGCTCTGGTCACAAAGTATGTGGGTCTCTGCAGCCTGTCAGAAAATTACCCTTGAGGTTGGTCAGAGTCTGGGGATCCACACGAGGTATAATTGTCTTTTCTTACGACAAGAGGGGTCCTGCGCGGAGGCCCCTTCCCCAGGGGCTGAGGCAGGAAGTAAAAGGAGAAGCACTGTTGTAGCCCCCCTTAGCAGCCAGAAGGGACCTGGGACCACATCTCAAGGACCCAACCAATTATGGAGGTGGTGGACTCACTCACATCCCCGTGCGGGGGTGGTGGAGGAGGGGTAATGGCAGCCACCATAATCCAGGGACCCTTCCTGCACGAAGCAGGCAGGGAGCTTGAGGAGGCCGGCTCCCTCGCTGGCAAGGACAGAACTTGTTGACTAAAGGTCAGGGGTGTTCAGATGGGACCAGGCAAACCACCCCCACCCCACCCGCCAAAAAAAAATAAAGAAAAAAGGAGGCCATGCAGTGGAACCTGGAGACAGTCTCTCCTGGGCAGCGGGAGAGCCGCTCATTAAATATTCACCACTGTCTCAAGCAAGGGCCTCATAATGTCCTGACCTTATGTTTCTGGGGTCACCAGGGCTGGAGATGTTGCTCTATTGCTGATAGTGTAGCGCTCACAATGGCTGCATTTTATGTGGCCTGAATTTGTGCAAAGAAAGATACAAAACGCATTATGTTTATTTTCATTGTTTTATTTATCCTTTATGTTGATAATAGGCATTGCATTTACACGTGATGAAGGACTTGTAAAATGTTGATGATTTTTAAAATGTGGGTTATTTGCCTTTTTTTTTTTGATTAAATCACAAAAAGAGAGACTAGGGAAAAGAGCCTTCTCTGACTCCCCTATCATGAATGAAAACTCACTAAACAGAGAAGTGCTACAGTCAAATAAACTACTAGATCTAAAGTTAGAGACATAGAAGTGTGGGACTATATGCTGCCCTCAACACTATACGACAATTAGAAGAGGATGATGTACAACAAGAAAGACAACAGATGTCTTAATACTGCCCTCACACACTTTGCAGTGTCATGCTTCATTATAGGGCCGCATCTGACGTCCAGGTGCAGACCAACACACTGGACGGAGCACAGTTTTTTTGTATATATGAAGATTAGTGGTGAGGGTACAGAAAATGTGAAGGAACAAACAGAAATTCACAGAACATACAAAGAAAATGTATCTGTAAAGGGAGAAAATTATCCCCCTCAGACGGGACAAAAAAAGTGCAGACATATACAGTTAAAACTACCTAAGAGGAAACCATTGTTCTCCTTTATTCCTGAGGCGCCTTGGTAGGATTAAAAACTCAAAGGTTGGGATATTCAGGGGAGGTAAAGACCCCTATATCCCTGCTGCAGATACCAACATGTTTCTGCATTATTTCAAAGTAAAAAATGACCAGAAATGAAGTTTATCATGGTGTTATCCACACCACGTGTACACACAATGAACACACCACACCTCAGTGAAATAAAAGGTAGGACTCTTTTGGACCAACTGTCCGTCAAAAAAGTGCCGCAAATATATAGTGCCATGTCAGTGCTCCCATTCATCCAATCCAATTATTAATAGAGCCTTTCACCCTAAAAATAACCACCAACTTACAAGGGTTTACTAGTAATTCTCTAAACCTGGGACCTTTGTGGGACCGTGGTCTTGTAGTCACACTCTGAAAATGACAAATCGAGATTAAAAACACCTTCAATGTGTGTTGAATTCAGTTATGCCAGAACTGCGATTGTTATGTCTCGCAAAGCCCAAATATTATCTCATCTATCAGGCTTTCCCTCTTCAATATCTCAATGTCAGCTAGTAAACATGAGAGAAACGAGGTGAAAAGATTGTATGTAATCCTCAGATAAAAACGTTCAAGTGTCCTGAGAGCTACCAACACCATATAGCGACTCATTTGTAGTACACTTACTACTCCAAAGAACCACCAAGTCACTGGTTCCTCACGCCGGTCCTACGTCGACAGAGTCAGGGCGCCATGAGCTCTGTTTATAAGGGAAACCGGATATCATTTGGCGGTCCAAACAACGCACTGCCCCTCCTTGCTGAGCGTCTGCGTCATCGCGTAGCGGTCAATTCCGCCTACGTCACCAACATCAACGAAAGACATCATTTCTGCCTCTGTAGAAAAGCGGCAGCCATCTTACTAGTGTATATCTCAGTAAGGTCATGCCACCCTAAGGTATTAATGTAGGTTCAAATAATATAGTAATACATCATCATTACGGACACATTGTTTCTCGATATTAATTTTGTCCTTGCACATTTTTTATCTTTGTTGTAAACCTGGGCACAAACAGTCGCGTTGGCTATCGCATTAAGCAACAGCGATCTTATCAGTTACTAAATTGCTTAGCGTCCAAGTGCAAAGTATCACTTTATTATAGTCTTGCTGGAGGTATATTTAGAAGCATCCTAAAAGCATTACACACATGCGTTTTAAGTTTGAATTGACAGGTAACTTCTAAGTTTAATTATATTCTGCGCTCAGCATATCTGAATGGCATATAAAAAAAATTCCTCTACTGAGGATAAAGCAGTCTTCTACCTGGGCTAGCTAAATATCTCTGTTCATATCAAGCAAAACACTATCCTGTTCATAGTCATTTGGTGTTTAATCCATAGAGTTGAAACCAGGGTATACCATCATTTAAACCCCGAGTGCTGCTTTTCAGCCTATCCACCCAACGTTGTTCACGGACCAGAAAGAAACTAGTGACATCCACAATATTAGGCGGAATAAAAGGTTTATCTAATACTGTCCACCTAAGATCTCGGTCGCTATGTCTTTTTTCATAAAAGTGGGCCGTCAGCTTGGTGTTCTGTTTCCCGCACCTTATTGTGCTCATATGTTCCAAAATTCAGGTTTTTACCCGACGGGTAGTCATCCCGATATAGAACATTATACAAGGATATTTTATCAAGTAGATAACATTCTCTGTGTTGCATGGTGTGTGTTTTCTCTGCTCCCAGAGGCGATTCGTCCCAATATCCACATTCCTCCCATTTAGTGAAGGAGGACCCTACAGGATCCACACGCATAATGTCCCATCACTGGGGGTAGAAAATGTTCTTGATTCTGTTCATTAGGATCGTTCATCATCATCCTAGGGCATGTGTCATGTCTTTGATACGCGCACTTTTCTTGAAGGAAAAAAAGGTGAGTAGGTTGATCTAATCCATTAGAATTAAGAATTCTCCAATTCTTTTGTATTATCTTCTTAAGGTGATTAGATGCCATGTTAAAAGTAGTCACACAGATACTGCTCTCAACTGTCTCTTTTACATTAGTTTCCAATAGGGTCTCTCTATTGCAGTTTCTCGCTTGTTTCTGGGCCTTTCTAATAACTTGTTCTGGGTAGTCTCTGTGTCTAAGTTTATCTCTCAAAACGTCCGCCTCCTTTTTATAATCCACTATTGAGGAACAGTTGCTACGCAATCGTAGGAACTGTCCATAGGGAAGGTTTTCCCTAAGGTAGCGAGGATGGAAACTTTGGAAGGACAAGAGGTTATTCCTATCTGTTGGTTTGTGGTAGACACTACTGACTAACACACCATTCTCTGCTCTTATATTCAGATCCAAAAACGGAAGTGTCACATTTGTCATTGTGTTCGTAAAGAACAAAAAAGGATTTCTCTAATTAAGCCAGCCTAAGAAGGTCTTTGCCAAGCTCCTACTTCCTCTCCAGATGATGAAAACATCAATATACCTGCGCCAAACCCTAATCTGATCAAGATAAGGGTTAGCCGGCGAGAATACATTTTCTGCCTCAAACTTGGAGACATAAAGGCACACCTGGCTAGGGGCACAGGAACTCCCCATGGAAGTTCCATGGGTCTGGAGATAGAACTGATCTTCAAATTTGAAGAAGTTCTTGGTTAACACTAGCTCTAAAAGACTCAGGATGAATGTACGTGGAGTCTGATGATTCCATTCCTCAGCAAATAGCGTATTTTCAATGACCCTCAGGGTTTCTTGTTGAGGAATGTTTGTATAGAGTGACTATGTCGAGCCCGATCATAAGGTCACTACTAGGATCAAAATCCAAGTCTTTAATGAGGTTCAAAACTTCCCGAGTATCTTTAAGATACGCTGGCATTTTCTGGACAAGTGGACGCAAAAAAAGTCACAAAATTTGGACAAGAGTTCTAAGATAGAGTCAGTCCCAGAAACTATAGGACGCCCTGGAGGAGGGCGAGTAGGTTTGTGCACTTTAGGCAGAATATAGAAATAGGGAACGGTCGGATGTTGTTTACATAGGAAGGATGCCTCCTTCTGACTAATCCGGTTATTACCAGTTGCTTCTTCCACATAAGTGCCAATTTCAATCCTCAATTCTTCAGTGGGGTCACTGCTCAAGATTTTATAGTTCCTTCTATCATCCAGTAGAAGGAGACATTCTGTAATATAGATTTTTTTGTCCTGAATCACAATAGCTCTGCCTTTATCGGCGGGCTTTATGATTAACATAGGATCATCCCTCAGTTCCTTCAGGGCCTGCCTCTCAATTTTAGATAGATTACAAAACAACTTGTCACTGCTTGTTGTTTCCATCAACTCCACATCCCTCATTACAGCCTGCTCAAATACTTCCACCTCTGGAGTGAGCTGTCCAACACAAGGGACAAACGTAGATTTATTCCTTAAACCAGTAGCGTCCTCTCTCTCTATTGTTTCCTTGCCATCAAAGAAAACCTTCAGGCGTACACTCCGGAAAAACCCAGCCAGTTCACATTTCAGTTTGAAAGAGTCTAATTGGTTCTTTGGAACGAAACCCAGACCCTTCGACAAGAACCTTACTTCTGTCTCAGTCAATGTCCTGTTACTTAAATTCATCACTAGGTTTGTTCCCTGCTGGTACTCGGTTCCACCTCTCGGGCCATGCTGCGTGTTTTTCTCTGGTTCATGTCCTCCCATTGTACTCTCTGTGGCTTCTGTGTTCTCTGTCTCCCTCTCCCCCTGCCTCTCTCTAAAAAAGGTGGGTACTCTTTCGGGAAGTATTGAGTATTTAGTTTTTAATCCTACCAAGGGGCCTCCGGAATAAAGGAGAACGATGGTTTCCTCTTGGGTAGTTTTAACTGTATAGGTCTGCACTTTTTTGGTCCCGTCTGAGGGGGATACTTTTCTCCCTTTACAGATACATTTTCTTTGTAGGTTCTGTGAATTTCTGTTTGTTCCTTCACATTTTCTGTACCCTCACCACTAATCTTCATATATACAAAAAAACTGCGCTCCGTCCAGTGTGTTGATCTGCACCTGGACGTCAGATGCGACCCTATGATGAAGCATGACACTGCAAAGTATGTGAGGGCAGTATTAAGACATCTGTTGTCTTTCTTGTTGTACATCATCCTCTTCGAATTGTCGCATAGTGTTGAGGTCAGCATATAGTCCCACACTTCTATGTCTCTAACTTTAGAACTAGTGGTTTAATTTATTTGCCTTTTTACCTAGTGCACCTTTGATAAGGCCAATAGGCTTACCTTATATGTTGTGATGACCTTCGATAAATTAAATAGGCTTGTTTTGTATAAAGTGGTATCCCTCTACATTCTGACGTTTATCTGGTATAGGTGGTGGAGGGGTGTACCATGATTTTGGAGGTCATGACCCTTTAGGGATCAAATGTAATTACAGAATGTTACCTAGAGTATTTTCTAGCTGCCATAAGCATATATTTCTAAATTAATGCGTAGTATTTAGTGGTGTGTAAATGTAATAAATGTCCTTTTCCACAAAAGGAACTAACTTGATAATCATTTATTGAGTATTATTATTGCATGCCAGCAAATGATGATTACTAGCACACAGCCCCACCCCTGAGTAGGCCTTGAACTGCTCTGCTTCGCTACCTTGAGAGAGTGTCGAGCACTAGAACGGGTGTTTAAATAACAATAAAAGTACTCTAGTTGCTGGCTATGCCAGGCTTGAATCCTAGCTAAAAAAAAAAAAAAAGACTATTACTGTTTACATGGCATCAATATATACGTTTTGGAGTATTGCACACCTTTGGGCTCCTTTGAATTTAAGAGGTTTCTAGACCTCAGCAGGAACTTTGATTAAGAATTGGTAGTACATTCAAAATCTTTTAAATGCATTGCCATTACCAGAAAAGCTGGCAGTGATAACATGTGCTGCCCACCAACATCCTCATGATGTTTCAAGAAGCAATGCCATAACAGATTCTGCTGCTAAAATGCCACCTTGTCTAAAACTGCTGGCTTTGCCATGTATAGTGTGAAAACTGATCTTTTTCCTGTACCAACATTAAATGATTTTTCTCAATTGCAGGAGCATTCCTCTAAGAATGAAAAGTAAGTCTGAATCAAGCAACAAAGTAAGAGAGACTCAGAGGAGGTGTAGAGAGACATAACTGGGTGTGTGGTTGCACTAAAATTTCTACTCCCCAACCTAGTCAGGCTATATCATGGAGCAGCCCACATTGGTATGGATGGCATGATTTGTGCTGCTGCAACCCACTGGTATGCATCCTTTGCTTCTATAGCCCAAAGTTATTGCCAGTCTTGTGCCACATAATGATAATTTAATGCCGGAAAGGGTTTAAGGCCATCCCTGCTGCTCAACCTTCCCATTGGGGCCCCTTTATTACATCTGGATGACTTTCTACAACTAATTAAGTGTGCAAATTACTTCTATTTACTCGTTTTTTTACATCTGTACCTACACAGACGCCATTAAATGTCCAGTATTTGTAAAGCGCAAACAATTACCCGAGGGTGTCAAGGCGTTGGGGCCTTCCGGAAGATTAAGCGAGCTATTGCCCAGAGTCACATGGTGCTGTGCTTTTCTGCTCCCGGCACCGGGATCGAACCGTGAGCCCCTGGTTCCGGAGTCAGCTGCCCTGGCCGCTGCGCCACACCTCTTCCCTTTTACTGTTGCAAAGGAAATATTCAGAGACGTTATCCTTAGTTTGAGGTCCCAAGCTCAATTAGTAGTGATCAATGAGCACATTTCTGTCAGCAACAGTACAGGGAGTTTGTAAGGCACTAGGAATAGACCAGCACTTACATTCTGTTCATCATCCAAAGTCAGCATGTAAAATGCAGAAGACTGACGGGACCCTGAATAACATGATAGCTAAGATATGTCCAGAGATGCAGTTAAACTGGACTGATGCTTTCCTGCTACACCTGTGGTCTATGGGAGCGCTACTTTCCCAAAAGACTAGACTAAGCTAGTATGAAATAGTCATGGGCCGACCCATGATGCTCCCCTCAGACCTCCGAGTGTCATCTGAAAAGCTGGATCTGCAGCTAATTGTTGATGCTGTGTTACAATATTGCAGAAAGCTTATAGAACATCTCTACAGTTTCCGTCCTTAAGTGTGATATACCTTACCTCAGTGTGCAACTGAGGCCTGCCATTTCCTCCGCCATGGTGGTTGTGTACATGTCGGCATATACCGGAGGAAGGCTACTCTACAGCCCTGCTGGCATGGACTGTATCAGATTTTGTTCATCACAAACACCGCTGTTAAATGCCCATGCCTAGCGACCTGCATCTACTCCCGTCTCTGCAAGGCAAGGTGGATCTCAGAGACAGTCATGCTTCTTCCACTGCTCCAAGGACTGGGTCTATTCCCTAAGTTTCCATGCCACTGTCTCTACTGCGGCCACGTTACCTGTTGGTGTACTGAAGTTCCCATGCCCACTTCCTCTGCCTGCTCCACCACCACACGATGATGCCCATAGAGCCTCTCCTCATTACTGTCTTCTTCCACTGATGCCTCTGTAGATCTGGCTTGCGCTCTTAATTGATGCGTAGAACAGCTGGCTGGTTGTGGGGTACATCACTGCTGCACAGTGGGGAACTATTTCAAGACCAAACTGTGTTGAAAGACCCCTGGCATGAAAACACCGTTTGGCCTACAGAAGTAACTTCTATGTGTTATTTCTGAAAGAACTACAAGCAAACTATTAACTATTTCTCCTGCTGGATTGGTAGAGTATGTAGGCACTTTACTCATTTAACTTCCGGGCCTTGAAAAGTTCAACAATCCCTTTAACCGCAACATGCCATACCCGACACCTCACAATGACTGAGCAAGGATTTATTTATGAGTACCAGGGAGCAAATGACTTCAGTATCTTTGTTGAATATAGTAAATTTGACTTAACTGTAGAGAAAAATCATTTTGAGTCATCTGCCTTTGAGGAACACCTCCCCAACGGACTGTTGTTTCGGATAAGTCACTTCCAAGGATAGTAAATTTGACTTAACTGTAGAGAAAAATCATTTTGAGTCATCTGCCTTTGAGGAACACCTCCCCAACGGACTGTTGTTTCGGATAAGTCACTTCCAAGGAGCTCATGCGCATTTCATTTGCAGATCACAAGTTTACCCTTGCCTACGTTAGGAATTGACTGGGAGTAGCTACCCCCTGGTATATTGTTCTCGTCAGATGACACTTCGATGACTGCCCTTTAGAAAGTAAGAGGGGTAGGCAGGTTGTTTCAACTACCTCTAGTTTTCTCTCCACTCTAATTCCCAAGTACGGAATGGCCATGTGTAGGAAAGTAGAATATGCTTCTATGGTTACCCCCACTTTTTGAAGTAAAAAGATTCTTTCCTTTTTGAACAACCACTCATAAGATTATGACAAATACTCCTTCTCATCTAACTCCTAATTTCAGTCTTCAACCAATCACTCCCCTAGATGGAACACTTACACACAAAAAACAGTTATAATAAAACAAGCTATTTATTAGCATAAAAAGATATTTTTCACACAAATATGGTCAATATAAAAAGAACATTTTCACTTTTGTTAAAAAAGGACAAATAGAAACATAATAACATACAGGAGAAACAATTATACAAGATAAAAGACAATGACATTTGTCATATGACAGTTAATTCAGACCCCTCATGGGCAACATTGAGTAAGGATTTACTTCCTTATTTCAAATAGATTGTATGCCCTTTCCGAATTTAACATAAAAGTAATGCATCGACGCGTTTCGGAGGTTTCAAATGATCTTAGCCTCCTTCTTCAGGACAATTACTATTAATTTCTCCTCATTCAGAATTATACACCTGTGCAATCGCACTGAGGTGACTTGTATTTTCAGTTAAAATCTACAGTGAGGTTGTTTCAATCTTTCATGGTTCCCCACGATCCGTCGTCGGTGTGAAGATCAATGTTGCCCATGAGGGCAACATTGATCTTCACACCGACGACGGTCACATCTTCACATCTTCACAGTTACTGGGTTCTCTATTTCCTTTTTGGTCATTATTGAGCCCCTCTCTCTTTTTGTTTAATACCCCCACTTTTTGCCTGGTGCTAAGCCGTTACTGACTAGTCGGACTGGGATCCTGGTAATCAGGACCCTAGTCTATCTGCTTTCTCCCTAAATTGTTGTGTTCAGTACTTAGGTACATCCCAGATTGGATACTGGGGTACCCTTATAAGTCCCTAATATATGATACCAAGGTACCCAAGGGCATAGGTACCCCGGATGTCTCCCATGAGCTGAAGCATGCATATGCCACCCATGAGAGACCATTCAAAATGGAACTACAGGGCTGCCATTTCAGCCTGTGCAAGTTGGTGCTAGCACCACTTACTAAAGATATAGGGTTACTATATCTAGGTTCATTGCACTTAAAACCTATAAGTGACCCCTATAGCAGGCTTTTACAATCCTGAAGGCAGGGTGCTTAGTTCTAAGTGAGAGGGTGCCCCTGCATGAGCAGGACACCCCTACAGCCTATGGAGCCCATTCTCCCCAGTTGTCAGTGAAGCAGCCATATACTATATAGAGGGGCACCACGTAATTACACGATGACCATCTTGTAACTGGCTGCATGGTATGATTCCAAGCACTGGAAGAGCCCTCCGTTAGGCTCCCCATGTCCCCAGTACAAGTCTTCCAGACCCAGACAGCACAAAATGGTTGCTGCCGACCAGAGTGACGATTCTGCCTTCCTGCTGCTGAGCCAAGTTCTAGCAGGGGAAGGTAGAAAAAGCATCCTGTCAAAGGGAGGGGTGACCACCTCCCAGACAGGATTTAGTGTATTGGGGTAGGGTGGCTGCGCTTGCCAGTGCCACTCAGTCTGCATGTGGGGCACATTTGGTGTCCCCATGCATAGTCCAGTTTAACCCAGTCCTGAAAGCCATTGGCGCGAAACTGGACAAAGGACTTGGGAGTGACCTCCCCTCCGTCCAGGCCCTCGGAGAAAATAGCACTGACGAGAATAAATCATCTGGCCGAAGCTATTTATAAGCGTTACTGTGTACATAGCCACAACAAGCATTTGCAATGCAATAGGTCTCGCATTTGCGAGAGTTTAAGCTATTGACATTGTGAATGACAAGGCCTGTTATTTATCTGTTTTTAATAATTAACACAGAAATAAGTCATTGTCATTTACAATGCCAATAGCTCAAACTCCTGGAAATGCGAGATCTATTTCATTTCAAAGAAGCGTCCGCCATTTTCACGGGCTGCTTGGAAAGTAAAAGCACGCATGGTGCGCTGAATGCTGCAGGAAAGCATGTCGTGCCTCCAGTAGGAGAAACTCATTAAAGAAAATAGTGCTTACAGATTAAATACAAAGTAAAAGGGCCAGCCCTTATGTGAGTTTACAAATGAAGACAAGGAGGTACTAAGGAGAGACTAACTAGCCTATTAACGAATCCGAAGCCAGCATTTACAAATGACAACGACGCAAGCCAATGAAAAATATGGGTGGAGAGTGAGCGGAGCTTCATGTCCATACTCGAATACAGCATTGCTCCAAATGGGTATGTCTGTGCCTTCCATGCAGTGTGGGGTTTACAGAACACAGAAGCGAATCTACACATAGCAAACACCTGGTCCAATGCCTTTTAGCAGGTAATCAAGGTATCAATCAATTTCTGAAAAAACAATCATTATTACTAATGTGCTTGCATATTCATTTATTTGATTGCTTTTTTTGACAGCATATGAACTGTCTCCCACCATTGATTTACCCCCAAATTTAATATCTTAAATGGCTAATGTAATAGATAATGTGCTGCCTGGCTAAAAACGTATAAGGTCCCAAAGGCGAGACCTATTGGCTATGCCAATGCTTGTTGTAAACAAAGGTGTCTTGCAGCGAGATGTGCGAGCTTATACTCTTGCTGGGTCAACCATAAAAAAGTGGTTATGATGTCAAAGTAATACCTCACAGGTGATGACTGGGAGGAGGAATATAGAGTAATGAAGATTACCAGTAAATAATCAGCTCACACTGAGGGGAAAATTGTTTTCTCCTCTCAAAGAGTACCGCCAAAGCCAGTAAAATGCCACACATAGGTAAACTACAAAAATGGGAATGCAGAGATGTAATATTTCCCAAGTACCTCTCCAGTTGCTTTTTTCTATTTGCAGTATAATTCATGTGGGTATTACACAGACTACAAGTCTCACCATGCAAAGAAAAAACGTGGCCTGGACGAGCAAAGCCTGAGATAAAGGGAAGGACCGGGTAAGAAGCAAAGAGCCTCTGGTGAAAGGAGGGACAGAATGACGAAAGGGGAGAGAACCTATGATGAGCAGTTGGGAGCGAGTGAGAAGCGGAGAATAAAAGTGTAAGATGAAAGGAGGATCAGAGTTAGGAAAAGAAGCAGGGAGTCTCGTGATGAATTAAGGGAGCTAAGAGTAGGGAAAGCAGAGAGCTCGCAATGAATGTATGGACAGGATGAGAAAAGGCAGAGGGGGCCTCTAGAGAATGGAGGGGCAATGAACGACGGACAGAATGCACCGAGTAAAGGAACAGGGTAAAAGAGGATGAAGACCTGCATCACCCCGTCAGTGGTACTATGCGCTATAAAAATGCAATTAAATGAATAGCGGGGCTGAGTGAGGAAGGCAGAGCCAGGGCGTGAAGGGGCAGTGAGGACAGAATGACAGCCTGCAATAACCGACGAGACAGAGTGAGGAGTAGAAACATGTGATGGAGGGACAGGAGCAGGAAAGGGCAGGCAGGGGCCTGTGGTGTGTGTGGGCACAGGGAGGTTGCTTTGAATGGAGAGTCAGAGGGAGGAAAGACAGGCACTGTTTTTGCAGAGAGACGTTACTAGGATGTGAGAGTGAGAGAGTTTTGGGTTGATAGAGTGAGAGAGGAAGTCTGCGTGTGGGAAGAGATAAGGTTGGAGTGGAGACACAGCCTGCAAGAAAATACAAGACAGAGAGACAGGGCCGTTATTGGGTGCAGGTTATGGAGAGAAGGAAAGAGCACCAACCAGCGGCGGATCGACAGTCAGGGTGAGGAGAAACTGATGACAGCCCCTGCCTCAGGGGTGCACTCCCTCTGTACAGAAGCAGGGGAAAGTGTCCCGGCGCACATCACTCTGAATGCATCATTGAGGAATGGGTTCCTGGCACTCCGCGCAGGCCACACGCCCATGCACTGCACCTTGGCCTCTTTGCTGAGACTGCAGACGTGGCCCAACCTAGGAGGGCAAGAGGTTCTGCAGGGTTAGGGGCAGAGAGGGTCTCTCTGATCATGGACAGGGTTAGCAGAGGCGGGACTCAAAAACATGCTTTGCTACCGCGAGAGCCACTAACAGAAAAAACATGGAAAACGAAGACGGCATTAAGTACAGGCTGCAGAGAAAAACGAGAGTTTGAGCTATTAGCATTGTAAATGACAGTGCCTTTTATTTATGTTTAAAAAAACCAAACTTAAATAAAAAGCATTGTCATTTACAATGCCAATAGCTCCAAAACTGAAGCTGAGTGGTTAAAACAAGACCTCCAGACAACCTACAACGTTAGCAAGTACGACCCACGGTCCATTGTGGTAGCACGAACATTCAATAGGTGAGATGAGGAAGGCAGGTACTCACTGTCTGTTCCTGTAGTCCGCCACACGCCACTCTATTGTTTACAGAGCATCACAGTTGTGCACGCGTATCCAGTCCCCAATTCTAAGGGGACTATGTGGGCGTGTGACACTAGGACCCTCGATCAGTGCTCCGTCGTAGAAGAAGGACTAAAAAGGATAGAAACCTTTCGAAGCTGGTTAAGGCTAAACAGGGCGGCCATCTTACAAAGACACAGCTGTGGATGGAGTGGAGGAGAAAGCGGACCTGCTGAATAATATCTTCTTGAATTTTGATAGTGTTTTTTCTTAATTGAAAAAATGAACTAACTTGTAAACAAATTTATGTACTTTTTCAATTTTCGTCCTCAGTGGGAATGCTTTAGTTTCACATTGGAAAAAAAATGAGAATAAAGATGGACGCTAAACGGATGGTTGACGGACGGCGAGAGCGCACTGCCTGTGGCCTAAAGCTTGAGTGCAAGTGAGTGGTGCGCGCGCAGCAATGATTGGCGGCTGCGCGCGCGCTTTAGGCCACAGGCAGCACTTTAAAAATCCCAACTATAAAATGTCTCTCCGAGCCAGGGCATGCGCTGGCATCAGCGAGACCTAAAAAACACAGGTACACTGTACCTGAAAGAGAATAATTTATTGAACGTGATTTGTTTTAAATGTAGATTATTTTTTACAAATCTGGTTTGGCACATTTCAGGTATTTATGGGGCAGGTTTCAGTTTGTTTTGCTTGCTGAACAGAGACACCATACTGCAGAGCATAGCTGTGAACAAATACCTGTACCTTATGCTGGAGCACAAAGCATGTAAACATATCATGAAGACCTTTAAGTTTACCTCTGTCAAATAAGATTGTTCTACAGCGCAGTTGTGTGGAAAATAGGATCCACAGAGCCACGTACTAATGAAGAAGGAACATAAGACTCTTCAAGAACACTCTGCGCCTCATCCCATCAGCGACAAGGTGGAACAATGGCCCTTTTTAGATATGTTCCTCTCCTGGACATATGCAAAGCTACTACACTGAGACCTATACATACTTTTTGCGCCCACAGTAGTTTGGACTCAGACACGAGCATGGATACTCAGGCCACTAGCTTACACCTCATTCGAGTAAATAAGTCTTGAAATGCCCACCTGGCGGTAGGTAGTGGAGTACAAAACACTCTGAAGTTATGAATTTGGAAGAATGGCCATGGGAGAAGTAAAATGTACTACTCTGTAACAACAGTACTCCAGCAGGGAGCTTGCTGTCTCTTTAAGCGCAAGGGGTAATAACATAGAATCCTGAGTATCAGAGATTCCTGATGCAGCAGTTCAAGAAGAGATTTTGACCTGGAGGCTGCATACCTCATTGGCTTGAGGTGGATGCAATAAATGACTTAACCCAGATACGTGTTGGAGCACTTCTCAACAGAAATAACCCCCAGATTCATACCAAACACTCATCATTTTCGCCCTGGAGGTTTAGCTGGGTATCTAATGCCTAAAAAAAAGAATTAACCAGAATTTGTGTGCATTAGAGCTAATCCTACTGCCCAGAAACACATCCTACTCACTCTAGAAACAACACATTCAATTGAAATACGGAGCGGCTGCTTCATAGGCCCTCTGGTTCACAGTGCAGGTAGCAACCGCCTGCACTTCTAAGAGGGGAGAGAGGTCCCCTTGCAGGCGGGTGCAGTGAGTGACTGAACTAGTCTGCAAGGTGATGTCTGGGGGGAGTCCTTGACCCCCTCCAGAGGGTTGCCATCAGGGGGGCACTGACGGAGCACCACCTCTCTGTGGCGCACTGCCTGTGCACTTCCTGACAGCTTCTTTACCTCTGTGACCACATCCATGAAACGGCGCTGGCGCAGAGGTAAAGCGATTCCCTAATTTGTATGTGGCCATGACCCATGCAAATGAGGGAAGGCCCTCTTAAGACAGCGCTGGCGCAACACGTGTACACTTTGTGATAACAGAAGGGTCCGCAGATGCTTGTGCGGCCCCTTCTCTAATAACAAAGTGCCCTGGGGCGCACAAAGTGAACGCCTATTGCGCCCCTGGCGCACTTCTGTAATACAGGCCCTCGTATTAAATTGATCATATTTGATTAGTCTAATAAATGTTATGGATTTCTATAAACCTTTTTCTAATAAGAAGGCCGCGTACATTGAGTTTCTTCAGCGGCAGCTTTAGTGGGTTTTTTTCTTTTTTTTTTTAAACGAAGTGTTGACTTCAGGCATTTCATTTTGCAGTAAAATATATTAAGTGAATAACTCTATAAAAAAGAAAAGAAATAATTTTCAGTTAGTAATAGGCAACGGGCATAATAAGAAAGGCCACAGGAGTGGGAACCGACACATTAGCAATGATTAGGGGCTTCACAGGTTTGCCACGGTAGAATGCACTGCGGTGGATATTGTCAGACAAAATGAATTAGAACTGAAACGAAATACGAGCATTGTTCTAATGAACCTTAAAGTTGTAGTTTCAAAAGACGGCAACACATGTTCCGACTTGCAAATGTGTATGTTCACAACAATGACAATGAGGAGTGTGGGTGTGTTTTAAAGTGTATTTGAGAGGCACGTTCATACTCACTGCGCTTGCACTGAGCAACTTTCAGAAGGAACTGGCAAAGGGTGAAGATAAACCGGCATGTGATTTCTTGATGTCAGAATTTCAAGGTAAACTATTTTTTTTTACATTTTTACTTATGCCTCAGGTTCTTTCGAGAATCAAAGGGCACATTCAGACCAGGCAGAATCTTTTTCACACACAAATTGCTTTTGGGGAGGACATGCAGGCTATTTACAGTTTGTTGGAATGGAGCATCTACCAAACAGGGATGCACTGTTCCACCGAACTTGTGCCATTCCGTACCATTCTGAACTGCGAGAACTGCTGGGTTTCTGCAGACGAAGCCTCGGCTGGCTCCGTTGACAGAAATCTTTGACTTGGTCGTCTACCAACCACAGAATCGTTGGGTCATAGATGCAGTCACCCCACCCTATTTAGGGTGGCACAATTATCATTCATTCTCTATCCAGGATCGCCAAGTGAGACATGGGGGTACCAAGAAGGGAAAAACACAGAATGGCCGGATATGAACACAAGGGCCTGATGCACATTGCAAAAAATGTGTTTTTCAAGTACAAACTAACTTTGGGAGCTTGAAGCAGTTCCTTCAATAGAGCTGCCAAAGTTGTAGCTCTACTGAAGATACAGATCCCCAACATGTAGGTAGGGATTTCTATATCTGGCAGGCAGTCTTCCACCATGGGAGTGGTGGCTTGCCAGGCTGGCGGGCTAGCCGCCAGACTTTAAATGAGGCCTATAATTAATTTATATAGTACATGTGCAAGAGTTCAATAGTAACAACCTCAAGATTAAGGACATTAACCATGAGGCCAACACCCATAAAGGTAGTGGATGTAAGCGCATCAACAGGAAGGCTATGCCTCTCCCGCTCACAATTTTCTCCCTACTTCCTCACTCTCTATGCCTTCCTGAAACATTCACAATCACTCCCTTGCTACTTAAGTCCACATTATTCACACCCTACGCTTCCTCCCCTGGCCCTAAATCACTCTCACCTCCTACCCTTTCCTTACTCCTGAGTTATCTTCCTCAAACTCTACTCCTTCCTCACTCCCTATCAGTCTCAACTAATTTCCTACCTTTTCCTACCTGCTACTCCTAGCTAGCTATAAAATCCCTATTCGTCTCTACCTCTACATCACAAATAATTTCACCCTGTTGCTCACTCCATCCATCAATTCCTACTCCTTTCTTAAAACGTATTTCTCCCTCAGTCATCCCTCGCACTATTACATTAATTCACTTGTTATCTGTCTATCCCTCCCTCATTCTTTCCCTCACTCACACGGTATGTTTTTCACCCACTCGCTATCGCTCACTTCTGTTCCTTCCTTATACCTATTTTCAGTTTCTATTTTGGGTCAATTCTGTTGTTTCTTTTTTAGTGTTTTCAAGTGATTTCAATACCTTAAAAAACAGTGGTTATTAGTGGTTTTGCGCCATTATAAACTACAGAAACAGTGTTTTTTCGGTGTTTATGGGGATGTTTTGCTTTTATTATTGCTTGCTTATAGACAGTGTAAATATAGTGCATATGAGGCCCAAATAGATTTTTGCTAATTAAACTTATTGTAGTACACCATACAATACTTCTTCAGTGAGTCTTTGGTCATGTGCGCTCGCTCTTTCCTTCCCATGTAAACTTCTGTGAAAAGGCCCTCTCAGCATTGGCACTTGAGATGGACAACGCCAAAACAGCCAGTACACAATTTGTTAACTCTGGGCACTGACATAGCTTTCCATGCCAATATTGGTTGACTTGAAGATCGCGATTCTCAGGGCAGGTTCTGCAACATTTGTGCTGATCTGGGCGCTTATGCCCTCAGAGTTATTGAAGTGGTCAAAAATGAAGTAGCACTTTTGAACTATGGAGGAAATTCCCCTTTACGAAAGGGATCTAGAACAGTGTACCAAAGTGAGGTTTCATTGACTTCAAATGCCATTGGCGGTGAAGGGACATTTCTATGCATCATTGCAAGCCATTTCTCATACATTGTAAAATAAAAGTTCCTGAACGGCTGTTCACCAGTGCTTTGCCTACCAAGTGGCAAGCACTCTAACATGGAACATGTTGCAATGCCAAAGTCACTAAAGGTGTCGCCCAGCCTAGGAGATGTTTCACATCTACACCAATTATGCTGAACACTTGGCAGACAAGGGTGTTTTCAGACTCTCGTGTTTTTTTATTATGTCCACTACAGCAGTTATGTTTTCCTGTAAAAATCTAAGAATGCAGTAGAGTGTACTTTATTTAACATCACTATCAATATGTGACCAAAGATCCTTACATTTCTTGCCTTTTGGCAGCATCACTCAACAAACATTCTGTAAATGGTTGCCACATGGATGATATAGCATTCATCGTCCCTTGGACTGAGAACCATCAGCTAAGGGACACAGTTGGGATGACTCTCTCTGATGCCACACAAATCATGAAATGATAAATATTTGCGTTTTAGTTCCTGTGCACAAGACAACAGTGCACCAGAATGGATTAAAAAGTCAATAGCATTCCTCATTAACTCTGAAGATTGTAAAGATGCTTTCAGCATACCATCTAACAAGTGGGAAGGATCTCTTACAGGGAAGCACTTCAGCTCTGGTATCAATTTTGCCAGGTCATCACACAACTTTTTCATATACGTAGATGAATCACTGCAATATAAACAATATCACTCCAATCTTTGTTGAACTTGGAAAGAACCTTTTTTGCAGAGCATTCCAAGTGACAGTGCATTCCATGTTTTCCAAATGTCTGGTGTCATATTTTAACCAATATCCCAGATGCTTGGTGATAGCGCTCTTTTCACATATCCTTGTCACTATACCTTGCATTGAATGTTTAAAGCCTGAGGTGTTGGCAATTCGCCTACTATCAATACTGACTCACTAGAAACAAGGGGCTGCTGTATTAAGGGGTTTTCCCATCCTCTGTGGGTAAATGTGATGACACATATCAGGAAAGATTCTTATGAAACCAGCCATTTTACAAATCAGAGAAAGAATCAAACGCAGCCAAAATATCAAATATGATGTTATTTCCTGATTCTCTACAGTTTATAAAATAATTAAACAAGAACTCAAACATGCTTCTAAACCCTGCATCTTTAGACTAAAGACCACAAAACTGAAAAAAACAAAATGAAGAAGAAAGAATATTTTAGTGGCATCCCTAAACAACAAAACCCAAGCAGAATAATGTTAGCCCAGGCTTTCTTACTGCTAGCTTGTATAACAATTAAATTGTATTGGCCACTTCAGGAAGAAACAAAATGACTCTTTCACTCTCTTTTCCTTTCTTTGAATGGCATTTAGTTTGTGGTTGTACAGGTGTTTTTTCAGTGTTTATATGTTTTCACTGGTGAGGGCAATTTCTCTTTCAGTGGGGTTTTATCAGTTGTTATAGGCTTAAACCTAAAACCTGACAGCCAACTTATACCCCATCATCATGCCTCCCTCTAGGGTCATCCCACCTTCAACTCCTGCTCACTTCCAATTTCTCCCCACTTTCATCCTCCCTCATAATCCTCATCCATTTCCCTCCCTGCCGTCTTTCATTGCCTCGTACACAGCCATCCTAGCTCACTCCAATCCTTCTTAGCTCATTATTCCCACATTTTCCCATAAGACCTTTCAGGACTTCGCCTACCATCAAGGTTTCTCAGATCTATGCTAACCACCCACCCCTTCCACTACCTTGCTTGCCAGATGACCGATTACATCTCAATTCAAAAGAATTTTGAACAACACTCACAGTCTAATATTCTATCACTTCCCAGTCCTTCACAATCCATTCCAGACAACCCTTCTTCCAACTTTCTCTTCAATCCTGAACTCAGTCGTTATAGCTGTCATGGGCAAAGTTTACAAAACACACCAATACTGCGACAAGTACGCATCTCAACGACATTGTGAACAGCTCAGGATACAACGTTATCCTCTGCATATTAGCAAAGGCTGCCAATATTTGTGATAACTCACAATTACAAAATAGCACTTAGGAGCATGGGGAGCACATGCTGAACAAGACTGAGGAAACACGATCACTCAGGCAATTGGAACAAGAAATATAAATAAGGGACACATTTTGTGGATTAGACAGCACAATCAAAATAGCAGTACAAACTCAAAGCCACGAGATGAGGCTGGGTGTCCTAAGATCTAACCCCAGACGGGCGCACCCTCTATCACTTCATTAGGCTTTAAACAGGGCCAGAGTGCCATTGAAATGGGTGCAAGGTTAAGCTGCATCAAAACTCTAACATACAATAAGACAGAGAATAGAATGGGTATTTAGACACTTACACCTGTTTCAGCAAGGGGGCAAATCCCCTCAGGGAACACCACATGTATGCAATCTCTACAGCAACTAATTACTAGAAAATAAACCCTACAGGTGATCTTAAAAATCTTGAATGAAGTTATGTTCAAGCATATGTCACGTATTCAAGAATATTTTGACATTTTGTCCATCTTTAACTAGAGCATGCATTAACTCATTTATTTGGCTTTTTATATACCATGAAAAAGACCCAATGGGTGTCAGAGCACTTTACATAAGAACAGTTACATAGTGCATATAGGCAGATTACATACGAACAGTTTCACAAAAAAGATCGTATAGAAAAATGTAAAAAAAGTTTAGGCATGTACACAGTTAACGGATATCTGCGAGCAAGTAGTGCATTAAGTTTTTGACTCTCGCTTGCGGGAGTCCACTTTATCAACACATGATCAGCAAGAGAAATCCAAATTTAAATGTAACCAATGTCAAAGTCCACAGGTCACCTGATACAAAATCAAGGGGTATGGGTCCTCAAGTCAACATAAAATAAAGAGATCACCTTAATTGATGCCGGCCATCATTTTCTCTTTCTCAGATACAAACACACTGAATGTTTCTAAAGCATACTGAAATCAAATCACCTTTATAAGGCTTACTTTAGCCTAAACCCCATTACATACATTTGGCAATAACCTTCACCATGGTTCTCCTTTAACCTAATTTTTCAACATGGGCAATCAGTAACTAGTTCCATTCTCTTCATTACACTAGTTTCTATTCCTATAGAAACATAAGCTTTTAGGTTACCTTTTCAAAAGCTGTAGGTGTGCCAAAGTGCATGGTTCGTGTCACATCTGTGGTTCCATCCCTTTCAAAAGAGAAAACAACATTTGAATTATAAGACGCAAACAAACTTAATCTTAATCTTCTCTTATTCTTGTTAGAAGTTACAATTTCTCATATCCTGTTATCACAAACTGCACCTACACTAGTTTTCATTTTGTCAGGGATCTCAAAACAATATTACCAGAGGATATCATACATGGATCTGCAGCTCCAATTAATGTGTCTTCTACATTTTCTTAGGACATTCTAAACAACAGAAAAAGAAAGAAACTCATTGATATAGAAAAATGAAGAACATGCCTGTATTCTTATGCTGGCTGATGTGACATCTTTTCCTTTGAAACTATCCAGATTTTGTGCATGCATTTTATGTTCTTACTGTGAATCCACATTATCACAGTGGGGCACTTGGCACCAGCATGCACCTCCTATTATAATAAATCATCAGTGCTGGACAGGATGTGCATGATTGATGAATATATTAGGATCATGTATGCTACAATGCTTTGAAAAAATATTTGACTGGATGGATGCAGTGCCATAAAGTATGAAGTAATGGTCTAGGTGAAGAGTGAGGTACATTTTTTTTCCAATTGCTTCTTATGGAAACGGTTTACTTCCAATATCCTAATCATAAAATTATTTCGAGTTCCAAAACACAGGATGATATTTAAATTTGTAGGCATTAACTTTTACCACTTCTCCCAAAACAATAAATGGAGATATATGCACAATTGTCCGTCTCCATCTTGACAGGTACAGTCCTAGCACAGCCTGGAGACTGACTCAGCAACTCGGTTTGCTTTCACGACTTCCAGAAAGGTAAATCCAGCCCCAACTTTGGGGAGGAATCTGTGGCCATAAAGATTCTCTACCAGAAAGAGCATTATCGAAGGTAAGTAACTTCTTCTTCTGATAGACACGTCTAGTCACAGGTCCCTCAACTTTTGAATAGATATCAAAGCAGTACGTATTCGGAGGTGGGTCTGTGAATGGACTCGAACAAAATGTCCTGAAGGACCAAGAGGACAAAATACCCTCTCGACGACCTGGACTGTCCAGACAATAGTGCTGCGGGACATCCTTGCAGCCGCCTGGCAAATGTCCAGGACAGGGACTCCGTGTGCCACAGCAGTGGTAGCAGCTTTAGTCCAGAAAGAGTGAAGAAGCAGTCACTCCAGAGGCAGCTTTTTGGCCAGTGTATAGTAGATGTTAATGAAAAGTATAATCCAGCGGGAGAGGGTTCTCTTCTGAACAGACTTGCCCTTTTTCGCTACAGACAACCCTACGGTGAACCGATCGACGACCCAGTTCTCTTTGGTACGATCAATATAAAAGCTTACAGCTCTCTTGGGGTCCAAATGGTAGATCCTCCTTTGAGGGGTAAGGCGGAGTATAAAACGTCGGCAAGGTGATGTTCTGACCGATGTGTAATGGCGTCTCAACTTTAGGCGAGAAGGATGCCTATGTACGTAAAACCAGCACATCTGCAAAGGTGGTGGTGTATGGCGGGTTTACACAGAGAGCCTGAAGCTCACCCACATGCAGTACCAATGTTATGGTGAAGAGGAGCACTGCCTTGAGGGTGAGAACCCCAAGGAACAGCTGTGAAGCGTCTCGAAGGAAGTGCACATCAGAAATATGAGGTTCAAGTTAAGTTCCCACTGCAGCATGAGAAAGTGAGAGGGAGGAAATAAGCCTTTCAAGAAGCACAGAACAACTGGAGACTTAATCAATAAAGTCTGTTCTGGGAACTGACAAAAAAGTCAGAAAGATACTCTTTAACTGTGCCCAGAGCAAAGCCATGCCAAGTGAGAGTCAAAACAAATAAAATGTCAGCTAACTTGCCCGCGGGTGCGGGGGTCTATCAGCTGAGTACCATACAAAGCCCAAATCTGTCCAAACGACAGGTGTATAACAGTTTGTCAAGAGACACTCCTGGCTGCCAAAATGACATCAACAACCTCCGGAGGAAGGTTGAAGGGGGTCACCTGTCAATACTCAATCTTCAAGCATGACGGTGGAGATTGCACAGCAGGTAAGAAGAGCGACTGGGAGGGTGCGGGGGTGGGGGCTCGCCTGATAGTGTGCTACGCACGGCCCCCACAAAGACAGGCCAGAGTAGTCGAGGATCGGAGAGGTGCTGACAGGGTGTAGATCTCCCGCTCTGGTTTTGGAGTGTCCCACGGGCGGCCTGCGCACTGGCCTGAACAGTACAAGGGACTGGGCCTGAAAGTTGAGTGGGCCCAGCAAAGCGGCGACAGACAAGAGGAGCAAAGAGAGGGTCGCCCAACATATAGAAGGAAGCGTGATAGGAAGCAGAGTGAGGTCGGCCACACTGATGCCACCCCCCTGGTGATAGCCCAGTGGTGGCCTAGAAGAGCGGGGGTAGCCCCCCTTTTTCTTCTGTTGGAGAGCCCAGCTGAGGAAGACACTCGTCCGCTGACGCTCGGTGAACTAAGGCAGCCCCCCACTGCATTCGGGACAGGGACCGAGCCTGGAGACACATGCCCCCTGACTGCCGAAATTGAGTGCAAGAGCGAGGCTTCTGGGACCCTATGCAGCGCTATAAAGCTCAGGGGAGGCCTGCACATCTGGAGGCCCTGGTAACCTCAGGGAGGGGGCGGCTGGGCCAACCAATTGCTGGATGACTGACAAGTGCCCCAGGCTGCACATAGCGGTGCAGGATTGACATGGGGTAGTCAAACCCCCACCAATCTAAGCTGACTTTCCAGCAACGCAAACTTCCCAAGAGCATTGGCCCACTGGAGTACGAACAGTCAGAGCAGGAGCGCTGCTTCCACAAAAGAGCCAGATATCGGCGAAATGCAAGGATCTTAAACGGAATCTCATGGCTATTGACCAGAAAATTGATTCCATGGCTGACAGGGTAAAGGATAAGGTATCCAGCCACGACGAATGCATCGGTCAGATTGAGCAGTGCACATCAGTGCTGGAAGAGGAGGGTGTGATGATGCCGGAAAAACTGCTTACCATGCAAAAGTCCAGGAAATGATTGGGAATAAGAACGAGGACTTAGAGGCTCGAACTAGACAAAACAATTTGTGCATCGTGGGAATCCCAGGAATACACCGCCATGACCAGAGTTGAGGACTATGTTGAAGAAATGCTTCGGTCCCTATATGGTGACTCCCTGTAGGCGGACAGCAAAGTAGAGAGGGCCTACAGGGCACACGGCCCAAGGCCTCCACCGGGAGCCACGGCCAGGTCAATAATCGCCTGCTTGCTAAACTACAGAGATAGAGACACTGTTACGTAGAGCCAGAGACCAACAAGAAACAGTATATCAAGGCAACCCCGTCTCGCTCCAACAAGACTTCACCCTCGCCATACAGGCAGCAAGGAGAGTGTTTGTGCCAGTTAAACGGATGCTCCAGAATCAGGAAGTCAAGTATTCTCTGCTCTTTCCAGCAAAATGATGCATTTTCCATGCGGGCAAAACTTTGTACTTTATTGACCCTAAGCTGGCTGCCAAATTCGCACGGGATCTTCGACCACTGAAACTTTCTCCGCGATCGGCGAAGACCATGAGAGGGGAGGACTGTCTCAGCGAAAACGTCCGCGATCGGAGAAGACCACGAGAGGGGAGGACTGTCTCAGCGAAAACGACTAATGGATTGAGGTTCGCTGACCCAAGGAAATCTTGTTTCTGGGCTGGACTGGCCAGGTATCCCATCTCCACTCACAAAGATGTTTGGTTCACCCTCTCTGGATTTTCCATACTTGCTTGATATGTACTGAACAGTTATGTCTGCCTCACTGGAAGCTGGGGGTCCCCCCAGCTGAGTGAACAGCGTCCAGCCAGCCATCTTCCACCAGCTGGGAAACGCCGGACCCCTAGTGGTTCCCCCGCAGAGATGATTCCTATTTTGTTTTTCTTAATTGGCCATTTGTGGCCGTAATGGAGGAGGGGGTTCAGCCAGGTTGGGTGGCTCAAGTGGGTGGGGGGTGGTGATAGTGGGGGTTTGTTAGTTTACTACTATGTTGCTGTTCCTTCTCTGCCTCCCATCTCTTTCCTTCTCCTTCTTTGCTGGCCTCCTCCCGCCATATGTTGCTGGGTATGAGCCTGCTGAGTGCAACAGAGATTGTTGTGGGGATCATGGGAGCACCTGAGGCGAATGTGACCACACTAAAAGTAATAACCTGGACTGTCCGAGGACTGAATGATAGAAGGAAAGCAAGGCTAGTAGCTGAGTATCTCAACTGTCATAGGGCGGACATCTGCTTCTTACAAGAATTTCACCTGATAGGGAACAATTGTATGCGCCTGCGTGCAGGGTGGATCGGCGAGAAACATGTTGCATGCTATTCTAACTACTCAAGAGGGGTTGCGATTCTCATCAGAAAAGGGCTGCATTGGCGCACAAGTATCACTTTATGCGACCTGCAGGGGAGAAATGCAATGCTGGTGGGCACGCTGGGGAGATACCCGATCAGACTGATCTGGTCAACGACCCAGACTTTTTTGGGGAGGTTTGGAGTTTAGTAGACGCGCTTGGCCCAGGTGCAGTTTTATGGGGAGGGGACTTCAACATAATTTTAGACCCGAACAAAGACAGATCGGGCGACGCTCAGTGCTTCGACCCCAGGGCAGCGACACAGTTGCAGACTATTATGGCGGATTATGGCCTGCTTGACATATGGCATTACAGACATACACATCATGAGGAAGACAAGTGTGTAGCCTCAGCTGGCTGCACGTGGTCCAGAATAGATTCCTGGCTGCCTTCGAAAGATGTATCTGCATGGATCTCCAAGATCACCCACCTAGCCAGAACCCTATCCGATCATTCCTGGGTACTTCTTGAATTCGCCTTGCCAGGCTCCCCCAGAAGAGCGTTTAGCCGTCAACTCCCATCAGACGCTTGGCGCGACTAGGTGTTTCGAGATACCATTCGAACTGCGATTGTAGAATACTTTGCACTGAATGAGGGTACAGTAAAATCGCCATCCACACTCTGGGAGGTATTGAAGTCTGATCAGGAGGGAGTGTATTTGTAACGCCCTGAACGTCTCAGGATCGTTTAACAGACACGACAATGAGGACGTAACCACTTGTGAAGGGTTAGTTCTTTTAATGAAGGCAAATAAAATACAAAGAACAAACAAAAGTTATAGTCACTGGAATCCTCCAGGCTAAGTACGTTACCAGCCCACAGCACGGATGGTCCTAACCGTCCTCTGCATATACGCCGATCCCGGCGTATGCCAACAGAGGGCAGAAATGAAATGGCCGACAATGCCAATCGGTAGGCTGTGAGGGGCACGAAGAGTGTTGGGGAGAATCGAGGAGTCAGGGAAACACCCAGCCGGGGTCTCTACCTGAAGGGAGCAGCCGCTCAACCTCTTCCTCAGACTGCACCGGGACGCGGAGTCACCTCCTGGTGATGCGTCACCGATACCCCAATCACAAGCAAGAAGACTGAACCGAGAGCAGCCGCTCGATCGATCCTGTGGACTTCCGAGTCTGTAACGCGGCAAACACCTCCTGGTGTGCGTTACAGCTGGCAGTCCCTGTGTCTCTGGTCGGGCTGGGAGTTACGACTCCAACCAGCAAAAGCGCCACTGCGCTTGGACTCAGCCGAGTCAAAAAGCGAAGCTCAATGGTTGACCGGTAGAGCTTCCGGGTCCTTCACAGGTGACGATGGGGCAAGACACGGCCCAGGGAGTAACGACTCGACCTACCTCCGTTCTTGCCTTACTGGAGCACCACTCCGGAACACTGCTCTTCACGAAGCAGGTACGTCGGTGTAAACACAATATCCAACAGCCTTGTACCTCCCGGTTCCTCCCTTTATAGGGCGTGTTTTCCTTGAGTTATGTAACAGCTCTCCTGTTTACATAAGGGCGTGTTTCCCTTGAGTTATGTAACAGCTCTCCTGTTTACATAAGGGCGTGTTTCCCTTGAGTTATGTAACAGCTCTCCTGTTTACATAAGGGCGTGTTTCCCTTGAGTTATGTAACAGCTCTCCTGTTTACATAACCTCTCAACCGCTAAGCATCCTGGGAGATGTAGTCCGTTTTCGCTGGTTACCGTTTTCCTCCCCTCGTATGACAGGAATTCTTGACAGTATTGCGAAGAAGGCTGGCGTAATGCGTTTGTTGGCGAGGAGATCTACGGCGCCTCGAAGGGGAGATACGGGAACAGGAGAGTGAATTCTTTGCCACTAATTATGAGACCCTCTGGGATATTAGGGGTAAGATTGCTGAGTTAGAGGAGGCTGCCATAAGGGAGACACCCTATCTAGGGAGGGAGGCACATTCCAGGAGGTATGGAGAGGGAGACCGAGCAGGCAAAACACTAGCGGGCCTACTTAAAAAACCTTTGGCTAACAATTGCATTAGCGAATTACGCACAGCGGACAATGAGATGGCGATCCGCCAGGCTGCTGTCCAGGCAGAAATTATGTCTTTCTATTTTTCACTTTAAGCGGCTAGGCAAAATACCACCCACCGAGACCTGGCCACCTTTTTTGACTCTATACAGCTGCTTTGGCTCGAGGGAGGCCATAGCAGTTATTTAGATGAGTCGCTTTCGGAAGAAGAGGAGATTGGGGTAATTCGAGCCTTGCCTGGAGATAATGTCCCGGGACTGGATGGTCTGACGGCCGCTCTTTACAAAGAATTTGCGCCGCTTCTGGCGCCATATATCATAAACATGTACGATGATTCGCTGGGGCGAGGGGAACTCTCCCCCCCCCCCCCCCCTTGCTCCGGGAAGCCCTTATTATCACTATTTTGAAACCAGATAAAGACGCACCGCTATGTGATTCTTATAGGTCGTTATCAATGATTAACCTGGACAATAACATTCTTGCTAAACCCATTGCTGCGCGACCTCTCCCGCTCTTGCCTTTTGTGCTGCGTCCAGACCAGTGCGGCTTTGTCCCTGGCAGAGCCACTTCTCACTACGTAAGCACCTTTTTTGCAACTATGCAAGAGATAGACCCCTCGCTTCAAGTGGCCGCGATATCTTTGGATGCCACCAAGGCATCTGATACCTTGGAATGGCCGTATCTGTTTGTCCCCTAGCTCGCCTGGGTGTTGGCCCTAAATTTCTAAAACTAATTGCCCTCCTGTATTCCTCTCCAATGGCAAGACTTCCGATTAATGGGATGGTCTCACACCCTTTCTCTGTGTCCCATGGCACCAGACAGGAATGCCCGTTATCCCCCCTTCTTTTTGCCATAGCCATGGAACCTTTGGCTGCCTTACGAGACAGCATCATGCACATCGTGGACTGGCATTTGTCTCGAGGGTAGTTCTGGTATCTCTGTATGCTGATGACATGACCCTGTATGTTAAGAGCCCAGCTGAAAACTTAGACCCCCTAATTAGGGAAATTACAAGATTCTGTGGTCTCTCGGGTATAAACATCAAATGGGGACAATAGATTAACTTACCGTCGACAACTGCCACTGAACGGTTTCATTTGGAATAGCCCCTGAGCTGGGCAGAGGGCCCAGTGAAATATCTGGGTATCTGGTTAAGCCACAATACTGAGGATCTCTGGCAATATAGCTATGGGAGACTCATGGACTGGTTCGTGAGCTGCTTGGGGCGGTGGGTCGCATTGCCACTGTCCCTGGCGGGACTATCAGCAATAGCAAAACTGATAGTTCTTCCCAAGTTTCTTTATGTGTTTGTCAACCTCCTGCTTCCTCTTAACAAAATCTTAAGGCGCAGACTTGATCATTCCTTCCTTGGGCCAGTAAACAACCCAGGGTCTCTTGGGAGACCCTGACACTGCCCTCTGAACAGGGACGCCTGTGGGCCCCAGACTTGGAGCTCTACTACAATTGTGCCTAAGCACATTTCGGATTATATTGGCTCTTTCCGACTTAATTTATGGTACATACGGCACAGGAACATGACCAAGGGGCCCCAACACGCTGCATATGGTCCTCTACAGTCAACAGATTAGGCTGCAGTCTGCGGTGGAGACGATTGGGTGCCCAGTGTAGGCCTGGTAGGAGCTGAGACGTAGGGCGCAATTGGAGGTGATGTATGCCCCCTCGGTAACTCTGTTGCAACACCCGGCATTGCCATTTTCGGAAGATACGGGTGCATGCCATAGACTCAGAAATCTTCGTCTCTACACATATAGGTGATGTGTTCCCCGAGGTGAACAGCCATTACATTGCGGCTGTTACTCCGCATGCCATTACAACACAAACGTTACAACGCATGCTTTGTAACAAAGCATGACCATCACAATGCAATTTGTTACAATGCATAGGCCTTTACAACGGATACCTTTACAACAAATTTCGTTGTAAGGCATGAATTGTAAAGAGATATGCTTTTCAAATGTAAGTATTCTGTAAGTATTGGTTTTGGGGTGCTAAGGCTAGTTTTAGGGTTTAGGGTGGGTAGGTGTGGCAAGGGTAGTTTTAGGGTGGGTATGGATTTTGGAGTGGCAAGTGTAATTTTAGGGTGGGTATGGGTTTAGAGGTGGCATGGGTGATTTTAGGGTTTGGGGTGGGTATGGGGTTAGGGGTGGCATAGGTTGTTTTAGGGTGGGCACGGGTTTTGGGGCGGCATTGGTAATTTTAGGATTTAGGGTGGGCATGGGTTTTGGGGTGGCATGGGTCATTTTAGGGTTTAGGATGGTTATGGGTTTTGGGGTGGCATGAGTAATTTTAGGGTTTAGGATGGCTATGGGTTTAGGGGTGGCAAGGGTAATTTTAGGGTTTAGGGTGGGCAGGGGTTATGGGGTGTGTGAGAAAGTGCCATCTTTCTTGCATGGTATGCCCCCACTTTTTGCTGAATTGCTGAATGTACTTTGACTGAGTGTGCCCTGGACTCCTGCCAATCAGGGGCCCAGGGCCTATGTTCCTTCCCTAAAACCTAAAACCCAAATTGGCAAACCCTGGCCACATGTCAGCCCCTGGTAAATGGTACCCTAGGTACCCAGGGCCTTGTGACCAGGGATGGCCTCTAAGGGCTGCAGCACTTATTGTGCCACCCTTAGAGGCCCTTTACCCTAACACAAACACACTGCCCTTGCAGGCTGAGTGTCTGGGTACAAGACAAAACAAAGAGTCGACATGGCCCACAGCCCTGTGTGCCATGCCCACAACCTACATCAGCCACCCCTGTAGCTGGGTGCACTATGCCAGTGGTGTGGGCCCAGGAGCATGAGCCTGGTGCCCCTACAGTACCCAGGTCCATTATTGGGCACTGTAAGTGCAGTGCAGCTCGTCACAGCACCATAATGGCAACACTGAAGACTGAGAAGTTTGGTATCACTCTTCTCAGCACATTAAACCCGCACTGATGCCAGTGTGGGATTTATTTTACAAAGAACTACAGAGGGCATCTTAGAGATTCCGCCTGGAATCTAACCAACAATCCACGTCTTGTCTGAGAGACTGCCACACAGCAGACATGTTGCTGGACCCCTGGGTGGAGAACCCCCGCTCTCCTGGGCCTGCAACAATGCACATCCTGGGTGAGGTGCTAGGTCTCCTCCCCCAGGATGGGCAGGGGGAAGCTATAAAGGCATGCCGCCTTTGTGAGCTTCTCCAGGCCACTTGCTGTACCCAGCAACTGGCCCCCACCGGGTCTCTAGGTCTGACCCCCATTCTGGTGGGAAGACTGGCCGGAAACCCCAAGTAAGGACAGGGGATGTGCCAGCCTCTGCCAACCCCACCCCTCAGGTGGGGGAGGCGAGGTGAAGCACATCTCCGGGCTCTCGCCATCTTGAAGATGGGGAGCCCTGCCCAATCAGGACTAGGCTACTGCCCCCCTCCAACAGGAGAGCGGCAGGATAGGGGGTGTACCCACTCCAGGGCAGGGACCCATTGGTCCCTGCCCTTTACCTACCTGTAAGGCCCCTAAATCTACTATTAGGGGCACCCTGAACCATCCTTCCTCAGATTCCAGATTCTGAAAAAGCAAAGAAGAAGAAAGAAGACCTGCCGTACAGCAGCTAAAAAGAGGAAGGCACCAACTGCTTTGGCCCCAGCCCTACCGGCCTGTCGACCCTCGAACCTGCTCCTGCTAAATCCCGGCACCTCCTGTGGTCAGCAACCTCACAAACCCCGGGCTGTGGCTCTGCTCAAAGCAAGTTTCTAACCCCTGGCATCAGCCTGGAATGGCGAACCCTGCACACTCTGCACCCGCCAAGCCTGGCCTGTGCCGGAGTGGACAAAGACCCAGAGGACGTCCCCCCGGCGACTGTGACCCCAAATCCGGACCCCAAGGACCCACCTCGACGCTCCTGACGATGCCTGCAGCCTCAGAACCAGGGACCCCCCCCAACCACGATCAACAGAGGGTAAGATTTCCCGACATCAAAAGGCACCCCGGGGCCCTACGGGCCCCTGTGCCCGACTCCTTGGTAACTACCTATCCTCCAACTACCCAACTTACCTCTTGAAGTGGTGGTGGCACCCGAAGAATCTTTGTCCCTGAGCTTGCAGCCTTTGTTCGTCCTTGAGCTTTCCCATTGAAATCCATTGAGCGCCTGAAGGCTCAAAAGCACCCTTCACCCAGCCGCCCGAGTGGCCCTGGCAATACAACTTCTACTCCTACCTACTTCCCCATTTGCCCTGAGCAAGTGACCAGGAGCCCAGCTCCCACAGCCGCGTGGCCTGCTAGTCAGCAGCCACCAACCAAGGCCCCCCGCCTCCCATAGGATAACATTGGGCCTAACTCACTCTGCACCCGGCCGCCCCAGTGCTGCTGAGGGTGTAACAACTGCACCAACCTGACCCTGGGAGACCCCGGAGTCTGTACCCAGAACCTTAACTCTGCCAGTCAAGTACTTACCCAAAAGCTGATAACTCACTTTTCTTCCAAAGGGTAACATTGACTGGTTTCTCCTGAAATTTCTTCTAAGTGTGGAGTTTCTAAAACTTAAAATATTCACCTAAAATCAACTGAGTAACGAAAGCGGAAATACTCACCTGCTATTAGGAGAGATCCCAGTGCTGGATCTTGGTGCCCAGCACTGCCCCTGAAAAGTACTCACAACCGTACTTACCACTAACACAATTTTCTCCCATAGGAAATCACTGACTGTTCTTCTGTGAAATTTCTTCTAAGTGTTGATTTTTGCAACATACAAATATTCTTTAAAAATCGTACCAATTGTGAAAACATAATTACTTACCTGTTTTAGATAGAGGTCCCAGCACTGAGCCTAGGAGCCCAGCCCTGGATTACAAAAGTAACAAGAACATACTTTACCCGCATCTCATTCTGAGAAAGTACATTGTGATACCTATTGTTGGTTCTAAAATAAAAACAACCATATATTTTTTATATAAACCATTGGCCTAGAGTTCAGTTTTTGAGTGTGTGAGACCATTTGCTGACTGAGTGTGTACAACAAATGCTTTACACTGTCCTCTGATACTGCCTTACTGCTCGACCAGGCTACCACTTTGGAGAGTAAGGTTATATCTAACTTTAACCTCTGCCAAACCTCTGGGGACTGTGGACTCTGTACACACTGTACCTATTTGGTAACAGTATATACAGAGCCACTTTCTCACAGGGTGGCATGGGTAAACGTAGGGTTTAGGATGGGTAGGGGTTTTAGGGTGGCATGGGCAATTTTAGGGTTTAGAGTGGGTAGGGGTTTTGGGAGTGGCAAGGAAAATTTTTAGCATTTAGGGGGACTATGGGTTTTGGGGTGGCAAGGGTCATTTTAGGGTTTAGGGCAGATATGGGTTTTGGGGTGGCATGAGTAATTTTAGGGTTTAGGTTGGGCATGGGTTTTGGGGTGGTAAGGGTAATTTTAGGGTCTAAGTTGGATAGGGGTTTGGAGTAGCAGGGGTAATTTTAGGGTGGGTATGGGTTTTGTGGTGGCATGGGTAATTTTAGGGTTTAGGGTGGGTATAGGTTTTGGGGTGGCAAGGGTATTTTTAGGGTTTTGGGTGGGTAGGTGTTGTGGGGTGGCAAGGGTAGTTTTAGGGTTTAGGATAGGTAGGGATTTTGGGGTAGCAAGGGTAGTTTTAGGGTGGGTAGTGGTTTTGGGTTGGCATGGGTAATTTTAGGGTGGGTAGGGGTTGTTGTATTTATATATGTATGGCTTTAAATATTTCAACAGATATCATTGTGTGTGCAATATATAAAAACATAAAACGTACGTTATTTTTGTTTTACATGTATTTTCATGCATTACCATGCATGCCATTACTAAGAAATTATAAGTATTTTACAGAGAAATAGAAAACTATAATGTATAGATAAATAACGTTTACATTTACCTGTAAAATACATATATTTTCAATCACAACTTAAACCACACATATGCTTTTACAACAAACTTTGTTGTAAAGGTATGCGTTGTAAAGGTATAGGAGTGGTTAAAGTTTGCGTTGTAATGGTAACGCGTTGTAAGAACACTTGCGTGTTGTAAAGGCATGCGTTGTGGAGACATACAATCGTTCCCCGAAGATAACTTTATACTGGCCGACAGTGAGCTTGCGGGGGGAAAACACGGGGTTGCTCGACAGAATGATGTTTTAGTAGCCGTGCGCCTGCTTTGCCTCTTTCCCGAGGGCGCACCCCTACATTCCAAGTTTTGGAAGATTTCTGAACCTACCCATCACCACATAAACTTATCACTCGTTTATACACGGGTATGCAGCGCGATACTGCAGTGTGCGTCCCAACGACGCGGAAGAGATGCTGGATTTCCCCATAGAGGACGAGCAGTGGCCTACTGCTGCGTGCAAGCTAGGAAGCTGTCCCCAAACTACAGGCTGAGGTTAATTCATTTCAAGCTTTATCCATAGATTATATAGGACGCCCAAATGGTTACACAAAGTTGGCTTCAGTGAGGATGCAAGATGGGTGAGATGTCAGGCCCAGGATGCGACTTTCCTGCACCTGGCCTGGATCTGCCCAGAAATTGCTCAATACTGGGAGAACATTTTTGATGTGTTGGACAAGATGTGTGAATACCAGATAGAGCATTCCCCCCGATAGCGTTGCTGGAATATGTATGATCTGCGCCTGCGACAGACAGAAAATTAGTGGCAATGCTTCTGCTGCTAGCCAAGCGGTGGATAGCGATGTGCTGGGGCCACCGTAGGAGTCCTCGTGCCGCTGACTGGCTTAAGGACGCAGCGCTTTGTCATGAACAGCTGTCTGATTATTGGGAACTAATGGCTGCACAGGCTCACCTTAGGTATATCAGAGAACCACTACAGAGATATCCCAACTCCCACCCACAAGATCAAGAAGAGACCCCCTCCGGTCTAAATGACTGCTATACCATGGACACAGTCTACTTGTACACTGGCAGAGCGTGTTTAAGTAAGCTTACAAGAACACTTCCTAAGGAAGCCAGCACCGTCCTCTTCTCCCCCCCACCTGTTCCCCCCCACCCCTTTCTTCCTCTCGTTCCCCCCGGCTTTAATGCTGGGGTTGTTAATGGGACATCGGAACTGGGACTCTGGTGCAAATTGATTGGGAAAGAGGATGAAGCTTTGTAATATTGACAGTTAGAGGACTTTGGTCAATCTTGTCAATATCATCCTTGTGTCTAACATTGTACGCGAATGCGTTGGTGTTGAAATGTGTCCATTATGATAACTAATAATAACAAGAATATCTCTTGCAATGAACTGCCAGGAGGGAAAATGGTTGCAAATACTTCCGCCCACTGGAATGCTGTGTGTTGTCGGCAGAGAGAAGACTCATTGTCTAGTCAATGGAGCCCTCCCAGGAGCTGCAGAAGGCTGTTTCTACTGATGTTGATGCTATCGTTGTTTTCTTCTCTGGAGAAAATGTGTCCTCTCTTACCCTAAACCAAACCCTTTAAACTAGACTTTAGGAAATGTCTTCCTTTTCTACAAGCCTACAAGTTTTAGGGCTCAACCCTCAACAGTTCTGACTTAACAGTCTACTCCGACTCGGCTATTCCTTGCCACGATTCTATCCAGCTTAGTTAATGCTCTCCCTTGCTCCTAACTCCATATATGTGTGAAACTACATGCTCCTGCTGTATGCATACAGTTTCTCTGTCAAATCCATTTGGCTTTCCAGTAAAAGTACTGTGTGCATACAATTTTTTGTTGTCCTGGAGATGACCCTTTAAATCACTCAAACTCGAAACGCCATTGACATACTACAGATATATCCTTGATATACATGGTCTGTAACTCAAAAAACAAAAACACGTTGCCTTTATATGTTTTGTTGTGTGAACCGGAGGTACACCAAGAGCTAATGTACTTCTTGCATCTTATTGATATTATTAAATAAATTGTTTGATTTCTTTTTGGCTAGTCTTCTACTGTTTTGAATTTGTTTTATTGAATGCAATGAACAATTGTTCTGTCCATTAACATCAATACTTATCAGTTACAATTCTGAATGAGTCTGTAGTGAAATCTTGTTTCCTAAATATAGTCAGTGATGGACCACGGCATATGTTTTGGGTTGTGAAATCTGCAAACTGTCTGGACTCACACAGCCATCTACTCCATTAGAATTTCTTTCAAATCCTCCCTTTCATTTCTTAGAAGTCAATCACTGAAACGTTCTAGCTAATCCCAAAACAGGCCATTGCATCAGTCAAGCAGGGTTGTGGGATCTGCCACTCTCAAAGCTGTAGCGGAAGTCATGCAGACTTTATTAGTCACTGCATCCAGCCATTTGCTTCCTTTCACCAAGGTAGCAGATGAGGCAGGACTAGCGGTATTATAGTGTTTGCTAGGTAGTCTCAGACACAACAATGGAAATCCAGAGGTACAATTTCTCTCAAAAAGGATGGATCAGAGTCTGAAGTCTGTACTTCTTCTCCATTAGTCAGTTTAAAGGCTTGATGGATGCCGGAGTTAGAAAGGTACGGATAGTAATTGCCAAAAAACTATAATCGGAGCTATAATCAATCTAGCCGGTGGTTTTGCGGGCAAAGTCTAAAGTATGACAAAGTTATATACACAAAGTGGATGCCTCAATGATCAGCCTGCTTCAAGCTCTATTAGTAACCTCATGAAGAGAGACTACATCATCCATGAGTGAAACCCAAATAGGTGGAGATTCAGGTGATATGACTGGCATAACACTCATGTTTGATGAGGAGCAAGAATCTCTTCTGGGAGGAGTAAGCAAACTGGATCTTTGAGATCTAGAATACTCTTTTACTTGGAGTAACATGAGTGGAAAACCTTTTGTAATTTTTCTTGCTGGTTTTTCTTCTCAGGAGTGGTGATAGCAATGGCTTTGTGTTAGAATATTTGGAGAAGGCACTGTGAAAGCAGGAAGACCCTCTTGACCTCTGGGTAGCAGTATTTGATACTCTGCTACCAGACTAGAAAGGAACTCCTTATGGTGGGTTAAGGAAGAGAAAGATTTCCATACCTTCAGGATGTGAATTTCCTACGAGAAGTAGTCATGTGGCCTTTCGACAAAGAGCTGACAAGGGAACTCTTGGTGACTGAAATTACCTCGACCCAGAGAGACCAGAGAGTTATGAAGCAGCAGAAGCCAAAGGAGAGATTCGTGACACCCTCAATCCATCTCGAAATCGAGTTTTTCAATGTCGAGTAGAAACATGAACAGCTCTACGGCCCCTTCTGGGGAGATGGGCAGACATGGTCACACTAGGGGCAGAAAAGGAGAATAACTGCTCTCTTGCCCCTCTGTAGCAAGTGGCTTGCCCAGATGAACGACCCAATTCTCACTGCGCCCCCCCCCAATCCTCCTAACCCCTCCCCCCCCACCTCCCAGACAAATTCCCTCCCTGAACCACCTGTATGGCACCAGACATATTTTTCACCTCAATCAATCAATCAGGGGTTTGTAAAGCGAGCTACTCCCCGTGAGCGTCTCAAGTCGTGGGAAAGGGGGGGGGGAGGGGGGGGGGGGGAGAGGGATGATGCTCTGGGTCAGTCGAAGAGCCAGGTCTCGAGTCTCTACCTGAAGGTGTTCAGACTGGGGGGGCGTCTGATGTTGACTGGGAGTTCATTCCAGGTCTTTGCTCTACAGCCTGCTCGGGTTCTGCGGATGCGTGGGGTCTCTTCCAGGGCGAGGTCGGTGGAGAGAAGGTTACTCTTGGGTACGTGGAAGGAGACTCTTTAGTTGAGGTATTTGGGTCCGATGTTGTGGAGGAATTGTAGGCGTGAGTGAGTAGCTTGAAGGTTACCCTCTTCTCGATGGGGAGCCAGTGGAGGTCTCTTAGGTGTGGGGTCATGTGCTCGTGTCGTGGGGTTCCGAGGAGGAGTCTGGCCGCGGTGTTTTGGATGGTTTGGAGTTTGCATAGCAGGGATTTGTTGATTCTGGCGTAGAGGGCGTTGCTGTAGTCCAGTCTGCTGGTTACGAGTGCGTGGGTGACGGTCTGTCTGCATTCATGGAGGATCCACTTGAAGGTCTTTCGGAGGATGCAGAGGGAGTTGAAACAGGTCGAGGCTACGACGTTGATATGGCGGGTCATGGTGAGGGAGGAGTCTAGGATTAGGCTGAGGTTCCGGGCGTGGCGTGGTGGGTTGGCGTGGGTGGGTTTCCGAGAGCAGGGGGCCACCAGGTTCTGTCCCATGCTGTGGGGGAGGGTCCAAGGACGAGGACCTCGGTCTTCTCCGAGTTCAGTTTAAGGCAGCTGTCGCTCATCCAGGCTGCGATGTCTTTCATTCCTTCTTAGAAGCTGTGTCTGGTGTCTTCGGGATTCTTTGTAAGAGAGAGAAACTGAAAGCCTCACGCACACATCAGGTTTATCCCTCCAGGACATTAAAGGCACTTCTCAAAGTGAGTCGACATGGTGGCTCATGAGACAAAGGTGAAGAAAGACAAAAAATAAAAAGCACTTACTGAAGCAGACATTAGAAAACACTAAGTGACGTTAACACACACACACAAAGTTATGATGGCGATATCACGTAAAATAAATGAAAACATTTAGAGCGCCATCGGTGTTTTCCATCAAGGCACACTTACTTGTACTGTGCTCCAGAATCCAGAAGGAAGATTTCATTCACCGACAGTGGCCTGTTTGTTTCAGGAACTGGTCTATAAATGAAACACAAGACAAATTACAGTGTGCTCAAGAGGTATTTGGTTCCAGCAAAAGGTTTGGCCAATTCCAAACAACAAAGACACACCGCAGTGAGCTGCAGCTATTAATTCTATGTTTGCTTGAGGCTTTTTGCACAAAATGCTTATCAGGGATGAGGAGGCAGGAGAGAGGACCTAAATAAGTCTGCGGGAAATAGTTCTACTCTGCTCCACTGCACACACCTCTCGCCTGCCGACAGCAGTTACAAATTTCACGCTTGAGTGGGAAATGGAACCAATATAGACTATACTAAAGCAAGACCAGTGTGCCATTAATGTTCTGTGACAAGGTTTACGACTTTAGAAAACTGGGTTGTTTACAACACAGGGAGAAAATCAACTTACAATTTAGCCAATGTATTTAAAAAATAGTAGGTATATCATAACAGTTCAGAAACATAAATGTTGGTGGCATACGCATATCCTGCAAGAACTGAAAGATGCTCACCCTGGAGCGCCCAAGAAGACAAGACAAAACACCAAACATACCTGCGATGAGAAAGGAACCTGCATTTGTCATGTTTACTGATGGGCACAGGATTCATCAAGAATAGTGTCACAGACCCTCACACCATGAATCTAGTCAATTTAACTATGCTTCTGCACAACCGAGAGTAGACCATTCTAAGCAAAACTGGCATCCACACATGAAGGCATCAGGGAATTTATCCTGAACTGCACATGTAGCAGTGAATCAACAGGCATGCATGAAATGAAAATCTGTTATATTGCCTAAAATCTCTTAATCAATACAGTTATATGGGGCGAATCAGAAAACACAGAAAAACTACATGCAGGTTTGGGCAGCGGTTTAAAGACATCCAACTGCATAGGATGGTTTGCAAAAAACAGTATCAATGGAAGGAAAGCCAGTGTGTTAGTTAGTGATAATTAAGACACAGGTAACTTTTTTGGGATGAAAGCTTTGCTGTTTAAAGTAAAATCTACAAAATAATTATGTTTTCCTTACTGGTAATGAATGATTGCACCATTGGGTCCGGTGCTCGAAATAGTTGGAAAACTCAATTCAACAAAGTCCTCCTGTTGGCTGAAAAAACTTCTTGTTAAAATTCTGGATTTGTGGATCAATTTAATAGCATTTTGTTTTTTAAACAACCTACATTTCTTATGCAAAGCTTTCCATCCACCCCAATATCTCAAACCCAGACATGAAGATTAGTAGGTGAATATATTCAACGTTTTGCTAAAAAATACAAACTACTCAGTAAAACTGCAATGACAATCTAGATCAACTCATGGTTTAAATATTTATATTTAGAATAGAAAATGAAAACCAATTTAAGTAGCAGTGCGATATAGGGATTGCTTGGTACAGCAATCATAATAAATTTTTGTTGCGTTCCGAACCTGTGGGCTAGTTTTCAATCCCTGTGACTGAACAATGTCACATAGATTATTAAAGAACAAGTTACTAAGCCTCAGTATTGCCTTATCTGGGAGAGACCATCTAGCTGCAGATTCCTTAGCTTAGAATTATCCCCAGGCGTCTGACTGTATCCGGAATTTCTTTTGTGAGCTGTACTCCTGGGCACTGGTAGGTGGCATAGTTCGGCTCTGCATGGCATTGTTGGCATCGTCCGCGCCAGAAGTGACGTTCCCGGTGCCTATATAGGTGCAACCTAGGGGTGCTGATGTCAGTTACTTTCCACGCAAAAAGCGCAGACCAAGAAGTACATTAATCACTGGTGTGGAAAACTAGGGCCTGAAAGAGGAAAGCCCCGTCTCTAGAAATCCGTTTCCAGAGCGGGGAAGATGGGTGGGTCGGTAAGGAATCTGCAGCAAGATAGTCTCCACGAGATAAGGCGCTACCGAAGTTAAGTAACTTGTTCGTAAGATAGAAATCTCTATCGGCAGATTCCTTACCTTAGAATAGATACCCAAGCGATACCTACCTGGAGGAGGGTCTGCCAACCAATTCCACATGAGGACGTTCTGCAGGACCGAACAGGCAAAGTGCCTAACCCTACCAGACAGTAGAGTTTGGTAAACATGTGCAGGGAAGTCCACATTGCTGCCTAACAGATGCCCAGGACTGGAAATCGGCAAGCTACTGCAGTTGTTGCAGCTATAGCTCTGGTGGAATTAGCACGCAAACCCTCAGGGGGTTGATTTTTAGCCACTGTGTAGCAGATTTTGATACAGAGTACGATCCATCGCGAGATGGTCCTTTTCTGTAAAGCCTGTCCCTTCTTTGCTCTGACATACCCCACAAAGAGTTGGTCATGCACCCAGAACTCTTGTGTGTGATCAAGGTCGATCGGCAAAGCTCCTTTGGATCCAGACGGGGAAATGTGAAATGGAGTGTTCACTTTCATAAGAAGAAAGGAAGCTCTCGTACAAAGCACCAGTTTGTCTGGGTAGATGTTAACATAAGGAGGCTTAGATGACAAGGCCTGAGGCTCACTGACCCCCTGGGCAAATGTTACTGCCACTAGGAAGGCCGTCTTGATGGTAAGGAGCTTGAGTGGACAATTGTGCTGAGGTTCAAAGCGAGAGCACACAGGAAAAGTGAAGAGGTGATTGAGGTCCCACTAGGGCATAATAAAGGGAGAAGGCAGAAACAAATTTAAACCTTTCAGAAACCTATTAACAATAGGGGATCTGTAGAGGGATGGCTGATCAGGCAACTGCAGAAAAGCGGAAATGGCAGAGAGTGCCTAGTGATTAGCCCTGCTGGGCAAGGGAAAAGATGAACAGAAGTACCTGAGAAAGAGGGCAGAAATGGCATCAATTTGTCATTCTGTACACCATGTCATAAATGTTGCCCAAAGGCAGGTGTAAACTGTCTTGGTGGAGGGACGCCTGCCTGCCAAGATAATGTCACAGACTTTGGGAGAAAGGTCGAAAGCTGTCAAATGTCACTGCTCAATCTCCATGTACGAAGGCGGAGCGTTGACAGTTTCAGGTGGAGAACCCTCCCCTTCCACTGCGAAAGAAGATCCTTTTGAAGGGCAGCCTGATTGGTGGACCGATGGCCATGCTCGGCAGCTCAGGATACCAGACTCTGAGCCCAATCTGGAGACACAACTATGACTTGGGTCCGGCCGTTCCTGATCTTAAGAGAACTCTGTGCAGGAGTGGTATGGGCAGAAAGGCGTGCAGGACGCCCGAGCTCCATTAGAGGCAAAAAGTGTCTCCGGGAGAGAGCCGCCTTGGAAATTCCAGCACGCAGAACAGTCAGTCTCGTCAGTAACAAGCAGATCTAACCAAGGCTTTCACCACTGCTGAAAGAGAACTTGCACAATCTCCGGATTGAGACGCCATTTGTGATCTGCGAGGCATCTTCGGCTGAGTTCATCTGCTCTGCTGTTCAGAGAAACCGCCAGATGTTGAACCACCAGGGATATGACTTGCTGTTCCAGCCAAGTCCAGAGACACAGGGCCTCTATACAAATGGTCCACGACCCTACACCGCCCAGTTTGTAGCAGCACCACATGGCAGTGGTGTTGTCCACGAACACTTGCACCATCCTTACCTGCATGGAGGGTAGAAAGGCTTTCAAAGTCAATCGGATTACTCGGAGCTCCAACAGGTTGATGTGGAGTCCGGATTCTGCTGGAGACCAGAGTCCTAGGATCCCTACCTCTCCCAGATGGCAGCCCCCATCCCAGGAGTGACGCATTCGTCACTACTGTGAGATCTGGTTGAGGAATGAAGAGGGGTATGCCGCAGAGTCAACTGTGGTTTGTTAACCACTACTGCAGATCTTTCGCAGTTCCCTCTGAGATCGGGACCATGTAGGAGAGATTCCACTGATGCTGCACACACTGGAACTTCAGGTCCCACTGCAGAGCCCACATGTCACCAGTCGGATGCAGGTGGCCATGAGGCTCAGCAGCCTTAGAGTATGTCTTACCGAAGTAGAGGAGAGAGGCTGAAAAATCGGTATCATAGCCTGCACATCCTGGTCTCACCGTTTGGGAGGCTAGGCCAGAAACTGCACCGTGTCCAGAACAGCTCAGATGAAAGAAAGCATCTGAGAGGGAGTCAGGTGTGACTTCGGCAGGTTGATAATGAGCTCCAGCGAACGCAGGAGGTCCGCCATATTCTGAAGGTGGGAGACGACAACTTGGGGCGAGCCCACCTTCAACAGCCAGTCATCAAGATAGGGGAAGACTGGCACCCCTGATCTACGCAGATGAGCTGCACCCACTGCCATCACGTTGGTGAACCCCCGAGGGGCACTGGTGAGGCCGAAAGGAAGCACAGCGAATTGAAAGTGCTTGCAGCCCACCGTGGACCGCAGGTAATGCTGGTGGGCAGGCAGGACGGGAATATGTAAATATGCATCCTGCAAGTCCAAAGGTATCATCCAGTTTCCTGGGCCCAGGGCAGATAGGACCAGAGCAAGAGTGAGCATTTTAAACTTCTCCTTCTTGAAGAAAAAGTCAAAAGAGCGTAGGTCTAGGACAGAACGAAGGTCTCCATCCTTGGGCACCAGAAAGTAGCGGGAATATCAATCACAAGACACTTCTGGCGGCTGCACTCACTCCATGGCTCCTTTGGTCAAAACAGGCATCACTTCCTGGCGGAGAAGAAATATGGGGTCCTCTGTCAGCCTTTTGCAAGTAGGTGGCATAGATGGGGGGTAGTCTCGAAGGAAAGGGAGTGGCCCCTTTGGACAATCTGCAAATTCCACCTGTCCAATGTTACGGACTACCAGTGGTGCAGGTGATTGCGAATCCTGCCGCGCACTGGGTACCCATGATGGTAAACGGGCAGACTAGGAGGGTTTGGAGGCTACGGATGCCGGGGGTGGTTGACTGACCCAACCACTGACCACCCGACCCACAAGGCTGGTAGGTACTGCATCCACGGGCACACAGAGGCAAAAAGTTTGTGCGCCGCGATGGCTGGGGGAAGGGGTAAGGACCCAACTGTATGCCACTTCCGTAGCCACGAAAGGCAGATTGAGGGTGAAGAGAGGCCATATAAACACCCAAGCACCAGCCTGCCGCCCTGCTGTCCTTAAAGTGTTCCAGCACTGAATCAGCTTCGTCTCCGAAGAGACGGTAGCCATCAAAGGGCATATCCATGAGTATTGTCTGGGCATCCCCAGAAAATACATTAGTCCTCAACCAGGCCTGGTGTTGCAGAGCCACTTTTGACAAAACCACTCTGCCTAGTGAGTCAGTAGTGTCTACTCCACATCTAATGGTGAACTTAGCCACATCCATCCTGTCAGCAACAGCCTGGTAGAGGGCCACCTACAGGACTGTTGGCAGCACCTGTGCAACAGTATCCCACCGGGGATGTGAATAGTGGCCCAAAAGGCACGCGGTGTTCCCTAACCGCAATGCCAGAAACATTTTCTTGCTTAAATTGTCCAGCCTCTAGAATTTCTGAACTGACGGAGTGGTTGGGAAAGCTCCAGGATTTACATGTGAAATGGAGAATTGGACAACAAAGCTCTCCGTGGCAGGATGTTCCGTGAGGAATTTGGGGTCCCCTGGAGCGTGGTAGTGGAGGCGGGCAACTGTCCTGTTCACAGGAGATTCTGTGTTGCGCTTGGACCAGGTCCCATGTAGGACATCACTAATTGCTTCGTTGAATGGGAGAAGTGGTTCGGAAGGGGACACTCCCAGTTGAAGCACTTCCGTTGAGACATTAGCTTTGACTGCCATCGAGGGCAAACCAAGATCCAGGATCTCAGCTGCCCTCCTCACCACCACAGCGAATGAAGCTTCCTCCTCTGTAGTCACGGTAGGGAGAGAAAGCGGGACCTTCCTCTCGATCAGGACTTTGAGCGTCGCGCGTCAAGCTGCAAGGAGCTCAAGGGATCGCTCCCTCAGGGTCGTTAGATGCACGAGGCAGAAGTTGGGATAAGCTTTCAAGTCATGGTCTTGATCAAGGCACCAGAGGAAAACAAGGAGAAGGCCCATCACCGACATGTCAGTGACAGGAACTGTAGGGCTTGAAGCCGGCCTTCCTACATGACATTTCTGCCATACCAGAAGGTAAGAACTCAAAAAAACAAAGGCATTGACTTTTTTTTTCTTTAAAAAGCTTAATAAGCAAAGTAACTAAATGGTAGCTAATCCCGTATCTGTGCTGACTAGCACAGAAAGAAAACAACTGACGCCAGGGTGCCTAGGTGGCGCATATAAAGGCACTGCAGACGTTACTGAATGACGCCACCTACCTGCGTGCAGGGGTACTGCTCATGAAACAATTTCCAGATCATGGGAATAAATCCAAGGTAAAGAATCTGCAGCTAAAAATCTCTATTAGATAGCACATCTATACATATTTTCTCTAGTTTTGATAGTTGGTTATTTGTGTTTGTTGTAAATAACTCTTTATTAATCGGCTGTGGTCTGAGATTTTCACTACAGTTCGTTTAGGATTTAAAAAAAAAGGAAAGGTCACCCCATTATCAAAAATCAATGGTCATGCAATGTCACACTGGTTTTAATGAGGTGCATTTCAGATATGATATCCCTATGTGTTTTGTGCAATGGTCCCACAATCTATAATCGTCTTTTGCTTTGCAACTCTTACAACTGCTAATATCTTTGGACAACAGTAGATTGATGCCTTAAAAAAATAACATCTCTTAGACACCAAATAGGATGGTGAGCCTCTGTCGGCACTACATGTGCATTTGTCTGTCTACTTGCTATTGGGCCAATGGTATGAAGATAAATAGTGAAGATGAGCCAGCCTGTGCTTTCCCATCCTAAACCATCTCCAAACATGGTAGGCATTGTTTTATGGGTATGGCTCCCTTTACTCTTCTTTGTCCCCTGCCCACTCCCTGCTATTCCACTTGCTCTACCCTTAACTCCTTGTCTTTTTCTCATTCTATCGGAGTTGAGATGCTCTGTCCCTTGCCCCCTCTACCAGCCTGTGACCCATTGTGCCACCATCCCCAACCTACCATCCAAAACTGTGTCTTGTTCAGAACTCTCAGAAGTATTAACGCAGAGTGCTCTATATACAGCCACAACGATACAAAGTGGTGTCGGTTCACTGTCCTTCCACTCTTACCTCCACACCAACCCCAGCCCCAGATGTGTGGAGCATATCTATTGTAGCGGCCTGTGGCAATTTATAGGACCTAACAGGCACCTGGGTCAGATTGGCACATCACCTGTGGAGGCTTGAGACAGAAAGGTCACTCATTTTGTCTAAGTTTGTGCTTTTTCCTTCACAGGATGGACTCTCCGGGTTTCAGTTACTCAGTGAATTTGACATTATGGAACCTTTGTGACATGGTACATATTTGGCTACCCACAGGGGGTCTTGGCATGCTCAACTGAATTTCTAGCATCAGTCAGTTCACTGCAGAGGCCCGGCTGCCCTCGAGATAACAGGCCTTGCTATTTTAGTAGTGCAGTACTTTGTGCTTATTGACTTGTTCATTGGAGGTACCAACTCAACAGATGGAGCACTGGCCGTAGGGGGGACACTGCATCCCTTGAAAGCATAAGAGATCAAATACCTAGTCAGGTGATAAACTGGTGTATGGGCAACCCTGTAGTTCCCCCAAGTGTATGCTGCACAAATGCCTGGGAGGATCAGGGCTATGCTGCACTTGCATCCCGGCATCCGAAAGCAAGAACAATTTTCTTTTAGCTATAGGCCTGGCTTATGAAGCGATGTAGCATACAGAATGATTCGTAAAGTTACAGTGCTAACCTGCAGGCTCTCAGGTGACCTGCTCTCCATATAGTGGGCACAGCCACATAATGGAATTTTTTTCTCATAAGCTGTAAATTTACCTTCTCTGCCCTACTGCTGCTTCGCCTCTCCACCTCCCGGAAAAGGGTCCACCTCTTGTGCTCCTTGCCTTCCTCTGTATGTTGCCTTTCAGTCTCCTGTGGAGTACTTCTTTCTTCTTCCTGAATCTAGTATATCAATATCCTACTGAGCTTTTCTATCAGTCCTCCGCCTTTCCTAATGCTGACCTTCTCTTCCACTTCCTTATCTTTCCCTCTCCTTTCAGTAGAGAGGTCGGCATCTATTCTTGAGTAAAAAAAATAAACTGAGCAGATAAATTATAAAATCTCAAAGGGTGCTTGTTCGAACTTTCTTCCAGGGTTCAAATGCACAACATGTACATGAAAGTCTGCAGGGAGCTTCACTTCTCATGTGCCCCCTATTGAAAGCTTGTACTTGGAGCTATGTATTTGCCTTCAGTGAGGTGAAGGACCTCCACTGAAATCATTCTTTTTGTTAAGTCGGGGAAGACAGCGAATAACCCAAACGTTATCCCACTTTTCCTTACATTTTTTATTTGTTCTACAAAGTCTTTTATTGTCAGATTAATGTAATATGTAACATTTGTATTGACTGAACATAGTGCACTAATTTAGCCCCTGGAACTTGTAAACATATTATAATTTGGTGCTAAATGAGAGAGAGAAGCATATACTAATCCAGTGGTTAAACCTTGCAATGTATTATCAAGACCTTGCTTCAATCAAAGAAATCCCTTTACTTCATTGCGCATGCATCTTGAACAGAATAACTCCACTCATAAGTTTTAATAGACTAAAATGTTGCTACATTCATTCTAACAATATATACCTTGCACTTGTAAACTAAATTGTGAATTGAATTACTAACAGTATCGTCCTTGAGGCATAGATAAGGTTCCCGGAAAGTTTACAAACTATTTTGTTTCAATAAACATCACTCAATGTACTGATAGAATTTAAAGAACTACAGTGAAATAGTCTTACAAAATGTTAAAGAACAATTTATTCTGGTTGAGAACCCTCTTCTTTCTGTAAATATTTGGTTCATTCAACAACACCCATGCCATTGGATTTACATCCCCTTTGCCAGAATGTGCAATGTTTAACAAGAGTATGTTTACCACTGAAAATTATCAAATGGAAAACTGATTCCGATAGCTTGAGGCCAAGGGCCTTGTGCAGAAGCACTATGGTGCTGTCGCTACTCATTCATAAATCTGGCACAGTGGGTGTTGTGGCTTGATAACAGTTCTAGGAGAAAGATGATGTCTAGATGGAACATTATACATAAACACAAAACTAGAGATTGGAGCTGGTTTGTATCACTTCAGGAGAAAAGATCCTTATCGTAGGCAGGTCAAGATAAGATGAATTGCACTCAAATCCCAAAGAAGAAAACAAGTTACTTACCTGTAACTTTGGTTCTCCAGTATTGGTAACTTTCATAGATTCCCATAGCTTGTATCAATCCCCGTCGTCGGAATGGGAGCCTCGGTAAATAAAAAACTACCATAGCAGTAGGTACAAAAGGGAAAGAAAGGCCTCATCTTATTGTGTAGCATATCCACCTCGTTTTATAAAAGAGACCAAAATAATACAACAACCAATCAGGTTAGCCTCACCCCATAGAACTTTCCTGAGAGAACCTCAGAGCCTCAGATTTTCGTAGCCTTTGTGGAACAATATAACAGAATATGCTGAAGGCTGAGCTTTCCCAGGGGAGGAGGGTGGGCGCATGGGAATCTATGAAAGTTGCCAATACTGGAGAACCAAAGTTACAGTAAGTAACTTGTTTTTTTACTCCAGTATTGGAACTTTCATAAATTCCCATAGCTTGAATCAGAATAGCTAGCAGTTAGGAAAAAAGGAAGCACATTTTGTGTAAAAATACATTGCATCAACTTGCATGTATATAAGCACGAGAAATAAAAGTTACCAAACACCAGTCAGCAAACATCATCAGATACAAAATGTGCTATCAAATAACAGGAAGGAGGGTTAGAAGGGAAAGCACACTGCTCACTGAAAGATTCCGTAAAACAGCCTGACCCACTGCAGCATTGCTCCGCGTGGAAGATTCCAAGCAGTAATGTGTCGTGAAGGTATGGGCACTGCTCCATGTAGCTGCCCTGCAAATGTCTTTGATCGGTACTCCAGCGAACAGAGCAGCTGAAGACAAAACTGATCTTGTCGAGTGCGCTTGGACCCACCCTTCTAGGGGCTTACCAGACGCTTGGTGACAGTAGTGGATCGCGCTGGCAATCCATCGCGGGACCCCTTGTTTTGAAAGGGGAAAACTTTTGCGAGGTGCACTGAAGGTGACAAAGAGCAGAGTAGATTTCCTGAAGTCCTTGGTGCGTTGGATATAACATTTTAAACACCTTTGAACATCTAGAGAATGAAGAGACCTCTCCACTGGAGTTGTCAGTCTAGGGAAAAAAGACTTCAAAATGACTGGTTCATTCAAATGAAAATCAGAAGGAACCTTCGGGATGAATTTTGGATTTGTCCTCAGAATAAGGGTGTCTTTTTGAACTGCAAGAACGGATCCTTAACAGTGAGAGCCTGAAGTTAACCAACCCTCCCAGCTGATGTTAAAGCGAGGGGGAGGGCCACCTTCCATGAGAGAAATTTAAGATCCGCCCTATGAATTGACTCAAACGGAGGCCTCATGAGTTGAGCAAGGACCAAGTTGAGCTGCCACATGGGTGGAGGAGGTCTAACTGGAGGGAAAACCCTAAAAAGTCCTTTTAAAAAATTGTTTCACGATTCTCGCAGACCAAAGAGAAGGGCCTGAAGATGTTCATCTGAACCTAGAGATTGCCGCCAGGTGAACCTTGATAGAAGAATGTGGAGACCTAACTTGGCCAGAGACAAAATGTATGGCAACATCTGATGAGGAGCAGAAGAAAAAGGATGAATGTTCTGTTGGTGGCATCATAGGCAGAAACGTTTCCATTTTGAATAGGTCTTATTCGTACTTGGTGCGCCGCCCTGAGCTAGCACCTCTCTACATTCTTGAGGGATATTCAAGCCCTGAAATTCCCTGTGCTCAGGAGCCACACAGTCAACTGCAGAGAGCTCGGGACCGGATGTACCACTTGGCCCTGGGACATTGTCAATATAGAAGGAATTGGACGCAAGTGAATTGGATGATCCTGGGAGAGCAGGAGAAGCTCTGTAAACCAAATCTGACAGGGCCACGCCGGTGCCACTAGAATCATTCTGCAGGGTTCTGCTTTGAGCTTCCTGAGTAGTCGTGGGATTAGAGGAATTGGAGGAAAGGCGTAAACAAAGGCGCCTGACCAGGCCATCGAAAGCACATTCCCCAATGATCCCTGATGGTGTTCCCTGCTTGCGTAGGACTGGCATTTCTTGTTCTCTGGAGTGGCAAACAGGTCTATGGAGGATCTGCCCCAAAGATTGAAAACTCTCTCTAGAGTGCGCTGATCCAATTCCCACTCGTGGCTCACAGATTTGAGACGACTTTGCATATCCGCTGTCTTGTTGAGGGCACCTGGAAGATATTCCGCCGAAAGTGAAATTTGGTGATGGAAAATCCACTACCAAATCTCTTGTGCTTTCTTGGACAGCAGAGGAGACCTTGTTCCACCCTGCTTGTTCACGTAATGCATGGCACCCTGCTTGTTCACGTAATACATGGCAGTCGTGTTGTCTGTACGGACCAGGACGGTGGATTTCCGAATCTTCGGAAGGAAAGTATGTAAAGCTAGCCAAATTGCTTTTAGCTCCAGTAGGTTGATGTGGAGAAGACGTCGCTCGGGCCGCCAGCGGCCGCTCACTTGAAGGTCTTGCAAGACCACCCCCCAGCCTTCCAGAGAGGCGTCTGTGGTAAGTATCAACGGAGCTGGAGTGACTGTGAAGGTGAGACCCTTTGAGATATTGTCTTTGACCATCCACCATCTGGCTGCCTCTTTCATAAGAGGAGTGATGATTACTTTGTCGTCGAAAGAGCCGTCTGCTTGGCGCCACTGCAAATCCAATTGCTCTTGGAGCGGGCGCATACGAAGTCTGCAATGCGGAATCAAGGGAATGCAAGATGACATCGACCCTAGAAGAGATGTGTATAGGCGAACAGACAGAGACCGTCTTGTTTTCAAATGACGGGTGGAGGTGATCAGTCTTTGCTGTCTTTATTCTGATGGAAAAGCTTTGCAACAAGCTGTGTCCAGAATAGACCCCAGGAACGTGGCCGACCAGGAAGGACAGAGGACTGACTTGTCCTTGTTGAGTTGAAGTCCCAGATGACTGAAAAGTCAAGTGCAGCTTTTGACTGGTTTTGAAGCTGCTCGAGAAGAAGGAGCTTTCACCAACCAGTCGTCTAGATAAGGAAAAACCTCTAGCGATTGTTTTCTGAGAAACGCTGCGACTGGGGCCAAGACCTTTGTGAATATCCGCGGCGCGTATCCGAGTCCGAAAGGCAGGACCTTGAATTGAAAGTGGCTCTTGGCTACTGTAAAGCGTAAAAACATCCTGTGGGCCGGGTGGATGGGAATACGGAAGTATGCGTCCTCGAGATCCAGAGTGGCCATGTAATCCCCTGGATCGAAAAGCCACAAAATGTCCTGTAGGGATATCATCCGAAACCAGAGTTTTATGAGATAGATGTTGAGCTCCCCTCAGGTTTAAAATTGGGCGCCATTTGTCTACGGTCTTGCGAATGAGAAAGAACCGGGAATAGAATCCTTTGCCTCGTTGGGACAGAAGTACTGGCTCTATCGCTCCTTTGAGAAGTAGTTGGTGTGCTTCTAGAAGTAGAAGGTGCAGATGTTTGGATTCGGTGGCGCGAGGGGCTCTGGATGGTGGCTGGTGTTGAAACTCCAGTGTATGGCCAAATCGGATGATATTGAGGACCCACTGATCTGATGTTATGAGATTCCAGTTGTGGAGGTATTGTGGTATCCTGCCCTCCCCACTGGTGTCACAGGGGGCGAAGGAACAGTAGACGGAGCCGGGAAGCCACTATTGGCGCTTAGGGGAATCTCTCTCCTGGCACCCTTGTCGTCCTCTAGAGGGTTGGCGAGAGAAAGACGACGATTGGCCCGGTCTTTGAGAATACTGGGGCCTGTAAGACTGAGATTGTTGCGAATAGGAGGAATAGCGCTGCTGCTGGTATCCACCTCTATATGAAGAAAAACCTCTTCCTCTTGCACAACCGAAAGGTACTTTGCGGTATTGCAAAGTCCCAAGTCCTTTTTTATCTCCTGCAGCGCATCGTCCACATGCTTTCCAAAAAGCATCTCTCCACCGAACTGCAGATCTAGGATTTTATTTTGGACTTCCAGGCGAAACCAGGTGGCCTGAAGCCAGCCCTGCCGTCTAAGGACCGCCGTACCTGCCAAAGAGCGGAAAGCAGTGGTAGCAATGTCCATTGCGCAATCTATCATTTCTGAAGAAGAACGCTCTCCTTCCTCCAGGATTTTCTTTGCCTCAGCCTTCGATCCCTCAGATAGCTGGTCCAGATACGGAGATAAGTCGCACCACATCTGGCGATCATATCATCCCAGAATCGCCAAGGCATTTGCCGCCCTGACCAGGAGGCTGGACATAGAGAAGAACCTCTTACCTACATTATCAAGGCGCCTACCCTCCTTATCCAGTGGTGTGCTGGAGATTATTACTTTTATCCCCTCATCCCAGACATGGCCCACAATTGGGATAGAACGGACAGACTTTTTATAAGGCTCGTTAAAATCATAAAGAAAATATTCCGACTTTACTGAAGGTATGGGAAGATCGAAACGTTTGGATGCTCTTTCCATTAAATTGTGGAAGCCCCCTATATCTGCTGGAGGAGAATCCGCAGGATCCGGGGCTGAAAAAGCGGGATCCGGAATTATATATTCATCCCATTCCCTATCTGGATCTGGGACTGAGATTGTGCCATACTCATCATCCGATGAGTCATCATGAACTGTGACTACATTTTGTTGAGGTTCCATTGGATCCAGGACCGAAGCTTGTGGAAGCAGAGGAGGAACAGGAGCAGGAGCAGAAGATTGAGGTGGAGGCGGAGGCACTTGCACCGACTGTTGACCAGAAGATTGAGATGGAAATCTTTTCCTATAATCCAGCAACATGAACTGTAGATCAGCAATCAGTGAAGACGGCATGGCCATCATGCCCTGCTGCGACTGTTCCTGCCTAGTTTGCGGCAGATATTGTCCTTGGTCAATATAGTAGTCCTCAGAATCGGAGTCCTGATATTTGACATGTAAGGTCCCTCATCTTCATCTGAAAACTCCTCCTCCAAAAGGAGTGCTGGAGGCAGTGGTGTCACTCTACGAGGAGAAGTCATCTCCGGTGTAATCTGGCATCTTTTTACTGAAATTGCCACACTTTGAATCGTCGACGAAGTCGTCGACGGCTGAACCGTCTTCGATGAATGAGTTATCTTCGACGGAATCGTCGTCGATACGGTCATCAGTATTATGCTAGAAGCTGTAGATGTCGTTGTCGACGTCGTCGACACCATCCTCGTCGAGGTAGTCATCACCGTCGACGACATGGAAACTTGAACCTTAGGTTGCAGCGTCGACGAAGTCATCGTCGACGAAGGTACTGGAGACGACGAAGCTCTCGTCGATGAGCCCGTCGACGGAGCTGAAATAGACGTTGATGGATTCTTCGACGCCGTCGTCAATGTACCTGATGCTGTCATCGTCGACGGGCGGATTTTCTTGTCAGCTTTCCCCTCAGGCAGGACGGAAGCTGGTTTTTTGAACAGTCTTGGCTTCTCAGAAGGTGGAGGTGAAACCGAAGGCCCGTGACTCGCCTTCTTAATAGAATGTTCCTCAGAAACCAGTCCTTCCCTCTCCTTTACACCTCGGTGAGGAGATTTGATGGGACTGCGCCTGTCAGACCTATCAGAGGTCTTTTGAAAAGGCTTTGGCAGGGGGGGGGGGTCAGAAGAAGTTGAAGGTGAAGACCTACCCCTTTTTTGAGATCTCCTCGAAGATGTCGCAGAGGAGGCATCATCACGGTCACTCGATACTGGGTCTTTCCGTGACTAACTTTTGCAACCAGGTGAGCAAACGTCCCTCACGGTCTCTCAAGGTCTTTGAAGAGAAGGTACGACAGATCTTGCAGTCAGTGGCCTTGTGATCAGGGTACAAACAATAAATACAGTTCTTATGTTTGTCGTAGCACAGGCTTTGAATAAAGCCTTTTTCTCCTTGTCAGACATCCTGAATAACACTGAAGAGAAAACAGTTGAAAAACACAGAAGTTGAAGAGAAATTTGAGCAGAGCTCAGTGGAGACTCCCTTGCACAACGTGCGGTAGAAAATATGAGGCTCTGAGGTTCTCTCAGGAGGGTTCTATGGGGTGAGGCTAATCTGATTGGTTGTTGTATTATTTTGGTCTCTTTTACAAAAAGAGGTAGATATGCTACAAAATGAGATGAGGCCCAAGCCTTTCTTTCTTTTTTGCACCTACTGCTATGGTATTTTTTATTTACCGAGGCTCCCATTCCGACGACGGGGAATGATACAAGCTATGGGAATCTATGAAAGTTCCAATACTGGAGTAAGTTCATCTTCAGTATTATAACAATCATGGGCATCCCAAAGCCAAAAGGAGATACGAGCAGGGAATATGCTGTGCTACAACAGGTGTAACTTGCTACTCATGAACAATTGATTTTTTGGTTGTAACAAAAAATGTTGAAATTTTAATCACAGTCAACAAAAGATAAGAAAGGTACGGCTTAGGGGTAAATTCTTGCTACGAGGGACAAACCAGTTACTTACCTATCAATATGGCTTTGTGCTTGGCGATTTTCGATATTCACATGCTGTGCATAACCCCACCATCTAGTGGTTGGGTCTTCTTTGTAGGTGTATGTTGACACAGGCATGGCCCGATAGTGACACTGAGCTTGAGCCTACAATCCCCAAATGGAGCCTACAATCCCAACATGACCACCATTTTAGATTCTTTTCAACCTCCACTAACCTTCTAAATGGGGAGAAGGGAGCGTTAGTTATTGATGTGCTTGTTCTCCTAGTGGGTGGACCACAATTTGCCTATTTTCAGCTGTGCTATGTGTGACCCCCAGCCCACATGCGACGCATCTTTTGCTATGATGGTTGGTGAAAGGGTGTTGTGAAAGGCCTCCACCTTCAGCATGTTCTTTTTGCTCCATCATTTTATTTCCTTGCTGAGTCATCATGAGGCCTTCATACCCAGCAGTTTCATCATTGTAAGAAATCGGTTGTGTATGCCATTAAATGCACTGAATTTATACTAGACCCCAGACAAGTCTTCTTCATTTTGAGAATATTTTCCCAATTCACAGTGAAACCCAGTTGATCAAGCAGTTTCACCACTTACAGAATATTTGTCCTGCATTGATCAAATGTTTTCACATGTTTTACCAGCTAGTCATCCAGGTATGGTTAAACATGAATAGATTGTTGTGTAAGATGGGCTCATGGCAGATTCTTGGTATACACTCCCATTGTAGATTTTATACCAAAAGGTAACACCTTGAACTGAATATACAACACCCCAGCCCCTATCGAACACTTGAGGTATTTTCTGTATGAAGGGTGTACTGGGAAGTAGAAATATGAGTGTTTTAGGTCCATTGTCGCTAGATAAACGTTTCTTCCAAGCAGGGGGTATGACATTCTGTAGTGTTGTCATCTTTAATTTCTGGGTATTGACAAACCACATATAAAGGATAGGCTGCACAGTAAGTCCTATTTGGGTACTCAGAAGGATGAAGAGTATACCACAGTGTTTGTTTGTTGTAGAGACATTGTCTCTATCTACTTATTTTGCAGTAATTCCTGAATCTCTTGTAGGAGTATTTGCGTCTATTTTGTTTTGTATTGTTGGGTTGGGAGTACTACAGGAGGTGTCTTTATGAATGCTATGCAATATCAGCGTCTTACAAGATTTAGCACACGCATGTCTGATGTGAGGGACTCCCAAGTGCTTATTAAAGCTTTGCCCTCTACAAGTGTTGTATGTGTGGGGAACTGCACTGAGTCACTTTGGGGTTTGTGGAGAAGTGACTGTAGGGGTGTCGGTTTTACCTAAAAAAAAATCCTTGATTACAGTCCCAAGGGTGTATGTGATGGGTTTGTGTCACCTGCCTTTGTGTATAGGAAATATGATGTCCTTCCTGGTCCCTTTCTGTCTGCCTTCCACTCTTATTAGGAGGGTTTGATAGCCCTGAAGAGCATCTGTGGCTTTAGACGTCTCATTGGCCTTTTTGGTCTACGACTGAGCCAAAGAAATGATTACCTGTAAGGGGCATATCCACTACATAGGCTTATACCTATGGTCTGAAACCCAAGAAAAGCAGCCATGCGTGTATCCTCATCATTGTAAAAGTGGCCATCTGCCTGCAAGCTGTTTCAGCTTCATCTAAGGCAGACTGCAAGCATGGGCTGTCAGTTTCCTACTCTCCTCTACAAATGCCTTTGCCTTTTTTTAGATACTCTTCTAGCAAATTTTACATAGCCTTTTACATACCCTCCGACTGTTGGTGAGCGGACCTATTTAGGAGGTATTTGAATTGGCTTTATAGCACTGTGTAGATCCCTGTTCTATGCATCTAAGGCCACCTCTGCATCTTGTTGGAAGCCATAGGGATCTTCACTGATCCCTACTTTGTTTAATATATATATATATATATATATATATATATATATATTACCTACTGGCGGTCGCCAGTAGGTAGTTATAGTTAGGACCACGTTTCCATAGGAAAACCTCAACATTCTATTTTGAATAACTTTGGCGCCGGTCGACGAATCCTCGCGAATTTCTCAAAATAGGTGGGGCGCTACGCTCCGCTCCTACCCTGAAAGTCTCGGGGGGGATTCGTCAAGCGGGGGCTGAGATAAAAGGGGGGTCCCAAAACGCGTTTTTCCCATGCATTTTTCCATAGGACCTTTAGAACGAGCTACAGCCCGAACGGCTGAACAGAATTACTAGAAATTTGGCAGAGAGGTAGTCCCTAGGTCAAGGAAGTGCCTTTTGTAGGTTTGGTGTAAATCTGTTCAGTAGATTCTGAGAAAATAGCCTTTAAATCAATATATATATCTGAGCCCGCTTACGGTACGCTTACCGTACGCTTACCGTAAGCTTACGGTGGCGTGCACGAGCGCGATTCTGATTGGCTCTTAGATCTTAGTAAACATTCGAATCGGCCGAAACCAGGAAGCGGCGTCCGCCATTTTGTCTCTCGCACTGAGTGTTGTTTATCAAACATGATGGCCAAAAACATGTTACGGGGCTGTTTTGACAACTCCCTCCCACATAGTCATGTTGAGGGAGTCCCCAAACATCCCCCAAGAGCAAAAACGGTTTTATTTTTTTTTCGGCAATTTCGCGGGGTACGCTTACCGTACATTTACCGTACGCTTACCGTAAGCTTACCGTACGCTTACGGTAAAAAAATAAAAATAAAAAAAACACTATCCACACTTACCCCACCCCCTGTGCTTTTGGTGGCCGCAGGCCACCAAATGTGCAGGGCTTATTAATAGAGAAAAAAAACGTAATTTTGGCAACATGAAATTATAAAATCGAAATAAAAAAAACACTATCCACATTGACCTCACCCCCTGTGCTTTTGGTGGCCGAAGGCCACCAAATGTACAGGGCTTATTAAAGTTGATAAAAACCGTGCACGGAACGAACTGCGTTAAGTGGGCGCGCACGCCACAAATGGCGTAAAGTAACTTAGCATTTAAAAAACCGTACAAATTCACTGAAAAAACCATAGGTTTCACACACGTTATAGTTAGGAAATAGCATTTAAAAAACCTTGCTAATTCACTGAAAAAACCATAGGTTTCACACATGTTATAGTTAGCTGGACATTTTACTGATAAAAAAACCAATGAAATTCCCCCGTTATAGTTACTGTAGGCAACTATAACTCACGCGACCGTAATCCTCTGCTGATGACATTTGTGTCTTTATGAAAAAAAAAATATTTGTAATATATGTATAGCTAAAATTTAATGGAAGAAGATATGGGCAAATAAGTGTCTAAATACAGTATTAGCATCAGCAGAGGATTACGGTCGCGTGAGTTATAGTTGCCTACAGTAACTATAACGGGGGAATTTCATTGGTTTTTTATCAGTAAAATGTCCAGCTAACTATAACATGTGTGAAACCTATGGTTTTTTCAGTGAATTAGCAAGGTTTTTTAAATGCTATTTCCTAACTATAACGTGTGTGAAACCTATGGTTTTTTCAGTGAATATATATATATATATATATATATATATATATATATATTCATATTCAACAAAAGCACGTTACCCTTCGTAACATGAAACAGGCCGCTCCGACATGCTGTTGCATATCTTCATTTCTTTATTGGAGACAAGAGCAGCATGACGCGTTTCGCCTCCCTCGAGGCTTAATCATATGCAGAGTTTCTATGGATGGGTTCGTTAGCATATTTAAACGTAGCTCCAAACATTGAAGGACTGATGTCCACCTGTTCGATTTAAAGCGGCAGTGGGTTTTCTGAAAATAAATGTACATTGCTTTTCTTTCATACAGTGGCAGCAAGTACTTTTTGTTTTAATCATGGAAAAAGCCATTGAAAATTAAAGTATTTTCATTATAACTGTGTCCCATCACTGTATAGTTTTCCAATTGTGTTTAATTGTAGTACTCGGACCACAATACCCAGAATACATCATCACTGCCATTTTTCTACCAACTTGGTACTTCAATATATATGTGTATGTATATATATATATATATACACACATTATCTACTGGCGACCGCCAGTAGATAGTTATAGTTAGGATCGTGTTTCCATAGGAAATCCGCAACATTCTATTTGGAATAACTTTCGCGCCGATTGACGAATCCTCGCGAAATTTTCAAAATAGGTGGGGCGCTCCGCTCCTTCCCTGAAAGTCTCGGGGGGATTCGTCAAGCGGGGGCTGAGAAAAAGGGGGGGTCCCAAAACGCGTTTTCCCCATGCATTTTTCCATAGGACCTTTAGTCCAAGCTACAGCCCGAACGGCTGAACAGAATTACTTGAAATTTGGCAGAGAGGTAGTCCTCAGGTCAGGGATGTGCCTTTTGCAGGTCTGGTGTAAAGCTGTTCAGTATTTCCTGAGAAAATAGCATTTAAAAGCATATATACATCTATAAGCGCGCACCGTGCGCGTACGGTAAAGCGATTCTGATTGGTCGTTAGATCTTAGTAAACATTCGAATCGGTCGAAACCAGGAAGTGTTGGCCGCCATTTTGTCTCTCGCAGTCTGAGGGGGTGAAAAACAAAGGTGGAGAACGTGAAAAGGGGGCAGGGTGTACAGTTCCTGACCCCCTAGCCTTTGTCAGGGGGTCCCAGAAGGACCCCCAAGGGCCAAACTTTCCTTTAATTTTTTTGCGAAAAATAGCGGAGTACGCGTAGCGTGCGCGTACGGTAGAAACTGAAAAATTCCGCAAACTGTGTATCGTGGGCGCACGGTGCGCGAAGCGCACCGTGCGCGTACGGTACGCGCACAGTGAAAAACCTTAAAAAAAAAAAATGCGTAACTTAGCATTTAAAAAAACGTGCAAATTCACTGAAAAAACCATAGGTTTCACACACGTTATAGTTAGGAATTAGCATTTAAAAAACCTTGCAAATTCACTTAAAAAACCATAGGTTTCACACATGTTATAGTTAGCTGGACATTTCACTCGTGAAAAACCATTGAAATTCCCCCGTTAGTTAGTGCAGGCAACTATAACTCTCGCGACCGCAATCCTCTGCTGATGACGTCAGATATTACATCACTGATGACATATGTGTCTTTCTGAAAAAAAATATTTGTAATATATGTATAGCTAAAAATTAATGGAAGATGACATGGGTAAATAAGTGTCTAAATACAGTGATGTAATATCTGACGTCATCAGCAGAGGATTGCGGTCGCGTGAGTTATAGTTGCCTGCACTAACTATAACGGGGGAATTTTAATGGTTTTTCACGAGTGAAATGTCCAGCTAACTATAACATGTGTGAAACCTATGGTTTTTTAAGTGAATATATATATATATATATATATATATATACACATATATACACACACACACACGCATATACACACACACACACACATGCATATACACACACACACACACACGCTTATACATATACACACACACACACACACACACACACACACACACACACGCACACACACACACACACACACACTTCGGCTTAGATTATCAGGGAATACGGCTTTGAGATACTGCCCTATGCAGAGGACTCAATTGGTGGTGTCATCAGCAGAAAATCTGGGATAGAGATTCTGTCAATGCACGCTTTAATTTGCATGCTGGATGCAAATTGATAGAGATAAGACAGAGACTATTCTAATGGGCAAGGCCAATGGGATTTGGACAGATGACTGATGGCCACTAGAACTGGACTCGCTTCCTGCTCCTAAAGACGCGTAAAAAATGTAGGCATTCTAGATGACATCCTCAGCATGAGGAATGAAGTTTTGGTGGTCTGTGATGCTTGCTTTAGTGTCTCTCATATGGTTAAATAGATATTTAATGAATTCTACAGGAATATCAGAAGACAATCACGCAAGCCCTTATCACTAGCCGAATGGACTATGGCAATGCCTTGTATTTTGAAATGAAGGATTTGTTGCTCGCACATCTACAAGTAGTATAGAACATGGATGCCATGCTTGTCTGTCACATTTCACCCAGAAATGCATCTGGACCGATCCTAAAATCTCTCCATTGGCTGAATATATGAAAGAGACGAGTCTTAAACTTCTTGGCCATGTGCATATAGCTCTGTATAGCAGGGCCTATATATTTTAGAGGCAGGGTTACTTTTTATCAGCCTGGCAGAAGATTAATATCATCAGATATGACCATGGCCACACCATGTGTGAAAAGAGGTAGCCGCTACTTCTACCGAGCTACAAGGTACTGAAATAAGTTACCTTTTGCTATTCAATCTTGTAAGAACCGGATATCCTTCAAAAAACTTCCTAAAACATAGCTGTTCTGATGTATTGGTGAGATACTAACTTACTCACTAGTCTTGGTAAAACTTCCTCCTTAACAACTTTATACTCGTTTGGGAGATACTGGTTTGCCCTCATCTTTCACCCAACCGCCTTTATCTTCGGTGTTGTTTCTAGGGTGTTTTCTGGTTCCTGCCTAGGTCTCTTTACCCCTAAAGGTGTAGGAGTCGTGTGGTGGCTCACAGATTCCTCAAAGGCTGTTTTCTTTTTAATGAGAAGCTCTATTTCGAGTTTGAGTGTTACCTTCTTCCTCTCAACATCAATGATTTTGTCCCGAGTGACTTTTTCCTGGAGGGTGTAAGGCCTTCCTTTCCCTTTGAAACTTAATTGTCTTTGGAAGCCGAGCCAACTGATGTATACGAATGAATGGAAAGAAGAAAACTGAGAAACCACACTGGAGGAAACCAAATCATGGAAAACCAATTATAAGGAAAGATAATTATAAGGACATACAAATACATCGCAAATTAAAGGACCCATTTTAAATGAGCGATAATTTTAAGGAAAAATCCAAAATGACATTAAACTTCGGTGGAGTTTAGGACTAGTTAAGATTTTATGTGTTCAGAGATGGGTAGTGTTCAGATGTGTGATTGGGGTTTCTAGGGGTCAGGAATGGGTGTACTTCAGGCATTGAAGTGGGTTTTTAGGTTCAGGGATGGGTGGAGTTCTGGGTAGTGAGGGTTTATTAGGATTCGCTAATGAGTAGAGTTTAGGCTTGTGAGGTATTTTTAGGACTAAGGTATGGGAGGAGTGTAGGGATGTTGAGGGGTTTTAGGGTTCACAGATGGGTAGAGTTTAAGACTGGTGAGGGTTGTTAAGGGTCAGTGATGGGGAAAGGTTTGGGATGGTGAAGATTTTTTAGGTTTCATGAATGGGTGGAGTTTAGGGTGGGGAGGGGTTTTAAGGATTCAGGTATGGGAGTTTAGATGTAGAAAGAGAGTTCAGGGATGGTTAGGTGGTGTTTAAGAGTGGTGAGGATTTTTTTTAAGGGTTCAGGTATCGATGGAGTTTGAGTATGGTCAGTGGTTTTGAGGGACCAGGATGGGTGGGGTTTAAGCGCAGAAAGGGTTTTTTTAGGGTTCAGGAATGGGTGGGTAGCAAGGGGTTTTAAGGTTCAGGACCGAGTGGAGTGTGTAGGTAGGAAGGGCTTATAGGGTTTAGGGATAGGTGCAGTTTAGGGGTCAGGTATGGCTATATTTAGGTGAAGTGAGGGGTGTTAGGTTTCTGGGGTGGGTGAAGTTTAGGGGTAGAAATCTGTTAGAAATTAGATTTCTGGTTGGCAGAGGTATGCGTCCTGTCCAAGCAGTAACCCCAATCCTAGTCAGGGTAAGTCATAACACACACTAAATGATCCTGTGTTAACCCTCTGGTAGCTTGGCACGGAGCAGTCAGGCTTAACTTAAGAGGCAATGTGTAAAGTATTGAAGCAACACTACAAACAGTAACACCGTGAACACATGAAAAAAGACTCCACACCAGGTTAGAAAAACGGAGCTTAATTTTATAAATAAAACAAGATCAAAAAGACAAAAATCCAACAAGTAGAAGTAGAGATATGAAGTTTTAAAGAATAAATGTAAAAATAACGCTTAGAAGCAATAACCGCTTAAATGGGCTATCTGGTTGCGCTGGACCATGACAAATTCAAAAGTTCATACTGACCACAATGGAGTGCGGGCCTGATACAGCGACCCACTTGGGCCAGCTGAATCAAGGTACCTTGATCCAGGATGCGTCGTCTTTGACGAAGATGCGGGGTGCAGACGAAGTGATGTGATGGTGCCAAGCCATACAGTGGACGAGATGCATTGATTTCCTCTACGCAACTGCGGCAATGTGTTGGAGTGTGAAGCGCTGGTTCTGAATGTGATGCAAGGCTGCTGCTCCAGCAGCAGGCGATGCTTCGATTCCGAAGGCGTTGAGCTGGTTCTAAAGACAATGCAGTGGTTTCAAAGGCGATGTGCCGGGTCAGCTCCACGCAACGACGACGTTGCGCCGGTTTCAACTCATGCACAGGTGAAGATGCGCCGGTTCCGACTCACGCAAAGGCAAAGATGTGTTGGTTCCAATGAGAATGTGTGGTTTCTGGATGTAGAAATAGCCCAGGCCTCACTTCCATGGGACCAGCATTGGGATGGCACCACTTGGCAGGGCAGACTCACAGCTTGTAGAGTCCAGACAAGCCAGGAAGCCCTTTGAGGCTGTCTGGGTCAAGTGATGCAGGTCCACTCCTTCTCACCCAGGCAGGAGAACAGCACTGCAGATCAGCAAGGCAAGAGCATAGCAAGAAAGAAGTCCAGCAAGGCAGCAGTCCAGCAAGGCAGCAGTCCAGCAAGGCAGCAGTCCAGCAAAGCAGCAGTCCAGCAAAGCAGCAGTCCAGCAAAGCAGCAGTCCAGCAAAGCAGCAGTCCAGCAAAGCAGCAGTCCAGCAAAGCAGCAGTCCGGCAAAGCAGCAGTCCAGCAAAGCAGCAGTCCAGCAAAGCAGCAGTCCAGCAAAGCAGCAGTCCAGAAGCTCTTCTTTCTGGTCCAGAAGTGGACTGAAATTATGGTGTCAAAGATCCAGTACTTATACCCAGCTGTTCCTCTAAAGTGGGGGAGACTTCAAAGAAAAGCTAAGAAGTGCACAGAGGTCCAACCTTGGCTCCAGATTCACTTCAGGTGAATCTGCCCTTTGTGTGTGGACAGGACACAGCCTATATAAGTGTGAGGTCGTGCCCAGTTCCTCCTTCCATCACCCAGGATGGGCAATCAGGAAACACATAAGTTTCCTTTGTAAGTGGCTGTCTAGAGGGAACACAAAGCCCAGCTGTCACCCAGCGCAGACTGAACAGAGAAGCAGGCACCAAATGACTTAAGTACAAGCCAACTTTCTAAAAGTGGCATTTGCTAAACTGTAACTTAAAATCCAACCTCACCATACGTTATTTTAAATTGGGAGTCCAGTGACCCCAAACTTGAAAGGTCTATCTCTTCACAATTGGGAATTACACTTAAAAGATATACTAAGGTAATCCCAATGTTAATCTACGGCGAGATATGCCTTGCAGTAGTGAAAAACTAAATTGGGAGTTTTTCACTTCCAAGCTATGTAAAACTTCAAAGTACATGCCTTGCATTTTAAATACATTGCACCCTGCCCTGTTGGGCCTACCCTTAGGGGTGACCTATATGCATAAAAGGGAAGGTTTAGGCCTGGCAAGGGGTTTATCTTGCCAGGTCGAAGTGGCACTGTAAACTACAGGTGGCTCACCAATGGCAGGTTTGATGGTTAGAGGGCAACTAAAGTGGGTGGAACAATGGGTGCTGCAAGGCCAGTAGTAGCATTTAATTTAGAGGCCCTGGGCACATGTAGTGCTCTTTACTAGGGACATAAAAGTAAATTAATATGCCAATCAGGTATGAGCCAATGCTTTGTTTAGGGGATATAGCACAAGGACCTAGCAGTGGTTAGCAGCGGTAAAGTGCACAAAATACTAGAGCAAGAAATGGATGGAGGCATGCAAAAAGTTGGGGGAAGACTAACCCAAGGCTGACAGGTCTAACAAAAGGCCTTTTAGGGTTCTGAGATGGCTGCAATTTAGGTGTGGTGAGAGTTTTTTTTTTTTTAGAGGACAGGTATGATTGGTGTTTAGGGGTTTTGAGGATTCCGTGTTGGACGGTGATTCGGGGACATGGGGGGAGAAGTCAGTGAATTGAAAGCATCTGAAGTAATTGTTTGACAATTTAAAAAATATACAATCTGAAATTATTTCACCTGAAGAAAAGCAAAGAAATAAATTCCTTTGACAAAATGGATTCTGAAAATAGGATCTGCAATCATTGTATTTACAACTTTTAAAAAAAGTACGCAAAAGCCAATTTCGAACAAAAAGATATTTTATAAATTGAATTGAATTAAAATTTATAAAGCGCAACCTATGCACGAAGGCGTCTTGGTGCTATACATGATCTAAGAACAGTAAGAACACTAGTACAGAACAGCAATCATGTTGAACGATTCAGATGGTTTGTGTGAACAACCAAGTTTTCAAACCTTTCCTAAAATTGATCAAAGAGGGTGCTGTTTTTAAAGTAATGGGTAATGTATTCCACAGCATTGCTGCTGATCTAAAGAGGCTCCTGCCTCCCAAAGTAGCCTTCTTGAAGGGGGTAATTGCCATGTCCTGGCTGTTCCAGACCGTAGGGTTCTATTGGGAACATACCATTTTAATTTGTTCCTAAAATGTGTTGGTCCCAGATTGTGTAACGATTTAAAAGCCAGGCATAAGACTTTAAACTTACATCTCTGCCTGACTGGAAGCCAGTGTATTTTTTTTATGGCTTCTCTTGCGGAGACATTTTTAGGGATTTTTGGGATGAGGCATGCCGCCGCATTTTGTACAATCTGAAGCCTGTTGATCAGGCCTGAATTGATGGTAAGGTAAAGTCTATTATAGTAATCTAGGCGGGAGAGGACCAAAGCCAGAGTCACTGTTTTCAGGAGATCCTCTGGTATGTATTGCTTAATTTTATTAATTAATCTTATAGCACAGAAAGAGATGGCTGTGACTTTACTGACTTGGGCCTTAAATTTGAGTTCTTTATCAATAATAATGCCCAGGAACGCGCAACCAAGATGGCCGCGTAGGTGCGAGGCTCCCGAGGACCTCCGCGACCTCCTACGTTTATCCTGTCTTCATCCTGCATCGGTTGAGGGGACTGTGTCGGTGAGCCTGAGCCGAGGTGGTACCCGTTTCCCGTTTTCGAATCGGACCTCGGGTGCCGGAGTGAGCACCGATTGAAGTTTGCGGCCTCCTTCGCTCCTGACCCCGGACTCGCGTTTGGGGGCGACCCGGTGACAAAGTGAACAACAACGGCGGGCTGGGCCTGGCGAGTCGCGTACCCCGCACTTTTACTTTCACTTTCGCGCCCCCTTGCCGTCTTTGCAAGTGGGATCGCGGCGCTCTTTGTGTGGGGGTGGCCTTGCTGGGTGACCCAGCCTGCCTGCCTGCTGTGGCCCGCTCCGCCGTCCTGGATTGACCCCCCGGAGCCCGTGGCCTTGATTGCTTGCCTTTTACTGCGTGGCTGGTGAGGGTGTGAGACCCGCGACGATGGCCACGAAACAAGATGGCGATCGGTTGAAGGCCAAGTCGACCCGGCGTGGCGCCGCACATCAGGCCAACATCATGGACCGCTACACCCTCCCGAAAGGATCTCCCGGTGGACCACACAAGTCCTCCGAGTGCCCTCCGGATGCCCCGGATTTGCCCACAGAGTTGACTCTGCAAGACGTCATGGGCGCCATTGCTGAGATGAAGGCCTCGGTGGGCCAGCGGTTTGACACCTTAGCCCATAAAATCGACGCGGTCCTAGTTGATGTCAACCTGGTGAGGGCTGATCTCTCCAAGACCAACGACCGGGTCGATTCTTTGGCCCACACCGCGTCGGGCCTCACGACTGAGGTGGCGGCCCTCCAAACGGAGGTGCACCGACTTCGTCAGGCGAGTGCGCTTATGGATCGGCGCCTGGAAGATTCCGAGAGTCAGGCCCGGAGGAATAACATCCGCATCATCGGAGTACCCGAGGGACGGGAGGAAGCGGCGGCGGATCTTTTTGTAGAGGACCTGATCGCTACCCATCTCCAGCCTCGGGGACTGAGTAAATTCTTTGCCGTGGAGAGGGCCCACAGAGTTCCCGGGGGAAGGCCGAAGGTCGGAGCCCCTCCGCGGCCTCTCATTGCCCGGATTTTTAACTTTCGGGACAGGGACGCGATCTTGCAAGCCTCCAGACTGCAAGGGCCGATTAAGCTGGAAAATATGGAGGTGAACTTTTATCCCGATTTCACTCAAGCGGTCCAGAAACAGAGACTGAGCTTCCTGGGTGTTAAGCGCCGGCTCCGGGACATGAACTTAAAATACGCCATGCTCTTCCCGGCCAAGCTGCGGGTAGAGGTGGATGGTCGCACGCACTTTTTTGATCGTCCCGAAGCGGCCGGGGACTGGCTGGACACTCTGTCTGGGGGTAGTGCTCGTGATGGTGGGGGGGGGGGCGGCGGGAGGAGACGGCCCACTGGATCGGGACTGAGGGGTTGATATTGGGCCTCACTCTGGACGACTATGATGCCACTTTCGACCAAGCTTCTGTCTTTGTTCTTTCCCCTCCCTTGGAGGTTGTGTGGGGTCTAGAAGGGGTACTCTTTCCTCCTCTAGGGGGTCTAGCTAGTTTTACTATATAGGGGCGACAGGCACACTGCAAGTTGGGGGGGCTGTCTGGGCTCATGCAGGGGTGCAGGGAGGGGGGAGTTTTGTTGGGGTGGGTGGGTTGGGGTGGGGTGTTGTTCGTTTCTACCACAAGGCAAAAGCATCGTTGTATCATTTCTAAAGTGCTCTCTGGGGGACGAGTGATGGCTTCTGTTTATGATGGGGGGTAGGGGACTGAGTCTGTTGTCCTGGAATGTTAATGGATTGGGGGACAGGATAAAACGAGGTGTGGTCCTGCAGTTCTTGAAGCGAATTTCGCCCGATATAGTTTTTCTGCAGGAGACACACCTCATTGGCAACTCCTTTTGTGCCATGAATCGACGGGGCTACCGCCTTGTGGCCCATTCGGGCTTCACGTCTGGTTCAAGGGGTGTGGGCATTATGGTTAAGAACTCGCTCCCGTTGGAGATTGATGAGGTGCACCATGACGACAGGGGACGCTACACGGTTTTGGTGGGTAGAATGGAGGGCAGAGTGGTCGTTTTCGTGTCTGTCTATGTCCCGCCGGGGCTGCAGACGACCACCTTTGCGGATCTGGGGCGCCTCCTCCTTGGCCTTCCGGAGGGGATTCTAGTGGTGGGGGGGGGATTTTAATGCTGTGGTTTCCGGAACTGTGGATCGTCACCCCCCCTAGGGATCTCCCCCGTGCCCAGGCATGGTTGTCTGGCCTCTTGGATACCTTGGGGCTGGTGGATTGTTGGCGTTTGAAACATCCCACGCAGCTGCAGTACACCTTCCACTCAGGGGCTCATGGTAGTCTCTCACGGCTAGATTATGTCCTGGTTCCGGCGGCGCACGTTGGGAGGATAGGGGAGGTGCGCCATTTGGCACGGGGTATTTCGGACCACTCTCCACTCTTGTTGCACTTTGATATTCTTCCGAGGGGAGAGGGTAGGGTGGTCCCGATTAATCCCTGGTACCTGCGTGACCCCACCATTCGCGCAGAGCTGGTTAAATCCCTTAAGCGCTACTTTGACGAGAATGTGGGGTCTGTGTCATCGGTGATCTCATTGTGGGAGGCGTTCAAGACGGTACTCAGGGGAGAGGCCTTGTCCCTTATTTCCCATTCCCGGAGGCGCGAGCGGGAGGAGGTGACTCGTGTTGAAGCTGAGATAACCGAGTTGGAGGGTGATCTAGAATGTGGGGTGACGGATGACAAATTACATGTTCTCCGACTCAAGCAAGCGGCTTATAAGGCCCTCGTCACGGAGGCGGCCAGGGGCCTCAGTAGAGAGCAACAGGGGAGACTGTATGATGTGGGTGATAAGGCTGGTAAATTGATTGCATGGTTGGACAAAAAGGAGAGAGTGAGTCGAGTTGTCCCGTTGATTGAGAAACAGAATGGTGTGTGTGTCACTGAACCAGAAGAAATTGTCTCCTGCTTTGCAGACTATTTCCGTGGGGTGTATTCCCCGGTGTCCTCCCGCTCTGAAGAGGATTCCCACGCCCTGCTCAGGGATATCGCGCTGCCTTCCCTTTCGGAGGAGGACAGAGTGTCGTTGGACGCTGCTCCAACTTCCGAAGAAATTGCCCTCGCCATACGTTCGGTCGCTTCCGGCAAGGCCATGGGCCCTAATGGTCTTCCCATCGAGTTATATAAACTGCGACCGGATACGCTGGCACCGCATCTCCGTGCTATGTTCCTCGCGGCCCACTCGGCGGGTTCCCTCCCGCTAGACCAGCGTCTAGCTACTATCGTGGTTATCCATAAGGAGGGGAGGCCACGGGACCGGGTCACATCCTATCGGCCTATTTCGTTATTGAATGCAGAGCCCAAAATCCTCGCCAAGGTGTTGGCCAATCGGCTGGTCGGCGTAGTGTGTGACTTGATTCACCAGGATCAGTCCGGCTTCATCCCTCATCGCAATACAGCGCTTAACCTGCGGCGTTTGCATGGGGTGCTCGCACGTGTCCCGTTCATACGAGAGCCGGCCATTTTGGCGTCCTTGGACGCCACTATGGCGTTTGACACGCTTGAATGGCCTTATATTTGGGCGACGCTCGCGAAGTTTGGGTTTGGCCCAGGATTCATCAGTTGGGTAAAATTGTTGTACTCTGGCCCGCTGGCGCAGGTCGTGGTGAACGGTAGAGTGTCGGCTTCGTTCGAGCTGGGTAGGGGTATGCGGCAGGGCTGCCCGTTATCGCCGCTCCTTTTTGCGCTCGCCTTGGAGCCCCTGGCGGAGTGGCTGCGGTGGGAACCTTCTATTCGTGGTCTCCGCTGGACCCCCGAGTATGAGGACCGCGTATCTCTATACGCTGACGATATTCTCCTGTACCTGGCTTCCCCACGTAAATCACTGATAGTGCTGGTTGATGTGTTGCATTCATTTGGTCTTAACTCCGGCCTTGTCATCAACTGGGCTAAATCGTGCGTCTATGTTCTCTCTGGGGAGGACCCTATCCTTCCGCGGGGCTGTCCTATCCAGATCGCCCCGCGGGGATTCCGGTACCTGGGTGTCTTCATTATCCTGGACGCGGAGGCCCGATATAGTCAGAACTTGCTTCCCCCCCTCCAGCGCCTGAAGGAGGATGTTGCGCGTTGGAGGCGCTTGCCGCTCTCGCCGCTCGGCCGGGCGGCATTGTTTAAGATGATGTCGCTGCCGCGTTTCCTGTACGCTCTGCAGAACACAATGGACGTCGTCCCGGCGCGCTACTTTCGCAAGGTGGAGAGTTTGCAGCGCCGACTGTTCTGGGAAGGTAGACCGCGTATCGCCCTGGCGAAGCTGAAGCTCCCATGGTACGACGGGGGGATCGCCCTCCCGGATATCAAACGGTATTATTGGGCCTCCCAGCTGGCTGCGATTAATCACGGCCTGTACGGGCCCGCTCTAAACCCGGCCTTTGAAATGGATAAGATGTTACTGCCGGGTGGTGATTATAACCGAGCGCTTTACTCCAGCTCGCTTGACGCACGTCTGACGGGCCCCACGCGTGTCATGGTACGAGTGCGGCTAATGTGGCGATGGGGTGGAAAGGTCGTTTGACCCGGGCGTCGCCACTATACGCATCTGAGCAGTTGGGCTCCCTGTGGACCTCGAAGGGCTTTGAAAAGTGGGACATGATAGGCATCAGCAGGGTGGGTGATCTCTGGACGAGGGGGGGATTCAAAACGTTCGAGATGCTACAGACAGAATTCCAGTTGCAGGACAGGGAGTACTTTCGGTATATGCAGATCCATCATGCGCTATGCTCCGTATTCCCGGACGTTGCCTCCATCCCGGAGTATTCCCCTCTGGAGGATAGAGTGCTAGATGGACATGTACCGGACAGCACGATTTCATTGATCTATAAAAAACTTATCAATGACCGCTCGGGACTGCTGACTAACCTTCGTGAGGCATGGGTGGCCGATGGATTGGAGCTGGATGACGAGGACTGGGTATCGGCGGTGGCCTCCCCGAAAGAGGTGGCCATACCGGCCCGCCTTCGCTTCGTCCAGCTCAAGATACTCCATAGGGTCTATGTTACGGGGCCAAGGCTACTGCGTATGGGATATGCTGTAGACGGGTTGTGTAAGCGTGGGTGTGGTTCTTTGGGGACCTTTTCCCATATTTTGTGGGAATGCCCGGAGGTGGAGCGATTCTGGCGTGGTGTGCATGAGGTCCTGCGGGTGGTTACGCGTGTGTCGCTGCTGCCCGAAGCGAGGAGATGCCTGTTGAATGTGTGGGAGCCAACCGACTACTCGGTGCCGCAGACGCGGTGGGTGACTCTGGGATATATGGTGGCCAAACGCGACATTGCTCAACTGTGGGGTTCCCAGAGGTCGCCGACTGTCTCGGCATGGAAGGATAACATGGATTGGTGCATGTTTCGGGAAAAGGTGGTGTATGTTGCGAGAGGTAAGCCTGGGACATGGGTGAACGTATGGGGCCCCTGGAACGCCTACCGCGGGGGAATCTGTACCCCGCCGTTATTGCCCGATCCGTCACCGGCCCCATCCCCTTAGCCAGTTTATCTCCCCGGTCCCGGGCACTGAGTCCACCTAATCCCAGTCTTGACCTTTTTCCCCCCCTTGCTACTCCTATGGATTGGTAGGGTCCCCCCCGCTAGGGGAGCACATGCTGCTGTTTCCGATTGTGGGTTGCCTTGTGGATTTGTTCTTTTGTTGTTATTTATATTAAAATGAAACCGTTATGTGTGCCCGGATGGTGTGGCTACCACCGCTTCTAACTCCTGTGCATTTCCCTTTGCCGCGGCATGCGCTCTATTGTTTGCATCACATGCTCCTCTTGCTTGCTAGCGGCCGGCCTGAAGGTTGTAGGCCCATCTTTGTATATTTTTTGAATTTTGTAATAAACGGTTTCAAAATAAATAAATAAATAAATAAATAATGCCCAGATCCTTGGTTTCATCTGCGGGTACCGGTAGCACATCGAGTGCAGGTGGCCACTAGTCAGCTGTCCAGAGGGAGGGCTTATTAACAAAGATGATAACCTATGTTTTAGACGCGTTCAACTTCAAACAGTTGACGTCCATCCAGTCACTCACATTCTTCATGCAGATCTTAAAGGCCTCGCCCGGGTGCTTTTCTCCATTTTTTAAAGACACCACAATCTGTGTGTCACCAGCATAGGAAGCTAGGACAAATCCTGCTTTTTTTATTATCAAGGCAAGTGGCGCTACATATAGATTAAAAAGTGTAGGACTCAGGGCAGGGCCCTGCGGAACTCCACATGGTAAGGAAAACTGTTTAGAGGTTACTGAGCCCATTGCTACATTTAGTTGCCGATTGTTTAGAAAGGATTTTAAGAGTTCAAGTGCAGTGCCTTTTATTCCTGCTTCCTGCATACGGACAGCCAAGATCTCATGGCTGACCGTATCGAAGGCCGCCGAGAGATCAAGCAGTACCAGCGCGGCCGTTCCTCCTCCGTCTAAAATTGACCGGATATCTTCAGTGGCAGTAATTAAGGCCGTGATGCTTCCTAAATCCTTGTTGTGTTTCGTCTAATAATAAATTAGATTCAATTTATTTGTTCATTACATTTTCAATGCACTTGGCAGCAAAGGGTAATCTTGCAATGGGGCGATAGTTACTGGGTTCTGAGCCATCAAGATTGTCTTTCTTTAAAAGAGGAAGAATGGAGGTATGTTTCCATTGAGTGGGAAAAATTCCACTGACAAATACTGAATTAATGATAGAGCCCAGATACACTGCTAATTGTGTAGGAATCAGAGGCATTATACTGGGCGGGCAGGGGTTATATGGAGAACCAGATTTAATTGATATAATAAGGTCTATTAGGAAATTGGTTTCTATGAAATGGTAAAGGCCATTCATTCTGAAAATATCCACTAAACAGTTTAGGCGAAATGGTTTCTCAGTAATGGGATTCCATGAAATTGCTTTTCTATTAAACATTATCCAAACAAGCCAACACCTTTTGGCATATCCTTACCAGTGGCTTTCTCTTCTGACCTAGTTGGAAGAGAAGAATAACAAGCTCATTTGACAGCGAGTTTTCACCATCAAGGGCTTGGCTTGTGTCTGTGCGGGTTAGATTTTCTACTTTAAGGCTTTAACTTCAACATCTTTACCGCCAACTTGAATGCCCACCTCTCAACTGCTCCTGATGTTTTTTAACTTAGGGCACTGTAGTTTAAATCGGTCTTATGCTCCAAACCTCCAGATAAGACTGGCAAACCTTTTCTGGTCTCGTTCCTCTTGTTGTTCTCTTTGAGCCTCTTCAGCCTCAATATCTTCAGCTTCAGAGAAACCTATTACATCCATCAACGAACATTTCCCTTCTGCCTTTCTAGCCCCGGGAGCCCTGCTACATCTGCTGGTGCCCAATGTGGTAGTAAAATATTGAGGCTACATATCATAGTCTTAGTCTTAAAGAGTGAACATGCATAGCAATCGTCAACTTTATGATCCCCTGTCTCACAGAACATACATACTGGAAATTTGGTCTTAAAGACAAACTTCCTATTACAGTTGGGGCAGATTTTGAGGAATGTGCTCATAATACAAAATGGCATACAGGACCTCCACGGACTGCACACTGCACAACTATCACTCTACTACTATGTCAATGTTTCCATTTACAAAATCCCTAAAAACTCTGATTCAGGATCAAGACTAGGTTCCTTAACATCATTCCTTCAAATTCCTTTGACAAATTGTTTGGCAGCTTACCTAGGAGCTCTGTCAATATACCCCAAACCAAATTGCAGAAAAAATAATCTAAAATGTTGGTCACATTGTTAGCTTATGGTTGATGTGATGATCAAGGTCTGCATATGTTGATACACACCTAAAGTAAGAAAGGTTTTTTCCAAACTTACATTTTTGAACTGAACCACCAGATATCACAATTACACACAGCATCTAAATCTAGAAGAGACTTCACACTTCCAGAGAGGGAATTTTAACTCATAGGGTTGAGCTGGCTAAATGAAAAGGCCCACACATATATTAAGGGCCTTATTAGGTCATTGCGAAATTGGAACCGACCAACCTTCGGCCGGCGGTCCCGACCACAGTATTACAATGGGACCACACATGGTGCAGTCGCATACTCCCATTCTTCTATGGAAGCTTGTGCTGCGGCAGTAATCTGGCCGCAGCACAAGCTCCGATAGAGAAATGGGAGAATCCGCGCATCGCGTGGGTGCCTGCCACATGGTGCAGGTATTAACAAGGGGGCACCATAGGTGCCCCCTCGGCCCCAACCGAAGCCCGCAGGGAGAAGGGGACCCTGCTAGGGGTCCAAAACTCGCTTTCTGACAGACTTTCCATGTTGGAAAGCCCAACATGGAAAGCCTGTTGGAAACAGACATTGTAATCCCGATGGAGGAAATGCCATCCGAGAGACTACAGTGAGGCCTCCAACTGAGCTTTGGGCTCCTTGAGCCTGTTGGAATCCAGCCGGAATGACAGGCTGGTTTCACTTTTGACCGCCTGCATTGTAATGTGGCAATCAAAAGTGAAACCCAAGATGTGCCTCGGAAAGCCTCCGACCTGTGGTCGGGGGCTTTCCGAGTCACATTGGAATGAGGACCTTTGTGTTTTTTGTTCCACATTTTATAGGCAAATCTTCATTTGAGAACAACATCATCAGCCACATGGGAGCATTGGTAGATTAGTTTGGGATTTCCTACAAGTCATTTACCCACAAAAGGATTGCTGTTGATTTAGAACATTGTATGGTCAAAAGAAAACACAAACCTATAGGTTTCCTGCTCACTTGTGTTCTCAGTAAACAAGTAAAGTGTCACTTAACACTGCTACATTCCAGGCTGCAAATCTGTAAAATAGGCGCAGGTCACTAAATGTTAATGCTTCCAAGTTTAAGTCTATGCCACTTCCTCCCATGTCCACTGAGCTGTGCACCTTCTCAAGTAGCTTACCTACGAAACTTCTCTGCTTGGTCAGAGGCAGAGATTTCTGAAACGCTTCCTTTGGGAACCTAGAATAATAAGAATACAAGCAAAGATGGTCAGGACAACAGCAGTATCACAAACTGTGCACTAGAGATCAATATCAAATTTGAACTTAATGAATTCCAAGATGACAGGGATATTATTATATGTCCTGCTGTAATTTTTTTTTAAAGTGTAACAACCTTAATCAAAGCATTTCTACAGAGATGATATCCTAAAAATGGCCAATGAAACCTCCAAGATCCTGGACTTCATTTTACAGTCCGTCCACACAGGGCAGATTGTACCCAGTGAGTATGTATGTCTGACCTGGGTATAAAAGCGTCTTAGTCATAATAACCTCTCAGAAGCACAAGGTCTGTCAATCTCTGCTATCTTTGAGGGAATAGTAGAGACCTCAAGCCTTCTGCAGTTTCAAAGTACCATACTGAGAGCAAAATGTAAAGCAGGAGGTTGCGAGGCAGAGCTCTAAAAAAGAATGTACTAGAAATCAGGAGGAATAGGCTGGCACACAAAAGCTTCGCCCTTTACACTGCACACTGAAGTTTGCAACTTTTATATAATATGATGTAGGGGAAATTTACTAGTTGGCAGAAATGTTTTAATATTATTTATAGTGCAATATAAATCCACATATTAGAGCACACGGTCAATTAATACACTACCTCCTTCTCCAGCCAATTAAACAGTTCACAGAGAGCAACAGCATCTTTAACCTGCATTAGAAAGTAAAAAACACAAAGGAAACAATGAATGAATCATTTAAAATCAACAATGTACAGGCATATTGCTCATCAGTTTTGGCAAATCAGGTTAGCGAAAACGACACTGTCCGTGGATTGATCGGGAAAATTGACAACATATATGTTTATTTTCTTGCAAATGGGTATTGGAGACATAAGCTTGGATCTCACAACAGATTGTTTACTACAGAAAGGGTGGAGTAGAATTAAGTCTTTAGGACGACGAAACCCAGTACTTGAAGTGAAACAGTCAGGGTCCAAATGCAATAGATTTAGGGCATGATTCATTATAGGGGCCTTAGCATCCGAAGGATTCATGCAGAAGTTCAGTGATCTGGGGAAATTGCCTCTTGACGGCGAGTAAGTTTTATTCCTACGCCACTCTTGATATACAATTTAGCCAACATAAAGGAAGATAATAATAAATGTTATTTAACAGTTGAAGTTTAAGAGATGATTATGTGACCTTTGTGTCCTACATAGCCTGACTATTTAATGAAATGATGAGAGAGAAATGGGTTATTCACTTGAAACTCAGTTTCTCCAGCACTGGTATCTTTCATGTATTCACATTCTTGAATCCCTCTCTGTTGTCAGCACACGACTACCCAGTAACTTTAAACAGAAGAAACCAGTGTTAAAATGACCATAGGCTTCGATAACAGTGTTTGTTCAGTGCACATCCACCTCATTTCAAAAACTTGAACTTCAGCCATTGAGGGGAAAGTGCTGAGCTCTCAGACTCCCACTAGATGCTCTCTTAGCTCTGATGTTTGCAACACAGGTGAGAACAGTAGTTATGATAGAATTGAACCTCTGACCGGGGGTAGGAGGGTCACGTGAATATATAAAAAAGACCAACTTTGGAGAACTAGAGTTATAGGTAAATTACTAATTTCTTCTCCAGTGTTACATCTTTCATATATTCATATGTTTTAATCAGAACAGCCGGCAGTACATAACTTTTGAATAAAGTGGAACGCAGTCTCACTTTATTGAAACAGTTTGCATAGAACTGCTTGTCCCACTGCAGATTCGGCTGCCACATTCACATCTGGGCAGTAATGCTAGGTAGAGAGAAGCCTACTTTTCCACGTGGCTGTATGGCAAATGTCCAACAAAAATATTCCACCATCAAGTGGTACTGTCATGGAATGGCCATTCTTCTGGTTGGGTGGGGGTGTGCCCTCACTCTGCTCTGTAGGAGAGGTTTAGCCTTACTGTGCCAGAAAGTGATACAGGCAGACAGCCAACATACAAGGCCTTACCTGGATAGTAAACAGCCTTTTCTTGGATGGACGAAAGAGGAAAATAGTGAATCTGAATGCGATAAGTCCATCGTTTTGTCCGTTTGTATCCTAATACACCGGCAGACCTGCAATACGTGTGAGGATCCCTCCATACCAGCAGGTGTATTAGGGAAGAAGGTCTGCAGGATAACAGTCTAATTAAAGTGAAAGTCTATAGGGACTTTTGTCATAAATATGGTTGGTAGAATCACCTTGTCTGTGGTGAAGAGAAGATACGGCTCTTTTAGGGTGAATGCCTGTAAATTACTTTCATAAGCTGCTTTGTAATTCTCTGCAAGAATGAGGATGAAGAAACGTCTTCTGTCCTTCCAGAATTTGGACATTCTAGCAAAGTAATCCCTGATTGACATTTAGTACTGGGGAGCCCAAGCAAGTACACTAAAACTTGACGGGGGTCGATGGAGGGTGGAGTATGGTCCTTTTCTTTCCACGACAAACAGAATCTCTTCCACTCAGCATTGTAGGTCTTCACAGTGGATGGCACACAAGCCTGCACGAAAATGTCTCTATAGTCTGAAGGAATATCCAGATGGGCATCAAAGTTATCAGGAACCATGCCATCAGGTGTAAAGACTGAAGTTCATGGTAGAGTATCACTCTGCTGTGTCTGGTGAGGAGCCGCAGATGGTTCTTCAAAGGGAATGGTTAGGTACACTGACAGCCTCATGAGTTCACTGTACCAAAACTGATGAGGCCATGACGTGGCAATCAGGAATGAGGGTAAATGGCGGAATAGACTAAGTGAAGACATTTTGTCACGCAATCAAAATGGTATTGGGCTCCGATCCAAGTAGACTGAAATTTCTGGAGCAATGCTGGCATTTCCTGCTCTCCAGGGTGGCAAAAAGGTCTTTAGTTGACTGCCCCAATTTTGAACAAATGAATTCTACTTGGTCCAAATGGAGTTCCCACTCATGTGGCCGAGTGTGTCTGCCTAGTCGGTCAGGCATCATGGAAGATGATCCACTGTGATGTCCACTTCTTTGGAAATGACCAAGTGATAAAGAAAGGGACCTTCTTCTGCAATGCAATACATTCAGGTTGTGTTGTCTGTTCTGATCAACATAGCTTGTTTTGCTAACCCAGAAAGCATGACTGAAAATCGAAATCAAGCCTGATGGTCCATAACTCTAAAAAAAAAAAAAAAAAAACAAATTGTGGAGGTGCTTTCTGCCATTGACCATAGGCCTTTTGTGGACAGCTCTTGCACGTGGGTTTCCCAAACTTCCATTGGTGCAGCTGCTATTATTATTCTCCATGTGGATGGCTGCAATGGAAGACCTATTCTGAGATACAAAGGGAACCTCCACCACGAAACGCTTGTTTGAGTCATCTAAGGCTGCAAAAGGGAACAAGGTCAATGCAAGATGACATGAGATTTAAGATGGATCTGTATGTCCCAACGGGCACTATGAGTTGGGGCAATATGTCTTTGACTAGGCTTTAAGTTTAATCAATCCTTTCTCTGAGCTGTAACCTTTTCCGAGCTGAGAATTCAGGTATGTCCCTAGGAACTTCAATCTTGAAACAGGATGGATGAAAGCTTTCTTAGTATTCAGAGTCAGTCCGAGTTCTAGAAACAGGCAGTTGTAGATGCACAAGCCTCTTCGTTTGATGAAGCTTTGAAGAGCAAGTAGCCTAGTATGGAAGTACTTGGTAACATTATCTTTAAAGGAAAGCAGTGAAAGATGTCAACCTCTTTGTAAAATATTTTAGCCTGATTGGAAGCACCTTGAATTGGCAGTGCTGCTTCACCACAGAGCATTGCAGGTACTGTCTGAGTCTTCAATGTATTGGGACGTGAAAATATGCATCCTGAAGATCTTGGGAGGTGAGGTACTCACTTTCCTGAAGCATCAAAAGAACTACTTGGAGGGTTACTATCTAGAAAGATTGTTTCTTTAGGAACTTTGTCAACTTCTGAAAGTCCAGTATTGATGTCCACTTGCCCAATTTTGTCTTATCCAGAAAGAATCTGGAATAGAAGCATCGGTCCCGCTGTTTGCTTGGGACCTTCTCTATGGCTGTTTTTAGGAGGAGACTCTCTTGCTGTAGCTCCTGCAAATGCAGATTTTTTGGGGGGGTCGGATGGTTTTGCGGTTTCTGTAAAAAAAATGTTTTTAAAAAACACAAACAAACACCAGAGTGTGACCAGATTGCAATATTTGAAGCACACAGCAATATATAGAGATTGCATCGCAAGTGGGAGCAAAGGCAGAGATTCTTCACCTGACCAGAAGTAGTGAGGTTGAAGGCACTTGGGTGGTTGTGAAAAGTGTAGCACTATTTTCATTATCCTGGGATTATTATTATTCAGGTCCCACTGCAGAGCCCGCATATGCCATCTGGCACTAGCAGGATGCAGGAGACAATCAGGCCCAGGAGCCGGAGGGTCATCCTGACTGAAACCCAGGACAGAGGCTAAAAGATCGGAATCATAGCCTGACTATCCCGGACTCGCTGCTCGGGAGGGTAAACCCGAAACAGCATCGAATCCAGAACCGCTCCGATGAACGGGAGCTTCTGAGAGGGACTCAGGTGCGACTTCGCCACGTTGATGGAGAACCCCAGCAAATGCAGGAGGTCGGCCGTAGTCTGAAGGTGGTTGACGACTGCCTGGGGCGAGCCCGCCTTCAGCAACCAGTCATCGAGGTAAGGGAAGACTGACACCCCTGACCTGCGCAGGTGAGCTGCAACCACCGCCATTACCTTCGTGAACACCTGAGTGGCGCTGGTAAGGCCGAAGGGGAGCACGGCAAACTGAAAATGCTCTTGGCCTACCGTGAACCGCAGGTAACACCGGTGGGCCGGCAGGACGGGGATATGAAAATATGCGTCCTGCAAGTCCAACGCTACCATCCAGTCTCCAGGGTCGAGGGCAGCCAAGACCTGAGCCAGAGTCAGCATTCTGAACTTCTCCTTCCAGAGGAAGCGGTTGACGTTCCAGAGGTCCAAGATGGGACGCCGACCCCCTTTGTCCTTCTTGGGGACCAGAAAGTAGTGGAAATAACAACCACTCCCTACTTCTGGCCCAGGAACACACTCAATAGTCCCCTTGGCCAAGAGGGTCGTGACTTCCTGCTGGAGAGCTGCCAAGTGTTCCCCCGACATGTGGTGGCACTGAGGTGGCATGTCTGGAGGGGTGGATTGAAAGGGAAGGTAGTAACCTACGTTCCCTTGAAGGTGCGTGCGCGCACCTCTGCTGACATCAGCGCGCACTGCCGAGTGTGGAGCGTGCACACATCCAGGACATTGTGCGAGAGAATCACGCCGCCGCTTTAAAAAAGCGAGCGGCGCGAAAAGCGGTCACTTTCTAAATGCGTGTGCCGGAGGAAGAGTCGGGACGGAGTGCAGGTAAGTGGGGCTTGGGACCTTGGGGGGCTTGGGGGCTTGTCGGCATGGGGCTGTTCGCACTTGTTGGTAAAGCGCGGTGCGGGGACGATTGTGGGATTTTGTTTAAGTATTGATGTTAAACACAGCCCGTGAAGGGGCTCTGATTAACATCAATTCTTAAACAAAAGCCCACAATCGTCCCCGCACCGCGCTTTACTAATAAAAGAGTAGAGCAAGTTTAAAAACACAGTGTGTACTTTCAGAAAGTACACGCTGTAGTTTTAAACAGGCTCTACTCTATTGTTAGTGAAGCGCTATTGCGAAAGCAATTAATTGTGGGCTTTTAAGTATTGATTTCTACCCCTCTCCTGTCTTCCTTCAAAAGCGGTAGTGAGACAAAGTAAAGGCCCCTGTTTATCTTTCTACCGTTTCTGCCTATACCTTTCCCTTCTTTCTCCAGTGCCCGTGATTATGAATGTGACCTCTGTGTAGTGTGAATTGGGAAGAAAGCAGAGATAAAGAAAGATCCGGCAAGAGTAGATAAAGATACAAAAAGTGTAGGGTGGTCGAAGGACGAATGAGGTATAATCAAGACCTGGCAGTCTCTATTTCATGACGTGGCATTCAGCATTGAGCACCTATAAAAAAAAAAAAAAAAACACTGGATTATGATTGTTGTTATGATGATGATCATCATCATTTTCCTAGTACAATTTCTGGAGGAGTGCACATTCCGGAGAAGCAGAGGATTGAAAGCACAAGGTGTAAGCTGTTAAGAGATGCCCGCCCTTGTAGCAAACGTCTATTCCCCTCAGCCGCCCCGCCGGTGATGGCTTGGTGAGCTCTTTATTTTTTAATTCCATAGGTCATATATTGATTATTCTGGTACTTACTAATCATGTATGAAATGCACCCACACTGAATCGTTGATTTTTGCAATTATTTGACTCATTCGGATTGTGTAGGATATTTTTGTTCAATATTCAAGTCAATTAAGAGTCAATAAATATAAGATTATGATAGAAACCTACAGGCCGCACCATTTGTTCTCAAGTAAGGCTGGCACTGTATGTGTGAAAATGCACCATCTTTTCACTTTTTAAAGTAAACGTTTGGAGTGACATTTGGAGCTACACAGGTGCGCGGTCTTTGTTCCTGGCACCCATAGCCATGGTTGCAGTGCACAGAGACCCTCCACTGCCGCACACAGAGGGAAAAAATTAGAAGGAACATTGGTAGTAACCCCTGCGGATGATCTGCAACACCCACTTCTCCGATGTGATAGCGTGCCAGTGGGCTAGATGAAGGCGGACCCTGCCACCCACTGGCGTGGAATGCCCCACAAGGCTCGGATTAGGAAGGTTTGGAGGCTGAAGCGGTGGGGCGGAGCTGGACTGACCCCCACGCTGATTTCCAGACCCGCCCCCCGCAGAAGCCGCGGCCACGCGGAGGCTGGTTCTGCACAGGTTTGCTGAAAGAACGGGCCTGGGCGCCCCTTCCGTTGCCGCGAAAGGGACCAAACCCAGGAGTGGCTGGGCTCTTCGTGGAAAGAACCAAGGACTTGGCCGTGTCCTGCAAGTCCTTAAAACGCTCCAGCGCACTGACGGCCTTATCGCCAAACAGGCAAGTGCCAACAAAGGGCATGTCCATGAGTGAGTTCTGGACAGCCAGCGAGAACCCAGTAGATCTGCGTCGGGAACAGCCCCGGGAACGGCGCCGGATGGGCCGAACCGGCGCCGCATCCCAATGCGGATCCCAGGTAGGAAACCTGGGCAAGGGCGGGACAAAGGGCACCCACTGCGGCGCCGGCAGTGCTGGACCTTGTGGCACCGTGGCCGGAGCCAACGGCACAGGATCCTGTGGCGCCAAAGCTGGATTCACCGGCGGTTCCGGTGGCCCAAACGGATCCGAACACAGGAACGCGGGTTCCAAAGGCGCGCCGGCAGGAGCCAGAGGCCTAAAGAGGCGGTCCATGGTAGCAAGAAATTCTTGCACCCGTGCGGGAGTCGCCGACGGACCTGGGTAAGGAGGGTAGGCCGCAGGACTCCCGGGCTCCGAAGGAGCCGCCGGAGCAGAACCCCTGTCCCCCTCGTCCGCATCTGGGGACCGACGGGGGGACGTCGGAGAGTGAACACGCTTCTTAACTTATTTTTGTATCGTCTCTTACCCGAATACGAGGGTGAAGACTTGGAGTCCGAGGAGCGATGACAGCGGCCCCGCGAGCAGTCCCTGGAACGGCCCCTGGAGCGGGAACGTCGCTGGGACGAGTGCCGGACCTCCAGCAGCTTCTGGCGCCGCTCCCTCAAGGCCTTCGGGCCATGGCCCGACAGGACCGGTAGTCGTGGTCGGTCTCCAGGCAGTAGAGGCAGACATCGTGGGGGTCTGCCACCGACATATTGCCACGGCAGGCCCCACAAGACTTAAATCCAGGCATCCCTACCTGCACTAGGAAACCAACTGAAACAGGAGACAAAAGTCTCAAAAAGTTAGTCAAAAAGTGACTAAGGTATGCGCTCTAACCAGATCTGCGTGTTCTGGTGCGGAAAAAGAATGAACTGACGTCAGCGCGCATGGGTGGCGCCTAAGTAGTCTCCGTGACTTCATCTCGGCACATACGACGCCAGCGACGGACGCGGAGCCGCACAACACCACCTACTGACGCGCATGGGTACTGCTACGAAAAGACTTTCCGGATCCAGTCTGACGCCTGGGGATATTCTAAGGTAAGGAATCTATCACTAACGTGTCTCTTTCAGATACACATACTTGTGCTGATATCCCTCCTCATTAGGCTCCTCTTCAAATTCTGGTACATAGCATGCATTGAATTGAGTGGGACTGCAGGCTGTGTCTTGCGCTTGCTTCTGGATGTCAGAGTCAGCCCCTAGTTCTGAATCCAGTATCTGCACAGAAGGGTGTGCAGAAATCTTCAGCGATGACAGAAGGAAAGTTAAAGGCATTATGTAACTTTAATTCTTGTCGACAAGGTCTTCGGTGGGGTCACCATGGTCAATAAGATGGCAACTGTTATCAAAGGTGGCTGCACTGTTACCGTCGGCATGGTTATCTACAGTGCTGTCACCATTGGATAGGATCCTGTTATAAACAGTGCTTCTTGCTTGTCAATAACAGTGAAGTACCCATCGAAAGGATGCTTGTCATCGCCTTTCAGTGGATCTACGATTGTCGATAACTTGGGTGGTAAAGTCTGACTGGATATCAGAATAGTGTGATTTTTGCACAATCTTTAGCGCAGGATGTTCCCCTCCATTTTTAATACTTTACCTGCGGAAGCTTCATCTGATGATTGGAGTAGCTGGCTGTGGACACTACTGAAGAAAATACCAGCTAAGGAAGACCTACATTATTACTTTTATGCACTGCTTTTGTTGATGTGGTTGTTGAGTAATGTTCATTGAATCAATGTCAGAGGAGGAGGCATCTGCTTTGGAAGGGAGAATTCTCTTCGATAAAAAATAAAGAGCCAACATCCTATCTATTTATAAGCTTCTTTGAGGGATAGTGTATGAAGCTGGCTGTGCATATTCTATACCTAAGTAAGGTATAGTGTGCACAGTCCAGTGGACTTTGTGGTTTCAAATCAACAGTAGTATTAACTTAGCAATGTAAAAGATACACTTAGTGCAAATAGGACGAAATGCAATCCAATCCTATGGGAGGAAAACAGTCATGCACATTTACAGGCAAGTACTCTATTTACACATCCAGTCTTCGGTGGTTTAGACCAACACTGGGCATGGGTCAGATCAAGGTAGGTACTGCACCACCAATGGCATTAGGGCAGCCAGGTGCAGAGGTCACTGGGTCCAATGTTACACAATGGAGAGTGGGGGCACCCACGAGAGGTGATATTTGCAGGTAAGCACCCATGGTTAAAAGGAGCAGGCCCAGGGGGTTTAGGCAAGCACAGGGGGCACAAAAGGCAGCATCAAAGCTACACCATCAGCGGCACAGGGGCAGCCGGGTGCAGGGTGCAAAACACAGCGTTGAGCTTCCAATGCAATTCTATGGAGATTCTTCTTTTAGGAAACAGGCTGCAGGCGTCGAATCAGAGGGTGCAGACAGAAAAACAGCATCAGCAACAGGCAAATTTGGATGTTGGGGGTCACAGGACCACAGCTGGTAAAGCTCCCCAAAGCCCAGGGGCTGCAGGTGCAGGGGTGCCGTGAGACGTCACATTTCTTCTTACCGGGCCAGTCGCAGTTGTGGGGACGCTTCAGATTCACACTGAAGGCAATGTCGTGGAGGTCAGGAGAGGGCAGCCAATGCTGCATTCGAGGTGGTCAGGATAGCTGGGGAGACTTCACTGAACAGGGGAACCACTCAGACGTGGCTGTGGACATTGGCTGCAGAGTGGGAAGGACTTGCTGTTCCAGATGGCACAGGAGTTCTTGGTGTTGATTTCTTCTGGATAGGCCAGCTGGGGAATTCAGTGAGTTTTATAGAAAAGCATGCCTATGTTAATTGCATCAATTATGGGGCCGAGCACATGAGAAGGAGGGTTCAGCAGTGGTAAGGAGTGAGTTTGCTGCCTAGGTGTGGAGGGTCACATTACTTCAGACATTTGTAGGCGAAGCAGAGGCTGCAAAGCTTATCCTGCACCATAGAAAAGTTAATGGAAACATCCAGTAAAGTACAAGATGAACAAGTTACATATCTTCGTAACGATCTTTCTGATGGATACTCTAACTGCAGATTCCTCTCATTGTGAATAATCTCCAGGCATCAGATTGGATCTGGATACTTTTAGAGGCCTTCTCTGCATGCCAAAAGGTGGCATTGTGCGGCTACGCGCAAATGTTGTTCCACTCCAGAAGTGAAGAGCGAAATGGCATATAAGCTCCACCCATGAACGCTGACATCAATTGCTTTCAAGACTGTCTGCGCCCTCAGATGCAGAGTCCATCTGCAAATTCGTACGACTAGTGAGTAGATCTCTAGATTGGGATCTTTTAAGATGGAAAAGAGTTCAGTTGACGGAGAGGGAAGGTAAGAGGGTGCGGAAGAATCTGCAGTCAGACAGATTATCCATCATAAAAATTGTTACTAAAAGGTAAGTAATTTGTTGTTTCTGATGGATACTTCATACAGATTCCTCACCTGGTGAATAGATACAATAGTAGTACCTCTGAATGTTATGGTCTATGAAAGGGCTCAGACCACAAAACGGCAGGACTAAGGGGATAAAATGCCGCTCTTGACGGACCAGACTGTCGAGGCAGTAGTGCTTCAAAAATGTGTGGAATAAAGCCCATGTGGCTACCCAACCGATCTCCATTCAGACACTTCGTGATTTAACACAGTTTTAGCAGCTTTGGCCCTGGTGGACTGAGCCTGCAAAAATATTTAGGGAAGGGAAGGGCGGCATTTTGCCAGAGAGTAGCAGAACTTTATATCGAGAACAATCCATCGAGAAATGGTTCGTTTTTGCACTGCTCTACTCTTTTTTTGGGCTGGAAAACTCTACAAAGTGCAGATCTTCCACTTCATTTTCCTAGGAATCATTGATAGAGAAACTCAATGCGCTTTAACGGTTCAATCAGTGAAGTCTCTCGTTCTCCTCAGAGGAATGTGATGGAGCAGAGAATGCCAGATGCATGATGGCCTGGTTAATATGAAAAGGAGTAATCACTAAAGGTAGAAAGGAAGCTCGAGCTCTCAAAAGCAACTTATCAGAGAAGATGACGGTATAAAGTGGATTTGCAAAGCGCGCCTGAAGTTTGCTCACATGTAAAGCCAATGTTATAGCGATGTGAAAGACTGTCGTTAAGATTAGATGCCTCCAGTGACTACTGTGCAATGGCTCAAAAGGGGTGTACATCAAGAATATGAGGACTAAGTTCAAGTTCAACGTTGGGAGGTAGGGAAAGACTGGTAGCCGACGCAGCTAGATGTGCTATGACTGTTCCCATCACTCTTGTAATCGATAGAGGGCACTGGTGAGTCCAAAGGGGAGCACTGCAAACTGAAAATGCTCCTGACCAATCGTGAACTTGTGGACCTGCAGGACGATGATGTGAAAATAAGCATCCTTCAGGTCCAAATCTATTATCCAATCTCCATTGTCTAGAGCAGACAGAACCTCGGCATCTTGAATGTGTCCTTTCCCAGGAAGGCGTTCAAAGGGCAAACATCTAAAATAGGCCAAAGGCCTCCATTCTTCTTCGGCAAAAGGAAGTAGTAGGAGTAGCAGCCAGTTCCTACTTACAAGAACGGAACCCTTACTATTGCTCCTTGGGACAAAAAGGCCTGTACTTCCTGCCATAAGACAGACGTTGGGTCCTCTGTCACCAGCCCTGAAGACAGTGGAAGTTGTGGTGAGGTAGAAATGAAAGGGAGAGTACAGCCCCATGGACAATTTTGAGGACTCACTTTTATGCTGTGATGGTTTGCCAACCTTGGAGGAAATATCAGATCCTGCCATTGACAGGGTGGCTGTGTGTCTGCAAAGACACACAAAAGTTGCACGCTGTCCTTGATGTCTCTGAAAACCATGGTCTCTGTCATCAAAGGTCAGAAAAGCCCGTTGTTCTGGAGGAGGGGTCTCATGTTCTTCTACAAGACAGAGAAAGGTCGAAATTGCTGGTGAAATTGCCTTGTGTGAGCAGAAAGACCCGGGGATTGTGCTTGGGCTCCACTCGCCTTGAAACATTCTAAAACTGAATCTGCATTCTCCCAAAAAGGCAAACCCCGTTAAAGGTGCCTGGAAGTCCCCAGAGAAGCCTGTGAACCCAATCCAGGCATGGGGTCAGACAGCCACACTGGTACGCCTGTCATGTCCTAGACAATTTTTCGTGTCCAGTCCTGAAGGTATCACGAATTTCGCTGCATCATGGTTGCCCTGGATAGCCTGGGTGCCCCAAAGGCCGTTTGTAACATCCAGTAACATTTGGGCCATCATGCCCCAAAGGCCTTGGTAATAATGGCCAATGAGACAGCAAGCATTGAACGATCTCAGAGCAAGGCTCGTGGAGGAGAAAACTATCTTGCCAAAAGTCACTATTAGTTTGAAATCGCGGTTGGGAGGATTGGTCGGGAAAGCATTTGAGTTGACCCAGCTGGTGGACACATGGACCACCAGACTCTCTGGAGAGGGATGTTGTGTTAGGAAGGCAGGGTTGCAAGGTGCAGGTCAGTGATGATGGGCAACCTGTCTTCTAACAGTTGGCACCAACCCGGGCACAGCCTAGGTGCATAGAAGGGTGTCAGAAAGTGCCTTGCTAAATGGAAACAGTGGCTCAGTTGGAGCCTGCCCAGGCTGTAGCACCTCAGATAACAAGTCAATTTTTACTTCCATGGTCGGTAATTATAAAGCCAGCACCTCAGCTGCCCTTCGCATTACTACAGCAAAAAAGGCCCTCTGTAGAACACAGGGTGGAACATTATGTCAGTATATGAGGAAGTGTCAGCAGCACTGGTGGTATGAAGCTCTTCATACCAACTTTCTTCATCATCTTTGGGAACAATTGTCCCTTTCATCATAGTTATCACTTTCAGAATCTGTGCTAGAAATATGTTATAGAGACTGTGTCCTATAATGTGGTAAAGCCAAGGTATCCAAATCAAAGGGGTTACGCCAAGAAGTTGTGCACCAGCCGGCACCAAGTATAACTTTGGTTGAGGTCATGGCGGATTCAATTTAGAGTCGGATAGCACTATATGCTGTATATCCTCATCCAGCATAGATTGCGTTGGCATTGGTATCGATACAAGCGGGACTAGTGCATGCGGAGGTAGTGGAGTCAAAGCAGGCACATGGTTTCAGTGCCAAACCCAACGTGTCTCCAAGGGGCACAGATGGAAAGGAAACTCAGGATGCATCTGGACCAGAGTCGGAATTCACTCTGCTGGAGATCAGGGGCGAGAACAGGAGGCCCACTGACACCCTTTCGCCCTCTACAGAGTTGGAGAAAGGCAGGAAGAGTACATTTCCTGCTTGGATTTCATTTGTGTTATTGTTCTTTGACTTACTTAAAACTTTGACCACAACAAAGATCTGTTGCGGGAATGGGACGTTCTTTTTTACCTTGACATGTTACAGAGCAGAGACTTCTTGTGCCTGGCAACACAAGTTTGGCTTCACGTTCGTGCATGGCCTTCAAGTTCATCTGCACATAGGCACCACAGTCCTCAGAGTTGTGGTCTGACCCTAGGCATCACATGCAGACTTTGAGGGTCTGGGAGAGATATTTGATTGCGACAGTCATGTATGGGTCTAGGGGGGGACATTTCCTTGTGCACTGGATAAAGTCTGACAAAAAGTCTGGTAAAAAAAAAAAAATCAAGAAGAAACTCCAGATCCATTCCTGAAAGAAAGGAACTGAAATATGCATGCATGGGTTGCACTTATATGTTACGTTATGTTAGCGATGCTTGTATAGCGCATGGCTGCCCCAACAACGGGGCGCTCCAGCGCTCGAGGACGGGTGACAGTGGTGAGTGATGCTAGCCAGATGGAAAGACAGCCAGGTATTATCTGTTACTAAAAGCCTAGGGGACAAGAGCGCAGCATGCCCACACATCGCTCTTCACTTCTGGTGCAGAATGAAGTCAGCTTGCCAAGCTGCATGATGCCACCCAGCAGCATGCAAGAGAGTTGCTCTGAAAGTTTCCAGATCCAGTCTGACGCCTAAGTATTATTTACTAGGTGAGGAATATGCAGTTAGAAGTATCCATCAGAAGGGGTTTCATTTCTGAACTGACTGGTCTTTATTCTTAAAAAAAAACATGTTACTGATGTTACCTATGCCAATACAGCTTTTAGGCCTTAAGTGAACCATGTATTAGAGAAAAAAGAAAACAAAGCAAAAGAAAGTCACTTCAGTATAATCAGGATACATTGTCGACCCAAAAATTAGACTCACATGAGCTCTCCGCATTCCTTCTATCTCTGTTGCATTTTTCACTGCTTTTGCAATGCAGATGGGAGTATATGCTGTAATATATCGATGCGTCTGTTGAAAGAAGATAAAAGCATTACACAAATGAAAAAGTCATTAATAAAAATGAATGCTTACAATGATGAAGCATAAGTATCTGAATATCAGATACTGAAAATCGAAACATATCAATGGAAATGTTCATATTACATTTATCCAACTGAGTTTTAAATTCTGGGCTGACTCACAAAGGCCTTATATAGAAAGTTTGCTTTTTAAGAATAGCATCTAGGATCAGTACTCAACAAATACAGACTAAGATACCTCTCTTAGCGTATATATCTCTATTTGATTCAAATACATGAATTATTAGATAGTCTATTGGACAAATTATAAACAATCATTCATGTGAAGGATACATATTTTTCCTTATTAGGTTCTATCTGAAAACACACACACTATATATATATATATATATATATATATATATATATATATATATATATATATATATATATATATATATATTACCTACTGGCAGTCGCCAGTAGGTAGTTATAGTTAGGACCTATTTTCCATAGGAAATCCGCAACATTCTATTTGGAATAACGTTGGCGTCGATTGATGAATCTTCGCAAAATTTTCCAAACTTTTGGCCAGCTCCGGTCCGCTCCTATCCTGAAAATTTCACGGTGATTCGTCAAGCGGGGGCGAGAGATGGGATTGTTAACAACAGAAGAATATAAATATCTGTGGACTCAAAAACCAGTTATCCCCATCTTGTACTTTATACCTAAAATACACAAAGATAAAATCAATCCGCCTAGGAGGCCAATCATATCAGCACGTAATAGTATATTTGAAAAAACATCCAAATACGTAGATTTCTTTTTACAAGACTTTGTTCAGAACCTGGCTTCATATATTAAAGACACGGGCGATTTTCTAATGAAAATAAGAGACCTTGAATGGCAGGAGAACTTTCTTTTGATTGCGTTGGATGTAACCTCGCTGTACACATCAATCAAACACAATGATGGACTACGAGCATTGAAATATTACCTAGCAAGAAGAGGAACCACCTATGCTATGGAGAGGTGTGGCTCACTGGTTAGAGGCGGCAGATCCGCAAGCAGAGAATCGGCCAGGGACCAGGGTTCAATTCCCGACGCGGCAGGGTCGTGGACCAGGGTCAAAACGGACTCGATAATTCTCGCCTCGGTACCTACTCTAACCAGGAACACACTCGGCAACTCTGGGCATTAGCTTGCCTCATCTCCACAACGGCCCCCCACATTCGCCGGGGATGCCTGGTTTCACCTTGGAGATACCCAGGAGGGACCATCTCACAGGGATAGCCAGGACGGGTTCCCCAGCGGTCTACAGCGCCACGACGCCTCAGGGCAGCAGTGCACTTTACAAGACACATACATACATACATACATGCTGAGCATAATCAAATGTTGATTAACATGGTTGAACTATGTCTAACTAACAATATATTTATGTTTCAGGACGCGTTGTACCAACAATTACGCGGGGTGGCAATGGGTGCAAGCTTCTCCCCCAGCTACGCATGTTTACACATGGGCTGGTGGGAGGAGCTTGTACTCATGACCAAATATCATGATATCTTTGAAAATAACATTCAATGTTGGTTTAGGTTCATTGACGACCTTTTTTTGGTATGGAAGGGAACAGAACAAGGAGCAAGGGAATTTATTGACCAACTCAACATCAATGACCTAAACCTTGAATTTACTTCCAATATCAGTAAAACGGGGGTGATATTTCTTGATGTGGAGGTGTACATAGAACAAGGGAGGGTAGAAACAAAACTGCATAGAAAACCAACGGCAGGAAACTCAATTCTGCATGCTAGCAGCTCCCATCCTAAGCACCTCATCCAAAGCATCCCTTATGGGGAACTACCACGAATAAAACGCATTTGCAGTGAAAGTGGATCCCTAAAAATAGCACATCAGGAATGCATTAATCGCTTTAAGGTGCGAGGTTACAGCAACAAATGCCTAGAAAAAGCCCTTACCAAATGCAACCAGGTTGATAGAGATATGTTGATCTGTCCAACCCCAAAACAAAAAGCCTCTGACGATGAATTAACTAACAACTTTAGATTTATCTTTGAATATAATAGTCAGGAGGGAGCAGTAAGGAAAATACTCAATAGAAATTGGTACCTTATAAAACAGGACCCCATAATTGGTAACAAGATCTCCAAACGCCCAGCTATCACATATAGACGAGGAGTATCTATGAAGGATATGTTGGTGGACAATGACCCATGTGGGGTGGGAACCAAGGGATCTTGGCTGTCACAAAGACGGGGATTCTTTAAATGTAAGGTGTGCAAGGCCTGCGAATACGGGGTCTCAACAACAAATTACACTACACCATTTGGGGGCCCTAACAAGGAAATTACCAAATCATTGAACTGTAAAACTGACCATGTAATATATGTTTTGGAGTGTACATGCAAATTAAGGTACATTGGGAGTACTAGTCTCCCAGGCCACAAGAGAATACTCCAACATATACGTGCAATCAAAAATCATGACCAGGCGTATCCAGTGGCGCGTCATTTCCAGGCGAAACATGAGGGTAACCCAAAAGATTTAAGTTATTTCCTCATTGATTCTGTCCCTATAAACAAAAGAGGGGGGGACAGAGAGAGAACACTCAGAATATTGGAAATGCACTACATTTTAAATCTAGACAGTAAACACCCATATGGATTAAATAGCTCGGAGGAGCTACACGCCAGTCTATAACTGTCACGTTCATGTCAAGGTATCCAATTCCATCATTTACATATTTATATTTATATTTTAAACAAATTTCTTTTCCTTGCTGCAACCTGATTTCAATCTGGGACTGATAACTAGATTAACTTGTACTGATTGCTTGCATTATTTTTAAGCTCCAGCAGTATTTTACTATTTATATATCGGCCGATATTATAGTAACTACTGGGCTACTATGATATCTAAACTTGCTTCCTTTCTCTTATATATATTTTTATATTTACTACCAAGCACCTTTCACTTTTTTTATCTAGTAGTTTTAAATTAAAGCACATTTTGCACACCAATATATATACTAATTAAGACAAAAAATAATAAATTAGATAAAAATTACAAAAATCTCAGTGTGTAGGGCTGTGCCGGGTATCATTTTACAGTGGGCAACCTGATCGGTCTTTTCTTAGCCTTTCCAGTTTATGACCATGAATCGCAGGGAACTATTGCTCCCAGTATGTCAGCTCCAACTAATCAACGGAGGCCATGACAGACAGAACAAATTTTATGATTGTACTTGTAATAAATTGTGTAGTATTATTTAATCTTTTACTCAGAATTTTATACATTTGTGGGATTTTTTTTATGTATTTATATATTTATACATGATTTTATCTTGGTCATTTTGACACAGGAAATGTTTTTATAAATTTATGGACCACTCTATTTATTTATATATTTATATCTACTAATGAAATATGATCTGTTTAAACATGACGCAGTGAACACAAATATAATCATAAATGAAAGTTTATGACGATACTGTTTTGATGAAGGTTCTGTATTGAAATTTATATCTGTATATAGGTGGTACTAGAATGTCTAAACTATTAGGAAAGAGCAAATAAGGAAAAGACAAACCGAAAAAGAAAAATTAAACATGCCGTGAATAAAGTTACTTTGTTTTAAAAAAACTGTTAAAACACACGATGCCCTACCCCCTTTAAAAGTGCAGCACAATTGGTGGTTCAGCGTCATGTGATCAAGTCCCCAAGCAGGGATGAAACGCGTAATGGCTGCTGTGTTGTGGATGTAACCCAAAGGACAATAAAAACCATCGGTATTTAAAGGATTGTGGTCCGTGCTCTTTTTCCGCGGCTGGTGGCAGAATCGCGGAGTGGAAGAGTGCTTGAGGATATATATATATATATATATATATATATATATATATATATATATATATATTACCTACTGGCAGTCACCAGTAGGTAGTTATAGTTAGGACCTATTTTCCATAGGAAATCCGCAACATTCTATTTGGAATAACGTTGGCGTCGATTGATGAATCTTCGCAAAATTTTCCAAACTTTTGGCCAGCTCCGGTCCGCTCCTATCCTGAAAATTTCACGGTGATTCGTCAAGCGGGGGCCGAGAAAAAAGGGGGGTCCCAAAACGCGTTTTCCCCATGCATTTTTCCATAGGACCTGTTGACGCAGCTACAGCCCGAAGTGCTGAACGGAATTACACCAAATTTGGCAAAGAGGTAGTCCTCAGTTCAGACTCGTGCCTTTTGCTTAAATGGTGTAAATCCGTTCAGTAGTTCCTGAGAAAATCAAAAGTAAAATCACATATATATCTGGGCGGAGCCTAACCACATATCTCATCGTGAGATCTGATTGGCTGTCAGCACTTCATCCAAGAAGTGTTGGCAGCCATCTTGGGACCAATATACATGATAGCACCTCATGAAAAAGCATTGCAGTTAATAGAAGGTTTTAAGACTTTAGTTACATTATAAATCATTTGTTGATGGTACCATACTCATTTTAGGAATTGTGGTGTGTTCTAAGCTGATTTTATGTGAAAAAGCCTTCTGCTGTGATATCATGAATCATGTTTGAGAGAAACTATTTTCTCATGCTTTTCCCACAGAGGTTTGGAAGGTGATCTATAAGCTAAACTGAGAGCATATTTTCTGTAAATTCACATTATCTTTCTCAGTCATGTGAGAATGAAGTCTGACATTCTCAGTAAAACATGTACATCCAACAAGGGCAGAGACTGTCAGTTGATTCCTCTGTGTTCTACTGCAGCTTCCCAGAGTGTTCTAAAGAACAACTAGAGCGCTAACAGTCCTACTTATGACAAACATGTGGCACACCTGAAGCCATCTTGGTTGGAATAAAGTGGTAACTCTTAAAACATTTAATTTAAAAAGGAACAAAATGAGGGGGTTCATTTTGCCATAGAAAGTATGATTAGTGCTGCAGAAAGAAAAATTAGGGCACATGTTGAGTGACTTCTCAAATCCTCTTCTATTTCATTAAAAAATTCTGACATGCAGACAGAAACATGCACTGTCAATACCAGCAGCAGACTTCCCTGATGAGCAGTAGCTTTACTACAGTGATCTAATAAGCAACTAAAGTGCAAACATTCTGAATTTATGGCAAATGTGTGACACATCTGAATGCCTTCTTGATGGAACCAAAGTAAAAAACTGAAAGTATTTCCTACTGAGGAGACTGCAGGAAATTAGGAAACTTCATAACAAATAAATCTCCCAAGATGGCCACCAGAGACAAAAGAGCCCAAATGTAGCCCAAATATCACCCAGATGTAGCCCAAGTATAGCCCAATGACAGAATGTCCCAGAGTGTTCTTAAGAACAACTAGAGCGCTTACTGTCTTACTTATGACAAAAGTATGGCACAACTGAAACCATCTTGATTGGAATAAACTGGTAACACTAAAAACATTTTAATTTAAAAAGGAACACAATGAGGGGGGTCATTTTGCCATAGAAATTATGATTAGTGCTGAAGAAAGAAAAATTAGGGCACATTTTGAGTGACTTCTCAAATCCACTTCTATTTCATTAAAAAATTCTGATATGCAGACTGAAACATGCACTTTTAATACCAGCAGCAGACTTCCGTGGTGAGCAGTAGCTTTACTACAGTGATCTAATGAGCAACTAGAGTGCTAACATTCAGAATTTATGGCAAATGTGTGACATATCTGAATACCTTCTTGATGGAATCAAAGTAAAAAACTGAAAGCATTTCCTACCGAGGAGACTGCAGTAAATGAGGAAATTAGGAAACTTCATAACAAATAAATCTCCCAAGATGGCCACCAGAGACAAAAGAGCCCAAATGCAGCACAAATATCACCCAGATGTAGCCCACATGTAGCCCAATGTCATAAGTGTGCAAAACACTTATTTTTTGTGTATTCGCAGTTTTATATAGTGCAGACTTATCAGGTATTGGAGTGCTTTACATGAACATTGGTTACATCACACAAGATCAAATTCATTTTGGTTGTAGACCTGGGGATATTAAGTGATTTGACCAGAATCACAGAATGTTGAGCTGAAGCAGAAACTCCAACCTGGTTCCCCAGTTGCAAAGTCTGCAGCTCTGGAAGTAACACCACATCCTCTCCCCTAGGTGCAACATTTAATCAAGTGGTCAACTGGATAAAAAAACATAAAGATTACAAATAATTTAAAAGCTCTTTGTCGCTATTTGAAAACTCAGAAAATATGTCCTCATTTTAGTTTTTTAGAGCACTAACCATAATTTTGATGCGAATAAGACCCTCTCATATATGTAATTTCTAAAGGAAATACTCTAGGTATTACAGTTTTGATTACATCAAGATGACGTCAGGCGTTACACACTTTTGTAATAAATATAGAATGTTAGCAATCTAGTTGTTCATTGGGATACTGTTGAGAGGCAGAGGCCAGGGGCACGGACTCTGAAAATTGAAGGCAGGTAGGAGAGTGCAGATGCAACAATTTGACCACACTGGGCAGGCAGGAAGGGCAGTGGCAGCACAACAGACTATGGAGGGCAGTGGAAAGGGGGGCAGGGGCAACAAACCAACAATACAGGACTGGCAAGAGAGGCTGTGGCAATATATTAGACCATTGTGGGCAGAAGGAAGAGGCAGTGGTAGTACAACCATACATGCCAAAAGACCCGTTTCAGCCAGGAAACGTCCAATGTTTTTAAGCTTAAATGGGCTTTATTTGATCTGTCTCCTGTCTACAATCTCCTCTTTTTCAATGTAACTCAAAGGGGAAAATCAATACCCAATTTTTTTTCAAAATCTCCCCCTTACCAAGTTCAAAATGTTCGCAAGTATGGTACATTGGATCATGGTAGGCAGAAGGAATTGGGGTAGGGACATGGACTCGGATAACAGAGGACAGGAGGGACATGGAGAGGTGCACCAAACTGACCCTACAGGGCAGGCATCAGGGTTTGCAGCAGCACAATACACCACACAGCGCATGCGGGACGGGAGTGCAGCACAACAATCCATAGAAAGCAATAGGGAGGGGACAGGACCATGCACATGGACAACAGAGAACAGAGGGGAAAGAGGCAATGGTAGCTCGCTGACCATAATGGACAGACAGCAGAGAAAGCTGCAGCACAACAGACCATAAAGGGCAGGAGGGACGGATCAGGGGCATTACAATGGAACAGACAAGCCAGGAGGGAGGGAATAGGGGTCTGCACATGGAAACAGAGGGCTGGGGGCAAGGGGGCAGGGCAGGAGCAGCAAGATGACCATGGAGGTCAGGCAGGTTGAGCACTAGAAACAAGACACACCATGGAGAGCAACAATGAGACTATGATGGCATACACACAGACCATGGAGGGAAGGTGGGAGGGGGTCAGGGGCAGCTAGCTGACCACACAGGGAAGGTGGGAGGGGCCATGGCAGCACAGAAGACCATGCATGGCAAGCGGGATGGTTAGTGGCAGCACAATGGCTATGCTGGGCAAGAAGGAGGGTGCAGGGGCATGCACAAAGGACCATGGAGGATAAAAGGGAGGGTCAGGACCTGGGCACAGACAAGAGAGTTCAGGGGAAGGGGCCTCACAACAGACCGCGCGGGGCAGGCAGGAGGAGCAGTTGCAGCACAACAGACCAGGGAGGGCAGAAGGGTGTGGCAGTAAAATGGACCATGGAGGACCGGAGGAAGGGGATAGGGGCATGGCATGTGGACAGGCAGGGTGGAGGTGGCAGGGACAGGTTACAGTCATCTGACAATGCTAGGCAGGTGGGAGGGGAGTGGCAGCTCAACAGAACACTCAGAGTAGATAGGAGTGGCAGGTCCATGGAACATGGTGGGCAAAAAGGATGGAGCAGGGGCATGCACAAATACATCGGAGGGCAGGGGGAAGGAGAATAGGGGCAGCAAGCTAAGCACAGAGGCTAAGCCGGAGGTCAATGATGGGCCATAGAATTGGGCAATGGAGGGCATGAGGAGTGGACTGGTACATCATGCTAAATGGAGGGCAGTGGCAGCACATCAGACCATGCATGGCAGGAGGGAGGAGGCTAGTCCATGGATACAGACAACAGAGGATAGGGAGGAGGTGGATGGGGCAGCAAGCTAACTGTTCAGAGAAAGTGGGTATTAGGAACTTTGTTTTTAAAATGTGTGTCTGTGCGAACTACTTAAAATATGAACAAGTATGCAGCATAATCTCACTTTTATTCAGGAAGAAGAGGACGTTTGTGACTGTGACTCCGGGCTCACTTGGCAGAAACACCCCCTGACCCGCCACCCCCCCATCGCAAAATGTAATGCCCGTGAAAAGGGTAGGTGGACGCATATAAAATATGTGCTGGGGAGTGTAACGTTGCATATGCACTGTGACAAAGATATGGATCCCAGATTGTAATATGTATGGCATAGCGCTGTGCGTTATAACATAGGCATCGAGGAAGGCACGTTAGATGGGGCAATATAACCCGTGCGAAGGCAAGTGTGGCATGACATATTCACGGGGTGGTGTTACAGTGCACATGGGCTAGAGAGTGTCATAGAATACACACTAGCTGGTGGAATACAACACAGAGGTGTGTGGCACTCGGCAGGCACTGGTGTGTGTAACACAGCATTGGGCTCAGCCAGGAGCACGCTGTGACTCTCAAGTGAGGTTCGTCTCCTTTCCAGAGAGCAAAATAAAAAGTATTACACATCCGGCGGTGGATGTGTGTTTTATTAACAGTGAGGGGGGTTTCTTGCATAGTTTTTTGTCGAATCCCCTTTGAATGGCTTGGTGTGCGTGTATATTAAATGTGCCCGTCAATAGCTACCCATGTTTGTATAAATAAACGACAACGGTGTCTACTTGGAGAGTACCCATGTTAGAAAAGGTAGACGGACCGGGAGGGTCGGCCGGGGTCAGGAGGAGAGGTCTCCGGGGAGAGCCGTCTCCAGCGATCGTACAGACAAGTAACTTCCCCCCCACAGACAGATATCACACACGGATAAGGTTCAGTGATCTTTATCGACACTTATTTAAGGTACGGTAAAATGGTACAAGGAGGTCTGGACTCAGGGGTCCCCTCGATTAGAGTCTCGTAAGGTAGGGAAGGGGGTAGCGGGACAGTCTATTTACCAATCAGGTAATTCGGATGAGATGGTGATGAGCTCACAATCCTCGAGCTTGGTGGTTAGGTGGTATGGGCCGCGGCAGCGCCAGCAGGTCCCGGTGCGGATGGTCGATACAACGGGCCGCGGCAGCGCCAGCAGGTCCCAAGAAGATGAAGGTTGCAGAGGGCCGCGACAGCGCCAGCAGGTCCCGGGGAGGATGGTCGTTACAACGGGCCGCGGCAGCGCCAGCAGGTCCCAGGAAGATGAAGGTTGCAGAGGGCCGCGGCAGCGCCAGCAGGTCCCGGTGAGGATGGTCGGTACAACGGGCCGCGGCAGCGCCAGCAGGTCCCAGGAAGATGAAGGTTGCAGAAGGCCGCGGCAGCGCCAGCAGGCAGGACGATGGTTCACAAGAGCGGGCTACGGCAGCGCCAGTAGACCGTCAGGGTTGAGTTCACTCGGTGTCTCTCGACTCCAGGATACAACTGCCTTCCTGCTCCGGAGCTGTCTTAGTTATAGGGCTGGTGCCCTTTGATGTCCGGACCCTCGCACTTGGAGGTCGGAGGGTCCGGGATGAAGGTGTCCAGACACCCAGCAGGGGGTGGAGCCAGCGCCTGGGGGCTGCTGGAGGCGATCGGCACCTGGCGGGGGAAGAGCTCTTGACGCTTCGTTCTCCCATTGACCTGCCAAGTGGTCCGCTCACCTCCTGGGTGGATGGTGGTGCCGGGATGTCGGGGCCGGCCAGGCCCGGGGTTAGGGTCGAGGTGAGGCCACGCGGCCGCGTGGTGCAGGGCCCAAGATGGCGGCTTGACCTGGCCGGGGAAGCCGGTGGGGCTGGACCCCGTGATGAGTAGGGGTCCGAGGGCAGAGGGTCCGTCGGGAGACGGAGTACAGGGGCTTGTCACGGGGGTATGCTGGGTGGGCCGGAGCTCGGGCCCTGTCGTGCGGGGGGGGAGCCAGCCCTCTGTGTGGCCTGTCCAACATGCGTCCCCCCCAGCTGAAGGCGGGGAGAGTCACCCATCTCCTTGGGGACTCTCTTCGTCGAGGCGGAAAAAGCGGGACAGGCCGTCCGCGTTGGCGTGGTCTTGGCCTGGCCGGTGCTCCACAGTGAAGTCCATTCCCTGCAGGGAAATGGACCAGCGCAAGAGTTTTGGGTTCTCCCCCCGCATCTGCATCAGCCATTGCAGGGGTCGATGGTCGGTTTGTACCCGGAAGTGGGTACCGAAGAGATAGGGCCGGAGCTTTTTGAGGGCCCACACTACTGCAAATGCCTCCCTCTCGATTGTGCTCCAACGCTGTTCTCGGGCCAGGAGACGTCGACTGATGAAGGCCACCGGCTGGTCATGACCTTCGGGGTTCAGCTGAGAGAGGACGGCCCCGATGCCGTGGTCGGAGGCGTCGGTCTGTACTACAAATTCCCGACTGTAATCGGGGGCCTGGAGCACCGGGGCGGTGCACAGGGCGGCCTTCAGCTCTTCGAAGGCCGCTTGACAATCAGGAGTCCAGTGGACCCGCTTCGGTTGATTCTTGGATGTGAGTCCCGTGAGGGGCCCCACGATGCTGCCGTAGTCCTTCACGAACCGCCGGTAGTAGCCGGTGAGCCCTAAGAAGGCTCGGACCTCGGTCTGGGTGACGGGGGGCTGCCAGGACTGGATGGCAGCAATCTTAAGTTGTAGTGGGGCCACCAGCCCGCTTCCCACTTGGTGCCCCAGGTAGGTCACAGACCCTTGGCCAATTTGGCACTTGCCGGCTTTAATGGTGAGGCCGGCCCGCTGGAGGGCTTGGAGGACCTCTTGGAGGTGACGGAGGTGGTCGGACCAGTGGCGGCTGTATACAGCGATATCGTCCAGGTAGGCAGCGCTGAATTCTTCGAGCCCTGCCAAGACCTGGTTCACAAGACGTTGGAATGTGGCGGGGGCATTCTTCATGCCAAAGGGCATGACCTTAAATTGATAGTGGCCATCGGGGGTGGAGAAGGCTGACCGTTCCTGAGCCCTGGGTGTGAGGCCGATCTGCCAGTAGCCCGCCGTCAGGTCGAAGATACTAAGGTAGCGGGCGGCCCCCAGCCGGTCGATCAGCTCGTCTGCTCGGGGGATGGGATGAGCGTCGGTCCGGGTGACAGCGTTCAAGCCCCGGTAGTCGACGCAGAATCTCAGTTCAGGGGCGGTGCCGGGGGCAGCGGCCTTGGGAACTAATACAACCGGACTGGCCCAGGGACTGTCCGAGGGCTCGATGACCCCGATCGTGAGCATCTTGGCCACTTCCTCCTGTATGCAGGTCCGTACCCGATCTGGTACGCGGTAGGCCCGGTGCCGGACAGGGGGACTGTCCCCGGTGTCTACGTCGTGCAAACACCAAGGGGTGACCCCGGGGGTGAGTGAGAACAGGGCAGCGAACTGCAGCAGGAGGTCCCGGCAGTCCTGGCGTTGCTCCGAAGTGAGGGCGTCGGAGAGCCGGACCCCATCCACGGAGCCGTCCTTCTCCTGAGTCTTTAAGAGATCCGGGAGGGGCTCGGAGTCTTCTTCTGTACCACTGTCGGTCGCCATCAGGAGGCTTAGTTCGGAGCGCACAAAGTGTGGTTTGAGCCGGTTGGTGTGGAGGACCCGCAGGGGGTTCCGGGTGGACCCCATGTCGATGAGGTAAGTGACGGGGCTTTTACGCTCGACCACTTTGAAGGGCCCCGTCCACTTGTCTTGCAGGGCACATGGTTCGGTGGGGGACATCACCCATACTTGCTGCCCAGGCTCGAACTCAACGGAGGAGGCATTGTGATCATACCACCTTTTCATGTCCTCCTGACTGGCCTCGAGGTTCGCCTTGGCCATCTCCCTGAAGCGCCGGGTCTGGTTTCGTAGGGCCAGGAGGTATTTGAAGACGTCTGGAGGGGTCGTTAGGGGGGCCAACTCCCAGCCCTCCTTCACGAGGCTGAGGGGCCCTCGCACAGGGTGTCCGTATAGGAGTTCAAAGGGGCTAAAGCCGAGGGACTTCTGGGGTACTTCTCGGTAGGCGAAGAGGAGGCACGGGAGCAGTACATCCCACTGGCGACGGAGAGGCTCTTCCAATCCCCCAATCATCCCTTTGAGAGTGCGGTTGAACCGCTCCACTAGTCCGTTTCCTTGGGGGTGATAGGGGGTCGTGAATCTGTATGTGACCCCGCATTGTTGCCAGAGGGACTTCATGTACTTCGATATGAAGTTCGTACCTCGGTCGCTGACGACTTCTCGGGGGAAGCCTACCCGGGAGAAGATCCCCATCAGGGCCCGGCCAACCACTGGAGCGGTCACGGTCCGTAGGGGCACCGCCTCGGGATAGCGGGTGGCATGGTCCACTAGTACCAAGATGAACCTGTGTCCTTGTGCCGTGCGAGGGTCCAGCGGCCCCACAATGTCTATCCCCACCCTCTCGAACGGGGTGGTGACCACCGGGAAGGGTTGTAGAGGAGCCTTAAGCTTCCGGCCACTCTTCCCGCTTGCTTGGCATGTGGGGCACGATCGGCAGTGGTTCAGGACGTCATTCCTCATTTTTGGCCAGAAAAAGTGGGTCACCAGTCGACTGTACGTTTTATCTTGGCCCAGGTGCCCAGCCAGGGGGACATCGTGGGCTAGGTTGAGTAGAAAGTCTCGGAAGCGGAGCGGTACCACCAGAACTCGACTGGCCCCCAGCTCGGCGATTCTTTGCTCGCTGTAGAGCAGGTCGTTATCCCAGTAGACCCAGTGGGTTCCGGTGGTGTCCCCGGCGGCTTGGGTGCTGGCTTGTTGGCGAAGCCCCTCGAGGGAGGGACAGGTCTTTTGCTCCTGGCGGAACTGTTCTTGGGTGGGCCCCCCTTCTTGCCGCCACTGAGCCAGATCCGGAAGGTCCTGGGGTTGCGCGTTTTCTTCGGGGGCCGGGTCTGGGAGGTCGGCCTCGCCGTTGTCCTCTACGGGGGCAACCGGGGGCGGAGGTGCCGGCCATTCGGTTTCTTCTGATCGGGGGGCGGCCCGGCCGGCCATGGATCGGGTGGTTATGCAGGCCCAGTCCGGGAGGCCCAGCATCCCCAAGTGCTCTCTTCTCTCGACGGTGGCCCACGGGGAACTCTCGAGGTCATTCCCCAGGAGGCAGTCCACGGGGGCATCGTCCCGGACCGTCACTTTCAGTAGGCCGGAGACCCCTCCCCATTCAAACGGGACGCAGGCCATCTTGCACATGCTTTCAGAGTTATCTGCCGAGCGGACGGGGCAGAGAATGTTCGGCAAGATCTGCTCGGGCTTCACCAGGTGACAGCGGACGGCCGTCACGCTGGCGCCGGTGTCGCGCAAGGCCTCAGCTCTCTGTCCATTAATGGTCACCCACTGACCGTATTTCCTGGTGTTGGCGGGTAGGGGAGCCCGCGGAACCATGTCTCTTCCCCCTAAGCATGCCAGGACCATGGCGGCCGGTTCCCACCCTTGCTGGTCCGGCTCACACTCCTCGGGACCCTCCAACGACTGCTCCTCCCCCAGGGCAGCGGCAGCTACCTGGCGGGGTTTGGGCGTTTGGTTCAGCGGGCAGTTCGGATCGTTGGCGTAGTGGCCTAGTCGCTGGCATCTGTGGCACGTGACGTTGGCTCGGTACCCAGGCCGCAACGGGGGGTTGCCCCGGCCGGTCGGCGGCGGGGTGCTGGCCACGGTTGTTGCTGGCAAGGCGTCTCTCCCCCGCCCCTGGCCTCCTCCTCCTCCCCGAGGACGGTGCTGGCCTTGGTTGCTTCTGTTCTGGTCGTGTGGCCCTTTCCGGCCCACTCGGGTGCTCTCCCACCGGTCAGCTTCGGCGGCGAGCTGCCGGGGGTCAGTCAGCTTACTGTCGAGTAGATGCTGCCGGAGCTCGACGAAGCAGTTGTTTGACAGGTGTTCCCATACCATGAGGTTGAAGAGCTGTTCGTAGGTGGTGACCTGACTTCCCTTGATCCAACCCTCGAAGGCCCGGCTGAAATAGTTCACGTATTCCACCCACGTGGTACCTGGGATCCGGGTGCAATCCCTGAACCTCTGGCGGTACATCTCGGGCGTGAGGCCGTAGCGGGTGAGGAGGGCAGCCTTCATGTGGTCGTAGGACGACATTTGGTGATCGGGGAGCTGCAGCAGGGCATCGCGACCCTCGTTGATAAATCTCCCCCAAAGTCCGGCTCCCCAATCACTCCGGTCGATCCGGTGGGAGGTCATTGCGAACTCATAGGCCTTAAACCATTGTTGTATGTCGTCTTCTCGGACATACTCGCGGACCACATCCTTGGGGATGTGAACTTTTTTCTCAGTTGGTCCCGGGGTGTGTGGTCTTTCAGGCACCCCCAAGTCCTTATGCTGTTTGCGCAGTTCTATCTCTGCCAATTGGCGCTCGTGCTCGAGCGTTATCTTTTTCTCTTCCAGCTCTCTCTGTCTCTGTTTTTCTTCTCGCTCCTCTCGAATCCGCATCTGCTCGAGGTTGAGTTTCTGTTCAGCTAACTTGAGCTCCCCATCCATCTTGAGTCGTGCCATCTCTAATTCGTGCAGTCTGACTCTGTCTCTTTCTCGTATCTCCTCCGGTGATAGGCCCGTTCCCCGTTCCTCGGGAGTCGTGGCGTTCCCCTCTGGTGTGACGCTGTTTTGGTCGGAGGGTCTTGCGACCCCCGTTTCTGTCCACGACTCAAGGGCGTGCTTTAGGTCATCCTTGGTACTCAGGCCAGTGGTAGCAATGCCAAGTTCTATGCAAAATTGTCTCAGTTCGCGGTGGTTGTACTCCTCTAGTTTCTCCATTTGGAACTTCTCGGTGGAGCTGCTATCTTTGGTCGACATCGTGCTTTGTCGTGGGGTGAGCTACTCTCTGTACGATTACGCGTTGATTCGGATCGCGCCGCTGGCCACCAATGTTAGAAAAGGTAGACGGACCGGGAGGGTCGGCCGGGGTCAGGAGGAGAGGTCTCCGGGGAGAGCCGTCTCCAGCGATCGTACAGACAAGTAACTTCCCCCCCACAGACAGATATCACACACGGATAAGGTTCAGTGATCTTTATCGACACTTATTTAAGGTACGGTAAAATGGTACAAGGAGGTCTGGACTCAGGGGTCCCCTCGATTAGAGTCTCGTAAGGTAGGGAAGGGGGTAGCGGGACAGTCTATTTACCAATCAGGTAATTCGGATGAGATGGTGATGAGCTCACAATCCTCGAGCTTGGTGGTTAGGTGGTATGGGCCGCGGCAGCGCCAGCAGGTCCCGGTGCGGATGGTCGATACAACGGGCCGCGGCAGCGCCAGCAGGTCCCAAGAAGATGAAGGTTGCAGAGGGCCGCGGCAGCGCCAGCAGGTCCCGGGGAGGATGGTCGTTACAACGGGCCGCGGCAGCGCCAGCAGGTCCCAGGAAGATGAAGGTTGCAGAGGGCCGCGGCAGCGCCAGCAGGTCCCGGTGAGGATGGTCGGTACAACGGGCCGCGGCAGCGCCAGCAGGTCCCAGGAAGATGAAGGTTGCAGAAGGCCGCGGCAGCGCCAGCAGGCAGGACGATGGTTCACAAGAGCGGGCTACGGCAGCGCCAGTAGACCGTCAGGGTTGAGTTCACTCGGTGTCTCTCGACTCCAGGATACAACTGCCTTCCTGCTCCGGAGCTGTCTTAGTTATAGGGCTGGTGCCCTTTGATGTCCGGACCCTCGCACTTGGAGGTCGGAGGGTCCGGGATGAAGGTGTCCAGACACCCAGCAGGGGGTGGAGCCAGCGCCTGGGGGCTGCTGGAGGCGATCGGCACCTGGCGGGGGAAGAGCTCTTGACGCTTCGTTCTCCCATTGACCTGCCAAGTGGTCCGCTCACCTCCTGGGTGGATGGTGGTGCCGGGATGTCGGGGCCGGCCAGGCCCGGGGTTAGGGTCGAGGTGAGGCCACGCGGCCGCGTGGTGCAGGGCCCAAGATGGCGGCTTGACCTGGCCGGGGAAGCCGGTGGGGCTGGACCCCGTGATGAGTAGGGGTCCGAGGGCAGAGGGTCCGTCGGGAGACGGAGTACAGGGGCTTGTCACGGGGGTATGCTGGGTGGGCCGGAGCTCGGGCCCTGTCGTGCGGGGGGGGAGCCAGCCCTCTGTGTGGCCTGTCCAACAACCCACCAGCGGGGACGCCGGGATTAGGCATGGTAGGGCGTCAGACACGTCAGAGCTTCACTAGCGGTATAAATACATTCCATGTGGATTCATTCTATGCATAGTCGCCTTCTAATGAATATCACGCAAATCGTCATGGTGATAGGTACATACGGTTTGTCCAGCATGTCCTAGGTGTTTCTATAAATATATATTTTTTTAAAATAATAAAAAACAAATGCCATCCCCGGGGGATGGGGTCCTCGGGGCCATAAGTGGCCTGAGGAGGGGGGCAACGCAGCCCCCAGCCCCCTCCTAAAGAATTAAAAAAAAAAAAAAAAAAAAAAGGCCATGAGCCGGGGGTTGGGGTCCTGGGGCCGATTAAGGCCTTGGGAGGGCCAAATTAATTTTTTTCAACAAAAAAAACATAGGGTGCAGGCCCTGGGGGATGGGGTCCCCAGGGCCAGTAAATTAGAAAAAGAAGTTGGTCCACACAGCCCTCCTTCTTTAAAAAAATTAAATACATAAAAGACCGGCATCGCGCCGGAGGCCATGCCCCCTCCTTGCAGCACTCTGCAAACGCGCCCCCTGGCCAGTTGTAAGTTGGGGAATTAATTCCCCTTCAATACTGAGGGACCCTGAGGGCCAACTAGCCCAACAGGTATCTCCAGTATGCGCCAGGGAGCTGCGTTGCAGACAGGTGTTCTGAGGCCACGCCCCTTTTTACACCTCTATGCAACGCAGCTCTGTGGCGCTTACTGGAGGTACCTAGTGGGCTAGTTTGACCCTAGGGACCCTTAGGATTCAAGGGGACTTAATCTCTCAACTTAGAACGGCCACAGGGCGCGTTTACACAGTGGTGAAGGGAGGGGACGGGGCCGGAGGTGACGTGTGCAAACACGCCCTGTGGTGCATTTTAAGTTGGGGAAATAATTCCATTTCAATCTGAGGGACCCTGGGGGCCAACTAGCCGACCAGGTGCTTCCAGTAAGCGCCACCGCTCTGCGCTGCAGAGAGGTGGTGCAGGCCGTGCCCCTTTTTACACCTCGCTGCAATGGCGCTTACTGGAAGTTCTTAGTGGGCTATTTTGCCCCTAGGGATCCTCAGGATTCAAATGAACTTAATCTCCCAACTAAAAACGGCCACAGGGCGTGTTTACACAGTGGTGAAGGAAGGGGACGGGCCTGAGTTAACGTGTGCAAACAAGCCCTGTGGCGCATTTTAAACTGGGGAAATAATTCCCCTTCGATCCGGAGGGACCCTGGGGGCCAACTAGCCCACCAGGCGCTTCCAGTAAGCGCCACTGCGCTGCGTTGCAGAGAGGTGGTCTAGGCCGTGCCCCTTTTTACATCTCTCTGCAACACAGCTCTGTGGTGCTTACTGGAGGTACCTAGTGGTCTAGTTGGACCCTAGGGACCCTCAGGATTCAAGGGGACTTAATCTCCCAACTTAAAACGGCCACAGGGCGTGTTTACACAGTGGGGAAGTGAGGGGACAGGGCCTGAGGGGACGTGTGCAAACACGCCCTGTGGTGCGTTTTAAGAGGTAGTTTTAATCCCCTGCCCTATTATATACTAGGGGCTTATAGAGGAGGTCATGCTGATCACAGGGGGACCCCAACGCATAGTGTTCCCTAGTGTATGTAGGTGTTTTCACTGTATTCTGTCTTTTAACATAGCACTGGCTCTAGGACTGGTTAGTCAGACTCAGTTACCACCAGTATCCGTCTGAAAAAGGTGAGGATACAGGATGATTTTGCAACAAGGCTTCTTTCTGCTGTTCTGTTTGTTCTTTCTGCATGTTATCCTTCTTCCTGCACTTTTCTTCGTCTGTGAGGACTTCTGTTGCTTCTTTCTGCATTTCTTTTTTTTCTTTCTGTGCGTTTTTTCTTCTTTCTTCACATGTCCTATCTCTGTAGGCATAGTTAGAAATTAGCATTTAAAAAACCTTTGAAATTCACTGAAAAAACCATAGGTTTTAGGCACGTTATAGTTAGAATTAGCATTCAAAAAACCTTAGAAATTCACTGAAAAAAACATAGGTTTCAGGGGCGTTAGTTAGCTGGACTTTTCACTAGTACAAAACCACTGAAATTCCCCGTTATAGTTAGTTCAGCTAACTATAACTCGCGCGCCCGCAATGCACTGCTGATGACGTCACATATTACATCACTCATGACATGGTCAGTGACATCACTCATCACATCACTGATGACATCTCAAATGACATCACTGATGACATCATCCTTGTGATAGAGTGGCAGACCTCCTCTCCCCCTAATATAACCTTTGATACACACATTCAAAAATAGAAACTAAAATTTTCAAAACAATGGACATACCAATATCAGTTACAACAACCTATTCAGTAATTCTAAGATCCACATACACTCATTCACCAACAGTCCTATACAGTCACTCATACATGTACTCACTCATCATATGTACTCATACACCTATACATCCTGTTACACAATGCCACTCATCCATAGAGTTACTCACACACATAGTCACTCATGCTAATAAAGAATCAAACATCCATTTACTTGCATATACAGTTATACACACACCACCACACTTACTTCTACAGAAACGTACACATACTTAGTCTTTTAAACAATCACTTATAGAAACACATACTTATTCATACAGGAACTCTTTCAATCTCTCACTCTCACATATACTCACTTATATACACCAATAGTCACATATACTAGTTTAAAACATATGTAGTTACTCATGAAGACACTATTGAGACAGTCATTCACTCACTAACACACCCATGCACACACTCGTCCACCCATACAGTCCTGCACACATGCTGTCTTCAACACAAACAGTGAGCCACTCATTCATGCACCTATGCACTACGCAATACCCCCAACCGAACCATACAGACATTCAGACACTCAGACTGATACTCAAAAAACCAACTAATAACCTATATAGACACCCATGTAGCTACTCACCAACCCATGCAGCCACTTATACACAAAGTGAGAGACTGATACAGATATTTACATATTTAAACATTACTCACTAAGCCATGTATTCACTAAGATACACTTAATCAGTTTTACAATCAATTTTTCAAAAACAAATCATCCATTTAGACACTTATATACCCATTTATTCTTCCATCGACCTTGAGATATACATATATAAAACATATGTAATTTTCAGAAAAACACACATTCACTGGATGATGTAATCAGTGATGTCATTTGAGATGTAATCAGTGATGTCACTGACCATGTCACGAGTGATGCAATATGTGACGTCATCAGCAGTGCATTGCGGGCGCGCGAGTTATAGTTAGCTGAACTAACTATAACGGGGTTTTGTACGAGTGAAAAGTCCAGCTAACTATAACGCCCCTGAAACCTATGGTTTTTTCAGTGAATTTCTAAGGTTTTTTAAATGCTAATTCCCAACTATAACGTGCATGAAACCTATGGTTTTTTCAGTGAATATATATATACATACATATACATATATATCCGTAGTTATAGTTAGAACCTAGTTTCCATAGGAAAAGGGTTTTTTGATTTGCCAATAACTTTGGCTCCGTTTGACGAATCTTCATGAAATTTTAAAAACTAATTGTTCACGTAGGTCAGCTCCTGTCTTGAAAGTGTTGGGGTGATTCGTCAAGCGGGGACAGAGAACAAAGGAGGGTCCCAAAATGTGTTTTCTCCATGTTAATTTCCATAGGAATCTTTAGACACGGCTACAGCCTGAACTGCTGAACCGAATTTCACTAAATTTGGCACAGAGATAGCTCTTGGACCAGTTTTTAAATGGTGTAAGTCCGTTCAGCAGTTTTTGAGATATTTAAAGATTTACAGATATCGATATTTGAGAATTGTGAGATCTGATTGGCTGAGCCCTCCCAAGGACGAGGTTGCCTCTGATTGGCTGTCAACACTTCAAACCAGGAAGTGTTGGCAGCTATCTTGTGACTCGGTACTGAGGGAGAAGGAAAAAGGTGATAGAGACATTAAAAAAGAAGAAGGGGACAGGGTAAAAACACCCTGACTCCCAAGGCCTGGTCAGGGGCTCCAACAGAGACCCTCCAGGCCCAAAAAAGGATATTTATTTTTCAATTTTCAGCCGGATTCGGGCACCCGGCCCGACACCAGCCGAAAATGTTAAAATAAAAAAAAATAAAAAAAAAAGAAGCGCTGGCTCCTGCGCTTTGTTTTTTAAAGCCCCCGGGTGGGCCACGTCCCGGGGGCAATCCCAATTTATGTAGCTAGGGCCTGCCTGCTGCCTCCCCGGGGGTTCATTATTTATGTGCGGGGGGCACACGCTCCCCCCCCCCCGCAGCACCGGGGACCGCCACCTCACGGGGCTTGAACAATAAATGCTTGGGGGATTCCAACCGCCCCCACTCTGACACCGGGACCGCCACCTACCCGGGGCTTTATTATAATTGAGGCGGGGGGTCTCGCGGGCCCCGCCAAGCCTCGGGGACCACCACCTCCCCGGGGCTTTATTATTTATATGCAGAGGGCACGCTCCCCCCCACCCCTGCAGCCCCGGGGAACGCCACCTCCCCGGGTCTTTATTATAATTGAGGCAGGAAGGCTGCCTTCCGTGGCTGGTCCGCTCTGCGCTGATGGCAGTTACTAATCCTGGGGCCCTTGTGCCCCTTGTGTGCTATTGTGGCCTTGCCCGCCTCGTGCGGATGCGGCTCCGAGGTTTAGGCCTGAATTAAGCTACAGCAGCCTAATGTATGCCACATATAATCACTACTGAGACAGCACCTCTTATTACATAGGCAGAGACACTTACCTGCCTGGGCTGGTGATATCCCCAGCCCACACTGTACCTATGGATTTGAAACAATGAGGACATTTGTCCCTCATTGCAGCAGCTCACACTTGAGTGACATTAACCTGCCTCACTACAGGCAGATATCACACATGCAACATATTTATGTAACACACGGTCAGACCACACCACTCTAGAACTTAGCAGAACTTGGGGCCTGGGCTCCTGCTCCCATCTCGACTTGGCACATGCAACCTCAGTTACTGGAGGACATCGTTTTAAAGACACTTTAGCTACAACGATCAATACATATTTTGCATCATCCCAACTGGTAGAATGGGAAGCATTTAAAGTAGTATTACAAGGGGCGTCCACCACTCAAATTACTTTCATACTTCACTAGACTAATTTACCACTAAACTGTAATGGGTTCCAGAGTAGCATGCTGCTCGCCGAAAAAGCGCTTCAACACCTTATCAGGGGTAGCAAGCGCGACATAAATGCAAACCTTTCACTCCCCCTCTATCCCCCTACTATCCTTCTCAATCCAAATAACTAACATATCCATCACTTAGATTCCTTTCATATTTCACTATACTATTCCACCACTAATCCTTTATGGGTTCCATAGTAGCATGCTACACGCAGAAAAAGCACTTCAACACCCCATCAATGGTAGTAAGCGCTATATAAATGCAATTACAATACAATTAATACCATGGTGGGGGTTCGTTAAGACTGTCCTCAATAACAGTTGCTGTACCGAGAACCAATTGGGCTTCCTGGAATGTTACACAGCAGAGAATGATACCCATCATGCACAAAGCTAGAATTACATATGAAGAAGTGCTTGAATGCCTGTGGATGATCGACTATGCATCCTATACAAACAGAATACATGTAGTCGGGGACAAGACCAGTGCACTGCTCGCATGAATGATTAAACTATTACCACTTCAGACACCCATTTGATCAGTGTTTACATCCACACATGACAATCGCACCACTGAGATATTAATGCAGCCTTTCGCTAGTATTAATTATATCAATTTATATGCAGCTCCCCCCATGACCGAAGGAGATTCCTTCCTTTCTCGCCAGATTACAACTGCCCAGCAGGTCTACGGTGGATAGGATGGAATTGGAGTGGTTGCTCCGTTCACACATGTCAAATTGAGTCATGCTATTGATGAGATCACCGACAATAAGTCGCCTGGCACAGACGGGCTACCTATCACATTTTATGCCACATTTTCCTCATGACTGGCTCCAAAGTTGGAGCAACTCTATAAGGCATCGTTTGTGGCAGGTTCTTTGCCACCCACCACAAGTCAGGGCTTAGTCAACTCTTTGCTAAAAACCAGGCAGTTATCCAGAAGAGATGTGCTCTTACATGCCTTTATCTTTACTAAATTCTGAATACAACATACTGAGCTAGGTCTTGAGCAGACACTTGCTCCCCTAAATGATAAACCCTGACCAATGTGGATTTGTCCCACAACGTAATACTTCGTTAAATCTATTTTGCCTATATCAGGTCATGTATGAGGCACACAAACTATATCCAGCAGCGGGCTGTCTCTCCCTGGATCTACAATAGGCATTTGATACTCTGTCGTTAGAGTAGATATTTTCTTCCCTGGCGAAGTTTATTATTCACCCTACCTATGTGCGATTCATTTGAATATTGTACGCTAACCCAACTGCACAAACCAAGATGGGCTCACATAGGTCATCGCAATACCCTGTGCACCAGGCAGGGATGCCAGTTATCACCCCTATTATTTGTATTAGCAATATATCCCTCAGCACAACACATTAGGCTTTGTGGATCCCACAATGCCCCACAGTATACACCATCTCCATGTATGCCGATGATATGATTTTGAGCATCTGGGACCTTGACAGTGATCCGATACCTATCTCTACCTTGCTCCAGTCATTCGGCGATCTATTGGATCTACGGCTAAAACACCGCAAGTTCTATGCATTCTCATTTACAAACAACACTGTGAGGGCTACTCTGCACTTCGGTCCATAAGAAATAAAAGTGGCTCCTCAGAAGTTCTGTTACTTGGGCATACAGATCTACAGGGACTAAGGGAATCATTAAACGGTAATCTCGTGAAGGCTACTGGGTCGTTGATATCTCAAATTTGGTTCTGGCTGACCCTTTCAGTGGCGGGACGACTAACTTTGGTAATGCTGCTCCGATTATTGTACTACTTTGTTAATCTACAAGAAGTGATCTTTAAAATGCTTAACTTCCTACTAAATGATCTGATGTGGGGCCATGGGAGACGCAGGGTTGAACTATCTAAAATGCAACTCCAGCCAGAGGATGGAGGTATGGGTGCACCGGACTTAAAGGCCTATTGTTTGGCAGGGCAGCTGTAGTGGTTGTCCTACTGGCTGACGGGCCACCAACTGGATGAAATTGGCTACACATCACGCACATTCAGACTAGGTAATCGATTGCTTCTACCAGGAGTGGCACCACTCACTTAAATGCACCTAATGCTCCGTATTGACCATACCTACTGAAAGCGTGTCCTCTGTTTACCAATCTACCTCCTAGCTTCGCCCCGAGTAACCCCCGGAAGGGTTTATCCACCTCTCTGGGCAAGCTCACAGCGGATAGATTATCATCCTGAGAGCAAGCCGGGAATAAAACGGTGGTTGACTTTTCATGGACAACACACTAATGACGCATCAGGAATTTAAACAGCTTAATGGTATAAAGGAAATCACTTTTTCTGACACATGCTAGCATAATTAGATATACTTGACAATATTGTGCCCCGCTGGGCTCTGAGCCTACTACTAATGAATTTATTCAGGCAGTACATACAATGGGCTGTGGATGGTAGACATTTAACCAAATGGTTATATCAAGGCTTACGTACACATTTTAATGCACCTCTGCATATTAAGTGGGAAGAAGACCTGCAGAGGGCTCTACACATTAAGGAATTGGCACTTTATTCGTGAAAACCTAAGCAGGATCTCTCATAATATTCACTTCAAATGTATACAATTTTCAAATTCTAAATAGAGCATACCTCACACAGCAGAAACTTAACTCAATATTCCTAGCTTCGTCCCCCAGCTGCCCCCATTGTGACACAGAGGCCTTGGACCTACTGTACATGTTATGGGCTTGCCCCTTGTTGACCTCTTAATGGACGGGATCCCCCCACTGGGAAAGTGTCAAGCACTGCCTGTTGGGTTGATCTCCTAGACCTAAAGGTTTTAGGGCTGTGGCGTGGTTTGTCGATCCGGCGTGCTTATTAGTGAAGCACATCATAACAAGATACTGGAAGTCTTCCACGTGCTCCCGGTCTCAGTGGTGGGACGAGGTAGTATGTTGTGGTACAGAAGAGAGCAGCATATTGCGCCGGGAGGAACACCGTTGTCTGCGCAAGTACCCCATTGCCATGATATAAGACGATATGCTCAAAACCTTGAAATCTCACATAGAGAATATTTTCCATATCTCAATCCAGGGTATTTTTTCCCTTTTTGGGAGAATATCACTCAGGGTCTGCTCTGCCTCTTCAGTTGAGACACACCCATGGGTTGGTGGCCCCATGACACTGTCTGACATCCACTGTATTTCTCTATAACACTTTATCGACTTTGGGATGCACATCTGTGATACAATCTAGTCTGAAGTAATGTAACCACCACAGAATCATGAAAGGGATGTACTTACTCACAAATTTCCCACTTAGGCACAGCTTAGATCCAAGAGGCAGAATGTGGAGAGGACAGCTTATGGTTGAGGGTGCTTGTTGGTTTCCTTGTTTCCCTTCTGTCGGTTCCATTTGTTGTTATCAATGTGTTCAAATAATGTAACCATCCAATATGAGAGTTGCCCGCGAATATGGTGTTTGTAGGAGATCCAAATATTGTGCTGTGGTCAACGTGTTTTAGGCCTTGGAACATCCAAGTCATGTTGTAATTATCAATTCGTCCTTTTTATGATACATGTCCAAATGCAAATCATATTACTTTACTCGGTCATTAAGACCATAAAAGTGCAAGTGCAATAATACAGAAATTCATTAATATCAATATAACAGGGATACAATGTATGAGCAGAATTGGCAATCATTATAAAAACATCATCTTATATTAGCTATTAAAACAGTATCTTGCTTATAAAAGGAGAGGCACAGAGGTAAAAGAGTCTAGATATTTTTGAGATAAAAGCACTTCAATGAATACATAAGCCCGTAACACAAGAATGCAATAGAACAAGCATGTCAACAGTTTGTTCAGAACTTAGCAGCATATTGATCAGTAAAATGTTCCATCTCCCTGAAGAATCTAAAACGATCAAGAGAAAAGATTTTTTTTTAAATGTATAACATGTTTTAGAGCAAGTCGAAAAGACCAAATGCAAATCCAAGAAGTATCTTTTATGGCTTATTTAGTGCCTGGCGCCCGATGATCCACATTTTCCCTAGGAATTTTGCCACTGCACAAACCATCAGGGGTCTGGAATCTGTTTTTAGAATACAAAATGCTTCTTGATGGCACCGAGTTCCCATCAGCCTACATGCAGAGGCTAGCCATCTAGATCTCAGGAGTAGGTACAGATGACATACGAAGAGGAAGTGTTTAATCGTCTCCACCGTCCCAGGACAGCCTGGGCAATACTGTGCCACCCAATTCCAGTAGTGAGTCTTAATAACTTCTCTGCTAGGCAGTTGGCTAGGGTCAGAAACATCCCATAAGGATCCAAGGCTTATGGCGGAAAGTAGTGTTTGGGCTTTGGTGAACCACCCTATTTTTTTAAAGCGATCTCGTTTGTAGACATCTGCAAGGGCTAGAGCATAGTGATTGAGCTCAGGCGTTACTTTGAGTCGCAACCAGAAAAGAAAGCGCCGAAGATTTGCTTTGTCCAAAATAGTTTCCTACCCATATCTAAACTTAGAGGAATGAGCGGGGTACTCTGGGGAAGAGAGCAAAGAGTTCTTAAAAACTTGTTTTCTGTGTGTAAAAGGCCCGCTAAATTGTCAAAGCCACAGATTTCCGCCCCATAGAGGGCTGAACAGCCACCTTCTGATTGTAAATTTGAAGAGGGCTGCCATAGGTCTAGTTTGGGAGGCCCTGTGCTCCTTAATCAGTGTCCCAGCGGTTTTCTTCTGCTGCAAGTTCCTCTCAGTGATGTGGTACTTCCATGTCAATGACTCCGAGAGGGTCACACCCAGATAGTCAAAGGTGGACACGCTCTCCGGTGGAATCCACCCCACCCCCCAACATCAGTTTGTCTTTGAAGGATTTGTGTGGGTTCATCAACACAAGCTTGGTTTTGGAGGAGTTAACCTCCAGGCCTCCCTGATTACAGAAGACCACAAAGCGATCAAGGAGAAGTTGAATGCTTCTATAATGTGTCATGTTCACCTAACAAAATGCAATAAAGTTGTTTTACAAAAACCAAAAACTATACACTTCACAGAAACTAATATAGAATTTGTTTTTAATTTTGCACTTAATGATCTTGTTTCTTTAATAACTTTGTAAACTGCAATCATTACCATAAGACTGAAATTTAGAACGCTATTGTAAGAAATGAGTGGCTAAGATGATACGCAAAACACTGGTGACTAAAGACTGTAACCTTGGAAAAAAGAATGGAGATTATTAAAGCAGGGGTGTCTGTCCCTCTAAAGGACAAAACTAAATCTATAGTTAGAGGTTGAATCTCACCAATTAAGAAATACATCGTGACCATCATCTGCAAAATTCACAATGCAGAAAAAACACTTTATGCATGCACAAAATGCTAACGATGAGACACTGTGAAGGTTTATCATGTATTTATACACCGTGCTATGGAAATTTGAGCAAATAATATTTTTCTTTTTTCTGAAACACACCCGTCATGTGGGTGTTTAGATTACTTTGTGGACATTTTAGATGTCTGAATTGCCTGTCATTAGCTAATTTCAAGCATCTTCAATCTTGCATATGTAAACAGGGGCATTCCAACTTTTTAACAACTTCTTTGCGACCAGTGGGATTTTGTGCAGTAACTAAGCACAGCGAGCATAACATTTACATAAGATGACCTTAAGTATAGGACAATGTGCTTGTAAGATATCCCTTTGTAAACAAGCCCTCCTTTGTTGCATATGTAAACAGACATAAATATTTGTATATGGATAAGAAAAGTCACGTTATGCGGAGGCTCACTGGAGGGCTTACAATCTGGCACCAACAGTAAAATATTGAGCACCTATTTAGGACATGAATTTCCTTTAGACACTACAAGGCCCATAATCCTTTGCACAGACTCATTCGAGCAGCCCATCGAGGGGCGTGGAATTATGTATTTAATTAAGGGCTGTAGCAGCAACACGCACACTATAAGGTCGACAGCTTCTGAGGAAGGAGTGCTCTCTGAAACGCGTCAGGCATCTATGACCTAAAGCTGTTTCATGCATTCAGCATGCTGTTTGCGTTTTGTTCCAAATAAAGACTTGCAGCCTTATGGTATCGTAAGAGTGCTACTTGCCGGGTGGGCAACTTTGGAGCAGGATATATACACACACACTTACATACACATACATACGTACACACATACATACATATATATATATAAACACATACACACACATATATATACACACACACACACATATATATATACACTATGTACACACATACACACACATACATACACACATATATATATATATACACACACACACATATACACACAAACACACATATATATACACACATATATATAAATTCACTGAAAAAACCATAGGTTTCACACATGTTATAGTTAGCTGGACATTTTACTGATAAAAAACCAATGAAATTCCCCCGTTATAGTTACTGTAGGCAACTATAACTCACGCGACCGTAATCCTCTGCTGATGCTAATACTGTATTTAGACACTTATTTGCCCATGTCTATTAAATTTTAGCTATACATATATTACAAATATTTTTTTTTCATAAAGACACATATGTCATCAGCAGAGGATTACGGTCGCGTGAGTTATAGTTGCCTACAGTAACTATAACGGGGGAATTTCATTGGTTTTTTATCAGTAAAATGTCCAGCTAACTATAACATGTGTGAAACCTATGGTTTTTTCAGTGAATTTGCAAGGTTTTTTAAATGCTAATTCCTAACTATAACGTGTGTGAAACCTATGGTTTTTTCAGTGAATTTGTACGTTTTTTTAAATGCTAAGTTACTTTACGCCATTTGTGGCGTGCGCGCCCACTTAACGCAGTTCGTTCCGTGCGCGCACGGTGCGCTTCGCGCACCGTGCGCGCACAGTGAGCACGCGGTGCGCTTCGCGCACCGCGTGCCCACGTTACGCTAGATGGGCCATGAACGCACGATGCGCTTCGCGCACCGTGCGCACATGGAGGACATATGATGAGCATCGTTGTGACAGGTAAAATATATGTTTTGTTTTGTGCGGTAATAAGCCATGCACAAATGGTGCCCTTCGGGCAGCATTTGCACACGGGGTGGGGAGAATGTGGATATTTTTTTTTTTTTTTTTTGCTACCGTACGCGTAATCGGCGAAATTTTCTAAAAAAATTAAAATTGCCTTTTTTCACTTGGGGGATCGTTGGGGACTCCCTCGACATGGCTAGGTGCTTGGGAGCTGTCTAAACAGCCCCTTTACATGTTTTTGCACTTTGTTTTTCAACCCCCTGTCAGAGTGCGAGAGAGAAAATGGCGGCCGGCGCTTCCTGGTTTCGACCGATTCGAATGTTTACTAAGATCTAACGGCCAATCAGAATCAGAATCGCGCTCGCGCACGTCAAGCGGGGGCTGAGATAAAAGGGGGGTCCCAAAACGCGTTTTTCCCATGCATTTTTCCATAGGACCTTTAGACAGAGCTACAGCCCGAACGGCTGAACAGAATTACTTGTAATTTGGCAGAGAGGTAGCCATAAGGTCAAGGAAGTGCCTTTTGTAGGTCTGGTGTAAATCTGTTCAGTAGTTCCTGAGAAAATAGCATTTAAATCAATATATATATCTGTAAGCGCGCTCCGTGCGCTTACGGTAAGCTTACCGTACGCGTACGGTGCCGTGCGCGAGCGCGTTTCTGATTGGTTGTTAGATCAAAGTAAACATTCGAATCGGTCGAAACCAGGAAGTGTCGGCCGCCATTTTCTCACTCGCACTCTGAGGGGGGGGAGGAAAAACAAAGTTGGATAACATGAAAAGGGGCAGTCTAGACACCTCCTAACCACCTAGCCAGGGTTAGGACGTCCCTGAAGGACCCCCAAGGCCAAAAATATATATATATTTTTTTTAAACGCCGAATGCGCTTACCGTACGGTAAAAAATTATTTTAAAAAAACAAACTCCACATATTCCCCCCCCCCCCCGTGTGCAAAAGGGGCCTGCAGGGCACTTTTAGTGCATGGCATATATAACAAATGAACATTTAATAGATAACCTTTCACAACGAAGCGCAAAATCTGTCCTCCGTGTGCGGACGGTGCGCGAAGTGCCTCGTGCGTACATGGCCCATCCACCGTGCGTGCACGGCACTAACTGCGTAAAGAGGGCGCGCGGTGCGCGAAGCGCACCGCTTGCTCACTGTGCGCGCACCGTGCGCGCACGGAACGAACTGCGTGAAGTGGGCGCGCACGGCACGAACGGCGTAAAGTAACTTAGCATTTAAAAAACCGTACAAATTCACTGAAAAAACCATAGGTTTCACACAAGTTATAGTTAGCTGTACATTTCACTCGTAAAAAACCAATGAAATTCCACGTTATAGTTAGTGCAGGCAACTATAACTCACGCGACCGCAATCCTCTGCTGATGCTAATACTGTATTTAGACACTTATTTGCCCATGTCTTCTTCCATTAAATTTTAGCTATACATATATTACAAATATTTTTTTTTCATAAAGACACATATGTCATCAGCAGAGGATTGCGGTCGCGTGAGTTATAGTTGCCTGCACTAACTATAACGTGGAATTTCATTGGTTTTTTACGAGTGAAATGTACAGCTAACTATAACTTGTGTGAAACCTATGGTTTTTTCAGTGAATATATATATATATATATACACACACACACATATATATATACATATATATATATGCACACACACACACACATATGGGAAGCGGCGTTTACTTAGCATGCGTTACTTCGCATGCGGTTACTACGTGGTCGTTAGTACGACCGCGTTGTTAGTTAGCATACCTTTACTTCGCAATTCTGAACTACGAATTGCAGTAAGGGGGGGAAAGGTGTTGGATTCAAAATCCAACACCTTCCCTAGTGTCCGCATAGACTGGAGTTGGTAAATTATACTATTCCAACATCCAGCACCCCCTTACTGCAATTCGTAGTTCCGAATTGCAAAGTAAAGGTATGCTAAGTAACAACGCGGTCGTATTAATGACCGCGTAGTAACAGCATGCGAAGTAAATGCATGCGAAGAAAAGTTATATATTCCACACATATATACACACACACACACACACACACACACACACACACACACACACACACACACATATATAAACATGCACTCGTCTCAAACTTCTTGTATCAGAAAAGACAACGCAAACCCAAATTTCAGTGCTTTTCTTCTTTATTCTGTGCCCTGCACTGCCACCATTACGCGTTTCAGCCCTCGTGGGGCCTTGATCACATGACCCGTTCCAAGGTACGGTCGTTGCAATTTAAAGTGACAGTACTCAACCACCAGACTAATCGTCATCATAGACATGGAAAAAAGCATGGTATTTATCCACACTCTCAACGTTGTATTCTGCCTTGTAAAATTCATAGTGCAATTGTGCAAAAATGACGCAAATAACGATATAAATATGGTAAGGGTTCCCTATACAACCAATAAATAAATACTTGGTAAAAATAGAACAAACCTTAAAATGGTCATATAAAAATACCAGTTAAGAGATTTACAACTCTAAAATATATATGAATATATGTACAGTTGTAATACAATGCATAGCAAGAAGAATTGTACAAATGTAAACATTTTTCCATCAATAATAGATGTAACAGCATTATTCTCTCAGTACTGGTTTCTAATAGCACAATTAAGATGGCACTTAATATTGCAGCAACGGGAGTGGAAACAATGAAGCCCCAGTGGGCTATAACCCAAACAGTCCAAGTCTTAGCTTAAAGTGTCAGTGCATATAAAGTGTCACAAATAAATCCCTGATCTCCAAATGTGCGAAATGTGCAAATATCTAAGTTACGTTAAAAACCTCAAATATAGTGAGGCAGCAGCAAGCATAAAGAGTTATATAAAAAAGGATTTGACATGTTAGAGGTGTGTATACAAATCCTCACTGGAATTCAACCCATTGGGTGTTTTACTATCCATTTCCAATATATATTTAGATTCCAGATTTCTCAATAGTGCATCTCGATTTCCAACTCTCCTCAAGGGAGGGACCGAATCCACCACAAAGTAACGCAACTCCTGTGATTTCTTAGCATGTAGTTCTTCAAAATGGCCAGCAACCGGATAAGACGTGTCACCATTGTTGATTGCTCTTATGTGCTGGAGTATCCTCTTGTGGACCTGGAGCCTCGTGCTGCCCACATAGCGCAGGCCACAAGGACACTCCAGCACATAAACCGCAAATTTTGTCTTGCAGGTATGCTTTTCATCAATCTTTGTTGGCCTACTTCTAAATGGAGTGGAATACTTAGTCTTGCTAACTCCATGTTTACATGCTTTACACGCTGCACATTTAATGAAGCCTTTGCTAGCCTTAAGCCAGGTCGTATTTTGCATCACTTCAGGGCTACTTTTGACCAATGTGTTGCTCATTGAACGAGCTTTTCTGAATGTTATGTTTGGTGACCGAGTTAAATTGCCACCCAACACAAGATCATTTCTAACCAACGGCCAGTTTTTCTTGACAATCCTTCTTATAGTTTGATGTTGATTACTATAGGTCAGAATTAGTCTAGAGGGTTGTAATGTCTCCAATGAGTTTTTATGTTCTTTTGGAGTTTTGCTGGCAAGTGCCTGTGATCTGCCCTGTTCATTCGCTTTGGTCATGGCTTTACCCACTGCACTAGAAGTGTAACTTCGTCTAAGGAATCTCTCTCGGCATTCATTCTGTGCTCCGACGCTCTCAAAATCAGTACTGCAAATTCTTCTAATCCGCAACATTTCCCCAAAGGGAATGCTGCGGATTAGATGTACTGGATGATGACTCGCTGCATGCAGCAGCGAGTTGCCGGCTGTCGCCTTCCTGTGCAGCTGTGTATTCTGTACTAGGATTTCAACATCCAAAAAGCGGATTGCCTCACTGCTAATCTGGCCCGTAAATTTCAAATTAAGATTATTCTCATTGATATGCTCAATAAATTGTAGGGCCCCAATCTCCGAGCCCTTCCAAATTATGTGCAGATCGTCAATGTATCCGTACCATCTTAGTATATGCTTTGCCATTACTTCCTCAAAGGCTGGATTGAGGACCCGCTCCTCCCACAGCACGATATGCAAACAAGCATAACTGGGGGAAAAACAGCCTCCCATAGCCACGCCTCTGACCTGCTGATAAACTTGATTTTGGAACAAGAAAAGATTGTTTTCCAGACACATTGATATAATGGCCATTAGCATTTTGTTGTGCTCATAGAAACAAATAGGTCGACTATTTAAAAAATACTCAATTGCTTTGAGTCCATCTCTGTGGTGGATGCTTGTGTAGATAGATGAAACATCCAAAGATATGAGCAAATAGTCTGACTCCCAAACCACACCATCCAACTTACGTAACAAATCCTGAGTCAAGAATGAAAGAAGGCAATGCCCTCACATACTACTGTAGGAAGAAATCAACATATTTGCTAGCATTCTCCATAATACTGTTACAAGCAGATATTATGGGCCTCCCAGGTGGTACACGATCGTCCTTGTGTATTTTAGGTATGAAATACACAACCGGCATAACGGGGTGATCATTTTTAAGAAATCAAAACTCATCAATTGTCAAAAGACCCATGCTTTTCCATGCCAGTAGACTTGAATGAAATGTATTCCAAGATGTTTTAACAGATACCATGTCACTCCGTCTGAAACAGTCCTTGTCTTTTAATTGGCTCATGGCCTCAGTCATGTACATGTCACGTGGCCAAAGTACGACATTGCCGCCCTTGTCTGCTTGTCGGACAATTACATTGTTGTTGAGCTGCAGTTTCTTAATTAATTTATAATACGTATTGTTGTGGGCAGTGTAGCATTTTTTGATTTCACCCTGTTTTTTATATAGAGTTTAATTCTATTTTTTTTAATCAATTCTTTTTATTTGCAACTTGTTGGTCATTACACATACATAATCACATTTACGTACATTGCAGCAATCACAGATTCGTATGCACACTTTGTACTGAAGATAGCTTAGCCCACATTTTGCTGACAGTACACGGGTCCTTACTGCGTTAGTGGTTCGTCAAGGGAGGGGATCACGGGGGGGTTCACATAAGTGTCCACGGTACTCATTCCATTTTGACCAAACTGCCACCCACTTCTGAGGACACCCCGGGCCACATAAACTGTTTTCTCCTGCAGCATACACCAGTCCATATCTTTTTTCCACTCACTAAGCAATGGGGGTGTGCACGCTCCCCACCTGCGCGCTATATTGCGCTTTGCGATCACCTGTCCGAGCGTGGCCCACAATTTACCCTTTACTGGTAGGTCCGTGGGCTCCCAGATGTTCAAGAGGCACCTTTTAACCTCGGGTCGCAAGTCTACCTCCCACACTGTGTGGATACATTTATGCACCCGCTTCCAGTATGCCTGTATTACAGGGCATTCCCAAATTATATGAAAGTACGTCCCCACCTCCCCACACTGTCTCCTACATAACCCGTCTGTACTCCTTCCCATCAACACCAATCGTGTACCCGAAACGTAGACTCTGTGGAGTATTTTTAGTTGTATCAGTCTCAGCTTCGCCGATATTGCTACTTCTTTGGGGGAGGAGAGGGCCTCCCTCCACTCGTCATCTTCAATCTCCAGACCGTTGGCCTCCCATTTCCTTCTAAGTGCCAGCAAGGGCTCTGGGGTGTGGTTTATAAGTTTTTTATATGTGAGGGAGATAGCTTTGTCGGGCAAATGACCGTCAAGTAGCCTGTCTTCAAGGGGAGAGGACACCGGGAGCGTTGTGCCGGGTGGGATGCTGGACTGAAGCGAGTGCCTGATCTGCACATACCTATACTCAGTTTGTGCTAATTCGTAGGTTAGCTGTAGTGATTCAAAAGTCACCATCCCCGTGGGCCCCCACAGATCCTTTATGCGGGAGATTCCTATCAGATCCCAATTACGGAACCCTTTTGTATGCCCCAGCACACCCAGTTTCTCAGAGACCCAAAGTGGGGTGGCCAAAGTAAGTTTGTTAGCCCATCCCAGGTTGCGGCTCACACTATGCCAAAGCTGGACCGAGTGTTTTGTAAGGCCCGTGAGTGGGTATTTATTAGGTTTGGAGTAGAGCGCGGCCTCAAAATTCCCCCCCGGGAGGAGCCATCTGTCTATACTATAGCCGGGGTCATTCCCGCCACTGTATGTTCCCTGGTTTATGGCCGAGAGATGTGCCGCCCAATAATATTTCCGAATATCTGGAAGTGCTATACCCCCATCATACCACCCCAGTGTGAGTTTTGTGAGTGATATGCGCGGTGGTCCGGCCCATAGAAGCTCTCTCAGAGTGGCCTCGATATCCGCAAAGTACTTTTGTGGAACTAAATCTGGGCAATTTTGCAAGGCATATAGGAAACGCAGCAGTGCCATCATTTTAAACAGGGGTGCCCGGCCCAGCAGGGACAGTGGGAGCCCCTTCCAAGTAGCGGCATCCCTCTTGAACCTATGTAACGGTGGCAGGAGATTCTTCTCGTAACGAGATACGTAAACCCCTCCGTGGCCATCTTAATCGGGCAGTCGCGCGGTATTGAGAGGAGAGAGGGGGGGGGGGGTGCCTGAGTCGGGTAGTGACCATCTAGCTGGAAATATTAATTCAGCTCAAAATAAACCTGTGGCTATTCTTAAAAATGAGCCATCTTCAGTACCCACACTTCCCGTATCTAACTGTGTAAGGAATTCTGACCTCAAAATTGAAGAAGAAAGTGTTGATGTTACCGCTCCAAAATCTGAAAAAGATCTATTCCCAATTTTTGTGCCTGAAATGAAGGGGATAGGGGGGGGAAGAAAAAGAAAAAACTGGAAAACAAAGAAAGAACAAAGGAAAAAAGAGGAAACCAATCCGCAGATACAGGAAGAAAAGGCAGAGACAAATAATTTTTGAGGATCCCCAAGTCCCTGATATCAATGAACCTATCACTGGAGAATCTGGGTGGATCAGTTTGGTGATGATCGGCTTGATCCTGTTTGAGTTTTCAATTCTTAAGACACTTTGTCGTGAAACACATCAATGTTGTCCCCAAGCATGACCGGACAAAATGTAGACTTCGGCTTGAATTGTGTCAATACACCCTTATCATGCCCTCTTGACTACATGTTGTCTCAATACTGCTGCCATCCTGTTGCAGTTGTTGGAGGTCATGCAATAGCCCCATATCACCCGCTGTTAGTATGGGAGGGCTCTTGGTTGCATCCACTGAAATCATAGCTTGTTTACTTCTTATTGGCCCTTCCGCTGCTCGCATCTGCCCGTGAACAAGAAGCATCAAGGCTTCGAAACGCGTTGGGCTGTTTGAATTCCGAGGATTCTGCCGGTACTAACAAAATAAGTTAGGTTCCAAGTCTGCCTGTTTCCCGAGTGCACTTTTGAATGTGGGTGTTCTTTGGTTGATATATATATATATCCCAGTGGCAGTCACCACTCAGTAGCTATAGTTAGCATTGTGTTTTGGAAGACCTTCATGTCCATCATGGGTAGAGGAGATACTATATACAAGTTGTGCCCTTACACCCCCTTTTGGACACTGTATATATTGTTATCTTTCTTGATTTACTTACTTGATGTATGAAAATCTAAAACCCCATAGGGGAATTTTCACCATCTCTGCTTAGGCTGCCACCCTGCTCTCAGCCTCGACTATCTGGAATGTCCTGCCTTTAGCTCACTCCAATAAGCATCCCCCCGTTCACCTCCCTTTCCAATCTCTGTTCTTTTTTACTGCATTTTTGATGTTAAAGCTGGACTGTCACCCCCATTTTCAAGCGACTGCTTGAATCAGTGGTGTCCACTTTTCCACACTCTTTCTGTACAGCAACTGGGGTGTGGTATCGTGAGTGTTTTTCTGTAATTGATTTTACTTACCTATTTATTTTGCCCATTACACATTTTTTCTTTAACAAAGGGGTCTTGTAGTCTTTACACGAGGACGGTGATGCCACTTGTCATCTAGGTCACCAGATATTGTGATTGCATTATCATCCTGGTGGTCTAATTATTTATTTTGCTGCATGGATTTATACGGCCACTGGGCGTAGTTACTGTTGGTGGAATTGCGGTCTGCATTACCACTGGGTTTTTCCACCTGGAAGACTGAACTAAAGAACGAGCTTAATAATTTGTCTAGAGCCTGTGAGCTTTAGGCCGCACTTTAAAGGTTATTGATTTGTGCTGGCGCCTTATACACTTGTAAAGGAGGGTTCTGTGAGAATTATTAAATCCCCACTTTATGCAAAACCCGTCGGGTTTTAAATATTTTTTTTAATTTATTTTTCGATGAAATGTTGTTGATTCACGTGATACAGTGTTTAACTTGTCATGCATTTATATTTTCTGTCATGTCTTGTACTGTGTGCATGAAAACGTGAGCTGAGTCTGTCTTCACTTGTTGACAGACCTCAACATGTATGTATTTCTTCAATGTCTATAATTTTTGTTTAATGACCCTTTGAAAAAACACTTCAATACAGCCACTTCCGGGTCAGGAAGTGACTTTGACAAAGACCATGAGGTTGAAACACGTCAGTCAATAAATTGTATTCTCTGATAATTATCCTGAGTGCGACTTTACCTTTCGTTGTATGACTGAAGGATTCTGCAAATATATATAATACACACACACACATTTATATATATATATATATACACACACACATTATATATATATATATATATATAAGATATATATATATCTCCCAGTGGCGATCACCACTCAGTAGTTCTAGTTAGCATTGTGTTTCCATAAGAAATGCACTTTTTGTATTGCCAATAACTTTAGCACCGTTTGATGAATCTCCACTAACCTTTCCAAAGAAGTGCTACTTTGTGACTAGTTTGCAAATGGAATGTTTTGGGGTGATCCATTAAGCAGGGGCCAAGAAAAAAAGGGGTTGCAAAACATGTTTTACCCATTCATTTTCGCATAGAAACTTTAAACACAGCTACAGCCTAAACCGCTGAAAGGATGCACACCAAATTTGGCAGACAGCTAGATCATGCTCCAGAAAGAGTGATTTTGTGTTTTGGTGAAAATCCTTCCTGTATGGTCAAAAACGTTGTACATCTAGGGACGTGGAGCCTCCGGGGTTCCCTACATCTAATGCGGAGATCTGATCAGCTGCTACCACCTCAACCAGAAAGAGGTGGCAACCATCATAGAGCTCAGTCCGGAGTCCTATAAAAAAAAGATTTTAAAAAGACATAAAGGGATAGGGTAGAGACAAACATTTTTGCATCCTATTTCCTTTAATGTTGTTTCAGCCATTCACTTTTTGTTTGGAGCGTCATGACATCTTTGAGGAGTTAGATATAGATTTGCTGCCTTGTGAGATCAGAGGCAGAGCTAGATTACCACAGGTTTTAGTTGGAGTACATGCACCATACTTTTTCGGTCAGTTTGCGCTACAGGGCTTGCATAGGGGTGCCTGGGCCTAGATGGGGTGAGTAACTTAAGAGGACATTTTCAATATTTCGGAGTTACTTGGCACTGCTCTTGCCATCAAAATCTGTACCATATGAAAATGCTTACATTCTTAAGACATCGAGGGTTACAGAGGTGTCCCCAATTTTCACCTTGCACCCCAATATAGCTATAACATTTTAGTTCTTGGTCAGTGACTATTTCTCCAGTTGATAACTCCATGTTACTTTATGATCCAGGAGTATGCCTGTATACCCAAAGCTTGTGGATGTGTTCTAATCACGTTCCACTAATCCAGAAGATACTTTTCAAATTACTTTTTGGATTTGTGACAGTAAATTTGGTTTTGCTTGTACTGATATGCAGTTTTGCCATGGAGCAAAGGGTTTCAAAGCCTTCCAAAAGGTAATGCATGGCAATTCTGTCAGAGATAAAAGAAAAACGTTGTCTACAAAAAAAGAGGATAGGTAAAAATCCCTTTACAAGGGTAAAGACATCCGGTTTGAGGTCATACAGGAAGGTGTCTGTAGTAACGACGGGAGAAGTCAGCTTACAGTGAGTTTCTTTACTCACAAAGTCGGAAGATCCCACAGACAAACGGAGAAGTGTGTGCAAGCACCGCGCAGGTCACAGTCAACTGTAATTATCATTTCAGCTGTCATAATAGAACTGTCAACACAAGCGTGACTCACGCGCCAGTGGCCATCGCGAGGGACATGTAAAGCAGGAGTGTTCACGCGCCAATGGCGCGCGTGGACAGAACACTACATATCTCTTTCCCTTGTAGGAGGAAATATAAAAACAGCAAGGAGGGGAAGGGGGGGGGGGGTGAGGAAAGAGATTTACCTGAATCTTAAGGGGACTCAGATGTCCCTGGAGCTCATCCTGGGAAAGATACAGGTGTTGTTAGCATCATCACAAACTTTGGGATTCTGAACAGAAGAATGCATTTGGATACCATCAGAACCTTGTGCGGACCTCTTCTCACACAGATCATTAGCCTTCACAATCTTGTTCATGTTCCGATTACGCTCATTGACACGGACAGCACTGCCACAGATTTTATCAATGCGGACTGGCCCTCCAAACTTGGAATCACCTCTCCTGACAAAAACTTGTTTCTTTATTCTCACCAAGTCACCCACTACAAATTTCTGTGGAGTAACAGGTTTCCTGGAGTCATAGTATGTTTCTTTTGTTTGGTTTGTACATCGTGAACTTTTCTGCTAACCATGTTGTCAAGTATGGGGGGAAAAGTTCTACCTTTAAACCACTTTGACATCCATGCTGGTCTAAATTCAGAACTGGCCATTCTCCCCTAAGAAGCTCAAAGGGGGAGACGCCACTAGTTTAATGAGGGGTGGTTCTGTAGAACCACAACATGGTCTTGACAGACTTGGGTATGTCTTTGTTGTGTTTAATGGCCCACTGTATACAGTCCCCTATGACTCTGTTCAGTCTCTCAACTAGCCCATTAGCTTGGGGATGATAGAGTGAGCTTTTGATGTGGGATAAGATGGATTCTTAGAAGAAATCTTCAATTTCAGCAGAAATAAACTGTACACCATTGTCTGAGATAATGGTTTTGGGAAAACCCTCCCGCATGAAAACCTCTTTCACCTTGGAGTCAACTTTGGCAACAAATTTGACTTCTGGCCATTTGGAGTAATAGTTGACCAGAGCTATTGCGTACTGAGCCTGCTGAGGAAGGATGTGAAAAGGACCCATGACATTGATACCAAGTTTCTCCCCTGGATTTTCTGTGACGGGAATGGGGGTTGAGGGGCGGGTTGGCTGTCCGAAGTGTTTTGTCACTGCTTGCACACATGGTGCATTCTTGGACAAGTGCATCAATCTCTCTGTCCATCTGAGGCCACCAGAAGTATTCTCTTACTCTCCATTTGCTGAGTGTGGCACCCAGATGTCCCTCATGTGCTTTGGTGAGGAGAGTTTTTCTGAGGTTGAAAGGGGGGACAATTTTGTCTAACCTAAACATGAGCTCATCTTCAACGGATAATTCCTCAAAGATTTTTACATACGGTTGATCATCAATGTTTAAACTCTTCTCTTTGGGCCAACCCTCTGTAATGTATTTTCTCACACTCTTAACTACATCATCACATTCCATAGCATCATACCAGTCACATTCGTTAGCACAGCAAACATGTTGCAGTTCAACATTTGCAATTATACAGTCTTCATGATCATCTTCGCTGTTGGGTTTACTTTCGCTATCGGACTTGTGTGGCGCAGAAGGCAACCAGGAGAGTGCGTCAGCACGAACTTTTTTTCCTCCCGGAATGTGTACTATTTCAAAATTAAACTGGAAAAGTTTGGATGCAAGGCGAGCTAGGTGTGGCGTCGTGTTGCGATGGCTTGTGTTGCCTAAGATGGCCACTAAGGGTTTGTGGTCGGTCTGGAGAGTGAAGTTTCTACCCCAAAGATAGCATTTGAACTTTGATGGCCCACCAACATGCTAGTAGTTCTTTTTCAATTACAGAATAGTGAGTCTCGGTGCTCCTCAATACCCTAGATGCAAACCCAATCGTGTGTTCTTCTGAATCTGCCTGCTGGGTCAATACCGCGCCTAGTCCAAAACAACTTGCGTCGACACTTAGGGTGCAGTGTAATTTGTGATCGAATTGTTTAAGCGCCTTGACAGTGGTGAGCTGGGTCTTTAGCCACTCAAAAGAATGTTTGCACTCTTCATCCCATACAAAGGCACTTTGGTTTTAAGCAGATTAGATATGGGGCGTACTTTTGTAGCGTATTCTGGATTTAAACAGGAATAAAACTCAGTCAACCCAAGTAGCGACTTCACACCGGTTTTGTATTTAGGCGGGGAAGCATCTAGGATGGCTTGAACCAGACTGGGTTTGGGTGTGACTCCTGCACTTGTGATGGTCTGCCCAAGGTATTCAACAGAATCTTTAGAAAACTCAACTTTTTCGTGTTTGAGAACAACCCCATGTTCTTGGAATCGTGACAGTACTTGATTTAGAGTCTCATCCTGGTCAACACCGTGAATTAATACATCGTTTTGAAAGATGGCGACGTTCTTAACCCCTTTGAGAAGATTTACCATTAGACGCTGAAAAACTGACGCTGCCGAGGCAAGGCCAAAAGGCATTCGACAGAATTGATACATGCCTGAGGGTGAGTTGAAAGCAGTGAGATGGCGGGATTCCTTGTCGAGTTCGACCTGGTGGTACGCTGATGCAAGATCGAGGTTTGAAAAGATGTTAGCACCAGTTACCATAGTCAACATTTCAGAGATGTTAGGAAGGGGGTGAGTGTCGAGCCAAATTTCTTTGTTTAAACTGCGTAAGTCAATGCATATTCTCAGTTCGTTGTTCTTTTTGCGTGCAATGACCAAGGGAGAAGACCAATCGGAGGATTCAACTGGCTCGATTACCCCTCTTTTACACATTGTCAAAAGTTATTTTTCAAAATCTTCTCTGATACTGAACGGTACTCTTCTGAGTTTGTGTTTAGTGGGTATTGCTCTGTCTCCGAGTCTGTGTTTGAACCCTTTTATTTTACCCAACTCCCCCGAAAAGACTTTGGGGTTCAACTGTCATAATATAACTGTCAACACAAGCGTGACTCGCGCGCCAGTGGGCAGCGCGAGGGACACGTAATGCAGGAGTGTTCATACGCCAATGGCGCACTTGGACAGAACACTACAGTGTCCACATCATTTTTTATAGTGACTGAGTAGCAGGGGTCTAGGACACAGCATTGCAACACTCTTCCTTCACTGGAAATATGGTGGTGCATTCCCCGCCTGTGCCATACTTCACTCACGCCATGGTCTGGAGAGGCAGGCTCTTCAATGATGTGAGAAGATAACCAGGCATTCCTTACTGTCTCCAATGCAGAATTAAGATCAATGTAAGTAAGGCAAAGTGGGGTTTTCGTCAGGTTTAGATCTTTATATTTGTAAGCCTCATAATCCTCATATTAATAAGCCTCATGATCTGCTCTAAAGTGTCAGTCACTTTTAAGAAGCCACTTTGGATATTTGCTAAGAATTTATTTTGTCTGATCCTATCATGTAGGTGGTCGAGTAGTAGATTAGATTAGATTATTTTATTATGTTTTGGCACTCCGAAGAGGTCCACATAAAACAAGATACAAAAATACAAATACACATTCTCAAAGTAAAATTGACAGCTACAACATTTTCCACTGAACAAGACAACCAGCGACACATACCTCCATATTTCATCAATAAATAGCTAAAAAGCCTTTAAAAAAGTTAAAAATATTGAAGCAAAACATTTCATTTGGAGGAAAATATAAGGCCTGCAAAAAGGAATTCACATTGAGGGTACCCAATTGCAAGCATATTGATCTTAACCACTTCGAACGAAGTGGACGCAATGCGGGACATATAAACAGTACATGGGAACGATCCTGAACAGACATATTACAAAAGTTACATGTGGGAGAGGACCCATACCATTTTGCCAAAAGAGTATTTAGGGGCAGCAAGTCCTGCCTTAGGAGGAACCAAAATCTCCGAACACCATGTGGTAGGCTCCAGGTGACATAGGGTTGGGCAAGCTTCATTGAGTATGTGTTAGCAAGGAGATCACCTCCCCTCTTTACTAGTATGGACTTCTTGTCCAACGTGAAGCAAAAAGCCCAAGAAGCCTGTTTCAAAAGAGATTTTAGCTGGGAAGAAGAAATCGTAAAAAGGGTGCTCTCTTCCAATTCCAGAAGTGCCACAGCCTTTCTAAAATTCTTAACAATTTGGGAGTACTCTCTTAAGCTACCCAACAATTCCCCCTTGAGAAGGGATCTCAAAGTCCCCGTTTCTCCTCTAGCCAGGCTGGCAACCCATCGTACTAGAGCGGACAGGCCCTGCGCCCCAACTACTACGGAGACCGAATTCAAGTCTACAGGCAGCCACAGAACAGGCGGGGTTGAGAGAAGTTATAGACCTTAATAATTTTCCTTCTACCGTCTGTAGAAAACCCCAGTGCTTTAAGTCAACCAGTTCCATTCCATACAGGAGGGTTGAAGGAATTTTTGCCCTATAGACCTCCAGTAAACAAGCAAAATGTCTTCTCCCTGTAGCGGAATAAAGGGCGCTCAGACTTTTGCCTTGGGACAGGGCTTTACGGGAATTATTATCGATATGAGGCTTCTCACTCAGGTTGGCAGAAATTATTTTTCCTAAGAAGGTGTATGTCTTAACCACCTCCAATTTCTGACCACCGACTGACGAACCAATATTCTCTGATTTAGATTTTTTCTTCCCTGTAATGCACATAATTTTGCTTTTTGTGGCATTTATCCTCATGTAGTGGTTCTCTGCAAAAAGATGTAAAGCCTGCAGACGATTAGCTAATCCCCTAGGTGTTAAATCTAGGATAAGGATGTCGTCTGCATATAGGAGGCAGGAAATAGAAGATCCCCCCACTACCGGGGCTATGCCAACAGAAGATGAAAGCGAAGCTGGAAGGTCAGCAATATACAGGGAGAAAAGTAATGGGGCCAGTAGACAACCCTGTTTTAATCCATTAATGGAGGGAATAACCCGCGATAAACCCCTTTCTCCATCTTGTAACACTCGGCACCAAGTGTCCGTGTGTAAAGACCGCACCAGATCTAATAGAAGAGGGGGCATGCCCAAGTCAGATAGCTTTCTCCACAGCAAGGGACAATCAACTTTGTCGAATGCTGTGGAGAAATCAATGAAAGCCGCATACACTCCACCTCCCCGAACTCTTATATATTTGTCCGAAATAACCTGAAGGGCTGTGAGGTTATCCAATGTACCATGCCCCTTACGGAAGCCGGTTTGTTCAAGGGGTAATATCTGATTCGCATCAACTCAATCAATAATTAGCGATAGGAGACATTTGGAAAAGACTTTTCCAATGGCATCAAGAAGGGCTATCTGACGATAATTAATTGGCTTATCCCTATCGCCCTTTTTAAATAATGGAACCAATATGCTCCCCTTCCAAGAAGAGGGCACAGTTTTACTAATGAAGCAAGATCTAAATAATGGAAAGAGAATCTTGCTCCATAAAACCGGGTCCTGCTTCAATACCGATATGGGAAGTTCATCAGGCCCCATTGCTCCAGAGGAGCGCATGTCCTTAATGGCCATTTCAATGGTTTTCTCCGACGGGGCGTCAATAGACAACTCCTCTTCTTTAGTAGACCCCTTACATTCTACCCTTACGCCGTTCCCAGCATACAGGTTGGAAATGAAAGTGACCCATGACAATTCAGCAATGGGAATAGGCAGGGGGTTAACTCTTACTCCACAACCATCCCCAATAAGTGACCAGAATTGTCTAATTTTGCCATGAACTGCGGCCTCCCGTAGACTTATCCAGAGTGAATCTTCTTTTTCTTTTTTAAATTTCTTCCTAATTCTGCTTCTCCTTCTTTTTAACAAGTAAATTTTATTATTTATTTCAATAGATCTACGCAAAAATTGCTCCAGCACTAATTTATTTATTTCCTTATTTAGGAGGGTAATCGGTCTAAAAACATAAATCTTTTTTACAGAAGAGCTAGACCTTTTGGCAACACGGATGACCTCCTTCATAAAGTTCTCAAAGTGAATTATTTCAGAACCCTGCCAATCATTCAGTTCTAGAATTGTTTTACCTAGAATACACTCCAGGCCCTTCTTGGCTTTAAAATTCCAAAAACCTCTTCCAGAGTCCTTATGAAAGTTAACTACATCACTGTTAAGGGACCATGAATCGGAATTAGGAGGTTGTAATGAGAGGCTTATAGTAATCACATTGTGGTCACTAAATGATGTCGGATAGACCACCAGATCCTTCACTAAGGAGAAAATACAATAGTCGGTGATTACATAGTCCAAAATTGACTCACTTTGGGAGGCTCTATGAGTATATTTTGCAGGGACATCAGAGGGAAGCCTACCGTTCACTATTAGCCCGTCCGCCGCTGAAAGTTCTTCTAGCAACAGCTTCCCTCTCTTATTAGTTTTAATTTTATTAGGGAAGAGAGATTGAGGAATAAGATAGGCTTCTTCTTTAGATTTGTTTCTAAATAGCTCTAAGCTAGAGTTAGAAACTTTACAATTAAAATCACCTACTAACAACACATAGGGGGGAGGTTCTAACTCTTTCATCTGTTTAATGTACGAAAAGACTTGCTTCAATAGAATATTAAAACATTCATCCGGGGGGATGTATGCGTTTATTATTACCAGAGGATTATTGTTTCCCCTACTGGTTAAATTACAAAGGGTCACCGCCTGAAAGAGGTTGCTTGGGTCAGCATAATGGGAGAAGTTCCACTTTAGTCTACTGGACAGAAGGCACGCGATTCCCCCTTTTGCATGCCCTTTCTTCGAAGGAGAGGCCATTGCCTCAAGGACAAAATAATCTCTCCCTGCACACAATCTACTAGCACACCAGGTCTCTTGGATGCAAATCACACTAGCGTTCAGAGAGAACAAGTACTGTAATTTCTCGGGACTATTATTTATCCCGGCAGCGTTCCAAGAGAGAACTTTTAAATTACTGCTAAAGATGTTGAAAAAGTTTGGGGTCGTCTATGGATTTACTAGACAAAGCACCGGGCAGCCAATTCCACAGTTGGATATCTTCTATTGGGTGGGTATTCTGAATTAACGGGGCAGGCATTACATGCGTCACCAAACGTGTGCTTTTCGAAACCCAAATCTTTAAATCATCAAATGAGGGAGGGGGACCATCTTGGCCAATGCCCTGCTTGGAGAGTCTATTATGGGGGAAACTATCTCTTCCAGAAGACAAAACAGGTAATACATCAATTCCCCTACACTGGAAGTTCTCAGCCTGTTGCAATATAAGATTTACTATAAGTTTGGAATAGAACTTTACCCTGACGTAGGGCGCGCAACTGTTCCTGATATGGAGACTAGATCAATATCATTAGATTGGATTAACTTTAGACTCTCTATATCTTTAAAATACTTAAGTAACCAAGCTCTATTTAAAGGCAGATCAGAATCAAATAACGATAGAAAATCCACAGTCAATGTATCTACAAAAACTTATGGTACTTTTATAGGCAGATGATGAGGCCATACCACACCATCACCTGCGGCATGAAAAGTAGGAGCAGAAGGATGAAGAGCCACAGATAGAATAGGGACTGACCTAGTCATCTCTGCTACGGGGGGAGGGATCGTCAATCCTCCTACATCTAATAGGGGACCTCCCACGGGAGAGATTGAACAATTGGAAGAAATTTTAATGCCTAATGCAGAGGGATTCAAATTATCGGAAGGATGAGTGACCACTTCCTGACTCAAGGACCCATTCACAGATTCTCCAGTGATAGGTTCATTGATATCAGGGACTTGGGGATCCTCAAAAATTATTTGTCTCTGCCTTTTCTTCCTGTATCTGCGGATTGGTTTCCTCTTTTTTCCTTTGTTCTTTCTTTGTTTTCCAGTTTTTTCTTTTTCTTCCCCCCCTATCCCCTTCATTTCAGGCACAAAAATTGGGAATAGATCTTATTCAGATTTTGGAGCGGTAACATCAACACTTTCTTCTTCAATTTCGAGGTCAGAATTCCTTACACAGTTAGATACGGGAAGTGTGGGTACTGAAGATGGCTCATTTTTAAGAATAGCCACAGGTTTATTTTGAGCTGAATTAATATTTCCAGCTAGATGGTCACTACCCGACTCAGGCCCCTGCAATCCAGCCTTAGGAACTAAGTCAGGAACCTTTTCCGGGAGCTTTAACAGTAAGACATTTAATATCTGAGTGACTGATTCCAAAATACAATCAGAGCTTCCCACAAATTTACCCAATAACTGTAAAATAGATGCCAGCAAATGTTCCAATGCAATCAGGGATTCAGAGATCGGTTTTTCCGATTTATCAAAACCTGAAGGACCCATGGGACCAATGCCAGATATATTAAGCAGTGGACTCTTTGAGATGTTATACTGTGAGGAAATATCTAGCGATTTTAAGGAGGGGGTACTGCTATAAAGCAGAAGGCCAGATGGAGTAGCGCCGATCGGGGACTTAATAGCTTCAGATGATTTCAGAATACCATCATCTAGGTATCGACCACAAAGCTCCAGGTCAATACTCGACAACTGAGAGTCTCCCTTTCCGTCCACCTTTGGCTGTAAACCTCCCATGGGATCATTGGATAAAAACACTTTATGGTTTGCAGACACATTAATTTGTTGCCCACCCTCAGAATTAGAAGCAGAACACATAATGTCACCAGTCATTTCCGGGGGCGCTGGGCAAGATTCCTCAGTAATCAGGGAGCCCGAATATTCTTCATTCACCAAAGGAGGGACCTTCTTGTGCACCATAAGGGCTGTGCCAGATGGAGAAGCTATGTCAAAGGCTTTATTTGCAACAGTTAACAATTCCTTATCCTTGGGTTTTTCCCACAATTGCAGCAGCTGGCATTGACCCTTTAAATACAAATTACTGGCAGCCTTGTTTCTAAGGGGGTTGGATCTTGTCTTCATGCAAGACCTTCCCCCCAATAGTCTCCCCGAACGTAACTTTTTAGCCGTCATCCTTATACGTGGAGAGCAGGGGAGACCGTAACCCCGATGAATACGATTAATAACAATTGGAAAAATTGAATATTTGGAGGTAAGTTACGGTGAGTTCCTGGTCAGAAAGTCAATGTTTACACCGTCATAATATAACGCAAAATATGTACTAAGCAAATGAAGAAGTGCAATACAAATAAAATAAAAATATAAATGGGACACTGATTAGTAAAAGTGCTATGTGAATGCAAATCCGGTATTAACCAGTATTCCTGGGACCACAAAGTGCAAAGGCCCAACTACACGCCACGAAAAGGCAGTGTGGAGTATGCAACTGGCGCGGACCTGGTCAACGCTGTACAGCAAGATCGAATCCACAACGTGTAACAGGAAGCCAAATGTCCCAACAATAGCAAGTATCACAGTACCTTTCAACAGTGTCCGTATCGCAACGCTTTCAGGGAGTGGACCCTGCCCTGCCTCCTCCTGCCCCTGACGGCCACAGACGGCCCGCCCTTTGCCCGAGCTTAGCCCGCGCGCGGTCCCGCGACGCGGGAGTCACGGCGTTCTTTTGTGCGCCTCCTGGCGCAAAACAAGCAACGCGGCTCCCCTGCCGCTTGGAATGATGGGGAGTGTAGTCCCGTCCCCGCTCCGCGGCCGCAGATGGTGTTAGCGGCGGCGGGGGACGACACCTCAGCAAGGGAAGAGTCTCGGCGATGTTGGACAGCTGGGCAGCTGAATCACAGGTATGTCCACTTATCCGAAGCCCCGGTTCGCCTTCGGTTCGCCAAACCACCAGCAAGCGCCCAGGACCTGAGTATTTGAGCTCTCTTGCCGGACGTTGCCTTCCTGGTGCAGCTGGTGAGCCTTCTGGTGCAGGTTGGTAGGTTGCAGAGAGGTAGTGAAGGAGGGTGCGGCAAGGAGAAGAACACAGCAGCCAGCTCCGTAACTGATTCAACCCAGTCCTGATTCAACCCAACCCAGCTCGGGTCTGGTGCCAAATCCTGTCTGGCAAGGCGATATAGCCAAGGATGGAGCCAAGGAAGGTTGCAGGCTAAGGGTTCCAATTTGGCACTGGCCCAGCTGATAACCTCCGCTGAGGTCTTCCACACTGCAGTCTCACCACCAACCTTTGCATCACTGCCTTGCTGCCTCTCCGCTCAGGGCCCGCTCTTAACCCGCACCTGCACTCAGTAGCTTTGGCAGCATGTGACAATGTCTTTCCGTGGGGTAATTGCGTTGGTAATTGAAGCGGTAATTGCAGTTGGTCGGCGGCAGGCTGACAGGACAGCTGTAATCCACTCCCCCTGCTCCCGGCCTTTCCGGATTATCAGAGGGAAATTTGCCAGAATTCACTGCGGAAATCGCAGAGAGAATCGCCGTAGGAACCGCTACTCACTCCTTGCCGCCACCACCGTCGTTCCGTTCTGCACCGCTCAGCTGCTGCTCTCTCTCAGACTCAGACTCGATCAATCGAATAGTAGTACTTTGTCATGTTTTACAAGTTCCATCAAGCAGTGATATGGGCTGGTAATATCCAGGCTCGAACTAGAATCCTTTAGATTAAGAAATTGAAGTTTTAGAAAGTTGTATGGTTGGTTTCAGAGGGTTAGCCTTTTGTACATTTTTACAGACAGATTCACAAAATGTTCAGTTCAAGAACTAATTTTGAAATGCAAAACATCATAATGACATAGGGCCCTATTTTCCCTATTATTCAGTTCTTAAATGGTTTCAGAAGAATTCAAATATTGCTACTTTTCTGTTTTAAAATTTAGCTCTAGCCAACATCACACATTCCTGAACTGTGCCATGGGGATAATGTATCAAGAGGTTAGGTAGAGGTTATCATTCAAGTGCCCTGGGGCTAGAGTTTCCCCCTGGCACAGGGACTTGCAGCAGAATGTGGATTAAGACCACTGTCCACCGCTGTCAAAAACCATGCACATCCAGAGCTAGAGGTCAGGTGACTGGATGGACACATGACAAAAGGCCACACTCTGAACAGAGCATGGCCGCAGGTCGATACCTGTGTTAAGAGCTTGCTGTGCATGGCTGAGACCAATCATCAGTACACTTTGCACATACGGGGACTGGGTGCAGGGACTGATCAATGGCAAAGTTCCATTCTAAGACCCTCTGAAAAAGGATAATGGCTAAGCATGGCTATTCTGGGAGCCTGGTGAGACATGCACTGCCAAACACTCTGCAAAATGAATTCCTATTGTGGCATTGGGCCAAAGTATGTTATTAAAAACATAAACAGATAATAGCTAAGGAGAAAATCTGCTTCTTTACACAAAAGAGAAAATAATGTTTTACATACACAACTGAAAGCTCCCTAAAAGAAGTTGAATGGTGTTACAGTATATGACGCAAGTTTTGGTGAGCTACACAAACCTAACTACCCACAGTGCACTACTCATGGCCCCACATGATGCAATAATAATGAAGCAGCAATGGGGGCTGGGGCACTAATGCCGAGGGTTTGGTGCCGAAGCCCTATACAAGATGGCGGCTTTCTAGGTCAGCTCTACTATGCTGGACAGGAACTCAGCTGAATCAGGGTGCCCCGACTACCTTTCTGTGAGTAATTCCAGCTCTTGGCCTTTCTTGCTGCCTGAGGAATGCCACGAAGCCTGCCGCTGTTATCGCCGAGCCTGCGCTATCGACATCTGGGGCTGCTTGCAGATGGGCTTCTGGCACTGCTTTACAGTGCGACCACTCCTTCAGCTCTTCAGTGACAACACGAGGCCTGCCTCTGGGGGGCTACCAGGAGCTCCCGGCAGTAAGCCTGCCTCCGGCAAGCCGTCTGCCCACCCCCACACAACTGCTATTACTTGCTGCGGGACCGCCCTGAGGGAGCCTCCTATTTGTCCCAAATGCCATCTTGTGTTAGGACAGACATCCCTCATGCTCTATGCCACCTGAATGCAATTTTACACCTTACGGGGCAGATTCAAATAGACCCAAGTTCCTGCTGCTGGACCCACTTTTGGGCACCCACATATTAGCCCTACTTCAGCTCACTCCAGGGCGGACCATGTTTTCCAGACCCACCAGCTACCACCTAATCTGCTGTGCTCTTCCTTTTATTTTGCTGCCCTTACTGCATTTTTTTCAGAGGCATTATTTGGCCATTGCCCACCACCCACACACTGCTCTCCTCCCACTATGTAGTCAAATGCACTGTACACAAACCTTGTGGAGCTTAAATCCATCAAGGTGTTTGTCTGTGATAGCTGTGGTCCAGTCATCAGCAACAGTTGCCACAGAACTCAATTCTTTACTCCGATTTTACCTCCTTCCAGTCCCAACTGGCACTCATGGACGCGAGGGTATCGGACTTGGAGGCAAGAATGGATCAGCCCCGGACCTGGGCTCGAACTTTGAAATTTGCAAAGTGGGGTGACAGGCCTGGAAGATCATAACCACAGAGATAATATCGTCTCTTTGGTGTGCCTAAGAAAGAATAAGGGCCTGACACCAAACAATTATTTACAGACTGGTTACCGACCTTCTTGAACACCTCTTTTGACCAGCCTCTGGAGTTCCAAAGAGCACATCTGCTGAAAACGTAACCATAAATCACACTAGGTAACCTTCGTCTAAGTACACAGCAATCTCCAACGCTTTCAATGGCATGGCGCTTACTTACATAATGGCCAGAGAATCACAGTAGCGACTGACTATTTCCCTGAAACTACCCTTCTCCAACAGCAGTGCCTGGCACTTTGTCCACAGTTAAATAACAAAGGCATATGCTATGGCCTTCTGGACCCAGCTATCATGCTTATTATACATAACAGAATTACCCGTGAGTATTCTGATCCTTCCATCTTGAAACTGTTCCTGGACTCAGTTTGTGACCCCGTATTGGCCACAGCTGGGAGTTCCTCCTCTGCACCTCATGGACGACTGCTACTAGCATTCCAGTCGCCTTTGAAACATCTCCACCACCAAAGATACAATTCATCAAAATCCCACAAGCAGAGTGGTCACTCTCTCAGTGAATAGGGGTCTTCAATTTCCAGTTATGACTTTATCTTATAAAGCTCATCAGCTGGCACACCTTGCCTATTTCTTCTCAAACGACTTACAAAGATCTGAGTGTGTCTGGATCGAACAGAGACTTCTTTTGGGACATGCCAACCCTAATTTAATATATAAAGACGTTTTCCTTGGTGAGTGCCACAAACCCACAGCTGCGGATGATGGTGCAGACCTGGGAGTTGAGGCATAATTACCTTAATGGACATGTCCTCTTACACAGAAATGCTCCCATCTATAATAACAAAGCCCTTCAAATAAGCGGTGTTCCGATACTTTGAGAAACCTGGTCTAGTAAAGGCATTCTCAAGATGGATCAACTGGATCAACTGCTACAGAATGTGGCTTTTAAAATCATTTCTTTCCCAGACAGAAGAATTCCATCTTGAGGTCAGGTAACAGTGTGCTACAGGCTTTACAACCACTGTCAGAGTCCCTCCCCGGATCTGTAAACTATGACTATTTGCAACACTGCAGCTCCTACACAGATGTTGTGTCCCCTGCGAAAGGCTAACTTAATGCCGGACTCTGTTGGCGATGTACATATCTCTGAGGGGACATCATGCACCTCGTGTATCCCTCCAATTCAATCCAAATGTACTAGGACAAAGGCACCATGAACGCCTCCAATCATTTGAATCTACAACTAGTCCAGTAGCGGATTTTCCTACACGGCATACTAGACCTCCCAGAGATCACTCAACACACCATACGCTGGATAGCTACAGTGCATTTTGGTGGACACGATGGCAATTTTGACATGCTGGAAGCGTTGTTGCCACCAACAAACAAGGACTAGATGTGTGACATGGCTGCTGCTGCATCCCATTAACAGATCATTAATCGACTACAAAAGACCAACTTCACTTTTTGAGGACATATGGTGGGTGCCCTTTTCTCCGCTGACCACCTTGATTTTTGGTTGTCTTCATTTCTTCTACACCCTGCCCCTTCCTACTGAATCACTTATTATCCGCAGGGGCAAAACCCAGTGAGGACATCCTCCTGATGAAATGGAGGATGGAGCCATACTTCTGAATATCTCACTCAGTGCTTCTATTCGTCTTACAGGTCAGAACGCTCCTTGATTCTCTTTTTGTAATATTTCATTTTTGCATCTGTCAATTGCACGTCCAGTGTGAAAGCACCCAGAACTTACTGAGCTGTCTTATTTGCATAATGTTTATCATTTGTTCCATCTGCTTTCTTGAACAGTATTTGCCCGACTGGTTGTTCTTGAATGCCTTCCTTTTGTAGCAAGTGTTTTGTATGTTTCAGTCCAACTTGGTATTACTATGTTTATGTAAATCCTCTCTTGCGATTTATGTTTCGAATGAAAACTCAAAGAATAAAGAATGATTATTATTTTTTTAAACAAAGTAATACCCGTTGCATGATGACAAGTACTGAACCTCGTGGTTGGAAGCTGTATTAGGCATTGGCCCAGAGTGTATGGTTTGTACCCAGAGATCACTGCGAATGACTAAAAGCTATGCAGACAGGACGTTTGAGGGAGGGGTCCTATTTGCTGGGTCAGGGACATGTGGATGCTCGACACACGGTTGGCGAGTGCAGGGACAGGCCAAATTAGAGGGTTCGCCTAGCACAGGGGTCTCCAACCATTCCTGTAACAAGAGCTACTTTTGTTCAATGAAAAACATCCTGAGCTACTAATATTATTCATGTTGTAATGGTGTCAACACCAGACAAGATTACATTAGTGGTCACCATATGCAAGATTACTAGCAGTGATCACCTGAGTACATCAGGCAGTGTTACCAGCAGTTATGTACAAACACTAACAATTTTGAATGCCTATTTATAGATAAGACATACCAGTGACAGCTTCAAAGCCCTTGGAATGAAATCGAATGGAATGAGATGTCTAAAGTGCACTAAACCCGAAGGTGTCAAAGCGCAGGTTCCTGTATGGAAACAACAGAAGGAGACCAAGAAACTGGACTCATGGAAGAGAATAGAGCCAGGTTTTAAGTTGTTTTCAGAATACAGAGAAAAACTCCAAGGCAACAATGTGCACAGTTAAAGTATTCCACAATTTAGCCGCCGCCACAGAGAAGGAGCAGCCACTCCTTTTGGCTTTGCGGAATTTGGGAACAGTCACCTTCCTGAGAGAGGAAGATCTGAGCAGTCTTGTAGGGGTATACCAATGGAAAACTCTTCTGAAAAATGCAGGCCCTTGATGGTGAAGCGCCAGGTAGAGCATGCAAAGAGTTTTATATATCACCCACTTTTTAACTGGCAGCCTGTGGAGGGAGAAAATGCCATTCTTCACCAAGAGTTGTTTAGGCACATTCAGAACAAGGCAGCCTGCCATATTCTGATTGACCTGCAGTTTGTTCACCGAGGACTTGTTGATGTTCAGATATAAAGCATTGCAATAGTCTAAGTGCGATGTTATCGAGGTGATGAACACTCCAACTCGAAGTTCAGGAGGAATAAGAGAAGGTTTTCTTCAAGATTGGCAGTCCCACTGACCAGAGATACAAAATTAAGAGAGTTATTGAAAATAACCCCCACATTTTTTACACCGGAGATGGTAAAGGACCACAGGTCTCCGGTGACCAAAGCTCGGACCACACTGAATACTGTGCCCCGAAAACCAGAATCTCAGTTTTTTCAGCATTTAACTGTAAACAGTTGTCCTTCATCCAAACACTGATGTCATTCATATTGTTCGATATGTAAACAATAATATGAGTGTCAACCACATAGGATAACACCTGAAAACAGAACAAGCGCACCAACTCAGCAAGGGGGGTGACATACGAATTAAAAATAGTGGGGCCGAGAGAGGACCCCTGCGGAACCCCACAGAGGAGCTTGAAAGCCTCTGCTCAAAATGTTTGCAACTGACTGTTTGAACCTGATCAGTCAGGAAGGAACAAAGAAGGTCCAAGGCAGTCGTCTATTTTTTTTTTTTGATTCTTTTTATTGGGTTTTCAAAATAAACATACATCATTGCTGCCATGCAAGGAAATACAATAAAAAGGAAATCCAAAAATAACAAAACACAAGTGTGATTGAACAGCTCGCATTATATCTGCACCTGCACTCTAACGGTATATACCAAACTTACGACATGCAGAAAACATCAATTGCCTATTAATATTTCTCAACAGTCCTGTGTGGAGTCGTTTTGGGCCTGCAATAGTAGATATTACTGCAGCGGTTCCCAAATGTCTTTGGTCTTTGAAGACAATGGCAGTTCTTCTGCATAGAATTCAAGATTTTCCCTGCAATACACCAAGTCTTTGATCCAGCTCTTAGTGCGGGGCGCCAATGTACTCTCCCATGTGAGCGCCACTCGCCTTTTTGCAAATAAGAGAGCGATTCTCACAAATTTCCCCAATGTACCCTTTATCTGAGGCACATAAAGCAAGCAAATCAAAGGCGTACACTGCAGAGAAATGTCTGACATAGCATGTATACATTACAACACTTTCTCCCAATACTGTAATACAAGCCTACAGCTCCACGCCAAATGTCAGAAAGCAGCATCCGGGTTGCCACAACGCTTACAATTATTCGAATCTCGGAGACCGATTTTGTAAAGTTTGAGAGGTGTGTGATATATTTGATGAATATATTTAAAATGAATAATTCGTAGATTACCATTAGGGGTGAGCTGTCTGGTCAGTGTACAGATGTGCTCCCATTCAGACGGTGTCAGTGGGATCGACAATTTAGCATTCCAACGATCTAAACTTCTATCTGCAGTTTTAACTGCTTCGCCTCTCACAGCTTTGTATAGTTTGGTGACCAGCTGACGCGGAGTGGGGCCTACTAATAATAGCTGTAGGGAGTGTAGGGGAGTTAGTTCAGCGGGAAAAGTCGTGTAGTGTTTCTTAACTGCAAGTTTCATACGGTGGAATGTGAATTGAAAGAGCAGGGTTTGATTAGTAATGTATGTGAGCTCTTCCGATGTAATAAAGTTCCCATCCGGATAAAGATCCTGCATGCGATCAAAGCCAGCCTCCCCAAGTGAACGCATTGGGCTAACTTACTGCGCCACTGATAGTGCCGCAAGGAAGGCCAACGGCATGGCCGGAGCATATAAAGGGAGTTTATCTGCTTGTTTGCCAATGGTGTGCCAGGCCGCGACTGTAGTGTCGAAGGTATTTATTTCCGATTACGGTGTGCCTCTGCGTGTGTGTGTTTTCATACCAGCTAAGGGGATAGGATGTGCGTCACCATCCTCCACTGCAACATGAGGTCTAAACGCATGAGGACGATACCAGTAATAGGCATATTGCGCCTGTGCACAGAGGTAGTATATGTAGAAGTCTGGTGCACAGAAGCCCCCCCTCGCATAGTCCAGTGTTAAGATGCTCTAACCTACTCTTGCCTGTTTGCCTCCCCATATAAGTCTAAGTAAATGAGTTCTCACTGTTGCAAAAAAATATTTTAAGAGCTTTATAGGGATATTGCAGAAAAGATATAAAAAGCGGGACAAGATGACCATTTTAATAACAGCAATGAGGTCTGCTAAGGATAGCGGGAGAGGTAAACATCTATCCACTTGATTCCCAAGGGTGGCGGAGGCCTGACCATAATTCTTTCTTATAACAATCTCTGGGTTGCGATGTACCTGCACTCCAAGGTATTTCACTGGTTCAGTTGACCAGACAAGTGGATATTCCACCTGAGGAGGGGCAGTGCACGCAGTCAGGGGGATAATCACCGACTTGTCCAAGTTGATTGTAAGGCCGGAGAACAGGCCAAAACGGATATATTCTAGTAGGACAGGGAACAGATATCTTTGCGGTTCACGGATAAAGAGCACCATATCGTCCGCATACAAAGATATGACAACAGGGCGATGCATGAAATTTAGTGCTGATTCCCTATGTCGCTGTCGGATCACGCACACCAATGGCTCGAACATGAAGCCAAAAAGAAGTGGTGATAAAGGGCAACCCTGACGGGTGCCTCTTTCTATTCGGAATAGCTTCGAAGTGAGCCCCACCCACCCGAACGCACGCCGACGGATCCATATACAAATGTGGCATCCAACCCAAGAAGACGCCCGGAAGCCCTACTCGTTTCAAAACGTTAAACATATATCTCCATTCAATGAAGTCCAATGCCTTGGCAGCATCCAGCATGACGGCCGCAGCAGGTAAAGCAGGATCTAAAACATGGAACATGGTAAATATGGTTCTCAGATTATGGGAGGTGGAACGTTCCGGTATAAACCCGGACTGATCCGGTAACACTAAACAGGACATCAGGGGTTGAAGTTTGGTAGTCAGAATTTTAGCGTCTAGATTAATTAACGATAAAGGACGGTATGACTCACACTGGGATGGTGGCTTATCATTTTTGAGGGGTGTGGTGATCAGGGCCTGTTGAAGGGAAGGAGGCAGTATGCCCGACTCGTGGGCCTCCGCATACATCACCAATAAATAAGGCATCAAAAGGTCAGCATATACTTTATAAAACTCAGCTGTGGGGCCATCCGGCCCTTGGGCTTTGTTATTGGGGAGGGAGAGTATCGCTGCTTTAATATCAGAATCGTCAATGGGTTGGCTAAGATACTCGCGATGCCCGTCCGATAACCAGACACAGGCAATATTGGATAGGTAATCGTTCAAAGCATCATCATCCATGATCCCACGTTATGTATATATATCTGTATAACAATCCTTGAACTGATCTGCTATTTCTTGAGGTGTGAAATGTTCCCCTCCATGACCGTCCACTATCTTGGTAATGGGGTGATGTTCGGGCCGAAATTTCAATCTAGTAGCTAACAGTCTGCCTGGACGGCCTCCTGCACCATTTGCTCTGGCGATATATAGTGCGTTTCAGTTTCCGCTCGTTTGTTATATTCCATTACCAACTCATGTATGCAGGCGAGAGTGGAGGCAGATGGTGTGGCCGTGTATTGTTGTTCCAAATCCCCCAATGCTGCCTCTGTCTTGGAAAGTTGGCCCCTGATGTCACGTAGTATGCCTGCTGTTGCACTAATGGTAGCCTTAAAGGCTTCCCATAAAGTGGGCGCACTATCAACCGTGCCCACATTTAACTCGAAGTATTGCGTTATTGCCTTCCTAACAGTGTCCGCATATGTGGGATCTAGTAAGGCTTCAGCACGAAAGCGCCGAGGGAAGGGGCGATGCACGTTTGTAGGGATGTTAAGGTCTAGTCGCACGGGGTTGTGATCAGATAAGGTGCCTGGAAGAGGTGCGGTGTCTGTGACCCACTCATTTGCACCCTCACTTAACCAGTAATCCAGGCGGGACCAGCTGTTGTGCGCTGGAGTGGCATGTGTACTACCCCCCCCTTGCTTCAGCATTTTGTAAGCGCCATGCATCTACCAAACATAATTTGAAATGAGGCTAGCAGCAGTGGTATTAGAATCGTAGGTATTGCAGCGCCACTAAGGAGAATAACACTAATAAGTTTCCATGCTACAGCTATATCTCGGTGACGGTGCTTGTAAGGTGGGGAGAACCACTAAACTCCTCAAAATACTTTGTGAGCAGAGTCCACAAAATATATTCAAGACATTAAACAAATCCCCAGCACACGTCCAACAATAATTTACAGAAAAATACATAAACGCACATTTTTCAGCATGAAATATCCTCAAGACATATGTAGGTTTTCTCTTGTTATTTATTCTTGTATGTCTTCGGACTGGAAGACTTCTCCGGACAAATACAGCCGACACGTGTTTCGTCGCCTAGGGACAATTTCCCGCGACTTTTTCAAGGCTGTAACATACAAAACAAACCAATGTATCTCCTTACAAACACAGGAGAGCAGAATTACAATTGGTTAAACTGAACAAATAATTCTAAAAGAGAGGCCAGCATGCACAAGATGCCAATCCCGGAGAGACACAGGAGTATAATAAATGTAATAACCAAAGAGTAGAGAAGGAGACTCAGTGAAAGTGAGATCCGCAAGAAATGAGTGTGAACATCACGAATTAAGAGAGTGAATTTGCAACCTAACTTGAGAAACAGTCTAGGTGTTGTAAAAAGGGGGAAACGACACCCGTGAGGGGTAAAGGCAACCAGGTGTTTGAAAACAAACCCTGAACAGAGCAAACAGTGAGAGCTACACACTAAAACATGCAGAGTGTCTTCATAGGACATTCAGAGTGATCTAAATACAAGAGAGCACCCAATATGTCCCAAAGAGTCAACAACAGGTGATGGGGGTGTCTGATAAATACTCCTGTCCTTTAACGTATATAGTTGCTGAAACAAACAATATAACCGACAGTAAAATGATGAGTAATGGAAGGAGAGAAGTAGTAAATTAAAATTAAGAAGATCACAACCAAGATAAGGCTCAAAGACCTTCATAATTCGTGGTTGTAATTTCGTCCCACGAGGGATTCTAAATATTCCAAACAAAGGTAATGGTAAGAAGGTCCAAAATAGCCAGTCGTAATTCAAGTAAAATCTAGGACAAAGGATATCAGGTTCAAGATAACGAACCAAGACACAGTCACATCCTAAATCCTAACAATGGGCTAAATAGACGTAAGCCCCCAGCGTAAACTGAAGTGAAAAGGACGAGAAAAAAAAAAAAATCGTGCTCCGGTATGCTTGTACTTAAACTTATCACAGACAATGGCAGTCATAACGTCCGTAAAACCCCTACACACACTATGCAGGTCCAAAAAATTTGAAAAGGCTCCAAAAGTCTAAAATATGCAAAGCGTGTATTAAATTAGGGAAGAGACCGAGAATACAGTCCGCTTCCTGGATGGTAATGACTTGTCAAAGCGTATAAGTCACCCACCGGTGAAACTAATAACATGGTATGCGAACCGAGGGAAGGGGTAAAAATAAAGATCCATGTAATGTGGACAGCCCAAACTGTTCAAAGCTGAAGACTCCTTTCAAGACTAAAAGGGACAACCTATCATCTGGGGAACGAAATGCCCTCTTAGACCTCACTAGTGACAATGAATTAACTATACGCGAAGCAGATAAGGGAGTAAATATTGTGATCATGCACAGTATAGATTATGATAACGACATCTTATCCCAACTGCAGGACACGAACTGTTATGAACCCCTTCCCTCTAACCCCATATGGAAATTCACACATCATATCAACAGACAATTGAAACAATGGCACGGACAGGGACTCTTAGATGAGAACGAGATGACCTACCTTAGAGTGGACCGACCAAGGGAAGGGGTAAAAATAAAGATCCATGTCATGTGGACAGCCTAAACTGTTCAAAGCTACTACGACAACCAGCAAAGAACTTGCTAACAGTATTGAAAAACCGTGCCCAGGTCCAAACTAACGTTAGAGAATGACGGAAAAATCCCATCTTGAAATATTACCAACGAGCAACAATCCGTGGTCTCGCTTACCTGAGTGACGAGAATCCAGAGTAACGGATCTCAGATGGCATCAGTATGTGTACGAGTACGAAACAGGTAATGCTGACTCACCGGCGATTATAGTAGACTACCCGCCTCTCTCTAAGAAGTCACGGCAAAATTGCCGGATCCCATGATTAGAAGAATGACTACCTGGTGAAAGAGAAAGCTGGCAGCCATCTTGTGTGTGTAAAGAGTAAAGTAGGGTAGAAAATGTCTATTCCATTCGCCAATGCACAGCTATCAGTGAAATAGTGGGGCATGCATCAAAATTGAAGTGTAACGGATCCAATAAGTTCGCATACCATGCTGTTATTAGTTTCACCGGTGGGTGACATACACTTTGACAAGTTATTACCATCCAGGAAGCGGACTGTATTCTCGGTCTCTTCCCTAATTTAATACACGCTTTGCATATTTTAGACTTTTGGGGCCTTTTCACATTTTTTGGACCTGCATAATGTGTGTAGGGATTTTACGGACGTTATGACTGCCATCGTCTGTGATAAGTTTATGTACGAGCATACCGGAGCAAGTTTTTTTTTTTTCTCATCCTTTTCACTTCACTTTACGCTAGGGGCTTATGTCTATTTAGCCCATTGTTAGGATTTAGGATGTGACTGTGACTTGGTTCGTTATCTTGAACCTGATATCCTTTGTCCTAGATTTTACTTGAATTACGACTGGCTATTTTGGACCTTCTTACCATTACCCTTGGTTTGGAATATTTAGAATCCCTTGTGGGACGGAATTACAACCACGAATTATGTAGGTGTTTGAGCCTTATCTTGGTTGTGATCTTCTTAATTTTAATTTACTACTTCTCTCCTGCCATTACTCATCATTTTACTGTCGGTTATATTGTTTGTTTCAGCAACTATATACGTAAAAGGACAGAGGTATTTATCAGACACCCCCATCACCTGTCGTTGACTCTTTGGGACATATTGGGTGCTCTTGTATTAAGATCACTCTGAATATCCTATAAAGACACAGCATGTTTTAGTGTGTAGCTCTCACTGTTTGCTCTGTTCAGGGTTTGTTTTCAAACACCTGGTTGCCTTTTCCCCTCACGGGTGTCGTTTCCCCCTTTTTACAACACCTAGACAGTTTCTCAAGTTAGATTGCAAATTCACTCTCTTAATTCGTGATGTTCACACTCATTTCTTGCGAATCTCACTTTCACTGAGTCTCCTTCTCTACTCTTTGGTTGTTACATTTATTATACTCCTTTGATTATTTTGTGTCTCTCCAGGATTGGCATCTTGTGCATGCTGGCCTCTCTTTTGGAATTATTTGTTCAGCTTAACCAATTGCAATTCTGCTCTCCTGTGTTTGTAAGGAGATACATTGGTTTGTTTTGTATGTTACAGCCTTGAAAAAGTCACGGGTAATTGTCCCTAGGCGACAAAACACGTGTCGGCTGTATTTGTCCGGAGAAGTCTTCCAATCCGAAGACATACAAGAATAAATAACAAGAGAAAACCTACATATGTCTTGAAGATATTTTATGCTGAAAAATGTGCGTTTATATATTTTTATGTAAATTATTGTTGGACGTGTGCTGGGGATTTGTTTAATACCAAACATAACTCCACCATGGTGTCTCGTATGCATTGGGTGACTCTAACAGTGCGCACGCCCAGTGGATTAGATTTGTCCATACTAGAGTCCAAATGTGTGTTTAAATCTCCACCCCACAAGATGGCTGCATCCGGCCAAGTACGCAATATGTTGAGCATTTGTATAAATACCTGTGGCTCATCCACGACAGGGCCATATACATTAACAAATCGTGACCATTGATACTCCCAGCTTACCATGTCCCATAGCCCAACGCCCTTCATCGTCAGTATGGGTTGTGATTGGTGTAAATGGTATGCCTCTTTTACGCCAGGGGGGTAATTTTTTTTTTTTTACTTAAGAGAAATACGACGAGGATAGTTTAGATCCCGCCCATTTAAGCGCTATCTTAGCCTCAGTCGACTTAGTCAAGTGCGTCTCCTGTAGGAGAGCCAACTGAACCCCATGCCTATCTAAATAGGCAAACATTTGGCGAATCTATTTGGGAGTGTTTAACCCGCGGATATTCCAGGATAGGCATGTGTATTTATCGCCCATGACCAAATGCGAGAAATCCAAGCACAAACAAGTTGCAAAGCAAGGTATAAACAGGTGCAGTAATATGTTGACATTTTAAACAGTATGATGGTACAATCAAATTGAACAACCCCACATAAAAAACAGAGTCCCCACACCCCCACCCACTTTAGCAGTCCCAATATGCCAAAGTCATAGCCCAAAATCCCAACCTTCCCCAACATATAGAAGTAACTGTAAAACACAGTATGGGGTACACCCATTGGGGGACACAGAGGCACATCCAACTCCCAGATGAGTCAGGAGGGTGGCCGCCTAACGTAATCTTGGACTCCTGTGAGTAAACATCCATCCTAGTAAGAAGGAAATTTATAGTGGCAGAAGCCAAAACACACATTAACTATGACTCGCAATCAGAACAACAGCAATCAATGAATTTGTTCTCCTCTGAGCAGGCATCCCTTAACTGTAAAGGAAAGCGGTTATGTCCTGATACACAATGCAAATAAAACTGTAATATATATAAATGAGCACCATGTCAGCGGACATACGATAATGCTTAATCACAGTTACAGCCCACAACGTGCGTCAAGCATAACAATGAGCGACTGAGTCTCAGTGAACCGACAGTGTTACATCAGTGTCCCCAGCAGTGTCAGGGCTCCCACAACAACCATCAGAAATAAATTTGGGGGAGCCTGTTTTTTGCGGCGGAGGGATTTTGCAAACTCCATGGCCAGCTTAGAGCTGGTAAAAATCTTAGCCATGTCATCGGTGCCAATCCGAAGACGAGCTGGATACAGCATGGCATATGGGATACTTTCATTAAGCAGCAGTTTTTTCACAGTCTGAAATTCCTTCCGTTCAGATTGAACATTGGCCGTAAAATCAGGGTACAAAGAGAAGGTATTCCCTTGATAGGTGATGGAGCCTTTCTGACAGGTAATGCGAAGGACTGCATCTCGATCCCTAAAATTTAGTAAACGTGCAATAATTGGCCTAGGTGGGGTGCCCGGAGCCAGGCGAGCCGCCAGGGATCGATGAGCTCATTCGACAATTAGCAGATCAGCAAGATTTTCGGCACCGCAAATGGCACGAAGCATATTCTCCACATATGTTTCCGGTTGGCCTACATTTGTGGATTCTGGCAGACCCAAAATGCGCACGTTATTGCGCCGTGAGCGCGCCTCAAGGTCCTCGTTTTTAGCCTGAATGACTGCCAGAATTTTCGATGTCGGTGGTTTTGGCAGTGACCTGCTACAGCCCATCCTCGGCATTAGAGATGCGTTGCTCCGCCTCTCCAAGCCTGTCTGCTTGTTCAGTTTAGCTGACATGTGGTCCATGCGGCCATTGAGGGCCTCAATCTTACCATCTATGGACTGCAAGCTGGCCTGGATGGCGGTCAGGGTCTTTTCCAAATCAGTCGGGGCGCAGGGGCGGAGTCCAGCTCCGAGTCGGAGACAGCAGTGTGCGATGGTTTCCCCGACCCGCGCAATTCAAAATTAAGGCGCAGTGGATTTTATCCGGTTTTCCCATGTTAGCAGGGATGTGAGAGCACCAATGTCCGATTTTCAAGTAATCACCCACAACACTCCCGCACCTAAAAATACTGGTCCATCCAGCTGCAAGTACCCTCCGCGCAGGTTATCAGGCGTGTCCAGGGCAATCCATTATGCCATGTGATAGATACAAGCACAAAAAAGTTCACCCCACCTAGCCAAAGCAAAGGATCACTGTCCACTATCAAATAGCACCAAAGCACGATACACAGTACAATCCCCGCAGTACCAGTCTAGCGCACAGCGAAGGAGAGAACGTGGTGTGCAGGCGCAGTAGGGTTCCTACCTGCTATGTTCGCAGATGGGCGCCGCGAGACCCCAAAAGCCCGCCACCTCACTCCATGCCGGCGATGCCAAAGCAGCTTTGAATAGCGAAGAAATTCAAGGTGAGGCCCAGGTACCGCAGCGCAAGCACAGTAATTCCGATGCTCCGTAAGAGGCCCCCAGCGCTCAACACAAGCGGGGGCACTGCACGGTAGGCCTTCAAGGAAAAGGCAAGAGCGAGCAAGAGCAGAAGTCAGTCCACTAGGCCCAGGAGCTATGTGGCAGGCTCACTGTGATCGTGACCGGCTCCGCTTGATCCAAGCACCCTATTTGGTCCCCCCGCAGAAGCAGTTCCAGTGCGAACTGCTCGAGGCAGGGGGGCAGCCCCCCAGAAGCGGCAACTTCGATTGGGCAGAAGAAATCAGGCCCCGATCCCGCAATGCACCCAGGTCCGCACGGCTGCGCACCAGGCTCTACATCTGGCCAGCAATGAGGTCTCTTCATGGTGCGACGGTCCGGCACCAGCAACGCCCCACGAGCAGAGGCCGCGTGCAGTCCGGGCCCCAAGCCGGGCAGTCGGGTGAATCCTGTTGGCTGTCCGATACGCGGAAGGGTGCCGCAAGCAGACTCTAGCTCCGCGTGCACCTTACCCACTGCAGGGCTGTCGGGCATCTGTATCACACAGGCATGCACTCCGGTAGGGGGGATTTCAGCGAGCCCTCACCAGTAGTAGTAACTCCAGCTACTGGAAGCGATGTGGCGATCAGCGAGGGCACTGGATCAGTTCGGGAAAATTGTGGCGCCCCAGTCGCAGCAGCCGGGTCTCACGCGGCAGCCATGTTTCCTCCGGGCCTGTGTGATGGAGGTTGCTCCGCGGGAGCAGCAGGGGTCCCGTAAACAAGAAAACTACCCCAAATAATCGCACTGTGTGCAGAGGCATGCCACCATATGAAAAGTGGCTCAGATGTCACTAAGAGGAGCAGGATAATTAAAGGATGATGTCGGTGGCCGGCAGAGCTGCACTACAGTGGGGCCATCGTGCAGCGCACCAAGCCAAGCTCCATGCAAAGCAGTGGTCCTTATTTCCACCCGATAGGGTCTTCGGACCAGGCTGGAAGGTGATATAATGTCAAATGCTGCTAACATGTCCAGAATTACAAAGATGACGACAACCCCTCGTCTACCTGGCAGAGAGTGGAATCTGCAGCGACAACGAGCAATGGCTCTGTACTGTTACCACTTTTGAACCCATTCTGAGACTAATCCAAATGGTCCTGGGAAGTAATAAACTTAACCAACTCTTGGTTAATATACTTTTTTCTAGCATCTTAGCCAGTGAGTGCATTAGTGATATGGGGAGGGGAGGGGGGGGGGGGGTTTAAGGTCCTTTGGGTTTCCATTTCGTTTCATTTGCAAAGTAATGGCTATAGCTTCCTTCCTGAGACAGAAACTCCAGTTATTGATATCTGGTTGAAGTCTTTGACCAAAAAAGTCACAATCTGATCTGGAGTGAGTTGCAAACTTTTGGGTGCGCAAGGAAAGTCATGAGAACCAGATTTCATTTTCAAGAGATAGTGTTGAACTTGCAGAGACGAGATAGGTAGAAACAGACTAAAATGTGGAGGGATTCACGTCAGCAGATTCAAGAGAGGGGGCATGCCTATCTTCATTAGTGTTGAAATCTGAATAAATCTTCAGGATCTTATCTCTACAATAGACAGCAACTTTGTGAGCTTTCCATAAACATTGATCGGGCAGAGTAGAAAGCTCTTTTACCACCTTGACGATTTAATTAGAGTTCACTTGCTGATCTAATTTTACTAACATAGAAGGAAGATTTGGCAACGCCGATGGCACATTTGTAAATGAGCAACAAACTTGTATGCTTTTCTTTATCTTCCAAAGCAAGATTTGCCCTCCATTTATATTCTTACCTCCGACACTGCTGTTTAAGTCTTTAAGTTTGTCTGAGAACCAGGGAGCGGACGCTTTGGTTCTGGTACAGACCTTAGCTCTCACTGGAGCAACCTGATCTATTGTGGCCTTCATCCAATCTAATAAATCTTCTGCAACTAAGAAGAGAGGAACTTTGAGGATGGACAATTTTTTAATGGAGAACTTGAACATGAGGCCACTCCACAGCGACCTTAGCCAAAAACAACTTACTGGGCCTGCCTCTTTCTAAATGTTTTTGTGTCCATCAGTGCAGACTTGTCACACCTCAGGAAAGTTTTAATTCACAACATGCAGGTGCTTTAGTGGTCTGAAAAAAATATCTGCCTTTTAAAATGCCTACCGCTTGAAGCCTGAAAATCTGCAGTGGCGACATATCCTCAATGAATACCTAGGACATTGACAAGAGGCTGTGGTACATGTCAGGAAAACATTTTCGAAAACTTAAAAAGATAATGGAGCAAATTCTGTACGTGCGTCTGAAGAGCATGGAAAAAAGAATGAAATGAAAATAGGAGGTGGTGTCTTACATGGATCAGTGACAACACCAACAGCAGCAAAGGTGTCACCTAGCACCACTGAAGAGCAATTGTTAGGAAAAAAGTTTCTGGATCCAAGCTGGAGTCTGGAGTACATTCAAAGGTGAGAGATTTGCGAGAAGTAGCATCTATTACAAAAAAACATGATCTTAACTGTGCTCAACACTTGAGTTGTGCTGTCCGAATCACCATCACTAACCCATCATAAAGAGGTATATGAACAACAAAGCACTTTATAGAAATAACACATTTGCAGGCGATGGCTTGAAAGGCATTCAGAAAAATATATTTTCACAAATTTCAGGAGTGCAGCTGCTTATGGCACAGCCTGGTGCCCAAGGAAAGTTCTGTAGTGCTGCAGTAACACTCCAATGGGAGATGTTCCTTGAAACATATGCTAGAAACAAGCAGACATTTAAGGGAAAATACTTATTTATATATAAACATACACTAAATGTATATTGTGAGAAAAGTGGATTATTACTTAGGGTGGTTGTGAGGCCTCACTAAGTAATAATGTCACTTATCTGTGGCAGGTCCAGTCAGGTTTCTTTAAATCAAACCAAAGCTCACTCCTGGGTAGCTGTGGCACAGAACAGTCAGGCTTAGCTCAAAGGAAAACAATTGTAAAGAATTTGCCAGTAACTAAACAGTCAATAAATAAGGGACACAACACAATAAAATCCTCACTCTAAGTTATAAAGACAGATGTATTTTTATCTTCAAATACACACCAAAACAACAAAAATCTGATGATGGGAACCATTTACCTTTCTTGTAAGGTTTCCATAAGTTACTGCCTTTTGCTCCAAAAAGTTTGGAAAGGTTTTAAAAAGTTAGTAAATCCCTGCTTTTCACTCTTAGCAGCAGTCTATGAACCTCGAATACGAAAGTCTGGAGTAAACTCAAAGTTTCAGGCGGACTATGATGTAGGTCGGAGATTGATGTGGGCACTGGGGTCATCCAGATCAAGATTCTACTTTCACACTTTAAAATGTTTCGGGTTCTTTTTCTCCTCCATGGGGAGGTCAACGAAGTCCACCTTGTGACTCGACAGATCTGCGAAGTACAGGGCTCCAGGGACACCTTGGTTCTCAACGATGTTCAAGGCTATCAACGAACCAGTAACAAGCTGTAGTCTATGAGTCTTGGACGAGGTGTTTGAAGAATGTTCGCAATATGTTGCAGTTTTGTGGTGAGAAAGAGTTCACTCTAGAACTAGTCACTGGTCCATGACCTGAGAGGTACCTCCTGGGGGCTAAGACTTGATCTTTCCAGTTCACCAACTGAGTCAAGAGCAAGTCCTGGGCAACCTGGCCAGCTGGATACTTTGCAGGTGCAGGGCTTCTTACGTCTGTGTCCCTGAAACATAACAGAGGAATAGCCAACTAACCATTGCAGTACACTCACTGGATCGTAGCACCAGTTGGAGAAGGTCCAGCTCTTGGGTTCTCTCTCCATGGGCTCAACAGGAGGAGAAGCCCTTCTCTTTTAGAAGTCCTATCTAGGAGCAGCAGGCGTGGTCTTCCTCATGGAGCTTTTCTTTAGGAGGTTCACAGGTTCATCAGGTGCAAACCTACTGTAATTTCCGAATCTTGAGGTGTTCTGAGGCTGGAAGCCAGGGATGTAAATTTGTAAATGTAAATTTGATACTTGTATAGCGCACTACTCACCCGCAAGGGTCTCAAGGTGCTTGTACGAATACTGCTGTGGAACCCATCCTGGCTTTCCCTGTGAGGCGTCCACTCCTGGGCACCCCCAAGGTGGAGGCCAGGTATCCTTAGCGTTGTGGTGGCCATTGTGGAGATTAAGCAAGCTATTGCCCAGAGTTGCAGAGTGGGACTCCATGATTGGAATAGGCACCGAGGCGAGAATTATCAGGTCCGTGGAATTTTTGAGCCCAAGACCCGCCGAGGCGGGGAATTGAACCCTGGTCCCGGGCTAGATCTCTGCATCGGGTCTGTCGCTCTAATCATTGAGCCACGTTTAGACAATTTTTAGTTTTTGGGACAGGAGAACCCACTAGCCAATGGAGGCTATAATTTCCATGGGGCAACCATAATCATGTTTACATCAATTCCTATGAGGTTGGCACTAAGCAATCCACAGTGAGCACTTCACAGCTCTTGGCAGAAGGGCAGCAGGCTGTCTCGGGTGAAAACTGCAGTAGTTAATCAGAACGGCTACTAGAACCTGGGGGCAAAAAAGTGGGGACTTTCTAAATTCACCTTTGCATTAAAAGTTACTTTAAATCAGACTCCCACCATTAGTCAAATTTAACGCACCAATTAATTTGATACCTTGAATCACTATATATGGTGGTCCCAAATGGAAGTTCTCATATAGCGCGAAGGCTAGTGAAAGGTGACACCCCATGTTAGCCAATGGGACTACTGGCCTTACTACAGTGAAGACAACAATTTTCAGTTTTCACTGTCAGGACATGTAATGTTTAAATTCAACATGTCCTTTTAAAACATTTATCACTGAGCCTTGTAGGCCTTCGCTTGGGGTGACTGATAAATATTAAAAAGGAAGGTTTTGACATACAAAATGATTTATTTCATCATGTCCGGTTGGCAACCTAAAAGCTGCCCAACTAGGCTGCAATGAAAAACCTAGAGCCATGTTTTCACTTTGCCACTGCCGTTGGGACTTAATCAGTGCGCCAGTCCACTGGTGACGTTTAACTTACTAGTACTGGGTACACGTGGTACCATATAAAGGACTTCTGGGAAGTGCTTACTTTGTAAAAAAAATATAAGTGCCAGGGCTTTCGTCATGAGGTTACTGCCACTTGCACCTCACATTGCCCGTGCCATGCTGCAATGATAGTATCAACATAACTACTAACATTCACATTCCTACAAGTGAAACAATTCGGACTATTTCAGGCCCCCAAAGCTATAAGAATGGCTTGGGCGGCTGGTCAAATTAGCCAGACATTGCCACCTTGTGGCAGGCTGTCACAAACGCCAGTGCTGACAATTAAGTGCTGGTGCCGAACACTAGCAACCACTGGCTCAAATACGGCACTGCTTAGAGGGAAGTTAAATATTCGAATCGGGTATTAGCCAATTACACAGTTCACTTTAAGAGTCAGAGCACATGCACTGGGGCCTAGTCAGCAGGGGCCGGTGCACTTAGAGTTGAAAAACCAGCAGCATCAGTTCACAAATAGAGGGATGACCATGCAAACAAATTCCTTTCCTTACATACATGCAAGCCCATCTGGGGGGTGTGGAATTATATTCACACTTCACTCCCCTGCTCTTTGTAACTAGTAATGTGATAGAAAAAATACCCATCATACAACAAATATTAATAAAATAAAGAAATGGCATAACACTTGCAACAGCTCCAGCATTTTTTTTTTTTAATCAAATAAACAAAATCATACCAACCTTGGGGATGGCCTCAGTTAATGCGTAGCTGGCTTTGTCACTGATCCACACTTTTTCCTTTGCTGCCAGGTTGGAGCAGATGGCTTGCAGAACCTGCAGAACAGACTCGTAGGGCTCCACCTGGATCTTGAACTCAGCAGCTGGCGGCGAGTCAAGGAGCAGATGCTGTCTAACTGCAGAGTCATTCATGCGATCACCATGGATAAACAGCCTGGAAGAAGTATTGAAATATATTTCTGTTAACAAAGCATAACATGCATCTAAAGCTGCATCTAGAAGAGAAACATCCGCCTTTATTTAAGGCTTCTACTCACACCCTGATGAATTGTTCCTATGAGACTTTTGAGATACCTTCCCTGTGACAGGTTTGCATAGGTGGTGACAGAAGCGAACTCAACTGGAAATAACTTGGTCTGAGGGACATTTGATAGCAATCTAGAGAGATGAATAAACCTCTGCCCTTAACATTAGAGAAACTCACAGCTAAAAAGTGAAAAGGTCTGTGCTAAAATTTGTAAATTATCCTCCCAGCAACAATAGTAACTCAAGCTTCACATACGTCACGTTGTCTCACAGTAGATTATGCTAAGCACCATGCCCTAAGCAACCTCAGAGGCTGCAGCATTTATAATTACACTAGGCATGACACAGGCTACTTCACCAAGAACTTCAGAGAGTTGGAATTCTTTGGAACCAGCAAAGGCGTAGCTGTGGGGGAGGGGGGTGTTACATCCCCCTAATAAATATATTTTCTGATAAATAGTTGGGTGTTGTGCGATGTCACTAGGATTTCAGCAAGAATATTTACATACACAACAAAATCGCACACACACTCTAGCGCTCTGCTTTAAAAGTCGTCAAAAATAGTTATTTTAGAAAATCCAGTGTTTTCTCTCTTAGTACTCCTACGAATCCGCATTCTTCTCCTTTCCCACTAGCCCCCGTGTTTCCAAAATATCAAAAAGGGCTCATCCTTGAGGAAGAAAAAGCCTCAAGCTGGTAAGGAGCAATTTCTCGTGCACGAGTAACAGCGCGGGCCTTTCTCATGCTTACCAGCGCTGCGCTCTGGCTTTTGCCAACAAGCATTACAGTGCACGCAGAAAAAAACACATACACCTTATAAAAGTGTTCTACTACGCCACGCTTCGTGCAAGAAATAAACGTTTTCCAATGTCACTCAATCCACAACACAATTAATGAGGGGCATAAAAGTGATTTGTCTAAACCTCACGGTGCGCCAAGCTCGATTCTCAACTCCTTGTTCTGAACCTACATGCCAGCAACGTTTACTGAGATACGAGAAAAGCATCTACGATAACCACTTGCATTTTTTTCTAGGGTAGACATTATATAGTGTAAGAAAATTATATACCTGATTGTGTCGGTTCCTATGATAGAATAGGCAAAAAACAAGGGGTTGTACTCTATGTCGGAGCCGCGGAGGTTGAACAGCCCTAGATAAAAAAAAACACAAAAAGCCTTGTTGAGTTTTCAAAGTAATAAAGCAGAATATGGAAATTGGAGTGAATTAAAGAGTAGTTGCATGAAAGGGAAAAGAACTATATTACAGAAACATAAAGGGAATGGGGACTGTGGTAGTCATAACTCAGAATGAAAGAAAGGTCATTTATTTGTCCAAATGAACGGGGTCGAATAACTGTCAAGTTACATCGTTCACTTGCAGTACATCTATTCCATCACACGATGGCGCCAAAAGCTAGCCTATTGAAACATTTAACAGGTACGGAAATGTTTATGCACTTCTCATGATTCAGAATGCTTTGTTTCGTTATTTAGAACTTCTTCTCAGATAATCTAATCCACAGACCCATCTCCTCACAACATTTTGGAATTCATGGCATCCTTTGAAAAATGTGCTGGGGAGAAGCAGGCAGTGAGACAGGTGGGGGTCGCAGGGCTTGGGTAGTTTTAAACTGCGCAAACAAGACCCAACGAGTCAGAGTGCTGTACATTAGGGGAAGTAAATACTGCATACACGAGAACAGAAAGAACAAAAACAATTTAAGCAGGTTTAACCATATAAACAGTTTGATGCAGTGGTTCTTAACCTGTGGTCTAGGGACCCCCATATTGAGTTCCATTAATGATAAAGGGGTGATTACGAGTTTGGCGGTCCGCCAAATCCGCGGTGCCGGGTGGCTTCCGCCGCACCAGCGGTTCGCCTGCTCTATTTTTAGTTTGACGGTCAGACCGTCGCAGCCTTGCTGCAACCGCCGGGGAACCGCCGTTCCCCGGGAGTGTTGCAGCGGTGGGAGGCAGTAATACGCTGGCGGTGCCATTAGTAAATTACGAGTTCCCGCACTCCCAGCCTGGTCAAGGCAGTGAGCCCAAATATAGACATTCAGCAAACATAGGCCCACTGTGAATAATGCAAAAATATGAAGAAAGAATATACATGCAATACATACAATCAAATATCACAAAACAAGAGAAATTCCAACGCATTGACAATACAGTAATAAAATAATATAGTTATACACCAAGTCAAAACCACATACAAAAAGACAAAACTCCGACACGCGTTTCGGAACAATACAACATATACATAGTTCCTTCTTCAGGGCATAGACTGTGTGATACGTTCAATTTTGAGGGGCCTTCTGTGTGAAGTGAGGAAACCACCGGATATGTGGTATAAGAGCTCACAAGGAACAAAAATTACATCTGCGGGAATAACAAGGCAAGGATAAAAAAATTATAAAGCTTTATTTAAAAGAATAAAGTCAGAGCTTGACATAACCAAGAAGTTAACCAACAGGAGAGGTTAAGTAAAGCCATCTACCAGTGCAGGGAAAAATAGACCAGACTTCAGAAGACCTAGGTAGCCATAGTCCGTCAACCATGTGAAAAAGCACCTCGGAGGGTGAACAATGTGAATAGTAGGTAGATAAGTTAGGTTACCGAAAGGCAACAAGCCCGCAAGACTGAAAGAAAAAGTATATACTTATATGATAGCTAACCTACTCAGAATGACAGAGGCTTGAGGGGGGTAGCAAAGGTTCCTACCCTTGGTGTCATCAAATACTCGTGACAGGAGATTCAGTATATATCTAAATAAGGCATACATACACATAGGCAAAATTAAGCACATGGTCCGGGTAGAAAATTAAACAGAATCTAAGTCTGTTTAATGAAAAATAAAAAATAAATAATTGCCAAGGGTTATGGTAGGCGAAGCGTCAGAGGATTCTTGGTAGATGGCAGGGTCAAAAGTGAGGAGTGCCAAATCGGATGAATGCGGAGCAACTGAAAGCAACTAGTTTGAGCAATTCAACGCAAAACAAAATAAACGGTCAAACAGAATGCCATCATTGCTATCAAAGGAGGGAACATCAACAAAGGGTGTGAGAAATATAGACAATTGTGGATGATAATCATGTATTAGTAAATAGAAAGAAGTGACTCTCAGACTAGAAAACAGAATAAAAATAAGGTACTTACAGGCAACTTCATCCAGGGCCGTCACTACAAGCCAAGGAACTTTTCTTTCTGACATTTTTGTACGCAAGGCTGTTATCTTCTCCTTCCATGATAAACCTATAATTAAGAATGTGGGACACATTTACTACAGCAGATAGAGCCATGGTTTTTGGGCTTCAGTACTCCCCAAAAAGATTTTCTAGTGATCCCTAAAATATACAAATGTGGTCCTCTGCTGGTTTCTTTTTGGCTACTTACTGCACAATAAGTGATTAGCGGAATCTGCCAAGACATTTAACATTATCCCTGTGTTCGAATTAAATATATTTCTCACCCCAATCCAGCGAACAAGTGTACTAGAAATACCAATGAATTACATCAGTGTTTCTTAAACCTTTGACTATATGGAGCCCCACATAATCATTCTGAAATGGGGGACACCCACTGAATCATTATTGGAATCTGGGGACCCCTAATGAATCATTACTGGAAGCCGGAGACCCTGGTCTAAGCAATTTCAATGAATTGAACAGCAAAACAATACATACAAATAATACTGCAACAAGCATTCATCAAACAAATAAGCAAAAGATGAAATATCTTAATTCACAAATACACATACAAAAAATAAAACATTTGGTTTAAATGGGAAGGTTGGAGCTTTACTAAACATCAATTGAGGCCTGTTTGCTGCACTTACACACTGCTCCCACAAATCAATCTGAGGATACCAAGTTCATTATTTGCCTCCAATTTCCAGTTCCTTCATATTTACTAAATGTGGTACAATGGTCAATTTATATTTTGCTTTTTTATGTATATACACATTATTTCTATTTCTATTTAGGGAGTATTGTAAAGCGCTTGGTGACGCACAGCGGCGTGTCCCCGCGCTAAGGAGCGGCTGCTAACTGGAACCTACAGAAGTGGAATACTTTACTGTTCGAATAGTGTAGTTTTGAGCTTGGCTCTAAAGATTAGTTCAGATGGTTCGAGACGCAATATTAAGGGTAATGTGTTCCATCTGACGGCTGCAAGGTACCTAAAGGATCTTCCGCCCATCCGTGCTCTGGACACCTTGGGGACAACAAGGCGTCCCGAGCCAGAAGATCTGAGGGAGCGGGACGGTTCATAAGGTGTCAGCAGTCCTTTCAAAGGGAGAGGAGACCTCCCGTTGATGATCCGATGGCACATGCAGAGTGCTTTGAAATCAACCCTACTTCTGATCGGGAGCCAGTGCAAGGACCGAAGGGCCACCGAGGATGCGGCTCTTCTGGGTAGTCTAAGTACTAGCCTAGCAGCGGCATTCTGTAGGACCTGTAAACGGCTCAGATTCTTCTTCGGAGTCCCTAGATAGAGGAGGTTGCCATAGTGCATCTTTGAGGTGACTAGTGCATGCACAAGGGTTTGACGGGCCTTTACAGGTAAAAACTTCAATTATTAATCTATTATTACATTTTATAAGCAGCAACATAACAGATGTTGCAGATCTCCAGGCGTCCCCAGACCACAGGTTATGAACAGCTCAATGAAAACTTTCGTAGCTATCATAAAGGAAAGTTTCAATGTTATTAAGGGCTCCGAGGGGAGCATTATGCCATTGTTTCTTCACTTTAATCAACAGCAGCCATTTAACAAGCTTTAGCATACAAACTACCATTCCAATGAAACCTTGGGAACGCAATAAAAAAAACAGTAACATCCAATGAGAGAACAGTCCCAAGTATCAACCAATCAACTAGTCACAATCCATAACATAGTCTATCATCTGTGTCCCCATGGCCTCTTTCGTTGTGTGAGTCCAGCCGTTGCACCATCCTCACACGCCCCGTTTACCCATCTCCATGCCTACAACAGAAAGGGCAATTTTAGCAAGAGACCAAGATTAGGGCTAACACCTGTGAAAAAAACAATATTTTAGGCAGCGGAGAGCAATACAAACTATAGGCACATAAGGAGCAACTTAACATAATGACAACCACTGAGCATAACAAAAAACTCAAAAGTTACTAGTCACAGGAGGGGCAGTCAGATCATGGTTAATAGAATTGAAACTTTCCGTGACGATAGCTATGAAAGTTTTCATTCTATGTCAGGACTGGAGATGATTATGCTACTTTAAAGCTTGCTCATAACCAGGTGAGCCATATCCAATACCGGTTTAAAATAGAACCGCTTAAAGGTAGAGTCCAAAGACCAATCTGAGGCATTGAGAATATCCTTTAATAGGGCACCTAAACAAAAAGTCTTCGATGCCCTTGCCCCGCGTGCCAAATGGGCTCCAAAAAGTCACAAATCAATACCTGCCACCTGCATCACCAGGCAATTTTGAGAAAAGATAGTGAATATGTGGTTTCCTTAAAGCGATGAGTAGTTGGGGCTCACCCAGAGGGTGAAGTTCTGTGGACATATCCTCATATGCCTCAAGGCATTGCACTACACACAACTTACGGGAGTCAGGAAAAGCCGGATAAGAAATGACCCTGGGGTTACATTTTGTTCGGTAAAGCGTGAAGGTCCCTCCTGATGATGAAAAGGTTGGGTTAATGATATCCAGGGCCTGCACATTAGATACCAGTCTACAGGAGATCAGGCAAAGTAGCATGGGTAGTTTGGCCAAAAGCTCTTTTCTAGACAAATAAAACAGTTGGTTTGCCATTACAAGAAGAGATTAAGCACCTGATTGACATCCCAGGGTTCTGGGGGAAGGGACAGTGTAATGCCCCGTAATAGGCAGCATACAAAGTGATGCTTCCCAATCGGAGATCCTTCCACCGGAACATGTTCAACTGAAATTGCTTAACAGAAGGTTTTGACTGACTGATATGCCAATCCGTCCGCGGCCAACTGTGCCAGAAAATTAAGGGCAAGGACATGGGCTCGAGGCTCCATCACAAACACCAATGGGTTCATCTAAGCAAGGCTGATCTGTATCGTTAGACCGCTCCGTCGGCCAAGGCCTTGGACAAGAATTCCTTAGCCGTATTTGAAAGGCCTGGGACTGATCATCGTCCCCTGTCATCCGCCACGCCATGAGTGACAGTGACCCCTCCAGAATCAACAAATGGGAAGCTGATCCAGATCGAGATGCTAAGAGGTCCACTGAGAACGGCCCCCACCACTCCTGGAGGGTTGAAATCACTAGTGCATGGAGCTTCCTCAGGCTGGAATGCTGGAAGTTACGGGATTGAAAAATCACCACCCGATTAGCTTGAACAGGTAAGTACTCGAGATCTGTTGATCCAGACCGTACTGCCAGAAACTGGTCGCAAGGTCGGAGAGAGCCTTGGACCGGGTGCCTAGTAATCTCTGTTCATGAAGAGACCACAAACCTCCTGTGCAAAATTCTCCACATCCGGTGCCCCAACCTGATCTGCTGGCATCAGACTCTAATACAATATCCAGAGCAGAACCGAAAATCGGTCTCCCATTCCAAGTGTCCATGTTGGCTAGCCACCAACGGATGTCTTTCTGCACCTCCTTGGAAACAGTGACCACCTGAAAATAAGTGAGACCCTTGTGTAGGTGTGCGGCTTTCACCCATTGGAGGGCTCAGTGGTGGAGGGGTCCCGGGAAGATGGCCTGGATGGGTGACAACAGAAGACCCACTAGACGAGCAACCTGCCTCCGCGAGTCCCACTGTCCGGCTAGGGCACGTCGCAACTCGTGATGGATCTTCATCACTTTCCAAGACGAAAGGCTCAGGGTAGCCTCGATAGAGTCGATCACAAAGCCCAGAAACTCTGTCTTCTGAGATGGAACCAAAAAGGACTTGGCCTCTTTTATGACACACCTTGCATGGACATTGGGTAATCAAAAGGATGTCGTCGAGGTAGACGATCATGCGTATTCCCCTGCACCTTTAGGTACTCCACAGCAGGTTTGAGTACCTTCTTTAAGCACCACATGGCGGAGAAGAGGCGGAGTAGTGAACTTGTAGGTGTGGTGGCGCACAATAATTGAAGGAACCTCCTGTGAGAAGGGAACATTGAAATGAAGGAATAAGCATCCTTGAGATCCAGACGCACCATCCAATCCAGGTATCTCAGTACATTCCATAGGAGGTGGATCCCCTCCATCTTGAAATGACAATTCACAAGCCACTCGTCAAACTCACGTAGGTTGATGACTGGCTGCTGACCCTAGTCGACGAGAAAGATGTTGCTGGGGAAGTGGAGTTGAAACAGAAATCCCTCCTTTGGCCAGGAGGGAAGCAACTTCCTTGTCCACCAGGACGGCCTCATGTGCCGAAAACTGCTTGGGCTGCAGACGGCCGTCCTGCCTGGGAGAGCCATAGAACTCTACTGAAAACCCCAGCACGGTTTGCAGGACCACGCATCCTTTGTGATATAAGTCCAGGCCAAAAAATTGGCCCCCTACTTTTAGAAGGGCGAACACTCACCGGGACTGGCGGAAGCACCTGCCCCTCTTCCTCTGGCACGTCGCCTTCTTGTTGGGTAAAAATTGGCGAATCGGGCCTGGTCTTGATATTGGCCTTGCTGGGAGTCTTGACTTCTGGGAGGATAGGGAGCGTTGAGGTGGCCGATCCAGCGGCCCATACCCCAACCGGCACCGTGGGAAACACTTTCTTAATTGAGGACTGGGCCTTGTACAAGGAGGTGAATTTGTTTATGAATTTTCCAAAATTCTTTGATATAGGGTTCCCAAACAGCTCTGCTTGCGCTATGGCCCCAGCTTCAGAGTCGGCAAAGTCCCCAAGCTTGGGGTCGACCTTTATCAACAAGCAGCAGTGACACTTCATCAGCAACGCACAGTTAGCGTTGCAAAGAAAAATGATCGCCCGTTGGGCCCACCCCGACAGCCCCTCTGGGGAAATTAAGGAGCTGGATGGCTTGGCTTCTTTGGCCATGTCCAGCATCTTAGTGAGAGGGCCGAGGGCATCCAGGAGTGTGCCCTGGCACGCTTGCCAGGACCTATTGATCCCCTTCTTCGGGTCTTTCATGAACTTCTGCAGCAAAGTGGCCACTCGGGGATGGACGAGGGCACTTGGCTCTGAAACAATTGCGGTTTTCCTTCTCCAGCGGGTTCCGAATGTGACCCACCACATAGTTCACAACTTTGTCGGACACGGCCCACTTGGAAGACCGGGGTGGAAGATCTTGTCGGGGTCCAACATATCAGAACTGACCCCCAGGCTATCAGAGGCAGCAGGCAGGGGTTGGGAGAAGGGAAGCCATGGGTGTGAGGGGCCAGCCCCATCATCTCCTATGATTGTCAGCAACAGGACGGCCAGGGACCCGGGGTTACGGTTCCATGAATAAACCCGCAGGGTCCCAGGAAGGAGGTAGAGGGGTGCACAACTGAGGAGAGTAGTTGGCCTAACGGCTAGGGCGGTCGACCTCGAATCTAGGGAACCTGGTTCGAGTCTCGGCAAAGACGCTGAACATCCTGTGATTCTGGGCAAATCACTTAATCTTCCCGTGCCTAACAAAAATGAATGAGTCCTCGTGTAACGTAACTAGTGATATGTAAAGCGCTCTGATACCCGATACCGCGTCATGTTTGCACTATATAAAACTCCGTAAAAAGAAAAAAAGGAAAGCCTGCTTCAGTCTGTCAAAGCATCAAGGTCAATGCCAGCCTCGCGGTGACATTTCGCTGGTGTAGGATCAGACCCTGAGGAGGTCCTCAAGGAACCATGGGGCGCTAGGGATCTGGCAGAGTCCCTGCCATTTAGCACAAGCCTGCGCAATCTAAAGGGAGCGGTGCTCCTCTAAAGGAGCCATAGCCTCAGACAGGGCCCTGTAAATAGATACATCCACGGCATCATCAAATTCATCATCCCAAGGGAGTGAAGCGAGGGGATCCTCTTCCCTCTGATCATCATTCACAAATTCCATTTGAAACGAGGAAGCACAGTGCAGCTAACAAAACACAACAATATTGCGCTCTAAGCGCTGTCTCAGGGGTCCAGGTATTATGGGCAGGCACAGCATTGCAATACAATCAGGGATAAGCGCACCAAATATTTGTGTGGCCCAGGGCTATGATTGAGGACCCAGGTAAGCGCAGGCAAAGCGCTGCTATAGTGGGAGGCTGGGTGTCAGCCAAACTCAGGTGGATCCAGGCCCGGGGACACCTCACCCTGGTGCACTCTTTCTTAGGATTGTCTACGCCTTCAAGAGTGTCCCCACAGGTCAGAATCACCTGTACTATGAATATGGACCCTCGTGGGCATGCAGCACTCCCGTGCAAATACGGACCCTGCACTTGCAGGCTGTCAGCAAACAGAATTGAGCGGCTCGATTGGCAATACAGACCCCACTGGGGGAGTCACCTCTCCAGGCGGCAAGGATCTGGTGGACCGTCGGCGCCCATCTCCTATACCGCTATGAAGGGAATTCGGAGATCACGCCGCAGCCTGACAGTCACGTCAGCAAACGCCACCAAACAGCAGGAGGACCACACTGCGAAGCCGCATTACAGATCGGCCGTGAAGGAGAGCAAAGCGTTCCCGCAGTCAGAAAACAAATATCGACAATAAACGCTCACATTAGCAAGTATTGGCAATAAAAGCTCACATTAGTAAAGTAATTATACCAGAAACAGTACATAATACATTTCCCACTTTTCAGAGAGGAGAGAAAAAAAAGGGCATGTATCTCGGCTGCAAGCAGCGAAGAAAGAGGTCAAGGGGACACAGATGATGGCCTAAGTTATGGATTATGACAAGCTGATTAGCTGGTACTTGGAACTCTTCTCCCATTGGATGTTACTGTTTTCTTTATTGCATTAACAAGGTTTCATGGAAATGGCAGTTTGTTTGCTAAAACCTGAGAAATGGCTGCTGTTGATGAAGTCAAGAAAGAATTGCATAATTCATGCCTCCAGTCCCGACATAGAATTTGATCTCATGGGTCTCAACCAACTTTTTTTTCTGTTTTTTTTTTTTTTAAATCCTCCAACATCTTGAGGGATCCAATAGCCAGGATAAGAAAAACCAAGGACGATGTGCTCCTCAAAACCTTTTGTACGGGATCAGGAAGGGGGCTACATAACTACTACCCATAGATTGTTTTCATAGAAACCAACAACGTAGAAAGTGACACTACTTGTGGGTTTTATCGAACTTATCAACACTTTTCTATATTATTGGTGGTGTTTTAATATGTATGTAAATGACAAATCTAAGAAAAGAGAAAAGGAAAAAAGACACCACTAACACGGATATAAATAAAGGGGTGCCGAATTTCATTAAGCCCAACAAAGACTCTTAAAATCACATTACTTCGAGCTTTTTGTGCAGTTAGTAATATGATACGTTTATGCACATATTAGCTCAACTGTGCTTATTTCAGAACAAAAAGCATAGGGTGAATGCTTACTCGTTTCCAAGTGATAAGACTCATTTGCCATTCTTTAACCTCCTGACATCGGTAAGCTCTACAACCGAATGCTCTCTTACATCACTGTGTTGGAGGAATCATCAAGTTCCAAATCCAACCTCTTCAGGCACGTTGGTAAAGGAATGTTTTCTTCGATGAATTCATTTTATTCATTGTTTTGGGACCTCTATATGAAACTAGTTAGTTACATGTGACTAGTTCTTCAGTATTGGCATCTTTCATGACTTCACATGCTTGAATTATTACCCGTCACCATGGTGGGAATCAAAAGGATTTCAGACAGCAATAAGTATTGTTAAAAAAGCCATTGGCCTAACAACAGTGCTTGCTTATTAGCACCTTCACATCATTATAAAGCACCCAAGCCTCAGTCAATCAGGTGAACGCACCAGCACTCTCACTCCCCCATCTATGTCCCTAATGCTTGTATTACAAAGCACAAGTGGAAGGGTAGCAAACACTGAGCCCTTGACCGGGGTGGAGGGTGGGTCACTTGGGAATCTATGAAAGATAGCAATGCTGGAGAAAGAAATATTATCCTGCAACCATCTTATTGTAGCTTGCAATGCTGTAGGTTTACATGATCATCATAATCATGCTATCTAGGGTTGGGAACAGAAGTTTGCAAGTTGTTTTTCCTCTCACAAATCTACGGTCTCAAGATATCTAGTGACTCCTCCCTTGTCCTATAATGCACCAGGACAAAGACACTGCCTCAGATTCACCACCCGTTCCCCAAATGGGTATTTAAGTAGAGTATAGTGAAGCAAGAAGAACATTTAATTTAATGTGCTTAGTGATTAAGTATTGTTAAGCAACTTGGATCAAAGTTCACTTCGGGGATTTGGAAGGGCGCCCTAAAGGTACAAACAGTTGATTACAGGGGCAGCCTTTCCCATAAGTGGTAGTTAGAGAGTAGATGATACAGATGTTTGGAACAAGGTTCTAAACAAATTCTGGTCAAACAAAGCATCCTGATGGACTTGAATATCCACAGAATAGTTCTTGATGAACATGTTGTGATGACCATGTAGCAGTGTTACAAAATGTCTGCTATGGGAATATTTACCAAATACGCCATGGCAGCTCCCTTCATTCGGGTGGAATGTGCGTTAGGCACTACAAGCAGGGCATGATTAGCTTTAGCATTACATGGTTGTATACACCTAACAATGCATCTGGCAATGCCACCCTTAAAAACTGGATTGCCAAAGTGTGGTATCTAAAAGCACCTAAGAGCTGCTCTGTTTCATGGATGAATTTTGTTCTGTCACTGAAGTACATTAGTGCCCTTTTGACAGCTAGTGTGTGTAATGCCCTTCTGCCTCTGTTCCCAGGACCGCAAAGAAGATGTGCAACTCCACAGACTGATTTACATGGAAAAGGGAAACAACCCTTTAAAGAAATTTTGACATTACACGTAAGCAATTTTGTCTTTATGTATTGTAATAAATGGCTATTATTCCTTGCAGCCCACTGGCTGTCCTTCATGAAGTGACTGCAAATAGGAAGGCAGGCTTCCACAACAGAAATTGTATTGTGTAAGAGCGCATTGATTGAAGCGGAGGCCCCATAAGTCTTGTTAAGATTACTTTAAGTTTCCAGGAAGAGGCCAAAGGAAGCTTTGGCCTTTCAAACATGTATTTTGAATAGAGATAGTGTTTTCTGTTTAGTATGCTGCAGCTATGCGACTAAGTGTAAGTGAATAGAAGTGTAACATAACTTGCACTATTATTTTAAGTGGATCTATCATTTTTCAGTAATATTCAAATGTTTCTACTTTGTGGCATAGCAAGTCTGAGTAGAGAGCTTGCATGCCTCATGCACAATTAACATACACTCCTGAGGGAGTCTGAGGTACTCAAACTTTAGTACCTCAGGTGTCAAATCGCTAGGTGCGTTTTCTAGAAGTATGCATGTCTGAGCTCACTCAGAGGCTGAGCGAGGAGGTGTAGTCTGAAGAAAAGTGTGAGCAAATATTCCTGACCAACTCATCCACAGCACATTGCCCACTGGCCTAGTTGTGGGTACATGGTAGTAAATGTTTGGGCATTTTGCGTTTTCCGCAGTGGCAAATAGATTATGGTTGTGCCCCATTTCTGAAAAAAACTATGAAATACGTGGAGACTGGTCTTCTACTAGTGGGATTGTGAATGTGTCCTGCTTAACAGGTTCACTAAATTATTGTTCTCAGTGGCTGTCATGCTGTCAGTGTTTACGAGGCCTGTTTTACTTCTAATGAGAGAGTAAAATGCCCTGAGCAGCAAGTACTGAATTGCTGTCAGTTCCAGGTAGTTGGTATGAAGATCCTGTTGCTATCACATATGGGTACCCAACACATTCATGTGCTTGGGATGTGCTCCTCAACCTATGAGTGAGTGAGAAATCTCTGATAATGGTCACCAGCAACAAGTTTGTGTTGTTCTACTACTAGAGGGTGTTCTGAATCCTGGGCTCCTGGGCTCAAACTACACTATATATGGTCAATGACCATTGCCTGTGACCACTGCCTCATCAGCCATTATAGGTGAAAGGAAGCATGTGCAAACTTGCGTGCAGCACTATTGCTGTACAAGAAGTTATCATTCCCAATAATTTCATTACTGTAAGCTTACATGATGGCTGAAAAAGAGCTAACAGCTTTTGAAATGCCATCACTCTCGCACAAATTGGGTATGCTTTACCTGTAACCGAGTTTAACACTGCTTCTGGGAACAGCTGTTATCTTCCTGGGACTCTGGAAGAAACGTTTTCATATTGTCTGTGAACCCTAGTCAGTGTAACAGAGACATTGTTGCCAGAGTGTGTGCTATGCATTGTTTTTGGCTGCCATTGTTCATCAGCCATTCATCCAGATTTAGGGAAGACGTGAAGAGAATCTCTTCTCAGATGTGAAGCTACCAGCGCTAGTCATTTGATAAACACTCCCGGGGCTATAGTGATGTGACAAATATATGAGAATGTGGAAGTAGGTGTTGTTGAAGTGGAGGGTTCCATATGGTTATACAATCTTTAAAATGTGCCATTACCACATGTTAATTTTACAACACAACAGTGACCACATAGGTAACTAACTACCACACTTCACAACGTGGCACTTTACCATGCAGGTAAGTATATTTTTAAGGAGCTTGAAGGGGTGTAAGGGGTTTTAAGAGTTTAGGAATTGGTAAATTAAGGGTAGGGGGCAGTAAGGAGTTTCTAGGATACAGGGGTGGGTAAGGGTAATGGTACAGGGTTTTAATGATTCAGGAATGGGTAGGGCAGGAACGAATCCGGAATAGGGTAGTAAGGGGTTCTTAGTATTCATGATAGAGAATGGTTACAGGGTATTAAAGGGTCTTAGGTTTTAGGGATGGCTAAGGGTACACATAGTAAAGTGTTATTAGTGTTTATAGGGTTTAGGCAAGGCTAAAGGATTGGGTTGTAAAGGGTTAGAAAGGGACTTGGATTGGGACAGGAATAATATATATATATATATATACATACTGAAAAAAAACGAAGGTTAAAGTAACGTTATAATTTGGTGAGATGTTCTGTAACAACGTAACATTTTAAACTCTAAAAAAACACAGAAATTCACTAGTTATAGTCATCTCAAGTAACTATAACTCGCGCCCCACAGTTTTCTCGTCAATAATGTCACTGAAAATGTTTCAGTGATATTATCAATGATGTCATATGTGTTATGAGTGATGTAATATGTGAGGAAATTAGCAGTGCATGCTGAGGGTGCAAGTTCTAGTTACATTAGAGTATGAGTTATAGTTACTTGAGATAAGTATAACTGGTGAATTTCTATGGTTTTTAGAGTTTAAAACGTTACGTTCTTACTGAACATTTCACCTAACGATACTTTAATCTTTTGGTTTTTTTCAGTGAATTTTGAGGGTCTTAACATAAAGAGTGTGTGTGTGTGTGTGTGTGTGTGTGTGTGTGTGTGTGTGTGTGTGTGTGTGTGTGTGTGTGTGTGTGTGTGTGTGTGTGTGTGTGTGTGTGTGTGTGTGTGTGTGTGTGTGTGTGTGTGTGTGTGTGTGTGTGTGTGTGTGTGTGTGTGTGTGTGTGTGTGTGTGTGTGTGTGTGTGTGTGTGTGTGTGTGTGTGTGTGTGTGTGTGTGTGTGTGTGTGTGTGTGTGTGTGTGTGTGTGTGTGTGTGTGTGTGTGTGTGTGTGTGTGTGTGTGTGTGTGTGTGTGTGTGTGTGTGTGTGTGTGTGTGTGTGTGTGTGTGTGTGTGTGTGTGTGTGTGTGTGTGTGTGTGTGTGTGTGTGTGTGTGTGTGTGTGTGTGTGTGTGTGTGTGTGTGTGTGTGTGTGTGTGTGTGTGTGTGTGTGTGTGTGTGTGTGTGTGTGTGTGTGTGTGTGTGTGTGTGTGTGTGTGTGTGTGTGTGTGTGTGTGTGTGTGTGTGTGTGTGTGTGTGTGTGTGTGTGTGTGTGTGTGTGTGTGTGTGTGTGTGTGTGTGTGTGTGTGTGTGTGTGTGTGTGTGTGTGTGTGTGTGTGTGTGTGTGTGTGTGTGTGTGTGTGTGTGTGTGTGTGTGTGTGTGTGTGTGTGTGTGTGTGTGTAAAGAAACCTTCCATGTATCACTTTCCCTCACTCACCAACTCATCCCAAACATTTCATACTACAACGGACTCCCCTACATCCTTTCCAGACTCCTCTCAAGCTAACAGGTGCACTTGTTCACCACTCCTAATAAAATCTTACATCTTTCCTTCACTCATCCATTTCAATTAATCTAGCCTTAATCGAAACACCTGAGTAATTGCATGAGATCTAGAAAACACAAATTTAACACAGCTAATCCTACAAGAAAAAGGAAGCACATATTACTACTCTAGTACCTATTTATTTTTAACCTTGGGTTCCGGAATAACATTCTATTTGTTACAAGGGCTTCAACGCTTCGTCAGTTGTAATAAGTGCTATAGAAGGATTATGTTACTTACCCTGTAAGCATCTGTTCTCGGCATTTAGTGCTGTAAAGTCACATGCTTTGCATACTCCTGCCATCTAGTGTTGGGTCTTTGAAGAAGTGTTTCGAGTCACGAGGTAAGGGGACACCTCTTAGTAACAGTGCGCATGGGCTTTGGCTCCATTCTTAGATTGTTTTCGCCCAAGAGGGTGAGAATGGAGTATCAGTAAGCATTAGTAAAGAGATCTCCATGTATATGAAAGTATAGATAATAACTGCAACAATCACAGATGTCCAGGGAGGAGGGTGGGCGCATGAGGATCTACAGCACCATATGGCAAGAATAGATGCTTACAGGGTAAGTAACATAATCAGTTTGAAGCATGTGTGGCTGTAGATACAGTGTCCTCCAAAATGGTGGCTAACCAGAGGACATTGCAGTTGTTTGAAAAAGTGTACGTAGCACTGCCTGTCCTACATTAGCTTGTTGGCGTGCTAGATTATCCACGCAATAGTGCTTAGTGAAAGTGCGTGGTGTAGATCATGTAGCTGTTTTATAAATGTCAGCTATAGGGATGTTGCCCCAGAAAGCCATGGGTGCCCCTATTTTACGAGTAGAATGTGCTCTAGGGTATATAGACCACATTCGTTTGGCTTTGATATAGCATGTTTGAATAGATTTAACAATCCGTCTGGAAATGCCCGATTTTGAAATGGGCTTCCATTTATGAGGGGGGTGCAAAAGCCACAAAGAGTTGCTTCGTTTTGCGAACGTATATTGTCCTGTCAATATAATACATTATATTGACTCTTTTGACATCTAGTATATGAAGAGCTCTTTCTGCCACAGAATCTGGTTGAGAGAAGAAAACAAGTAGTTCAACCAATTGATTAATGTGAACAGGGGACATCACCTTTTGAAGGAATTTTGGTTTGGTACGAAGAACCATCGTACCCTATGTAGTTGGAAAAAAGGTTTCTTCTAAAATTAGTGTCTGGAGCTCACGCCTTAGTAAAGTGACGGCAATTAAGAAAGCAACCTTACAAGACAGAAATTGGAGGGAGCAATTGTGTAATGGTTCGAAGAGTGGACCCATAAGTCTTGCGAGAATAATATTGAGATTCCACGCTGGTGCAGGCGAGACTCTGGGTGGCACTACTCTTAAGGCCTTCCATGAAAGCCTTAATAACCAGCACTTTGAACAAGGATAAGTGTTGACTGTTTTGTAGTAGGTAGTCACTGCAGCAAGATGTAGACGTGTGGAAGTGTAAGCAAGGCCAGAGCACTGTAAATGCACGAGGTAACAAATAATGTTTTGTACAGATGCATTAAGTGGATCAACTTTTTGGTTACAACAGTAAAAAACGAATAATTTCCAGTTGACTGCATAGCAAGCTCTAGTAGTAGGTTTACGTGCTTCCTTAAGAATGGGCAGGAATTCTGGTGGTAAAATTAAATACCAAAATTCTATGATTTCAGGAGTCAAGTCGCAAGGTTTAGCTCCTTTGAGTTTGGATGTCTGATTTTGCCATGGTTCTGAGTGGGAAGGTGTGGGTTGAGGTGAAGCTTCTCGTGTGGAATTACTGAAAGTTTGAGTAATGGGATGAACCACGGTTGACAAGCCCATGTAGGAGCTACTAGAATGAGGGTGAGAGACATATGCCTGAGCCTCCGAACCATAAACGGAAGAGAGAGAGGCAGAAAAGCGTAGTGAAATATTGCTGACTAACTCATCCATAGCGCATTGCCTTTGGATAGAGGGTGAGGGAACCTGGAGGTGAAGTTTGGGCATTTTGCATTCAATGCGGTCGCTAAGAGGTCTATCTGTGGAAACCCCCACTTGTAGAAGTATGGGAGGAGGACTTGTGGGTGAAGGTCCCACTCGTGGACGGGTCACATCCTGCTGAGGAGGTCGGCAAATTTGTTGTCCGTGCCCGGAAGATGTTCTGCTAACAGATGAATTTTGTGATGTATTCCCAACGCAAAACGGTCTTAGAGAGGCATAACAACTGCAGAGTGTGTGTGTGTGTCCCCTGTGTTTATACAAAGTACATGGCTGTCATATTGTCCATCCGGACTAAGACAACTTTGCTTATGAGGTGAAGTAGAAATGCTTTCAACGCTAGGTGAACAGCATGAAGCTCTAGGTAGTTGAGGAAAAGATTCTGGTGTTTGGTGTCCTAAAGACCATGAACTGTCAGATCTTGTAGGTGAGCACCCCAACCTGTGAGGGATGCGTCTGCTGTTAGCACAACATATGGAACAGGGTCGATGAACAGTCACCCTTTAAACAAGTTTTGTATGTTCCACCACTGAAGAAAGTGATGAGTGTGGCTGACTACCAACACTAGATCGTCCAGTCAACCCTGTGACTAAGTCCACTGTCATGTCATACATTCTTGCAGAGGACGCATGTTTAGTCTTGCATGATGCACTATGGCAATGCATGATGCCATCATTCACAAAAGACACAGGAAAGGTTTGACTGTCAGGTATTGATTGGCTTGAAATTATGGTCGCAGTGTTTGAACATATTGAATTCTGGCTGCATTTGGATAGGCTTAAACTAATTGAGTGTTCAGCATAGCCCGATATACGTTTGTAGCTGTGAAGGTTGAAGATGGGACTTTTGAACATTGATAGTGAACCCCAGTTGATGTAGGTGGTTTAGGGTAATCTGAGTGTGCTGACAACACAGAAGGTGTGTACAGGCTTTGATAGGCCAGTCTTCTAGATATGGGAAGACATGAATGTTCTGTCCGCGTAAATGCGCTGCTACCACTGTGACGTATTTGGTGAAGACTTTAGATGCAGAGGTGACTCCGAATGAAAGGACTTTGAGTTGGTAATGTTTTCCTGCGATCACAAACCAGACATATTTGCGATGTGCTGGATAAATGGGGATGCGAAAGTATGAGTCCTTTAAGTCTAGTAGTGATATGATGTCGTCTTGCTGTAAAAGTGGAAGCCTCTGTTGAACTATTACCATATGTAAGTGCTCTAATAGTATGTAGTGATTCAGACGCCATAGATCTACAATGGGCCGTAGGGAGCCATAGTTTTTGGGAATAAGGAAGTACAGGGAATAAACCCTAACCCTTGATGATGTACAGGAACTGGCTCTATAGCTCCTGCGAGTAAGAGAGCGTGCACTTCGTTAACAGTTGTTGATGTTGCCACCCTAGCAATGAGCTGATATGATGTAGCATCATCAGGAGGTGAGGGTATGGCAGGGTATAGGTCTGGATCTGTATCCCCTCTGGGTCAATGTCATAATACTGCCAGGGGTCTGGCGGTGGTGCGCCATAAGTGCCATCATCCCCCCAACTGCACCTGGGTCTATATGTGGAGATCCCACAGGTGTAATATTAAGGGATTCTGTGGTGAGTGAGTTAGAGAAGGTACCAGAGGTGGAGGTGGTAGTATAGGAGATGGAGAAAGAGGAACTGGTAGCCTTGTCCTTTTTCCTAGTCTTCATAGGTATCCGCAAATCAATGTCTTCTTGGAAATAGGTTTGCCACTTGGTAGAAGGTGCCGATGTAGTATTTGTAATAATGCGGCCAGTCTCTGGATTTATATAGATCCGTTTTTGTTTCGGATTGAGTCTTCCTGCATGGTCTCTAAAATGGGCTCAGGGCGTGTAGCGGGAAAAGATTTAGATTTTGGTGCAAAAGGTTTTGGAACCGAACTAGTTTTGACTTTCGAAACGAGAGCGGTCAGAGCCAAAGAGGTGGAATCTCAGCTTGGTGCAGAACCGCGAGTATTACTCTGTGCGGGAAAGGATTGCCCACCAAACAAGAGGAGCAAGCGCAGCCCTTTTAAAGCAGAGGAGATACGGGGTATTCTTGTGGCGTCTATGAAGATTACAAAATATGCTGTACCTCAGTGACAAACCAAAAGGGGGTTTTACAGGGAACACATTTTTGCTTCGTATTTTCGTCTACCAAACAAGTAGCCGAGTTCCAAGATGGCTGCCAACACTTCCTGGTTGAAATGCTGGCAGCAAATCAGATTTCAGCACGGGGACTGTCAGATCCTCGGAGGATCCACAAATCTATACATACACACATTTGGTTTTCTTTTAATATCTTGGAAACTACTGAAAGGATTTTAACCAAATAACAAAAAGCACTTTTTCTGGACCAAGAGCTACCTATCAAACAAAGTTGGTGTAATTCAGTCCAGCGGTCCGATCTGTAGTCGTGTTCAAAATCTCTATGGGTATCATGGAAAACACACTTTTTTACACCGCCCCCTTTTCTCGGCCCCCGCTTGACAGATCATCCCAAAGCTATCCATGAACAACAAGACCCAACTTGACAATTTTGGGGGGAAAATTTCATGAAGATTTGTCAAATGGTGCAAAGGATATAAGCAAGTCAAAAAACACTTTGTCTATGGAAAATTGGTCTTAATTATAACTACAGTAGGAGATATATATATGGTGACTTTGACAAAGACCGTGAAGTTGAAACGTGTCAGTCAATAAACATTTTTTCTCTACCTGTAACCTGAGTGCGACTCTTACCTTGCTGTTGAGAGACAGGAGGGCTTCTTCACATATATATATTTTACCATGAAAAACAGCATGGATACAACATATTGTAAAGGTCAACGTCCTGTATTACATGCCTAGTAAAATCATTCATGGTATATGTAGGCTTGGCAACAACTGATATTCACCAACTTGTATCCTGTGTAGAACAATGGGGTGATGCCCTGCAGGTGTTGTCATTCTCAAGTGCTCTGACAGGAAGCAGTGATTTAACGGCTGGAGATTGAGAATTGGATGCAAGGTACCGTCTTGTTTTTTGGAGATAAGAAACTACAGGGAAAACGCTCCTGTTGGTGTTGGGGTAGATGTTCGATGGCAAATTTGTGGCAAGTGCCCGTAGGTTCTTCTGCAATATCTGCTGCTGTGGTTATATGTTTGGTGGTGTAGACCTCCAAACAGTACCCGTGCTGGATAGTGGACATGATCCACTTATTAGGGGTCATTTTCTCCCACTGTGGAAGGATAACCTAATTCTCCCCTTGAAAGGTGTGGTGTGATCAAGAAAATAGGGATGGTAAGTCACTGTCTCCACCCTTGTCTTGCCCATTGCCACCATAGCCAGCTCAACCATAGGACTTGGAGGTATGACCCTTCAGAAATGAGTGCTGCTCATGGAAACCTCCTTGTTATTTTGAAGACTCCACCTCTAACATACTATTTTCAAAAAACAAGTTTTTAGAGACCGTGTTTAGAGAGCACTCAGAGGTTTTGCACTGTCAGTATCTTCTTTAATCTTCATTAGTATGTTGCCTCCCTGATGTCCAAAGAGGTTCCATATCAAAAAGGACATTGATGAGGGGCTCTTGAACCTCTGGAGAGAAGCCCAAGACTCTCACACCCTGAGCCATGCATGACGGTGGTGAATAGTAGTAATATTGACCTGCCTGGAGGATGTGTCTGCTTTGCCCAGGGAGCACCAGATAAGAGTTTGCCTTTTTAGGTCTCGCACCTAGCGTTGCAGTGCGCAATGCTGCTCGCGCAGCGTGAGTCCTCATGTAGGGGCTTCAGAAAGCTGACCACACGCTTGTGCGTGCGCTTTTGTTTTTGTCGGCTGCAATTGGCTTTCGCGGGAGTTTAAAAAAAAAAAAAAAATGCAGCACGCAATTGGGCAAAGGCGCATGTCCCGCCTTTGCTCCGCCCACTTCCCAATGGTGTCTGTTACGCGCAGCAGCACGTTCGCTTTGCTGCCGCGCTCGCTCGCCCTGCGCCAATGGCTATTTGTGTGTTTACATAGTATGTTTATTTTTTATGTATTGTGGTCATACATACTTTATGCCTGGTTTCGCTTTCACTGTTATTTTCAGGCACTGTTGGTTAATGGCCGCATTTGTTTGTTTATGTATTGTGGACATACATACTTTATCAGCGCGGCGCCAGTTATGCTTTCATTGTTGTCTCTTTCTCTTTTCCTCCACCCCACTCTCTGTGCTCTCAGTCCCCCCTCTCTTCTACCACTCCCTCCTCCCTCCCAGTCAGTCACCAGGCTTCAGCTTCTACACCATTTGCTAACCTGCAGGTATTTCTATTGAGGTTACCAGCGCTAGTGTGAGACAGCCAACCCTACTGAAACGCTTTTGTGTCGCAGCGAAGTCTATGTAGACTCACAGGATGGAGTTTCAAGTTAACGGGCAATTGTAATGTCTATGGTCTCAGGGACAGCCCGTGGCGCCACATTAAGCAAGGCGCATCATACAGGTAATGCCCAAAACTCCAGCATAGAGCACAGGCAGTAAAACGTTTATCTGCATTGAGCTTTAAAATATGACGCACTGTTTTTCGTCTATTTTCGCGTTGATTGAAATTGCTGGGACTAAAGCATTGATGCCCCATTGAGTTGTAAAATTAGGTGTTTTTATGTTCATGGACTGGGGTTACTCTTTTATGCTTCATAGTAAAATAATACGGTGGGTATCATTAAAACCTAGACTAGTGTCAAAGAATGAGGAGGGCCCCTCTTTTTCTGGAGGGTGTGGGGAGGCTAAACTTATTGTCTAGCGTCTACTACCCATTACGAGGCACTGAAGTGCATGCACTGCAGGTTGTAGGGTACTTCTTGGAAGCCTTATGTTTGTGACTGAACACGTGTGAAGATGTTGGTGGTAGTGACATGCTTGTTTAACTTGAGGCGCGCGCGCGCTCCAGACAGCCCCGACGCACAGTTACACCGATACACGGGCTTATAGTCCACAACTCCTGCACAGTACCTCTGTGTCCACCAGGGTATTCATGGTGTGCGACACCGATGCGCACTCCTTACACACACAAGAGGCAGTAGGAGTCCAGCGCCGGCTAGCCGACCCACTGGACCCACCAGATGACTGATGGTCTACTGCAACAAAGCACCCTTAAAAAACCGACCCACGGGCAGTGGGCATTGAAAACCCCCCAATCCCCTATGTGCACATCATGGTGACCACAGTGTGTGTCATCTTGGCACCCCAATGCTCTCGCCAGTCCTTAGCTGGTGGTAACTGTGCCCACCAGAGCTTGCCATCCCTGCGTGCTCACTGTTCCCAACACTGAAGCCCAGTAAATGGTATGTTACCACCTGTCCCCTTATCGCCACCCTCGCCTGGAGTGTGGTGTGCGTCTAGAGTCGAGGAGCCAGAGGGTTAATGCACGGGGGTGGCCAGTCTGCTATTTGAACAGTTTGTACACCCTGGACATGTCGTGGTTATTTAGCAAGGTGCTTGTGTTGTTTATTGCATTTTGTGTGTTCCCGAGTCGGCTCTTATTAAGGAGCGGTAGTTGGTCCTATGGAACAACGTCTTTCTGACAGAATTGTGCAGGAGTGCAATAGATTGGCCGTGGCGCACACTGACCCTCCTGTGTCATCCGGCGAGTGCCCTGGAGAGGGCCCCCCACCGTCCAAGAAACAGTGCCCGGAAGGGGTGGACATGGATGCCTTTGCGCGTCTTAAGACTGCGTTTCTGGCTAAAGCGTCGTCGGCCGTCCCAGCTCCCCCCCCTACAGCGGACGTCCCTCAGGATATTCCGGACCCTCCTTTCCCCGGGACGGATCATGATGACACCCAAGGGGACACGGAGGAGGAGGCGGGACCCTCGCGTACTTGGCGGAAGTCTTCTACTCCCTCTATTACCGCGCCGCCAGAGGAGGACTCTGACATGCTTAATCCGGACGAGATCATGCATCCCCGGTCTGAGGCCTGGGTTCCTGGCGACAAAGTAGTCAGATTCGCCTTGGGTCGACTCCGCAAGCCTCTTGAGCAGGAGGCTAAGGGTTGTTTACGAGCGGAGTGTCCGAGGCCTTCCCTGCCTGACAAGATTGCTTCCACGCCAGAGTTGGATCTGAAAATGGCAACATTTCTAGCCAAGTACGCGAAGGACCCTAGGAAGGGTATAGATAGATCCTGGCAGTCCTGTCAGGACAAGCTCCTCGACGCTATCGGACCAATGATTAAGATATTAGACATGGCAGAGGAAGCCAAGGTGTCAGGGTCTCCCATTTCCCCAGAAGTCCTTTCAAATTGGGCCCAGAGGCAGAAGCAGTGGCCCAGGGGGGCCTGTTCCGGTAATTTTTTTATTAAGTAATTAGGTAAATTTGTTTCCACATTTACTTCACTGGACAAGGCCCAGTCCAGCATTAAGAGAGTTTTCAATCAGCGGGTTTTCCGAGGGGCCGGTCGAGGCAGGGGCCGCTCGTCCGGCCACGGTTTCCAGCTGAATTCCTCAAGGGAACAAGGCTCTGGTCGCCAACAGTATAACTCAACCGCGAATTACACAAACTTCTACCCAACGCGAGGACAGCGTTTCAGAGGCCGCGGAGGGTTCAAGTCCAATTCCGGCGGAAGCAATTCCAGCGGTAAGTGTTCTTCCAGCATCGCAAGTTCACATTGGGGGTCGACTAGCGACCTTTCGAAGTGCGTGGGCGGCCATAACCTCAGATGCATGGGTACTTCAGACCGTTCATGGCTTTCATATAGTTTTACAGAAGCCCTCGGCAAGAGGCTCAGCCTCGACCACTGACATTCACTTTCCCAGAGGCACAGTTGATCGACGAGGAGGTCTCTGGGTTGCTCCGCAAAAGGAGCCATTTGCCAATCAACTTTGCACCCTCAAGGTTTTCTCAGCAATATTTTTCTGGTAGACAAAGCCGACAGGGGTCGGCGGCCGATTATCAACCTCAAAGAATTCAACGGTTGGTTGGTATATCGCCATTTCAAGATGGAGGGAATCCATCTTCTCCGCAACGTCCTGCTGCCATCCGATTGGATGACACGCTTGGACTTGAAGGATGCCTACCTGGTGATTCCCATCAATCCTCCCCATCGACGATTCCTTCAGTTTTGTTGGAGAGATCTGGTATACGAATTCACCACCCTTCCATTCGGTCTTTCCTCAGCTCCTTGGTGCTTCACCAAGGTGCTTCACCCTGCGGTGGAGTTCCTCCGAGCACAGGGCATTCGCATGATCGTGTATTTAGACGATCTTCTTCTTATGGCACAATGTCCTCAGATACTATCGAGACAGCTCCACCAGACTGTGACCCTTTTGCAGAGCCTAGGTTTTATCATCAATGAAGCCAAGTCGGTTCTCAGACCTTCGCAATATGTAAAGTTTCTCGGGTTCGTAGTGGACTCCGTCCATGCAACATTTAGCCTTCCGTCAAGGAAAATGGCGAAAATTCACCACGAATTACGGCAGACAGTTTCGAGGCCTTTCACCTCTTTGCGACACCTGGCCAGACTAGTGGGTCTCCCGTCATCATCGATTCAAGTGATCTTTCCGGGCCCCCTACATTATCATTCCCTCCAACGCCTCAAGGCGTACTATTTGAGGAGAGGTCGGTCGTACGATCACTCGGTTCCCCTCTCGGCAAAGGCAGAGATTGCATGGTGGTTGTCCCATATGGAGGCATGGAACGGGTGCGCGATATTCGGCTCGGTTCCAGACCTCGTCATAGAATCCGACGCCAGCAGGTCAGGCTGGGGCGCTCGGTGCGGGGATTTTTCCACCGGAGGGGTTTGGTCCTCGGACGAGCAAGACCTTCATATCAACTGCTTGGAGCTTCTAGCGGGCTCTTTTGCGGTACGATGTTGGAGCAAGGACAGGGTGCAATTCTGCATCCTTTTGAAGATGGACAACATCTCCGCAGTACGGTATGTAAATCAATTTGGGGGGGGTCCCCGATCCAGAGCGTTGGCGAATTTGGCGAAAGACTTTTGGCGGTTCTGCCTGGATCATCATCATATCTCGGTTACGGCGGAATATCTTCCGGGCCAGAGCAATCAGGTGGCGGACTGGCACTCGAGACATCTATAAGATTCCAGCCTTTGGAAGCTGGACTCCCAAATCTCCCAGTGGTTGAACACTCTTTGGGGTCCCTTCTCGGCAGACCTCTTTGCTTCTCGGCTAGACCATCAGGTACCTCGGTTCTTCAGTTGGAGACCGGATCCATTGGCTCTGGCCACGGACGCCTTCCTTCAGGATTGGAGCGTGGAACAGGGCTATGTGTTTCCACCTTATTCTATGATAATGAGGACGGCGGCTCAGATCCGCAGGCAGAAGGCGGAGGTAACCTTGGTGACACCTTTTTGTCGATCTCAAGTTTGGTTTCCAGTTCTTCTGGAACTTTCCTGGGATTTTCCAATCCTACTCCCCCTGTGTCCTCACCTGCTTCTGAACTCGGACGGAGTTCATCACCTAGTCACACAGGGGACGCTCCACCTTATGGCGTGGCGACTTTACGGCACCGTTGGGCGCTGCTGGGCTTTTTGGGACACGCGGAGACCCTCTTGTCAAAGGCTTGGGCAGACAGCACCACAAAACGTTACCGACCCGCCTGGACGAGATGGGTTCGTCGGTGTCTTCGAGGGAACCTGGATCCCGTGGTCGCAGGTATTGTTCCCATCCTGAATTTCTGATCAGGCTTGGCGTCAGAAGGATTGGCGTATCGTTCAATAAATGCGATCAGGTCGGCAATTTCGGCGGGTCATGTCCCGCTAGACGGATATCCAGTTAGGGAGCATCCGTTGGTCTGCAGACTTTTGCGTGGTATCCGGTTGTCGTTGCCTCTGGAGCCTTGTTATTCTGTCCTGTGGGACGTCAATCTTGTGTTGAATCGGTTTCTTTCTTGGCAGTCGAATAAGTATCTTTTTTTGAAGGAACTGTCTTCTAAACTCGCTATGCTTCTGTGCTTGATCTCCTGCAGGAGAGTTTCAGACGTCCGGGATTTGGATATCTCGGCACAGGCTTTTTCTCCCAAAGGGGTTGTTTTCACGATCGTCCGGAGCACTAAGTCTCATTCCCGATCGGTTTCGTACCCGGATTTTAGAGACACCCCGAAACTGTGTGTGGTGGATTGTTTGAAGGCGTATGCGGCATTAACGCTAGAACTCCATCCTCCGGGCGAACAACAACTTTTGATAGCTCTCAAAAAGCCACACAAAGCTGTCTCTTCTCCCACCATAGCTAGGTGTGTGCGTTGGGTCATGCAAGAAGCTGGTATTGATGATACGAAGCAGTTTGGCGCCCATTCAGCTAGAGGCGCCATGGCCGCAAAAGCTTTCGCGCTGGGAGCGCGTTTGGAAGACATGATGCGTGCAGCTGATTGGTCTTCGGACTCCACTTTTAAAAGGTTCTATTTTAAACCAGTGCTGGATGTGGCGCAGTTGGCACTAAGTAAGCTTTGAAATAGCATAATCCGAAGCCTCCGGTCCTGCCATAGAATTGGAATTTGCCTAGCATCGGGACGGTAAGTTCCAATTCTATTAAGGACACGGAGGCAAGGATTATCCCTCCCGCAGCACAGTGGTGCGAACCCTCCTGTATGGCAGTAAGTAATCGGTTTACCCGTTAATTGTGGTACTGGTGAAGTGGTTACCTTTTTTTTGGTCAAATTATTGTAGAATGTCCGCATTGTGCATTTCATGCGTCGTTGGGAGTTTTTCCTCGACCTTACGTTGTTTTTTCTTTCCAGGAAACGATGGTTCAAAACAGGACCCGTGATGAGATGGCGTGACTTACGCGAAGAAAGAGGAAGTGAGGAGACAAACATGGGACTATGTACCTAAGACGATGGCAACAGATGAAGGACCATGTATTTGGATTCCTCCCTGGTTGTAGGAAGTTGTAGTTTTTTGTAATGTTATTGATTCTTTTGAAGATCTTTCTGGCTGCTACGAGTATCTGTAGTAATAAAGCGAAGAGAGATACAAGCATAATCCTCGCCATCATGTCCTTAAGAGAAATGGAACTTACCGTCACAATGCTAGGCAAATTCCGATTGCATAGCAGTACTCCTCCTCAGCGGCGATTACCAGTGCCTGTTGCAGTAGTTTGAAATAGTGTTTTAAGTACAGCTTGGCCCACACTAGCTTGTTGTTTTGCCTGCACAGCTACACAATAGTGTTTTGTGAATGTGTGCGGTGTAGACCATGTAAGCTTCTTTGCAGATGTCATCTAAGGGAATGTTCCCTAAAAATACCATTGAAGCCCCTATCTTTCGGGTAGAGGGGGCTTTAGGGGGAATAGATAATGTACATTTTGCTTTGTGATAGCAAATTTGTATACATTTGACAGTCCCCCTTGCAATCCCAGATTTTGATATGGGATTGCGTTTATGTGGTGGTGAGAAGGATACAAAAAGTTATTTTGCGAAGAGGTTTTGTTCTGTCAATATAATAAAGGAGTGCTCTTTTTACGTCTAGAGTATGAAGAGCTCTTTCTGCTTTCTGTTTGTGGTTGCGAGAAGAATATTGGCAACTCAACAGACTGATTGAGATGAAAAGGAGAGATAACTTTAGGAAGGAATTTGGGATTTGTCCTGAGAACCACTTTGTTATGATGGACTTGTAAAAGTGGTTCTTGAATAGTTAGTGCTTGTAGCTCGCTGACTCTAGGAGAAGTAATGGCCACAAGGAAAGCGACTTTCCAGGTAAGAAACTGTAGCTCGCATTAATGCAGAGGTTCGAATGGAGGGCCCATTAGTCTTGTGAGGACAATGTTTAAATTCCACACTGGTGAGGGTGGTACCCTAGGAGGAATGATTCTTTTGAGGCCTTCCATAAATGCTTTAATGGCAGGTACCCTGAATAATGACAAGTGTTGTCTATTTTGTAAGTAAGCTGCTATGGCAGCGAGGTGTAACCTAATAGATGTGTATGCTAGATTACACCTTTGAAGATGTATTAGGTAACATATGATGTGCTGAATTGATGCTGTTATTACAGTATATTACAAATCTTTTCCACTTGGCTGCATAGCAGGCTCTAGTGGTGGGGCGTCTAGCCTCTTTGATAACATTCATACAGTCAGGGGGTAGGTTAAGGGAACCAAATTCTAAGACTTCAGGAGCCAGATCGCTAGGTTAAGCTGTGCTGGGTCCGGGTGTCTGATCTCTCCACGGTTCTGTGTTAAGAGGCGTGGTGAGAGGTGTAGTTTGTGGTGTGGGACTACTGATAGTTCCAGCATTGTTGTGTACCATGGTTGTCTGGCCCATGTTTGAGCAACTAGGATGAGTGTCAGTGAGTGTTGCTGCATTTTGCGCACCACCAATGGAATGATTGGGAGAGGCGGAAAAGCGTACGCAAATTTGCCTGACCAATTCATCCATATCGCCTTGCCTTTGGACAATGGGTGTGGATATCTGGCGGCGAAGCTTGGGCATTTTGTGTTGTAATGTGTGGCGAAGAGATCTATCTCTGGCTGCCCCCACATTTGGAAAAACGGTTGAAGAACTTGTGGATTAAGTTCCCACTCGTGAATCTGTTGTGTCTAACGACTTAACAGATCCGCTATGCTGTTTTGGACTCCTGGAACGTGTTGGGCTAGGAGAAAAATGTTTTGAGGAATAGCCCACCTCCATATGCTCTGCGCTAATTGAGAGAGTTGTAGGGAGTGTGTCCTGCCTTGTTTTTGTATATAGTACATTGCTGTCATTGTCGGTGCGGACTAGGACAGCTTTGTCTGATATCGGTTTCTGGAATGATTTTAATGCCATAAATATTGCTAGTAACTCCAGGTGATTGATGCGGAGTAATTTTTGCTGAGGTGTCCCTTTGCCTTGCATGGTATGATGCAATAGATGAGCTCCCCAGCTGGTGAGCGATGCGTCTGCTGTTAGTACAATCTGTGGAACCGGCTCTATGAACGGTCACCCTTTGGAAAGGTTTTGTGTGTTCCACCACTGCAGAGAGCGATGCGTGCGGCCGTCCACCGACACCAGATCTGTCAGCTGACCTTGAGCCTGGTTCCACTGACGTGCTAAGCATTCCTTTAGGGGACGTATGTGGAGTCTGGAATGAGGTACTATGAATATGCAAGAGGCCATCATCCCTATGAGCTGCATGAACACTCGAGCTGGAAGCGAGTGTTGTGGTTTGAATTTTCTAATGAGACTTTGTATGCTTGCTATCCTGGGTGGACTGGGATATGCTAGGCCTTTTGAGGTGTTTATTGTGGCACCGAGATACTGTTGGATGTGGGACGGTTGTAGGTGAGACTTTGTGAGGTTTATCGTAAATCCTAAGTCGTGAAGTTGTTGGATTGTGGCAGGTGTGTGATTTACACACTGGCTGTATGATTTGGCTTTTATGAGCCAATCGTCCAAGTATGGGAAGACGTGAATTTGTGGTCTTCTTAGGTAAGCTGCAACTACTGCTAGACATTTTGTGAAGACTCTGGATGCTGTGGTGACTCCGAATGGGAGAACCTTGAATTGGTAATGCTGACCGTCCACTACAAATCACAGATATTTCCTGTGAGCGGGGTGAATGAGAATATGGAAGTAGGCGTCCTTGAGATCTACGGTGGAAAGGAAATCGCCTTGTGTGAGCAGAGGAAGGACCTGTTGAAGTGTGACCATGTGAAAATGGTCTGACTGTATGTAAAGGTTTAGGGGTCTGAGGTCCAGGATGGGTCTTAGGGTTCTGTCCTTCTTTGGAATGAGGAAGTACAGGGAGTAAACTCCCGTGTTTTGCTGATGCAGGGGAACTGGTTCTATTGCATGTTTTTGTAGGAGGGAAAGCACTTCTTGCTTTAGCAGCGATAAATGTTCTGTTGACATTGGGCGCTGTCTGGGTGGTATGTTTGGGGGAGTAGAGGTGAGTTCTAGACAATAACCGGATTGAATGATTTGTCTCACCCACCTGTCAGTAGTGATGTTGTTCCAGACAGGTAGGAATTGTAGCAGTCTTCCCCTGACTGGAGTGAAATGGTTCGGGGGGGAAGTGGAGGGAAGTCACTGGGTGGGGGTGGAGGCTGAACGAGTATTGTTAGTTTTGCCTCTGCCTTTGTTGTTATTGCCTCTGTAGCCTCCTCTGTGATAGCCTCTGGTAAAGGCTGTTTGGGTGGGACTTTTGTAGGAAGTGGAGGGGTTGTCAAAGGAATAACCTCTAGAGGTGCCTTTATAAGAGGAGCGACGAAAAGAACGTCTGGAAGCTTGCGATTGCAAGGCTCCCATGGATTTGGCGGTGTCGGTATCTATTTTCATCTTTTCTAAAGATGAATCTACAGTAGGGCCAAATAAATGTTCCTGATCAAACGGTTGGTTGAGTATGGTAGTTTGTACTTCTGGTTTAAACCCTGAAATGCGTAGCCATGCATGTCCACGTAAAAGGACACTTGTGTTAATGGCTCGGGAGGCGGTGTCTGCCACATATAGAGCACAACGAATGGAGGTATTGGTTATAAGTTTATCCTCCTGAATGAAGTCATTGGCTTTTGTCTTGTACTTATCTGAAAGGTGTTGTAATAGGGTCTCTAGCTTGTTATAGTGTGCCCTATCATATCTAGCCAGCAAGGCTTGTGTGTTTGCAATTCGCCATATGTTGGCTGCTTGTGACGCTGTCCTTTTGCCAGAGGCATCCAACAGTTTTGACTCCTTATCAGGAGGTGGAGCATCGCCTGATGTTTGGGAGTTAGCCCTTTTTCTGGCGTTGGAGACCACTAAGGAATCCAATGGGATCTGTCCTTTGATATAAACAGGGTTAGCTGGGGCTGATTTATGTTTCTTTTCTATTCTGGGGTTAATAACCCTAGTCCTTACAGGATTTTTGAACACCTCAGGTGCCTGTTTAATTACCCCCTTTAACATAGGGAGAACGGAAGTGGATCTTTGAGATGTGTCAAATGTGTCCATTACAAAATCTTCTTCTATAGGGTCTGTGTGTAGATTTACCCCGTGGTATTGTGCAGCCCTGTGTAAGAGCTGAGTGAACCCTATAGTGTCTTCTGGAGGGGAAGGTCTAGAAGGATATATATCTTCCTGTGGTACATCAGGGACATCTGGTGTGCCATAGTTGTCCCATGGGTCTCCTGGGGAACCAGGATGACTAGGTTCCTCTAAAGGTTCATTGTCTCCTCCGTCCCCTCCGTCCTCAGAGGTATCATCATCATCGTCCTGTGGTGGAGGAGATGGTGAGGGAAGTGGAGATGGGGTAGGAGAGTCGTGTGGAGGGGGAGGCGGAGAAGGAATTCTCAGAGGAGATGTGGCAATGTCTCTCTTCTTTGGTGGTAAGTGAGCCGGTACAGGTGTGTCCATTTTCCTTTTCCTGGAGCGGAGTGTGAGTTGACCTGTTTTGGGGTCTTTTAGAAGAGTTTTTTGGGGTTGGGTCAGGTAGGAAAAAGCTCTTCCTGTGGAGGTTGTTCTTTCGGTGCCGATTTTTTCGGTTCCGAATGTTTGCGTGGCACTGGTTCTGGAGCATGTTTATGATCCTTAGGCTTGGGATCGAGAGGTTTTTTTGGTTCCGAAGGAGTCTTTGGAACCGATTGTTTGTTGGACTCAGAGGGTTTTTTCGGTTCCGAAGGTTGAGTGTCTGTGCTCTTCGGAAGCGTTTTTTTGGTCGGTTCCGATGGTTTTTTCGGTGTCGAGGGTTCGGTACTAGGAGGTTTCGGTGCCGAATGCGCCAATGTGGAACTAGTCGTCGGCACAGAAGGGGACAGCAGTTTTTTTTGGGTGCCGGGGACAGCATTTAGGCATGGACGACAGGCTGACTCGATCCCGAATGGCCTGAAGGCTTATTTGTCATGGGAAGTTTTGTCCCGGTGTGCACCTAGGCCCGAAGGTGAACATGTTACCGAAGCCTTTTTGGGGGTGGGTGGGGGGAGGGGGTTGACGTCAGTAGTCATGACCCACTGCTCTGGAGTGATGTCTTCGGTGTCGGAGTCGTCGGTTTCGGAGCCGCTGATGACGCCTTCTTCGACCCGCTCCTGCTCTGGTACATCGACGCCCTCTTGGAAGATGTCGTCCGGAATGGATGTTGAGGACTGAGCCATGTTTCTTCGAGCTCAACGATCCCGGATCGTTTTCTTGGAGCGGAAAGAGGCGCAAGCTGGACAGTCTCTGTCCTCGTGGTCCGGCGAAAGGCAGAGGTTACACACCTCATGTAGATCTGTGTGTGGAAATTTGGATCCACATTGAGGACACTTTTTAAAAGGAGTCCTTTCCATGAGCCAGATCTAATGGCGTAGGTAGGCCCGAGGGCCTGCGTCGACGACCGGAATCGGCGGTTTTGACTTAGTAGAGATGCGCGTTGAATGGGGAACGCGATCGAGACAATATCGGAGAAAGGGTAAAGGATTGCGCGTTAAAAGTTAGATCAGTAGCGGCACCGAACTGGAGCGAGATGAACACATCTGAGCCCAGTGGCGGAATAAAACTATCTGACGATGGAGTCGATGCCCATGCGCACTATTGTCCAAAGGAGGAGCCACCGATCCCGTGACTTCCAAAGACTTTCCAGGACAACAACAAAGTGCAAACATCCGGGCCCAACACCAGATGGCGATCTATGCATAAGTGTGTGATCTACAGCTCATATGCCTCGAACATATAGATTTTGTGCTGCTTACCACAAGGGATTTCAGGCAGCTCAATTATTGGAGATGACTCAGATCTGAGCGTTAAGGTCTAGTTAAGTGCTGATTTTGGTGTCTGCTTCACAATGGCCTATGGGGTGGAATTTGGCTTTGAGGGGGGCTAGTCTCAGAGGTCAACTCTGCACTGGCTTGAGTTGAGGCTCAGTAGCCCTGTCTCGAGACTTCCCTGGAGCCAAAAGAGGCTCTTGGTGTCCAGCACGCTGGGAAGCCGGAGGGTGGATCTTAAGGTTGGTGTTTCTTGTGGCCAGTCTCCTTCAGGAGCAGTGCTCTGTCTTTTGCCGAGAAGCATTTTGAGGTGGATTCCCTAGGAGGTCTACCCTCACTTGTTGGCTGAGAAATTGGGGATCTAGGTGTGGTCTTTGTCCTGGACCCTTGAACTGGTTGTGGAGTTAGTCTCTTACTCAATACAGGAGCCCTCTGATGTAAAAACTGTGGGTCTTTATACCTTCTGGGCTGGTGAAATGCTCTATGTGACAGTTTATTAATCGAAGGCTCCCTCAAGGCCCAAAGACAGGCGGTACTTAGGTGGAGTCTCGACTTTGCATCTCTTGATGAGCCTATCAGCACGGTCGCGATATAAAAAAAAAAAATGTTTTGTTTTTAAATACCAGGAAAGCCAAGCAAGCGGACTTCTTGTGCTTTGAGAATAGATATAGGCTGTAGACTCCATGGTGATCTGATTTGCTATTGCATCTTGGGCAAATTTGGAACACACACGAACACACACACACACACCAAACCCCCCCCCCCCCCCGGACCCCACACGCTCTGTAGCACAAGCTAGTACAGGTCCCCTTGGTTGCAAGCATGGGTCCCTCTGCAAGCTTCCCTACACTCCTCACGTCTCGACACCTCCGGTGGATGCTGATCTTTACGAACACACTCCTCTGCACACCATGATCATGCTGTATGTTAGGACGGTCCTTGTCCCAACCAAAGGTCACTTCCACCTTTTTCTGCCGCTCCCAGTACGGTCCTTACGATCTCATGGAAAGTGTGAGATTCTTTTTGTCCTTGGGATCTCGTGAGCAGGAGGCCAGATAACCGGACCTTGGAGAATACTTCAGGACCCAGGCCACGGCAGTTGGCACTTAGCTGCAAGCCAGCAATGTCAAGGAAAAATCTAGCAAGTGATCGTCCCCTTCCTGGAGCACGACCAGCCACAGGCCCTCACAAGTCTGAAGATAGTCTAGTTGAAGTCCCTCCTGCACTAAGGATCCAGAGTGTCGATGTCTCAGAGTCAAACCAGCATATTATAGTTCCAAATGCAAAAGCATCTCGAACTGCTGAGGCCAGAGCTCCAGTAGTTATACCCACGATGGCCTTTGAAGATGCAATCAGTTCAAGAGGCCACCTTTGAAATGCACAGGCCCTTTCTAAATGATGTCCTGTCTGGCATCCTAAGTCAGGAGGTTAGATCACGATCTTTAGCAAAGACCCTGCCCCTTGGAATGCGGGTGCTAATTCCACCCCCATGCGGGAGCTAATTCCACCCCCACGTAACCATCCAAGAAAGCCCATCAGAGTCATATACACAGGGCACAGTTTCCCTTGAGCCACAAGTCTGGGGTCTACAATCAAGAATGCACAGATGTAGCTGTTGCCTTAGCACCCAAATGTGTACTGGAGACAGGCCGACAGGCACACTTAGCTATGAGCATCGAAATACCCACTTTCCCAAAAGTGACATTTCCACCCACGTAATGTCTGATCGACTCGCATTACCGGAGAGCATTCGCCATTACAAACTCATTGATATCACCACGATACTGCTACTACTCTTCCCATAGGAAATACTGCTCAATAGCCTTACCCTACAGTCCCTCATGCTAATCCAATGCGACAGGCAGGCCCCGTCATACCGAACACACCACCCAGTGCCATTCACGACCCTTGCATGCAACGCACTCTCATACATGCCCTACCTCGTCCCAACACTGCACCCTGTCCCCAGGGAGAACTCCGATGGAGCAAGAGACATGGAGAACCTTGGCACATAGCTTTTTAAATAGCAAGTCAAGTAACAATAACCTGTGGCACAATCGAGGAGCTACCTCCGTGGATGCACAACCAGTGCTGCAGGCCCACAGAGGAGCATTCGAGATACATGCCCTGGGTATATGTCTTACCCCTTGAAAAGGGACCTACAGCTAGCTTGAATCAGTCAATCATGTATATGACAAGCACAGCACTTTGGCACTGAATGGAAGTCAAACATGCTCAAAGTCTTAAGCCAGCAAAATAAGGTCCACACAGGAGGTCAGCAGCCAATAAGGTTAGAGGAGACCATGCCAAAAGATGCCAGGTCTAACAGGTATGATAAACAGTGCAAGGCTGAAGGTCCCTTCCTTGCACCACTCTCGGAATTGCCTCCAACCTAGGCTGGTTATCGCTCCAACCCGGTGTGACCTCTAGTGTGATAATCCCAGTGCAAAGCCCATCCCACTTTTGGTCAGGTAGCTGGATTTTTACAGTATCTCACCGTCAATTCTGTCTCATATTTAGAAAAAAAAACAGCACCTGCAGACACTAAAACCTCAACTAGCCTAAACAAATATGGTGATTAATGTGTCATTTTGATTTACATGTAGATAATATGCTCCTATTACTAAAGCAATAAAAACATGGCAGCTTCCAGAGTAAGCGTCCATGCTGTTATGGCAGCGTCCATAACAAAAACAATAAAAAATATGCCAGACTAGATAGGAGGCAGACATGATGCTAGCACTTCTGAGATTGGCTAACATTCTACAAAAAGAGATACAAGAATCTGTAAGCAGACTCATAATGAAAATAGGAGGGGTCTAAACAAGACTTGTTACAGTGTTCACAACACTGTTAGATCACCTCTGAGGCATGCCTGAGACCCGATTATCAAGACGCAGTAGGTAAGGCAGAAGAGACTTGATCGACAGTGAGTTTAGGCCCTTACCCATATATCAGATACAGAATGGCTTCCAATGTGATTTGGAAGTTGATTTTGCTCGTCTTTGCAGTCTTGGACATCTAGATGTCTGACATCTAAGTAATGGTGTTCAAGGATTTTAGATCATTATGGAGGGTTGCTAGGTGGCGCTTGAGGGTCAAATGAGACATGCTTGAGAGTCATACTAGTTTAATGTGCCAGTATTAATCTGCCCATGCTGGAGCTATCAACATCATTTTGCATTGTTCCTTATTCACCTTGCAGAAATCACTCTGGATCAGGGGAGACAACAGAAAAGTGAATGAAAAGACGTTAGACCAAATTCACCAGATTTCACTGATACCTTCAAATATAGTCCCACTCAGCAGGCAGCAGCCCTCCTGGACTATCCTCTAGTCCCTCTAGATACTTGCACATATTAGGAAGGCACAGTCTGAGAGAGAAGAGCTGACCACCTCAGGAGTATTGGGAACCTCTGTGCCTCCGTACAACCTCTTGAGCTCACACCAGTAAGAATTGCAGCCCAGCACCAAACTGTCGGGCACAATGGGTTCTGACAAACCTGCTCACTGGGAGAAGATCATCTTAAATAGAATAAACGTATTGTTTGGTTAAATCACATCTGGAAACGCAGAGCAACAAGGGGTGATGGGATTGTGTGCATACCTATGCAGTTTTCAATTGCAATTGTTTGTAAAATAAATGCATGCACTAGGGCCCAGGTGCAAAGGTTGCATGACACAAACATGAACATTCTTTACAAACGCAAAACAGGCCTGCGTTGTTTCTCCTTGGTAGGTGAACAATACACTTATTGTAGTTCGAATTGTGCAAGTTATTCCGAAATTATCTATTTTAAATAGCGGCAAACATGTTCTGTTTAGGCAATCTAGACTATTTAGTGACAAAGACGCATCACAAATCAGCAACAAACAGAGATTCAGAAAATCATAAGTAATGCCTGGAATGTAGTCCTTGTTCCTACCGTGCTGTTGGATACAAATTTAAAAATTTATATGAGCATATTAGCTCATTTAAACGATGTATGGGATCAACGTGAAGCTTCCATGAATGCTTTGTGGGTGACTGCAAAAAGGAAAGTATTATCCTACTCCTTCAGTCAGAACCAGTGCTGGAATTTGAAAAAATGTGCTTCGGGATCCCATAAATTGGGGGTCAACGTGTGGCAGAGGAAAGTGGGCGGAGTCACAAGGGAGGGAGCTTGAAAAGCAGAGAGAGACAGGCAATCTATACAGTTGTTTTAAAAAAAATCTCTTTCACCGAAATTAGCAACAAGGATATGGTGGCAGTAAATCTGTTCTGGCTCGCTCAATTGACCACAAAGAGGCCGTATTTTTAAATATCATTCATGGATAAGGCGCCTGCTGCACAGATCATTTTGCGTCCAGCAATTCTGAGGTGATTATAATAGCGCTAAGATGACTTTAGAGATTAACAAAGTTTTGGGAGAGTCCTAGGTTTATTTCCATTCACAGTTTTGACTCATAAAGTAGCTTCAAGGGTTAATGTGGCTGTTGCAAAGCACATTGTATAACATGTAGATCACAGATTTGTATTTTATTTAGATAGGTAAGCAGGACTACTGCTTTCGACACTGAGATCATTTTGTTATGTACGGTTCATACGTTTCAAGCCATGTAGCACAGTGATCTTTTTATTGGATTAAGGACCTGTATACAAAGTGTAGGTCATGGGTATAGAACCTTATTTTTTCTCAATCTATTGTTATTCTAAGATTACAAAGAAGGGTTCCTTTGGGAAGTAAACACATTCTTGTCAGTACCGACAACCACAGTCACTGTGTTATCTTTTATATCCTGAATCTGTGTTACTCCTGACCTTTCATTCTTAACATGTAATGTCCACAAGTATGGATAATGTGTGATTCTTACACGTTATAATGCCCATTGCCTTATGCAACATTTCCTGTATATTGATTTACACACTTGTATAACCTATAGTGACATTGGGATGCTTTTGAATAAACTGCAGGGTGTGATCATCTGTTTTAGTGATATTGTGCTAGTCTGAAAAGTTTACTCCCACAGAATAAATAAAGGTTTGACCGGCAGCCTAAATGTGTGAGGTTCACGTGTGTGCAATGTGGCCATAGAAATGCAACCTTCTGCATAGGTTTTGCTGTTTTTTTTTCCTAGGACGGCTTCCAGACCACCCCAGGAGAAGCCACATGCTTTCTATTTTGCATAAGGTGCTGAGTGGGCACTTCACGAAGAACCATCCCCTGAAGAGGAGAACTCTCTTGTGCTCCTGCGAGTATAAAGTCAGGCTCACGTCTGCCATGGAGCGTCTTTGATGAGAAGGATTAAAAAATGCCACATTAGGCATCTTTTAATCTTTGCGCAAAGGCAATAAATACACTTGTGGAATAGATCAACTACAAACAACTCATTAAGATGACACTTAAGAGAGATTTGTTTTGCTTTCTATGGAGAAGCTGGCATTGTGGTCAAATCCTTTTTCCTGGCCCAGAATATAGAAATCCAGGTACAATTCACTGTGTTAAAATAGATGAATTTAGGCCTCAGATGGCGTTCACGAGATATTAAAACTAAATCCCAAGACGTTTTGAGGTCATCGAAGACAACAGAGCACAGGCCTGTTCAGGACTCCCTCACACTCTATTTGGGGTAGGAAATTTGAGTTGTGGTGGCCTCTACTGGGAGTAAGAAACCTGGAGTATTCACCCGCTTGCCCGAAGTCTGGGTGTTTTCAATGATGTGAATGTGCTACTAACCAAACACTGTTCAGAGGCATTTGGCCATTTTAGTGATGTTTACTGATGATAACAAGTACTGGGCACCCCAACACCAGTGAATAATAACGCATGTGAATCTATGGAAGATCCAATGCTGGAGAAATACATGTGTTGCATGAACAACCACCACAATCTTTTTATAGTCTGCAAAGAGAGCATAGTCTGGGTTGGAAGCATATAGGTTAACAGCTTGACAAACCTCTCAGTGAGGACGTCAGAGGGGTTTGGGCGGCAATCTCAGAATTACATTTGTCTTCTGGATTCCAACCCTGAGGGTAGGGCTGTGCGGAGACTCTAGTGCTGATCATTAGTGCGAGAGGATCACCCTGGGACTCATTACAGCTCCGGATCATGAACTGGATTATATAGCACCCGCTCTTGCATGATCGCTTCCTGCGTAGCATACAGCACAAATTGTGCCCCCAACATCATGCAGGTCCCATGGGCGACTAGGCATCAGAATCAGAAAGTGACTGAACATGGAAATCAGGGACCAAATGCTTGTACATCATTTGTCTGTGAGCTACAAACGGCTAGTGTAGTCATCAGGGAGTTTGGAAGATTCTGACAGCTGGCAAGCTCTACTCCTTACTAGCCATTGTCTGCACATTCCTTTAGGAATTGGCTTAATCATTGCCAGTTATCCCTCGAAAGGTATACTGCAAAAAAAAAAAAAACAAGGTGATGGAAGGAATGCTTGAAATAATCCACTGGCAATAGCTCTGGGCATTCCAACCATCGTTTCTCACCCACTGTGCCATTCTAGACAGAGTGCTGCCTCATGCAAATCAGACTTGGTTCTGCTACAATAGAACAGTCCAGCCCGAACTGCCCCGCCAGGCACCTTCAGATGGGAACACAAGCAACCCCACACTGGTTTTGCCCTAATTGTGTATCATCAGTGAGATATAGCTTTGAGTCTTCTGGCACAGAGGGCATGGGACCCGTCTAGGCATACCTGTTTTACTTAGGACTTGTACTGTAAAACCAAAAAGATGATGGAAGGAATACTTGATTTAATCTCAGCCAAAGGTGACCACCTGGGCTGCATTCCAGGCCATCATTATTTACCCACTGTGCCATTCTAGACAGAAACCTGCTGTATGCAAATCAGTCTTAGCCCTGCTCCAATGGGAACAGTCCAGCCCGAAGTTTGTGTATTTGATGAACCGCCCTAATTGGCATGGTTATTCCCCAAAATATGACAAAAAGACAATGTTCTGGAATGCTTACCCCAGCCATTGCCAGTGGTTAGGCTTACTGCAAGCATTTCTCCTTCACCCTTTGTGTACGTGATTTACCGCCCAAAGTGGCAAGGGTACACCCAGACGTGGGTCCCATGGTCACTGCGCCTCTAGAAACAGGCTACACCTCACTGAAGAGCACCAATAAAGATGAAAGCAGCCTTTGGTTGCATGTGTTCCAGTTGAGGACCTTGCATGGCAATTCGGGCTGGACAGTTCGTGTTGGAGCAGGGTCAAGACTGATTTGCATTTGGTTCTGTCCAATTTGAGGTTGCATGGTCAGCAAAATAACAATGAGTTGGAATGCTATCCAGAGCGATTGGCTGTTAGACAAATTACAAGCATTCCTCCCATCACCCTTTGTGTGTTTGAGTTATCCTTCGAGGGCAGCAAGAATACAAGGCTCTGGGAATATATCTCGCACTTTAATGTTCAGCCAGGCAGAGAGTGAGTTATCTGAGCTGCTGTTGCAGAAGATACAAACTCAAGAAGACTCACACAGTGGGTAGCTCAATCACACCGTTGCTCTTATTCCAAAGGACTACAGAAGTAGAAGCCTCCTGGGGTGGAGCATTACAATGGACTATAACCCTTCGGTGACTTAACTCCGAGATGGCTACATTCCCACCCCCACCTTCTGATGTCCCCCTGCAAGACAAGCCCCTGTGCATATAGTGGTGCATTGTTGCTGCCAACAAAAAAAAAACGAGTACAATTGCCCTCCACTACATCACTGTATGGGAGAAATTGAAGCAGTCTACTCTACAATAAGCTTGTATTCATCCACCTGCGTCTTTCGCACAGACCTATCCACAAAGCGAAGGGGGAGGGAGGGAAAGTTGTGGCAGGCACAAAAGGTCACACCAGTAAGGCGTCCTGGAGGCAGAATCCATTTTCTTCCCTTTCAGGTCCAATTTCAAATTTGGTGCTTGTTTTACTTTTCACCCATAAAAAAATGGCACCTCCACTGCATGATCATCTGGCCCTTCATCTTTGGGAGTAATTCTCATTCACTAAGAGTCCCCAACAGAGACCAAAGCTCTTGCGACACCGAGACAGAAATTATACAGCTGAGAGCACTGAAGAGCATAACTAGTTGCATTGTCTCAGTTTCATGCCTAATGCATATTCTTTCTCTTTCTGGGTGAACTAAAAAGCATTCACCAGAGTAAGCTTTGCGCCTGGTGGTTTTATATTGAAAATGGTGCAGTCTTCACGCAGGTCATCTGCTTCCCAGTGTCACTTATAGCTCCCACGGGCCCAGGGTTTGGAACCTGGAACAAAATGCTCTAAAGGAACAATGCTTTCTCTTGTGCGGTTCTAAACTGCACAAATGCCATGGCCCACTCGCTGGCTCCTGCCGACCTATGTTTTATGGGAGGAGGAAATTCCCATTACACATGCTCCTGATACTTTCCAAAGTGGTGTTTGGTGAAGGAAATGTTTGTTTCCCTAAAAATGCACCTCTACAGCAAGCGTTTGACAAAATGTTCTGCAGTGCTCAATCTTCACAATGGCCTCTTACTTTTTTTCGCCAAATAGATGGCTCCTATTGATTGTATCAGTATTTTTTACTGTATATAGATTGTAAACCAAAACAGTTCCAGAATATTAGATAACTACTGGGCATGCTGTTTTAACAAGCAACTGCAAGTTGTCATATTGTTTTAAGATGCTGCTACAACAGTCTCCCAAGTATCCTAAATCAATCTTAAGTCAATTTTGCTTTAATATTTGTTGTGTCTTCTTCATTAAAGGACCATAAAACAGGTCAGAAGGAGGCTAAATAGAATACAAAGTGTGAAGGTAGCTATTATTTTACTTTAATGTCTTAGTTCTACCTACCTGTGTATTTTAAGCCAAGCGTCATGAGGGAGAAACACGTGCGTTGAGGGCGATCTGTCCAGATTGCATCAATGAGGTTCCCTTGCACCGGTATGAGACAGTGACCAGCATTCTTCAGGGCATTCGACATGCTCTTCCACTGGTCTGCCAAAAAAATAAACACAATGTGGGTTTTTTAAACTAGCACAATGGCTCTAATTTAACAGTTGTTCTGTAAGCACCGTACACACAGGCTAATTGCAACGGCTTGTTATTCTAGCCAATGCCAGCAATATGATTTAGCGATTTAAAGCTCTGATAACAATATCTGCTGTGATTTTCAGATCAAATTCAAATCTCTGTAAAGCCAACTTAGAGATAAGTAAATTGATTAAAATGTCATTGGTTAACAGTAAGATGTACTGTTTGCAGCATTTGAAAACAAAAGATAAAGGAGGTACATAATCTATTATTATGTATTTAAAGAGAGAAGTAAAACAATGTAAAAGGCAACAATTTTAGTTGTGCTGAAACACTGCTCCATTCAATGCTTCCATAAAACCAAAGGTGACAGTTACTAGTCCAGATATTAGATAGTATCTAATGGATTGATAGGTGCTGGGTCTTGACCAACTATATGGCTGTTCAATGGAGGCAAGTAAGGTTATTTTTCTGCGAAGTGACCCAAAAAGTAAGCCGCGCAACACAGAGTATTGCAAGCAACAGAGTAGGTTAGGTCACACCGTTCACACTGATTTTTTAGAGCTGGGTGTTTGTCATGCACTGGAAAATAATTTCCCTCCACACGACTGCAAGTGATTTCGTAAATTTTCCATACAAATATCAAAATTGGGGCATAACATACTAAATAACAAATGCAGAACCCATCTGGATTTATTTTCTCTGTGGGTCTTTTGCCTCCAGAAAAGAGGTCCTCGGTTTGTACAAGGTTATCCAAAATGAGATTATGTTAGCACAACAAATCCAGAATAGAGGGACCTATTGCAAAGAATCTAACAAAATAAATGGTAATTTTCAAGAAAAGTTAACAAGATTTCTTACAATTAGCTTTTTTTATTAGGCAAGGAGGTCTATGCTATCTTCTTTGTAGCTGAGAGATCATAACGACTTTGATAAAGTTTAGCTTAGAAGGCAGGGTTAGCGCTAGGCTAAGGATTCTAGTTACACATAGGTTTAGGGTTAGCATATGGTTTAGAGTTAGGATTTGGGTATAGTGTGACTTAGAGTTAAGGTAAGTTATAGATAAATAGTGCTAGAGGTTTTAAGGTTAAACCTGGGCATAGTAGGTGCTAGGGTAAAGGTTATATTCTCGCCTTGGTTAGTTTTAGAGTGAATTGGGGTGAGGCAAGTAAAAATCATTTTAGTTGAAAATAAATTATTGCTGAAGGCAAGTTGTGGGGACTTTCTGTAATGTCGGTTATGAATTAGCTGTGTAGGCAAGAAGCAAAAAAAAAAAAAAGTGGACAAAGGTGTTGGCAGTCACCACAAACAGTAGCTTTACTTTTATTTATGAATGCCTGGATAAGCTCTTTTTATTGACGTACGAGTATTTACTTCCTATGCTTTAGGGGTGACTTGCTGAAAATACAAGAATTTAACACAGAAAGGCAAGACATTTTTCCAGCATCCGGATTCATTGCATTTCGGTGAAGTGTGGGCGATTTGGATGTAGAATCAACTGGCCCACCTACAAAGAAGAAGATCTGAGGGGTGAAGAGCATTTGATAGCAATGATGGAAGTAGCCTATCTGCTTAGCCCAAAGAAGTAGGACGTTAAGAGTTACTCCATTTTGAGGTACTGTGCTTTAGAGCAGACAGACATACAATGCTGGCCTTGAAAGCCTTAAAGACTAGCAGCAGGTTTTTGAATGACACAGAAGTAACTAATGTATCAGTGAGAATCTTCTTGCTATCAGAGAAGATAGCCAGAGTAATGTTGCAGGAAGATTAAGTTGACTAATTAGGCTGCTACACCTTATTTGTTTTGCACGGTATACCTTTGATATGAAAAAAGCACACTCACACTTGCCTCATAGAAGGTGAGGTAATGGGGCAGAAAATAATATTGGTCTTGGGGATGTCATTCTGAGTGTGCCGGAACTAGGGAAAGTCAATGGGTTCTTGTTAACAGCATTCTATAATAATAAAAAAAAAAATAATAATGTTTTTTTGTTTTGAGGTGAGCAGATTCAGAGTGTGACTGGTGTTGTAGGGTGTTCTACACAGGAGCTGCTCTCCACCTTAATTTACGAACTACTTTAAGTTCTCTGCTTCTTTTTTGCATAGTTTATGCGGCACTCTAACCCTGAAAGGATCGCTTGGGCTTATACGGAGTGCTCCCTTGTGTCTGGACAAAGCTAAACTTCTCTAAAAAGAGCTATAATGATAGCGAAACACATGTCAGGGGTTGCTTTTATTCATGCCAGGTTGGCTTGGATGGTATTTTACCAATCCAAAGCTATAATACTGTGCCTGGAGTGATAAAAAAGGCTTTTGTCATTTTACAGCTCAGGTGGATGGCATTGTGCTAATCCTATGCTTAAAGATTTTGCTGTAAAAATGGCAAAAAACTTTGACCATTTCTAACTCGGCCTGGATGGCAGTGTGCTAATACTATGCTTAAAAACTTTGCCGGAAAAACAGACATTTGAGGTGAGCAGATTCAGAGTGCCGCTGGTGCTGTAGGGTGCTCTATACCGGAGTTGTTCTCCACATAAACTTGGAAACTACCCAGAGTTCTCTGGTTCATTTTTGCATAGCTTATGTGGCACTCTAACCCTGAAAGTGTATTGCTATATATAAAACTTTAAAATCGATCCAAAATAGAAATGAATATTAATACGCTATTACATATTTTGGATCGAGATTAAAGATTTTTTACTCCATCTTGACGAAGGTTTTGATGATTTTGCTTGTCACAATAATATTGTTAAGGGTTTGCCTAGCTTAAAGCAATCAGAAAAAAGTAGGGCTTTGCTAATTTCTAATTGCCTTGGTTTTGTACAAGTCTTATCTTCTTGTCTACTACTACTTGATAGATGTGGACAGAAATTCAATTTCGAAAGACTGTTTGCACCATTCCCTAAATTGAGTGGTCAAGCGATTAAAACTGTAGCACTTAAAGGTAAGCAGAATCACCGGCAAAATAGATCAGTAAATTAAAGTGCGGTGTGTGAAGTTCAAAGGTATGAATTCTGTCAGGAACACATGGACCCCTTATTTTTTAAAGCTAAAACAATCATGTAGCATGCAGTTGGGTTATAATGCCGCCTATCAGGTATAGTCACAGAACAGGAAAAAGTGGGGTTGCAACCCTAATATAAAACATAAATTATTAATCTTGCCATGCAAACCTGCAGGTATAATGAAAGGATCCACCCCCACTTTAGAACCTTCTGGAAGAATGCTCACAAGCCAGTCCTCCTGGCTAGGGGTTTCCTTCAAGCCTGAAGGGAGAAAAGTAAAGAAATTACGACAAATTAGAACAAGCAATAACAAACACAATTTGGCTTTCGATTCCTGTGCTTGCAGAGACATAACATCCAAAACCCAGACACAGAAGGAAATTGCATGAAAGGAGGAGTGGAGAATCAACTTCCGTTCTGTGATTTGCATATCAGAGGAGAAATAATTGCTAATGAGTAATAGAAAACCTCAGCCTCCATGCCCATTCAATCTCTGCCCTCTTTGGGCTAAACACATTTAGAAAATAAGATGGTGAATTCTGAATTGCCATTCCATACTCTGGGGAGGATACAACATTTGGTTTGGAGAAAAGAGCGGAATGTCAAGGTGCATAGAATTGCTGGCCTCTCATTGGGTGGAGGGTCATGTAATACTCCATACCCACTGCTGTGGTTGAAGTGGAAAAAGAGGTATAGAAACTGAGAGCAAAAGAAGCGATGACTGCCCAATCTGAGCATTATGAAGCAATGGTAGCAAATTTGATCATTACTATTACAGTTGGATGGGTGGCAAACCTCAGCCAAGGATAAGTGATCGGCTGTAGATATGAGATTGAGTGATGAGGCACACATGCGGGCAAGTGTTCATGAATACTTGAATTAGCAACTGGTAATAAAACAAGCATTTACAATGCAATGGTCTCGGCATTGGTAAAGTTAGAGCTATTGGCATTGCTCATGACATTTTTGTTTATGTTTTTGTTTTTAAAACATTTAACCCCTTCAGTGCCCATGACGAGCTGGACTCGTCATGGGCTGCGGTGGCGCTGTGCCCATGACGAGTCCAGCTCGTCATGAACTCCGCCCGCTAATACAAAGCGCGGCACTGGGCGGGGAAAGGGGCGGGCATGCAAGGGGTTAAAGAAACGGCATTGTCATGAGCAATGCCAATAGCTCTAACTTTAACAATGCCGAGACCGTTGCATTGTAAATGCTTGTTTATTAATGTTTATGTTTTCACTGCTTTAAAAAATAAATTTTATAAAAGCAACCTCACCGAATCGGCGCATTTCACTGAAGAAAAAACGTTTATTGGTTTGTTCTATTCATGCATCAAGTGATGTAATAAATTCAACCAACTTGGGAACAATAACAGAGTTCAAAATGACTGTTATGTACCTCCATAAAGAAACTCTTGTGCATTTAACTATTCACACCCCCGAGGGGAAGGGATGTATCGACGAAGCACGAACAAAAGCCCCGATTGCTGCCTATTGCAATGTTATTGTGATTTGCAAATGAATGTTCTTTTCTATGTTTGTTGTAGGAGAAACAATCAATACTTAGCCATTTGGAACTAAGACAGGAGATCAACAAGAATTTTTATAGTGTATTTATTTTACCATATATATAGCAGCCATGGACCACAACAGTGTTACTGTGAAAACGCTGAATATTTTAAAAGAGATTAGGATACACGTGCTAGGGAGAAGGAGAAAAACAAAACATAGCAGAATACAGTTAAGAGTAGTACACAAACGCCACCTCAAAATGTCAAATTGGGCTATCGTGTGGCCAGAGTCGGGTACTTCTAGTGTCATAGAACCTTCACTAGAATCTATAGGGCAAGAAATAGTTACAAACTAGAGACCCTATCAGTTGTGCTTTCAATCAGCCATTTTTCCTGGCACTGGTGGATTGGCCTATGGGCTCCCTTGTTTCACTGATAGCTTCCTAGGCGCCTCGGTTATAGGAATGATGTAGAATCCTCTCATGTGATTATGTTCTCATAAACACATCACTCATCAGAGGCAGAAATGTTAATTCTAAGTGAAGGTGGGGGAGTGGTCTGCCTGGCTGGCTCGAAGATGGCAGCAGTCTGAGCGTGCTCCGGCAGCCGCCCACATTATCCTCTCAAAATTCGCACCACCGAGACAACATAGGTGGTAATCGTAGCCGTCAGTGACGACTGGTTGTCTGCTGCATCCCTGGTGAATGTTTGAGCCGGAGCCGTGCACGCTGTGCGGAGGTCTGCCTTCCGCTGAAATTGGGCCTGTAGCCGCCACTTACACCGGTTGGCGCTGCTGCGTCCCTCCATCCGCGAGATCGGTGGATGACAGGGCGGCTGCGGGGAGTGGCACATCCACGCTTCAGCGACAGAAGGTGTGGATGGCGGCAAGGTGTCCCGAGCACTCAGGCGGCTTTGGGCACGGAGCGGAGGTGAGGCCAGGCGCCTGCACGGGAGTCCCCGCCCACCTTGACCCGCTCTGGTTGGGACACCGCCATTGCTACCTATATGAGGTGAGGCTGTGCTGAGGATCGCGCAGTGTGCGCTGCGAATGTACGTGGCTATCAGAGGGCCCTGGGAGCCATTACGACCTGTTGGGGGTGCCCGAGAATATCGGCAGAGCGGGTGTCTTTCACTGGCATCTGCGGAGGGCCCAAGGGGGAATCTACATACGAGGGGGCAGTGAGAAGCAGTGCGAGAGGTGTAGCGGTAGGAGACATCCTGCTAACAAACACACCCTGGCCTTTCTCCCAGGCAGAGCAGAAATGCCTCGGAGAAACACAGCGTCCTTTTCAGATTCGGGGGCGTGTTTGTCTTTTCTCTCCTCCAGCCATTGGCTGGAGGAGAGAATGAGACTTCTTGCAAAAAACACGCCCCCGATCCGAAAAGGACGGGGCCTGATCGGAATGACTGACCTCTTCTCCAATGGCTGGCCAGCATTCAAGAGGCCAGCCAATGGAGAACAGGGGAGAAGAGGGGCGGGTTCAAGCCCCTCTTCTCCAAGTCATTAAATCTCTCGACTTCCGGTTCTGCCTTCGGCAGACCGGATGGTCCCGAGACCTAAAAAGCGAAGGTGAAACTAGAGTTGTGTGTGAAATGTGCATCATGAAAAAGGCAAACCATGTGGGATAAGCAGGTGTCATGTACTGTGAACCTGGGAAACAAGATGGGGATAGCAGTTCTTATTGGCTGTCACTTTCAATATTTCTAGGACCAATCTGTCACTTCTACAGGGCTTGGCAACAGTTGTCTTTTGCTCGTTTATAAATGAATATGTGACTCGAAAAAAGGATAACGGCTAGATGAAGGATAGACTGAAAATTGAATGGATGCTTAATTGATCCTAGAGAAATCATGCTTCATGGCCACTTATATTTAGCTCAGGAAAGATGAGCAATGCTAACTTTCATTCCACTTGTGGCCTATTTTTACCGAAGTGAACTCTACTAGGTGAAGGAACATTTTAATCTCTAGGCCCCACCAATCCCTGTCCTCTTTGGAACGATCATCTGTAGATGTTAAAAGAACAATACAATCTGCACTGTAATTCAGAATCTGTACCTGCCTAAACCCAACATAAGGCACATATGCCCCAACAGGTACGACTAGCCCAGGGGGTTCTGGGTACAGAGCTTAGTCACCAGCTTTGGGTCATGACCAGAGGGCTACAAGTCCAACACATAGGCTTCAACTAACAGTGACCCTGATCTCCCAAATCCAGAGACGCTAGCTTTTGGCGCAATACTTGGCCCTGTGCCAAATTCGCCCCACCTAAGTATTTACTGGACAGCACCACCATTCTCTGTGAGCACACTCCAGGTTTCTACTTGGTGTTTTCCTGAACGTATTTATTTCGTTATTTTATAACATGCTGCCATCAGCAGACAAAGGTGTTCAGATACTTTATAGACGTCTCTTTCATGGCTGCCATTAGCTCTCCCATCACCAGAGTGTTCCCTACGTTTATCCAAAAACAGAGAAAGGGTACGTGGGTCATATACATGCAAAATAATATTTTGATTGGGGTCAGCAGGAGAGTAATCAATCTTTTAGGCGTTACATCGCCTAAAAGAGTTAAACAAGAGTATCTTTCTGTAGATCAAATTAGAAGTAATATGTAGACTCACTAGAGGTTAATTCTGGTGCAGCCTCACCAGCCAGTAGACAGCAGTCATTGTACTTGTGGGTCCTCGTTGACAGAAAAGGTTCAATAGTGTTGGGTTTATCTTGGATATACTGACTGGGATGTGGCGACAATGTAAAAAAGCGTTGCGAAAGCTTTGCGGCCACTTGCTGGGATAGGAATGCATTCAGATGTGGTGTCCTCATCCCTCCAGGCCATACCCCACTCACATCTTTACAATTATCAACGTAGTTAGACCAAATACCTCATATTCTTTTATATAGAGGCAGGGAGGAGGAGATACAACAAAAGGTACTATATTATGTTTGGATAGGTTTAAAATCCCTACTAAAGAGATTAAAAATAAATTCAGTTCAAAAACAGATATTTACAGTAAGATTCCGTGTTCAACCCTCTTACAATATTCTGCTTATGAATATCAGATTTTTGAGATAATTTCAATTGCTTGTGGCGATTTAGATCAGATTCTCTCATAGGAGCTGCTGTGATGTGTTTGCTTAAATCTTTAGTACAGGACAATGAATGATCCTTATATAGTGTGTAGCTTAAGTTATGATGAACCTTTAAAAAAATCATAGAACAGAACTGGACCACTGAATTAACAGAGCCACATGAAGTCAAAGCAATCTTCATTCCAAATTTGGGGGGCGCCTATTCAGCCCCACATGTGCTAGGAAGAAAGAGGAGGTGTGTACGGAGGGTTAATTACAATAGAACACTTTAAGAATCTTCTCTATAGCTTTGTTGCCATTCACTGCTTGTCCGAGACTTTAATAAAAAAAAAAAGACTAATTATGCAGTTTGCCCAGAGGTGCCTATGTAAGAAGCTGTCTAAAATTACCTCTTCCTACGGAAGTGAACTTGTAGCTTTACCTACAGAGGAAGTACATACACACAGATATATTCAAGTTTGGTATTATAACTTAACAAAGCTGCAATTGATACCACAATAAAGTTCCCTCTAAAATATCATCCCTTGCCCTTCTAAACGTATCCTAGAAAGATTTTTTTTATGTACATGTAGCTGCATTAGCAGGGATGAATAACAGAGTATTTTCATGGTTTTGCTAACTGAAGTATTTTTATCGAATGACAAACTACATATTCTTATTATAGCATGGAAACCTCACTGAGGTAAGGCTATTTTATACAAATAACATTTTCATTCCATAACACCTGGGGGAATCTATTCTTCCGCAAGGCACATTTCAAGAACAGCAGACGGGTCACTTACCCATCTTCATGAGTGTCCAGTTGCTGTCCATTTGCTGTGCTGCCTGCAAAAAGTATCGTCCATCTGTCCACAGTGCTGCACTCTGCTCTGTTATAATAGCTGTACCTGTTCAAGAAGAAAAGGGAAAGAAGTCTGCTTAAGGGTTGCCAAAATGGATTTCCATGTAAGCACGATGACCCACCTACCTATTCTGCTAACATACTAAGTTCGAGCAATGCATTCATGATAGAAACAGGATGGGAGTAAGTCTCGGGGAAAAAAGGGATAGGTTATGAGAAGGTCCATCCAAAGCAGTCATGGAAATCGCTCTCCCAACCAATTTTCAGTGGCTGTGGGCACAATGAGATTCAGCTTAATGAACAATTAGAGCAGTGATGAGAGTCAAGTAGCAGCTGCTGCGGTATGGGTCTTTTCGAATAAAAAAAAGTATGTTCTTAGCAGTGCGGGAAGCACTCAGGCTTCCAGCCTCTGGCATGAGCAGCGTCATGATTGGTCTGAGCCAGGGCTTTAAGTGGGATAAAAAAAACTGGGGGTCTCTCGAAGGGGCGTGGCCTATGTAATGAAAGGCGTGGCTTAAAACCACGTAAGCCAAAAATTAGTAATTAGCATAGTGTGCCTCCCAACTTGTATTTTGCGGTCTCTGTCATTGCATTCAGATATAGGATACAACAAGTAACATCATACCTACAAGTCTGGACTATTGGCTTTGTCAATGGCTGTTACTAACTGCAAAAAGAGAAGGGAAATCCTGAGACAAAATGGCTCTCTTTAAAGGATTTCCCTTCCTCCTACAACGCAGCTCACCTGGAATGACGTCATGCCTGGACCTTGAAAATAGAGCCGATAGAGACCCGTTTCGAGGCCCCCTGAAAATAACTGCCGGTGCTCAGACCCAGACAGACCCGGCCCACTTAAAGCCCTGGTCTGAACGGCCCGTTTGGCCGCTCAGGCAGTATCAGGGAGACGGAGCATGTTCTCCATGGGGCTGTGCAACACAGCCCCGTAGAGAACATGCTAAGGGCGCATGATTCTTTTGCCGGACAAACAATCATGCGCACTTTGGGAATGCATAAACCACTCCTCACTGTGCTCAGACCCGCCCCGGCTCCAATCCCTCGCAGAAAAATAAAATTAGAATAACAGGTTATTATCATTTTATTTTTTACACTGCTCAAATTCAAGTGGAGCAACGCTTCTCGGCCTTAGTGGTGGAGACGCCACTGTGAGAGTCTAGAGCTAGGTACTGGGCTCCTCTCTGAAACAAGGGTTTAAGGGACCGCTTGCCCTTCTCTTCAGCGCTAACAAACTAGAGGAAATATCTACGGTAGAGTGCTGCAGCTCTAACAGGTATGCTAGGTATTGGCTTTTGCGACCCGACACACAATGTGGCAAAATTATCAATTACACTACTAATCTACTATTTTTGTAAATCTCTGTGAATATAATTCATTTACTAAACTAAGCACCCTTCCCTTTCATGCAACAACTGCAATTCTGGATGTGCATTAACCGAAACCATGTTAAAATGCACACTTCTCCCAGTCCCTGCAGTTGTGCATTACCCACATAGCCTGCTTTCTCTATTGGTTTTAAAGGCGTAGGTGAAGTGCCAGGCATTGGCTGGCATATGTAAAGGGCTCAGTTATCGATGGAGCATAGGATGCATGGGCTGCAATGATAGACCGCAAATAGAACACAAAACACAGTAAACACTCAATAGCTCTGGTCAGTCGTAGGAACAACAAAAATGCATATATCAAAAGCTACTTTGGGGTATAATTGAAATCAATTTATCAAGGTCTGCAAGAAGATGGATTATTAGTTAAGGCCTGCGTAACAAAGACTTCCTCATGCCTCCCTTATACATAAACTATGAATGGGGAGGCCCCACCCTGGTATCTTTCAAGTTAATAAAGTTTCTGAACCCTCCCCAGCTGCCCTTCCTGAGCTGAGTCGCATAACTCACACCCAGGCCTTACTGTCAAAAGACCAAAGCCATTGTTTCTGGACTTCGAGCGGTTTCATACCTCATTAAGGGGGAAGCACTGACAAGGGACGCAGTTGGCAGGCTAATGCGATTTAGTCTAATGGAGGATGAGGCAAAGTATCTTTTAAAAGTTACTTTTCCTGAATAGTTATTAAAAATCCGACTTCACCTGTCGATCTTTTACAAATATTCAAAAAGTGGTTCAATCTTTTCTGTAACTAATCCCAAATCAAAGATAGCAGAATTATTATTTTACCTGGGCGTTAGTTGTGCTGATAGGATATCTACAGCCGTTCCTCAGTCAAAATAGTTTTTGTGGTTAGTTGATGTACGTACATTTCAACAGTAAATTCTTGCATGCGCCACTTTTAAATGTTAGGCACCCTGCTGTGTGGGCTTCAAGGCCTGCTTTGGGGTGACTTTTTTTAATATTTAAAAGTTAAGTTCTTGGGGGCGTGGCCAAGAGGTCCGACCTGGCAGACGCATCTTAGATGAGCTCCGTGGGATTGCTCGATATCCTACAATTATCCTTGTCATCAGCGGCTATGGAATCCTCCAACCCTCCCGCTACATACCGGACGCACCGTGGAGCAGCTGAAGGTTCCCTCCGAGACTCTTGCAGCTGTTATAGCTAGACTCTTGAGCTTTCACGACAGCAATGCCGTCCTTGCACAGGCCAGGTTGGCTGGCAAACTTCACTTTGAATCTCACCATATCTTAATTTTTCCGGACTATACAAGTCTGGTGCAACAAGGCCGCCAGTCATTCACAGCTGCTAAGGCCCGACTGCGGGACCATAAAATCCAATATGCTCTGCTTTTTACGGCCAGGCTACGAGTCGTCTACAAGTCACGTACACATTTTTTTTTATACCCCGGAGCAAGTCTTTGCCTGGACGGATGAGAAACAGAGACACAGATAGCATACTCCACCACAGCTCGATTCTGAATGATCGTCCGGGGAAACCACGCGACAAGCAACCAAGCCTAAGGTGAAACGCGCCCATAGATCACTCTAGAGACGCTATTCCAAGTCACGGAGTGCCTCTGACTCCCCGATAGCAGAGACTCGGCGATACCCACCACCAAAATGCCTTCTGGTTGGAGAACTTTCATTCAAATGGTTGCAGTGCTGATGACATTTGCTCTTTCACGGGCCTACGTGAGGCCCACCCCTATAACTCTCTTCTTAGTATCTGAGAACTTTATCTATGTTCGGGGACAGTTTCTTTGAGAACCTTTGGTATGGGGTTGTGCCCTGCTCCCGTCGGGGCAGATTCGTGACACTTATAGCGACAGATGTGTGGAAACTAGCTGCAATAGCTGTTAGCATCAGCTGAAGCCATTTTGTTTTTGGCAGCCATTTTAGTTAGCCATGTGCTCGCCGTGTGCTTTCTCCCTCTTCAATGCCAATACACCTGCTCCTAGTGTATAACTGTCAGGCTGTTCTTACTGATGTAAGGAGAAATGTCTCCCCTCCCACTTTGTTGAGCAAGCAATTTTTGTATACCCATATTAGTCAATACCTATTCTTGTATGTGCCAGTACCTCCCCTTGGTCTCATGCTGACTATGCAACAAATGCATATATAATGCTCCTGTTCTTTGTACTCCTTAGACTGCCTCCTACAGTGGCCGGAGGGTACCGTATTGACGCAGTCTCCCCCATGTGAGGTTAATAAATGCATTCTTTTGATATTACAGCTTCCGTGCCAATCTCTTCTTTGTTGGTTTAAGGACTAGGTGCATCAGTGAACCCCTTAAAAGGTTTTTGATTTCTACAGATGCTTCAGCTGTTTTGAGGTATTGGGTGGGGGAAGGGTTGGGTTTGTTAAATGTTATTGAAAATACTGTGTCCTACTTGCTTATTTCTGTAGTCTCTATGCCCTGTGACAAGCAGAAAATCCACTCTCCTATTAGATGCCTTGCCCTGTAGTGGACCCCGCTGGTAGGCTTCAGGTGGTTAGTTGGAACATCTCTAAATAAGATCAAACGAGGTGTGGTCCTTCAACAGGCTAAGCGCGCCACAGCTGATGTTCTCTTACTGCAACAGAACCATCTTATGGGTACCAAGGAACTGTGCCTCGCTCCTTTGGTTATATTCAAGTTTTTCATGCAGGGTTCACGAGAGGCTCCCGAGGGGTGCTAGTCCTCATTCATCGCCGAGCTCCATAAATACATTCTATAACGTGGTCTGACCCCCATGGAAGGTACATTATTGTGTCTGGGACACTGCACGTAGAGACCATAACACTGGGCAGTATATATGCACCCCCCCCCCCTGCTTTATGACTTGTTTGTAGAGCACCTGACGACAATACTGCTAGAGATGCCTATGGGCCTCTCGATTATAGGTGGAAACTGGAACGAAGTGGCGAATGTGGCACAGGACAGATGGCGGTCGCGCACTGCACCCGAGACACTGAGGATTACACATCTGCAAGCACTAATGGAAGATGTGGTATGGTTAGACACATGGAGACACCTACACCCAACTACATATGGTTATATGCATTATTCGGCTGTTCACGACTTTTTCCAGGCTAGACTATATATTATACCAAGCTCATATTACTCTCGAATTGCTGCAACTGATATATTACCTAGGAGCTTATCGATTCACTCTCCAGTGGCCCCGACTCTGCACCTAGGGGTGGCTCGTCCCCCCCTTTCAATGGCGCTTGTTGCCGTGGCATCGCTAAGACTCGCAATAGAAATCACACATGTATCAGGCACTTGCGGCATATTTTGCCGTTAATCTGGGCACTGTGGATTCTCCAGTCATGCTCTTCGACGCTATGCAGCCCACTATTAGTGGAGCAGATATTGCGTACTGTGCCGCTCAACGGAAGAAGCACCGGGAGGCACTGATTTAGACAGAGTTCCAGATATTGGAACTAGAGCAGCAGTGTAGAGGTGAGCATGGCGGGCAGAATCGCCGCCAAATGCTCCTTCTCCAACAAACCTATGCTGATACACTGCGCAAGTAGGCCAGCCAGGCTTGGCTGGCGTCCCGCAGTAGAATTGATCAATGGGGCGATAAACCATGTTCTCTTCTGCACCGCTTGTGCCAGCGAGCTCTCCATCTAGTGAGCATACCTGGAATTCTCGATACTGATGGCCGGCCACTCTCAGATCCTACCCAAATTCCTACTACTTTTGCGGCATACTATACAGAGCTCTATGCTCCCAATGACGCCCTGCTGGAACCTCTGATTCACCAATATCTCGACCCGTGGGGGTTCGGACATGGGCACCTGGACGGCAGAAGTAACAATGGCCACGACTGGACTGAAATATCTCGGAATGTACATCTCGGACACCCAATCGGTGTCGTGGGAGAAGAACATTGTCTCCATCTGGTTGCGTACTCAGACAGAAATGGAGTCTTGGACGCCTATGCCCATTTCCATACTGGGCAGGTCGGTAATATTCAAAATGGTGTCCTCGCCCTCGCCTTCTATATCAACTACAGAACCACCCTTTTCAGATAGCAATCTCCTGGTTTCGACAGCTAAACTTCAGGTTGAGCCGCTTTCTGTGGCAGATCAGGCCGCTAGGGTACCACTTAAAACATGTTTTCAATCAACCTACTGTGGGGGTATAGCGACCCCCGATATCAAATCATATCATGCGGCATCCAACCTCTTGGTCTTGAATGACTGGTGGTATGGAATTAGCAATGATCTGGCCTATTGGGTAGAGAAATGGCTGATGGGAGATATGTTGCCACACAGACTGCTCCATACGCCGAGAGCTACGTAAGCTGCCGCCAGCTACACTAGTAATGTGTGGACAGACTCGCTGCGCAGGGTGGGGTGGTGGAGGCAGTTGACTGGGGAAGACACCTCTCCGGCAGAGCGGTCTTATGCCACAAGTGACCGCATTAGTATGGTTTAAACAACGGGACGCTATAGGTATATCCATATTGGTTAATGGTATGTATGGCACCACGATGAAATCCTTCCAGGATATGCCTACGATGTGGCAGCGAGGAAGGTACATTACTACATACAACTTGGAGCTGTGCTGTACAGGGCCGGTTTTGGAGGGGGGTTATTCGTGGTTTGTCTGAAGTATTAGGTTGGGACATACCTCTCTCTCCTAAGCTTGTTCTTCTTCATATCACTGACGAAATTGGGGGTAACATCTACAAAAGACATTTATTGTTCTTGGGTTTTACCCTAGCTAAAAGGGATATTGCAAGAGCATGAAGAGAGCCGGCTTCGCCTAAATTGAGCTCTTGGAGGGCAGGCCTCAACTGGGGTATGGGTCAGGAGAAGCCCATCTTTCAAGCGCGAGGGAGCCTTCGGAAACACTTTAAAATATGGTAACAATGGGCGGATTTTAGGGGTCTCTTATTGGAACCGCCTCTGCCACAATCTGCAGAAGTTGAAACCATATAGAGATACATCACAGGGCAGTAAGGCTGTTACATTAGATATGATGTATATAGATAGGCTTGATGGGCACGACCAGGGTTTTGTTATGCGGTATATGACAGATGTTAAGAATGTTTGGGGCTGTCGTTTACAGACCCAAATGGTTTATTTTCTTGTTTTACAAATGCTATATAATAGTCACCTGCTTAGAAACCAATATACTGACTACTGTATGCTTTCACTTCTTTGTAATGCTTGCAATTACTATATCTGCTGACTCAATAAAAAGAGTTTTGGAAAAAGAAAGTAGAGTTCTTTCCTGTCAAAAATGTTTTTGACAGGTTTAAAATCTGCAGTAATCAGTGGGTGGCAAAATATGTGATGCGGTCAACAGGTGACAATTAACTTTTCTATACCATTGGTGTATTTTCCAATACCATATACCTTAATGGAAAAACAAATATGACAATTAGGAGATAGCCAATTCTGTCATGAATTAAGGTCAGCGCAAATACATTGGGGCCTTGAAAGCAAAGTCTGGGTGGATCAGTCCACACAACAAAATGTGGGTGAGTACACAAAAAGAGGAACTTTCTCACAGGGTGCAACTTAGAAAAAATTAACGAAACACAAAATATGTGAGTGCTGTAAATACACAATACACAAGGGGAAGAGTTGTCTAATGGAAGAGACACCACTTTTCCTTACAATGTCTCTTCCTACTGCCTTCAACACAATCTTCAGACATGTGAAACTAATCAAGTCCAAAATATGTTTGACTCTAGGGTTAAGAGTTGATGTCCTCAAAGTTATTTACATTTTCCCAACAACACTGTGGCCAGGAGGGCGAGAGTACAGCACAGAAAGTCTCTGGCGTGGACCCACGGGACACGAGAAGATTGCTACCTACCATTCTAATTGACAACCACAACACGTTCCTGGAATGTTCCAATCCGGTTATGAGGCGAGAAGAGACTTCCCAGGGCGCGCATGGTGAAGGAGCAGTGTAAGCAGCGGCACAGGATAAGGGAGGGCAGAATGTGGACGCGCAGGACCGAAGGGAGTGAGTAGAGGTCGGCAACAGCGGCAGGGACCCTAACGATGCCTTTGAGATCGGCTCTTTTGCAGAGGACCTACCACAAATGTGGATGCGGTTTCAGCATTTGAAGCCCGGGGAATGCCCAAGCATTGGCAAGAGGAGGCGGAGAACTTGCTCAAGAGAGAGCAACAAACATTGTACTCCAGGGAAATGAGATATGGGCACGGCCACCGCAGCTCTAAACCGGAGTTTCAGACTCCGGCAAGTAACATAGCAGGGCACACGTGCCTGTGTTTGGTGGCCAGTCACAAGGGGGTATTTAATAGGCTTGTAATCAATGGCAGAAAGTGCACTGCGAACGACCCTTATTTGCATAAGATGTTGAGCACAGGGAAGCTGTGGGGAACACACAGGAGAATAATAGAGCCAGGATACTTGTGGCATGTAACACAGAGACCTGGCTACATGGGAACAAACTTTACCTGACAAAATACATCTGGCACCTACAAATTACATTGCTTTTCATTGGTAGGTGGGCCTTGCGCAGTGGTTTGCACTGAGGTGAGGCGTTGGAACGTTCTTTTCTTGATATAGCCGGATTACTAAGACCTTTTCCCTTTTTATTTTCCCAGAGGGGGACAACCAGGAGACTGTGAAGGAATCACATCATATAAGAGACTCTACAATAGAAGCTATGGAAGCCACAAAACACCCGTACAGTCGGACCTGGTGGTTTGGTTAATGAAAAAAAAACCTTTACACTTGCAGCCTTGGTCCAGGTCATCTTTCACATCACGTTACAGACACTTTTCTAATTAGTGTCACCAATAAAAGAGTAAGGCTAGTTAGACTCAGCTAAGATGTGCACTGTTTCCCCCAATTTGAGTCTCACATTCCATCATAATAACCACATCATCACCCAGTTTGTTTACTTGCAGCCCTGTTTTCTTCATTCTTCCCCTTCATCTTCAATCTGCTCAATTTTAGCACCCTTGTACACCCCTAAATACTGTGCCCACCGTACCATATTTCATGCAGGTAGCAGTACTTGCAAAGAAATTTAGCTTCTTCCAGTATGCCCCAACTAAAGCACTTACTTTTGTTGTCTTGCAGACTCAAAGATTTTCTAGAGTCCTGCAACTCTTTACTATGGTTGCACTCCTCCCTATTATCCCCGTATTATCCCTGCAAGATCTCCTTTTTTATGCTCCTCATTTGCATTACTCAAACATCCCCATCTATTCCTTAAATAATCACTACTGCTTCTATTAGATCAGGGTTTCTCACTAAGAGCTTCTCCTCTAACTTTTAGTTATTCATACAATGCAATAAATGGTATCTTATGAGCTATGCGGTCAACTCTTTAAACTTGCATATTGCTGCCATATTCCTAAGACTGGTCACATTGTTTGCTACCATTTCCATTTTATCTTACATTATGGTGACAAACTTTCATTTCCACAATAACATTTGTACAAGTTTCAAAATATCCCTTTTACATCCAAAACACATCTCTAGGCTTTCCATCACCATTTCTCAAAGCTAGATCATCAATGCATTCCTATATATTAAGTCTTTTAGTACCTAAGTTATGAGCAACATCCCTTGCTTCATGGCAGCAGAAAACGTTTAAGTCCTAGTTGCCACAGAATATAAATCATATAATTTCTCCAGTTTTTAGGTCTCGCCTACGCAGCGCGTCTGCGCTGCTAAGAGGGGACCTTTTGCAATCGATCAGCATTTTGGCTAAAAGCATGAATGTTTTGCATTACTTTTTATTGCAACACGTGCACGTTTGGCGTTTCCCTTGCGGGAGAGAGCATCAGCGCCATCGGTTTGTAATTATCTTGAAAACAGATGGTGGCCTTGCTCGCTCCCGCAAGGGAAACACTATATGTGTCTGGTCCACGCGACGCGTCCTGCGGTCACTTGAGCAAGTTTATTTTTCTTCCTTTTCAAATTGAACTTTATTGTTCCCTGCTTATGGCTCCGCCTCTCCAGCCCTTTCACCTCACTGCGGAGCTTTCCTGACTGCTGCCTATTGGCCGATTTCTGCTGTCTCCTTTTGCAATCGGCTGCCTGTGTTGCCTCTTGGTACTACGTGCAGGTCAGGCAAGTTGTGTTGCTTCTTCCAGCCTCATTGGGAGTCCTCACCTTCTTCCTCCAGGTCATGGTCTGGTTTTCTGTTCTTAACGTGGCCCAGGCAATCGGAACTTTGCTCCTTGTACCCAGGCAGTGTCGTTTGGCAACTGGGTCGTCCTACGCTGACTTGCACAGCACATTTTCAGCTGATTTCTCCTTGTTTTCACCAGGTCTGTTCTGTTGGTTTGTGCAACTTTTCCTCACGCTGATTAGCACAACTCTACTTAGTGGCTGCATGCTTCAAGGTTTGCGTTGCTTTTGTTTACTCTGTGCGAGTTCTACTACGCGCACTCTTGTGGAGGTGGGGTGGAGGGGACATGCATGGGGAACAGACACGCGCATCAGCCACAATGCTCTACAACATAGCCAAAAGTTCTGGCTAAACACACAAGGTTCCAAAAGCGAGACCTATTGGCTATGCCAATGCTTCTTATTTCTGGCTTTAGCCAAGAACTCTTACTTTCGTTAAAATGATATATAACATACTTAGGCTGTCCGGATTTAGGTTTAAACCTATAATAACTGATAAAACCCCACCGAAAGGGAAATAGCCCTCACCAGTGTAAACATATAAACACTGAAAAACACCTGCAGAACCACAAACTAGATACCAATCAAAGAAAGGAATAGGAGAGTGAAAGAGTCATTTTTTTTCTTCCTGAAGGGGCCAATACACTCTAACTTTATTATACAAACTAGCAGCAAGAGAGACCGGGCTAACATTATTCTGCTTGAGTTTTGTTGTTTAGGGATATCACTAAAATACTATTTCTTCTTCCTTTTGCTTTTTTCAGTTTTGTAGTCTTTGCTCTAAAGATGCAAGGTTTAGAAGCATGTTTTAGGTCTTATTTAAATGATTTTATAAACTGTAGAGAATCAGGAAACATCAAATTCATATTTGACATTTTGGCTGTGTTTGATTCTTTCCCTGATAGGTGAAATGCCTGTTTCGTGAGAATCTTTCCCAATATGTGACATCACATCTACCTACAGAGAATGAGTAAAAACCCTTGATACATCAGCCCCCAGTTTCTAGTGAGTCAGTATTGATAGTAGGTGAATTGCCAACACCTCAGGCTTTAAACATTCAATGCAGTATATGTGAAAAGAGTGCTATCACCAAGCATCTGGGATAGTGGTGAAAACATGAGACCAGACTTTTGGCAAACATGGAACACAATGTCATTTGGAATGCTGCTGCAAAAAGGTGATTTCCAAGTTCAACCAAGATTGGAGTGATATTGTTTGTATTTGCAGTGATTCAGCTATGTATATGAAAAAGTTGTGCGATGACCTGTCAAAATCGATACCTGAGCTGAAGCGCTACCCTGTAAGAGATCCTCACCACTTTTTTGTTTTGTTTTCTTGTACAGAGTTTTATATAGCGTGAACTTGACCTGAATGTATCAGGTATCAGAGCGCTTACATAGCACCAGTTGCGTTACATGAGGACTCATTCATTTTTGTTAGGCACAGGGAGATTAAGTGATTTGCCCAGAATCACGGGATGTTCAGCATCATTGTCGAGACGCGAACCCAGTTCCCCGTTAGGCCAACTCCTCTCCGCTTGTTAGATGATATGCTGAAAGCACGTTTACAATCTTCAGAGTTAATGAAGAATGCTTTTGAATTTTTAGTCCATTCTGGTGCACTGGAACTAAAATGCAAATATTACTCGCTATGTGTGGTATCAAAAAAGAGTCATCCCAACTGTGTCACTTAGCTGATGGTTCTCAGTCCAAGGGGCTGTGAATGCTATATTATCCATATGGCAACCGTTTACAGAATTAATGATGCCAAAGGCAAGAATTGTGAGGATCTATGGTCACATATTGATAGTGATGTGAAAAAAACAACACTGTACTGCATTCTTAGATTTTTACAGGAAAACATAACTGCTGTAGTGGACATAATACAAAAACTAGAGTCTAAAACCCTTGCCTGCCAAGTTTTCAGCATAATTAGTGCAGATGTGAAACATTTCCTTGAGAGTAGGCTGGGCGACATCATTAGTGACTTTGGCGCTGCAACATGTTAGAGTGCTTGCCACTTGGTAAGTAAAGCAATGTTGACAAGCAATTCAGGAACTTTCATTTTACAATGTATGAAAAATGGCTTGCAATGATGCATAGAAGTGTCCCTTCACCAACCATGGTATTTGAAGTCAATAAAACCTCCCTGTGGGGAGCTCTCCGTAGTTTCAAAAGTGTCGCTTCATTTTTGACAGCTTCAATAACTCTGAGGGCATAAGTGCCCAATTCAACACAAATGTTCCCGAACCTGCCCAGAGAATCACAATCTTCAAGTGCACCACTATTGGCATGGAAAGCTATGTCAGTGGCCAGAGTTACAAATTATGTACTGGCTGTTTTGGCGTTGCCCATCTCAAGTGCCAATGATGAGAGGGCCTTTTCACAGAAAAACGTTTACATGGGAAGGAAAAAGTGAGCGCACATGACTAAAGACTCACTGAAGAAGTATTGTATGGTGTACTAAAATAAGTTTGATTTTCAAAAATGTATGTGTACATCATATACAGTGTGCGTACACTGTATATATACCATTGACTATCAGTGCAGAAAACAAGCAATAATAAAAGCAAAACGTTCCATAAACACCGAAAAAACGCTGTTTCTGTTGTTTTTAATGGTGCAAAAATGTGTAACCACTGATGACCACTGTTTTTTTAAGGTATTGAAATCACTTGAAAACACTGAAAAAACCCCACCAGAATTTACCAAAAATAGAAACTGAAAACAGGAAAGCCTAAACATACTTCTCGGGGTGTTAGCCAGTCCTCTTTATTCAATGATCTGGTATTGTGCCATTCAGATTTTTCTTCTGTCCACTACAGCATAAAACATGCAGCAGTGGGTCAGCTTACTTCAGCCATTGGCTAGCTTTACTGTGGGCGACAGCCTTCTGCTCTTTCACAAAGTGCACATCTACATACAAAGTAGTTATATTGCAACCAAAAACTATTTGTGCTTTTTCCACAATTTTCTTTTTGTAATATTGGTGAGGGCTAGGCAGCTCCCAAAAACATGTTTGCAACAAAACAGCAAACAAATATTGACAAAACAAAAGCATTGACCACACCAAACGGTTAACAGTTAACAAAAGACTGATTTGCTTCCCTACTGCGTCTTTCCACAGTAATCAATGTTCACTTGCTACGCAAGCAGACAGAGGGGTTGCGACATACTGGCTGCTGTCATAATGTCAAAAGGGAGAATTAACCTACCAATTTAAAAAAAGGAATCCAAAACAAGCTGAATAAATGAAGTAAATTATAAAGCACTCTGCTACTCTGACCGAGTGTCCGGGCAGTAGAACCAAGTAAACATTGCTACATGAAATCTTACACCATAGCAAACAGATCAGTCTTAAGAGCCTACCTAAATGGGAGTTCATGGGAGATGTTCAAGGCATGAAGCCGTGCATTATATTCCTTACAAGCCAGTAGAGAAAAAGAGTGCCCCCTCCCCAAGATCTGACTCGCCGAAAGAGTAGCACTAACTCCAAGAAGGCAGGATGAATGATGTAAATCTATCCTATTTTTAGGATATTGAGGGCCACAATTCTAGAAGGCTTGATGCACAAAAAACAAAACCCAAAAGTGAATACTTTTCTTAATCGGAAGCCAGTGTCATTCCTATAGAGCTCTGGTGACCAATACAAGTCTATGAATAGCCAGAATCAGCCATGCAATCGCATTCTGTACTGTTTGCAGTCTTTTAACCCATATAGCAGTGAGTGCCCAAATAGAGTATGTTCCCGTACTCCAACCTGCCAATTATTAGTGCATGGACAACTGTCCTACAGGCAGATATATTAAGAAGATGTAAAATTATTCTAATTGAGCATAGCATGCCAGAACAAGTCACCGCTACGGAAAGGGTTCAAGAGTGAAAAGTGAGCTTGTTGGCAATCCGGACTCCAAGATTCTTAGCTATTGCAGTTGGTGGTCGGGGCAGAAGATCCTTCAGCCAGCAGTCATACACCCACAGCTTACCTACTTCCCCAAAGAGAAGAATCTCTATTTTATCAGCAGTACATTGCCGATAGCTGTCTTGTAACCAGATCAATGCATTTACAGGCATGAATGAACGGTGGAGCCCATATCTACCGAATTGGGATCAAACATCAAGAGCAGCAGGGTATCCTCTGCGTAAAAGATAGTAATCACTCCAAAGGATTCAATACGTTTGTTAAGGGATGTCATATAGATATTAAATAATGTGGAACTGAGCAACGAGTTTTGAGGTGCCCAAAACCTCAATTGCTTGCTGGTCGACTTGTAAGGAGTCAGGCAAATATCCTGCTCTCTTTCCTCCAAAAAGTACTTAATCCATCTCCAGTCTCACCCTGTGTTGCCCTGCTCAAGAAGGATCGGATGGGACAGAGCGTTGAATGGTGCAGATGAATCAAGCAATATTAGTGCAGCGCCTTTCCCTTTAATAACCTCAGATACCGCCAGTAAAGCAGTCTCTGTGCTATGCTGTAGACAAAATCCCGATTGAGTAAGATGTAATAAGTGGTTCTCTACCAAAAAGCCAGATAGCTGCGCATTAACCAACTCTTCCAGCATTTTAGCACAGGCCGGGAGAAGTGAGACAGGGAGGAAATTTGATAAGATAGAGGGGCCAGTGGACTGTTTTTTCACCAAAATGAATTACATTTTCTGTTTTCCATACAGGAGGCACAACAGGGTCAACAGAGCTATCAAAAAGCTTAGTGAGGACAGGCAGAATAACTTCAGCCAAAGAGGCCAGGAAAGCAGAGGGGCCACTAAGAGAGCCTGTTCTCACTCTAAGAAATTGTTTGGTTTGTTTAGTAGAGAATTAACTATATTTATCCAAACTGACTCCAGCCTCCCGGTGGGTTTGAGAGCAGTGCCTCAGAGTGGCAACGAGCCTAACTTCAAATCCGGCAGCATCCCAGGCTGAATCTTGAGGATTTTATCTTTAAAAAAAGTGGCAAATTTTGGGCAAATGTTGGAGTTCATAAAACGTTTAGTAATTTTAAAGTTCTTAGCCCTGCTGATTTGGACAGTATAGAAAGTGTGCTGCGCTTTCTTAATTTCCCTGCAATAGTCTTTCAAAGCTGATCTGTAATGTTCCGTATCCGTCTGACAATAATATGAATGTCATTTACACTCAAACTGCTTAACACATTTCTTGAGAATTAGTAGCTCTGTTGTACACCAGGGAGCTGAGGGGGGCCTCTTCGATTTGAAGGGCAAGTTTGAGCAATACCAGAGACTTACAGGCATGAAGTACCCAAGCGTCAAATGCCTGAGCATCCTGGATAGTATTGCCTATAAAACTTGGTAGAGTGTTCTCGAAGTAGTTCGACTAAATCAGACAAAGGAACTTTATCCCATGCTCTGGTTCCCCCTGCTTTTTTATATCAACATTGCTCCCTCCACCACTATAGTCACACTGTAGGAAGGTAGGATCCTTCTGCATGGTTACCCCCACATTTTGCCTGGTGCTAAGCAGTGCTACGCTGTATTTGGACTAGTCTGACTGGGATCCTGCTAATCAGGACCCCAGTCTATCTACTTTCTCCCTAAAATGGTTTGTTCAGTACATCCCAGATTGGATACTGGGGTACCCTTGTCAATCCAGAGTATATGGTACCCATGTACACAGGGCATAGGTACCCCAGAGGTCCCCCATGGGCTGAAGCATGCATTATGCCACCCATGGGAGACCATGCAAATTGGAACTACAGGCCTGCCATTGCAGCCTGTGTAAGTTGGTGCATGTACCACTTACTAAAGATATAGGTTTACCATATCTAAGGGTCTCTGCACTTAAATCCGATAAGTCACCCCTATAGCAGGCCTTTGCAATCCTGAAGGCAGTGTGCTTCGTTTTAAGTGAGAGGGTGCCCCTGCATGAGTAGGACACCCCTGCCGCCTACGGAGTCCATTCTCCCGGGTTGTCAGTGAAACAGCCATATACTATACAGAGGAGCACCGCATAATTACACGATGACCATCTTGAAAACGGCTGCAACGAATCCCATTATGTTTGGTATCAAATATGTTTGAATCATACCTCCACCCCATAAGCAGTGTGGGAGGTATGATTCAAAGCACTGGAAGAGCCCTCCGTTAGGCTCCCAGGGTTCCCGATGCCAACCTTCTAGTCCCGGACAGCACAAAATGATTGCTGTCAGCCAGAGTCACATTTCTGCACTCCTGTTGCTGAGCCAAGATTGAGCAGAGGAAGGTGAAACAATAGGCATCCTGTCACTGGGAAGTGTGACCACCTACCAGACAGGATTTAGTTTATTGGGACCGGGTGGGGCACTTGCCAGCGCCTGAAAGTCTGCATGAGGGGCACATTTGGTGTCACTGTGCATAGTCCAGTTCAAACCAGTTCTGGGAGCCGTTGGCTCCCACTCTGGTGCAAAACTGGACAAAGGAGTAATCTCCCCCCTATCCAGACCCTCCCCTGAATCTTCCAAAACCTTTCCCTAGGGTACATAAGTGCTTACCTTGGTGTAGGTCCCTAGATTCGTCGTGGGATAAGATTCAAAACTGACAACACTGCACTTCTACCGTCTGGGCCCTCTGGACTTGGCTGAACCTTTTTTGGCCTGACTTAGTCTCCCTTTCAGTCTGCTGCCTCGTCTGTGCCTGTGCACCATACAGGATCTGTGCAGGACCTGTGGAGCATCAAAGACACTTGAAGGGATCTCCCTTGCAGTGAAGGAGTCACTTCCCTGCATTCGCAGGCAGCTCAACACTGCTTACCGGTATGCGGATCCCGAGCTCTTGCGGACTCCGAAGGTTCAACAACACAGGTGGTGGTAACCTACGTCTCCCGAGGCCCGAGCTGTCCTTTCACCGAGTTGGAGGCCAGAATGCCTCGTGCTGGCTGCATTAATCGAACCTCTGTGCACCGCGTACTTTTGCAAGTGCAAAAGGTTGTTTGCAACTTTGCGACAAGTGCATTGGGCTTCAAGTATCCCCCACCTCCGGCAACTACTTCCACCAAGATCTTCAGCCACATCACCTCGTGGGCACTATGGCCTGCTTTTTATGGTGAGCCGCACAAGGTCCTCTTGCGACTCCCTTCCCCCCAGCCAGTGGGTCCACTTGAGGGTCACCTTTGTTTCTCTTGGGCTCCCATGATTGCCTGGGGCCTGCCCGGACTCCCCTGCTTGTGGGGAGTTCCCTGTACCTTGCTGGTCACAACCTTGCATCTTCTTGACTTCCTGCGTGGGCTGCATTTGCCAAGGCTTGTTGGTGCTCTGCCGGAAACGACCCCTCAGCACTTTACATCCTTCATGGGACAGCTCCGGGTCCTTGTCTTCCTCAGCATCGCCTGGTCCTCACAGCTGCAGAGTCAAGGTCATTGTCATCTTTCCGGAAGCACCCGACATCGAGGGCATTCATCTTTCAAGTCTACTGGTCACTCCTGAGTGACATAGACTCTGTCCCCTCTGCTTTCAGGTACTCCTCTTCAAGAATCCATGTTAGGGTTCCCCTGGACACTATTCCTCTTCCAGCAGCGGCACTTTCCTGAAGTCCTCCACTGGGTTCCACGGTGGTTTCTGACACCACTTCACACGTATGCCCCGGCTTCCCTGGTGTAGGGAAGGTGGCTACTAGGGTATCCACAGGTGGGGTGGGTTTCCAACCTTCTGTCTTCCTCGCAGTTTCTTTAGGGTACACTGGGAAGGGTCCTTAATCTTTAAAAATCCAACCGCGACTTCCACATTGACTTGTAGGGAGCATGCGGTCATGTTCCCACACTGCACACGCTCGTCCTGACTCGAGTTGTAGTTATTATCGCACTTTTTTAGTATATGGTTTGGTCCCCCCCTGGGGCCACTGTGTATTTTGTGCTATTTACTATGTTTCTTTGCTAAAGTATTGTGTGCATTGTGTTTATCTCCGTGTTGGAGATACTTGAACATTCTAGAGAGAAATATATAATAAAAACATATTTTTATAAGTACTTGGTATGGTTCTTTTCACTTAATCTATACTATAAGATTTCATTCAGGTAAACAAGCTGCTTTACACTCCTGGACCCCCCCCCCCCCCCCCCCCTAAGTTCATGTTAATGAGAAGTTGAGAAATGGGTAATGAATGTTTAGGGAGAGAGAGAACTTTCACAAGGCAGGCTTTAAAAGACCTTCACCATGTACGTCTTAGAATGCTTGAACGCCTTTGAATTTTATTGCAGTTATGACCAAAATATCCTGGTTTGAATGGACTGGTCCCGGAATAACATTTAACCCGGTTTTCATGGTGTTCACTTTTAATAATGACTAGAATAAGAGTGGAATGTTACACAGGGGTAACAGGGAGAGTAATGTAGTATTTAGAAGTAAATGGATTCTATGTGGAATGAATGCCTACTAACGTTCTGGCAGTGAATAGTATGTCGGTTGTTGCCAGGACCATAGGAGGGCAGGTTGCATTAATGTCGTGGGTGCTCTTTATCTAAAATAAACATTAGTACAATCTATCTGGTTGTCCCAGAGATCCATATCACATATTTGGCGAAGAGCAAAAGTATTCTGAGTGTCCACATACTAGGGATTTATTATGTATTGTGTTTGTATTATTTTCTCTTTTGTTCTCTTTAATCTTTACATTATTGTTGTTTCAATTGTGTAAAGGGGAAGGTGTTGTAGTATTATGAAGTTAATGGATTCCAAGTGGAGTGTGAGCGTACTAAGGTTCTGGCAGTGACTGGGATGTCAGTTACTGCCAGAATCTCAGGAGGGCAGGCCGCGTTCAATTTATGGACGCTATGTATGTAAATGAATAAAACATTAGTACAAGTAGCTGGCACTGGACACAGAAGGGACGCATACAGGCACAGATAGGCGCTTGCCCTTGAAGATCCTTTGGTGCATTCGCGCAGCGACCTGCATTATATAGGTCATGAGGAGCCAGATGTTGGACAACTGTGGTAGTTAATAAACCACAAGTAATATGAAGCAAAATCTTTATTGGAGCATCCATACAGGAGGAGAAAAGCAGAGCAACTGAACTAAATCACTCCTTAGAATTTAGAATGTGCATGGAGGATAAACACAAACCAGTTTCCGGTCTCTTCAATTAGATGAAAGATGATTCCTGACAACACGATGATCCCGATATCAAATTAACACATACAAATGTATGCATGTGTTCTGCTCGATTTTCCCGGCCTTCTTGTGAGGAAAAGATGATTAAATGTGACTTCAGTCTCTTACCATTCAAGTCTAAGGGTTAGAGTAGTGAATGGAGCCTATTTACTAGGCACTTCGACATGATTCTGTGCTCTTCCCCATAGATCAGGGCTCGCACACATAGCCTAGGGGATAGATTCGTTAGTATTAGGGATAACCTGTCCTGTAGTGAGGGTATTTCATGGAGCTGTGCTGAATTCAGGCCTGGTAGGCCTCAAACGGGAGAGACTCCATCTTTCTTTCTGCTCCGGCAGCTTGGGATGCTTCTAGGTCAAATGTAATGTTTTAGTTATGAGGTGTTATTCGCTTGGAGAGAACCGGTTCAGGCCGGCCCTTATCGAAGGATTGTATTTTTCTTCATGCTGAAGACACTACATCAGGCCGGCCGGCTGGGAACGTGTCCTTGGTACGGGGAGGTACAAGAATTTGGTGGGCGGCAGGTTACGGGCCGGAATTTTCCATGAGGAAACGCACCTCTATATTAGTGAAAGTCTGAGGCAGTTACATGTTCAGTCCGTAGGCGGCATCTAGCCGTTAGCAGTAAAGCTACTACTTATTCCAGGGAAGACAGACGCCATCTTGAAGGCGGAGAAGAACCGAGAGACAGATGCTTTCCGAGCAGAATAGCCAGAGAGGAGAGAGTAGCCGATAAGGAAGAGGTCCCAGTGACTCGGAGAAGGGCGATTCCAGGCGAGCCGAGGCACAGACGAGAAGGGAACCTAGATGACCACTGAGTGCAGGCTACATACTACTAAGGTGATGTCGACCCTTTCTTATTAGAGTGTACAACTTAATCTTTCACTTTTCTTTGCAGGTTATGTGTTATATCGTAATGTTATGTGATTGTGTATGTAATGAGTAATAAAGTATCCAGTTTGTAGTGAACCAACATGTGCTGCGTGTTCTTGTATAAGAGGGTAGCCTATTCTTCTAGTCAGCTGCGGCTACATGAACGGATGTTAACCCTGATCAGGTAAGTGGTAACTGAATAAGGGAAAGAGGAGCCCCTCGAACCTGAGAACAGGCTATGCTCGAACTGGCAATCCTTGTGTGATCTGATGAATAGTGAGACTGATTCCCTTTTTGTATGTTATGGTGATCATAGGATGAACTGTCGTATGAGACTGCCGTCTAGGTAGAGAGGTCTGGATTCGTATAGGATCGCGAGGCCGCCACTTGTGATACTGTCGTATGGGCAGAGAGGTCTGGATCCGTATGGGATCGCGAGGCCGCCGATTGTGCTGAGACTGCCGTCTGGGTAGAGAGGTCTGGGTTCGTATGGGACCGCGAGGCCGCCACTTGTGATACTGTCGTATGGGCAGAGAGGTCTGGATCCGTATGGGATCGCGAGGCCGCCGATTGTGCTGAGACTGCCGTCTGGGTAGAGAGGTCTGGGTTCGTATGGGACCGCAAGGCCGCCACTTGTGATACTGTCTTATGGGCAGAGAGGTCTGGATCCGTATGGGATCGCGAGGCCGCCGATTGTGCTGAGACTGCCGTCTGGGTAGAGAGGTCTGGATTCGTATGGAATCGCGAGGCCGCCACTTGTGATACTGTCGTATGGGCAGAGAGGTCTGGATTCGTAGGGGGATCGCGAGGCCGCCACTTGTGATACTGTCGTATGGGCAGAGAGGTCTGGATCCGTATGGGATCGCGAGGCCGCCGATTATAAGAGGTCTTGGTATGCATAGTAGGAATCCCCTGTCCTTAGGTGGTAGATATATGTGGTTGCAGGATTGTAAATAGGTTCTAGGGAGGGGGTAACGTTCTGGCTGGGTTAGTGAGGCTCTGATGAGCGGGTTCTATCTGATCCGAAAACCCAAGCAGAACAGCATGTCACCAAGGCGTAACAACACCACCCGCTGCACACCGTTCGCACTCTCCTCTGTCAGTAATAATTTCAGTAATGTGTACTCGTCAAAGTGTGTTTATCACTGCTTGCGCCAACGAATCCTGCGGCACGGTCCCCTCCAATAGTGTGCGCTACAGCCAATCTCGTGGCTCCTGTTGACACACATTGCCCAAGCACTGCGTGCGGACAGTACCAGTTATGTTTGCGGCTCCTACTGGGCATGCACAAGTCTCCTGACACAGCACAAGTACAACAGTTGTCATGCCGGCATAAATCTTGCACCCATGCTCACGCTAAGCAGTACTGCACAGGCCCACCACCAGGGCACAAGTCGGGGGTACACGCGGGTGGACGGCATCCACCCACTTTTTTCACAGGGTGGACGCCGTCCACCCTGCCAAGAAGTTGGGCCCCACTGAAAAAGATGCTGAATTTGTCCCTGTGTAATTTTCAAACACCGGGACACCTTCAGCAGCGCCTGCACGTTGTCTGCTTTCGATAGCAACAACGTGCAGGCGGGGATGGGGCTCTCTTATTTCTTACTTCTGCTGGGCACATAAACAAGCATTTACAATGCAACGGTCTCGGCATTGTTAAAGTTAGAGCTATTGGCATTGCTCATGACATTATTTTTGTTTATGTTTGTTTTTAAAACATTTAACCCTTTCACTGCGGCGGGAATTCCGCCGCAGCGCTGGGGGGGAGGTTTGGGGGCAGCGCGGTGGCGCGGTGCTCATGACGGAACCACTCCGTCATGAGCCACGGTTGAGCTGTGCTCATGACGGAGTGATTCCGTCATGACTCCGCCCACTGCGCTAATCGCCCGCACAGGCGGGGAATTAGCACCGCGTGGGCGGCGCGGCCGACAAAGGCAGCAGCATGACGGAACCACTCCGTCATGAGCACACGGCGACCGTGGCTCATGACGGAGTGGTTCCGTCATGAGCAGGGGGAGGAGTTAAAGAAACGGCATTGTTATTTACAATGTCAATAGCTTAATCACTCTCAAATGCGAGACCAATAGCATTTGCACCCACACACACAAAGCCACCCACACACACAGAGCCACCCACAGAGCCACTCACATAGAGCAACCCACACACAAATAGAGCCACCTACACACACACACACGCAGTAGCCCACTGACCTATTTACATTATGTGCACTTTGTGATCTGCATGGTACATGTTCTTTGCTGCAGGCACATTAACCCTATGTGCTACCTTTCCAGGAGTCAAAACTTCCACTAGACAAAACTCAGATCTCTCTCTAGGAAGAACATTAAACATCAATCATAAGTATACAGTTTTAGAAAAATAAACTTCGTGATCCTCCTAGGTAATAAAGGCCACGCGAAAACAAATGAAACATTGTGCACAAGTCTGTTGTGAGAGACACTGCAATGTTTATTCTGCCAGAGGCAAAACATGCCTCTTGGGTTTTACAAAAATATAGTAATATCGGAATGCGGACCACGAAGAATAAAGCCATACTATCATCTCCTGAGACTACAGGGTTTGTAACTGGCAAGTTCAGGTTTTGCTGAAGGCAAAGTAGTTGTATTTTGCTGGGAGAGAGGATGCAAGCACAAGTGTAAAAGTTGGGAGAGAGACATATCGATAACAAATTTCAGCAGCACTATTTATGAGATGACAGCTTAGCCGGCTCCAGCCTCAGCAGGGCGTGGACCAGTACACGTAAAATAGTTGGCTTTTAACCCAGCCGCTCACCCGTGGAATGGTACGCGGGTCACCCCAGGAGGTTGGGTGCATGTACAGGACCACAGGCACCCTCTCACCACCACCCTGAAACCCGGCTCTGGCGCACACTGAACAAGCAAGCAATACCTTCCGCCATAATGGGTCCGGGCTGATCTCGCGAGAGCTGTGCGGGCAGCCTACAGCGCTCAGCGACAGGAAGAGCGGTTCTCGCGAGATGCGTGTACGGGTTGCAGTGTAAACTCGCATCCGGACCAAGGCTGCTATAGGTGGCACGAGTGCAACAACAGCTCCACGACACAAGCTAGTGAGTGCTCTTCGAATCAGGATTAAATATTTTGCAAACTGGAACATGAAATGTGCCAGACTCACAAATGTGTGTATTGCACCACTCGGCGGCCGAGCAGAAATTAGCATCTTATTTCCCACCTTATTAAGTAATGCTGACAGAATCTCATTCAGCCAATATGTTATTCGCAGGCTGACGTTTGCATGTTATTTGGCGAGCATCTTTTTCGCATTCAACATTCTAGAACAGCTTTCATGATCAAAATATTAATTAAATACAACTGCAGTTAACTGGACTTTGAATCGGGCAAGACGGCGCACTATTATAACGGTAAAAGGCCGTGTTAATAGAATAGGCATGGAAAAACCCGAAACATCACAAATTCCCTAAGCTAAGCCATGAACACCGCCGCCTTTCTCCGAGGTCAAGCAGAAATGCCTCGGAGAAACACAGCGGCGTTTTCGGATTCGGCGGCGTGTTTTTCTTTCTCTCCTCTTGCCATTGGCTGGAATGTTTACATTCCAGAGGACCGAAAGAATCGAAAAAACACACCCCGAATCCGAAAAAGACGGGGCTTGTTTGGAGAGACAAAGCTCTTCTCCAATGGCTGACCAGCATTTTAGAGGCCAGCCAATGGAGAAGAGGGAAAAAAAGGGGCGGGTTAAAGCCCCACTCCTAAAACATGAAATCTCGCGACCGAGACTGTGCAAGCGCAGCCTTCGCTAGCCGAGACCTAAAAAGGCCGAATCAGGCCTCCTTTTGTTCAAGTCTCCTGGCTGGCAGCAGTCAGTAGCCTCACACCTAGAAGCGAATGCAGCAGAGGGAAAACAAAGGCTCACATCTTGTTAGCACTTCACACATACTTAAGAGAGGCAGCTTTTCACTTTGTTCAGGCTCTGTTTAGGAGATATGCATGCACTGTAAGAACATAAGATGTGTTGATCTTTCCCAGTTTCTGCACGAAATAAATTGCATTTATATAGCGCTTACTACCCCTGAGGAGGTGTTGTAATAATTTAAATATCACTATTTTTTCTTTTAAAGCACTATGGCTAGAGGAAACTTTACGCCGAAAAAAAGCCAACATTGCTTTATGTGTGGCATACAAAAGTGTCAATCTTCTGCCTAAATCAGGAGGGTTTGCAAGTATACGCGAAATGTGCTCAAATGTACTCAGGATACACCTGCTAAACATATATGTGAGGGGTTAAGATCTCAAGTCATGCGCATCACGCACCACGATGTCACACGCCGTGATGTCACGCGCTCTGATGTCTCGCGCTCTGATGTCTCGCGCTCTGATGCCACTTGCATACTGATTAACTAGGTTAGGCCCCCCCACTTCTTTTTAGGTCTCGCCTGAGCCAGCACATGCGCTGCTCTGCGAGACATGTAGTATGTGGGTTTTCAAAGTGCTACGCCACGCTTGGACTGGCCTAGCGGTTGCTTTCACGCAAGCGTGCAACCGCCAGCTTTCAGTGCCCGATCAGGCGCCAGCTGTCTTTCCTCTTGCTTGCTCTCTGAACGCTCCTCCGCCCCTTCCCCGCCGCGTCTCGCGTTAATTCGCGCTGCTTTCACTTTCGCCGCACACCAAACAGAGCCTTGATGACTGCAGTGACTCGCTCAGGCTTTCGACCGGCTTCAACTTTTCAGGTACTTTCTTTCTCAGCATCTACTTGTTTTTCTACTGCTCATCACTCCCTGCACACACAGCATTCTCTGTGACATTCTCAGGGATTTTCATACTTTGTGGAAAGATTGCAGTCATTAGGTAAGATAAATGCTAGTTCTATTAACACATTTTATGCCTCTCCGGAGTTTTAAGATCAACACCGCTTTTCACGGTATCCCTCGAGTAGACTGCTAATTGAAGTTAATTTTTGCGATGGGGCATTTCTACAGCCTTGTACTCTTTATGAAGAGAAAACTCGGAAAAGAAAAGTGCAAATAGTCGGTAATTGAAGTGATTAGCAGATCACAAGCCACACACCACAGGTTTCATTTCTGAAATCGTGAATTGGTTATGACCACTAGGATGACGGCATGCTTATGACCTTGTACAGTCTGACTTTGGTAGGTATTTAGTTTTGTAACTTGAAAGTTCTTGTATAAAATTGCATTGTTTTTGAGATTTCCTGAATTCTCTTTCTGTAGGCACCATATATCGCCCTCCAATTGGCATATGTTTCAGGGTAATAATTGGCTTTCAAGTGGTTTGACTGAGCTCAATCTGACAATCACGGACAGACTGTGGGCTCCTTGTTGTCGCTTACAGTGTAATAGATGGAGTTGCAGCATTTCATCTAAATTATTGTCCAGAAAAGAACCCTCATTTATTCCATCTATCATAGCTGTTAAATTGCATCTCATCCCATAAATAAAAATTAACCAAATTTGATGTAGCAAAAATCACCGCAACTAAAATAGAATGTGCTAGTTTAGTTTCCCACCAGAGGTGTGGGTAGAGAGACCCCTAGCACCCTCTCTATTTTCGTCCCCCACCTATCACGTTAAAAAAACTTACATTTTGATGACATTATTCATGACTCTCAAACCACTCTGCCCTATCGCCTCTTTGCACATCATCCCTCCACTACTAGTTCCACATTTAATACCCCACCCCAATAGACTCCCTCTTCCACCCTACACCCCTTACCTCACCTCCGTACATCTATGTAAAACAAATTCAAGCATAACGGTAATTGCCTTTTTACCCGTGCAAATTAGGTTTCAACCTGAATGTCGGTGGCATGCATAGTCCTCTTTATTTTACTACTTCTGTTTTTCACAAAACATCGCTGGAAAGCACTTTCTGCGTTTTAATGAGGCCCGATGAGCGAGTCCTCGTTAAGAAGTGTTCTTGTGTGCATTTAGCTTATGCATCCATTTTGACGCGGTTCTCCTAGGTGCTGGTCAGATGGTTTTGCTTACATGGATCCCAAATTGTCGAAATGGCTGCCACTCTCGCTACAGAATCTCCCCTTCCTGGTCTGCTGAGTCGGTTCTGCTAGCAGTGTGCTACTATGTATTGTAATGTATAAGACCTTTTTCTGACATGTGCTCTGCATAAATCCTGCATAATATTGTTATTAAAGGAACCACTAATTGGTTTAGATTGCACATTTTTACCGTTCTCCTCGTCCGTGGCTGAGTAATACAGAAGAGTAGCAGAGATTTAAAACCGGTATTGTTCCAGCAGTAAACTTGGAAAAACGCATTGGTAGATTAGGAAAATTTGCTAAAGGTTTATGCATGTCTCTTAATTAACAATGTTATTTGGTGCTTGAAAACATTTTTCGTGACAGAGGACTGTGGGTGCTATTCCATTGATTTTGCCTCCGGGCTCTGGAGTTGATCAGACTTCTATGGATGAGGGGAATGGCTACCTATGTTTGCGTTTTAAAAAATATTTTTTGTGGTCCCTGGAGACCCAAGTTTCTTTGTCTACACTTAAATCCCTGCCTTCAAAAGTTAAATGTGTGAGTCCTTGGTAGCCTATAGTAGTAAACATTTTAAAACTACTCTGAAAGATTGACACTTTCCCCTTCACAATTGGATATTTGTTCGAAAAAGACGTCTTTCTCTGACCTGTTTGTGCTGCCTATTGTCCTAGGTCTGTGAATGTGTGTCCGTGTGCTGGCAGGGTAATTGTAAAGTCAGGGTCGGAGACAGGAATCCTTTTAAGTATTTATTCAAGATATACAGCATCAGCAGAGTAACGCCTCCGCTCTCTCCTTGGCATACAATCTAACTCCCCCACACTCTAGAATCTCCCCCCTCTCGTGGACAGTCCCACGGGGAACACAAGTAAAGCACGAGACAATTAATATATAAATAATACCCCAGGACATAACACATCTTCCCCTTATACAATAATCAAAACAATTGGCAACACAACAACAACAAAAACTAAGATGTGACATCACAAAAATAATCAGACATCCATTTTGGTTTAGAACGAGTACGTTTGGTACTACAACTTGGTTCCTCAGATTGATTTTCCTCATGAACCCCACCAGATGACAATTCTACATCATTTTGCTGAACACAAGGAAATGATTCTTCATTACCACTTCCACTCGGAATAACCATGTCATTATTAAGACAATCATGACCAACGTTAACACAATTAGGAGTATTAGAATCAATTACATTCCCGTCCCCCTCTGAAGTAATATCCCACTCAGAATGGGAATCATGTGATCGGTTAATTACCAATGGAGGAGTTTGGTAATGAAAGTTTGGAGGAGGACGAAAAACAGCAATTCTTTTAAGGTTCCAAACTTTACCATCTGACAATTGGACAGCATTTCTTAAAACCTTCTTAACCTGCAAGGGTTTAAAATATTGACTTTCACCCTTGCTAGTTTTCCAAGGCTTCTTGACCCTGACCCAAGAACCAACTGTTACACAAACCTCCCTAGTATTGTGTTTTTTGTTGTACACTTCATGATGCATGTTACATTTATTAACTATCCTGGATCTAACAACATCAAAAGGTAAAGCAGTAGAAGTACTTTCCAGTAACCATTCAGGATTGCATTTCGTTCTAGCACTTCGACCTCTCATAACTTCAAAAGGTGTTACTTCCAAGGATTCATGGGGTGTAGTTCTATACATCCATAAAGTCTTGAAAATTTGCACCTCCCAGTCACAACTGTTCTGAACAGCCATTTGAATAGAGTTTTTAACCCCTTCAGTGCCCATGACGAGATAGTCTCGTCATGGAGCGCGGTTGCGCTGTGCCCATGACGAGACTATCTCGTCATGAACCCCGCCCGCTAATGCAACGCCCGGCACAGGGCGGGGAAAGGGCGGGGCACTGAAGAGGTTAAGAACTCTGTTGAATCTTTCAACCATGCCGTTACCAGAAGGGTTGTAAAGCGAAGTCGTCCTATGTCTAATGCCAGCTCTCTTAAAATATTCTTGAGTTAAGTTGGACATGAATTGAACTCCATTGTCAGAGATAACCTGAACAGGTAAACCCTCTTCAATGAAGGTTCTATCCAGAAATTTTAAAACCTCTTGAGAGTCAGCTTTGTCAACCACCTTGATTACAGGCCACCTGGAAAAAACGTCAATGAGTGCCATAATGTATTTTTTTTTTTTAATACCAACTGGACCCATGATGTCAACTGCAGTGGTATGCCATGGCTTTTCAGGAATGAAGGACTCACCCAATTTTGGCCTTAAGGTGACTAAAGATTTGTCCGACATGCAGCAAGGTACACACTCACGCACAATCCGCTCAACCACAACATCAATACATGGCCACCAAAACCATTGCTTGACCCTCTGTTTGGTTTTGATAATGCCACTGTGCTCCTCATGGCAAAGCTTAACAATTTTCATTCTCATTGAAAGAGGAGGAATAACTTTATCACCTCTAAAAATGTACCCCTTGGTGACAGAAAGCTCATGCCTTATTTCCCAAAAAGGTTTAAATGCATTAGGAAGCTTATTTTTACAAGGCCAACCCTTATTCATGAAAATGATTAACTTCTGCAGAGTGGCATCCAATCTATAATTATTAGACCATTCAATCTCATCAAAGTTGGACAACCCTTGATTGTGAATCAAAGCAACTTGTTCATCATCCGAATCATAAGAATCACACTCATGCATTTCAATGGGAAGTCTCGACAAGAAATCCGCAATGACGTTCTTTTTCCCAGGAACAAACAATCTGATAAATGTAGTCCTGTAACCTCAATGACAATCTAGCGATTCTAGCCGAGGCATTCAATATCCCTTCCGTTGTCAAAAGTTTAACCAAAGGTTTATGGTCAGTACGTATCAAACAAGACCTTCCCCAAATGAAAGATCGAAAATGATCCATTGCCCAAACACATGCAAGGGTCTCTTTCTCAATAACGGAAAATTTCTCTTCAGAAGGAGACAGAGCACGAGAAGCATAACCAACAATGTTCTCATTCCCTTCTGGTCCTATTTGAGACAAAACGCCACCTAACCCCTTATTACTTGCGTCTACCGTGACAATATTGTCTAAATCAGGGTCAAATCCCTTCAGAGCTGGGGCTTCTACAATGGCTCGTTTGATAGTATCAAATTCAGACTGGCATTCTTTACTCCATAAAAACCGTACATTATTCTTGAGAAGTTGTCTAATGAAGAACATTCTTGCGGAAAAATTCCTTACGAATCTGGAATAAAATTCAGCTAGACCTAGAAAAGACCGAATTTCTTCTTTGTTCGTGGGGTTTGGTGCATCACGAATAGCCTCTAATAGAGAACGTTTAGGAGAAATACCCTCTTTACTAATGGTGTGACCTAAGTAAGTGATAGATTTCATTGCGAATTTACACTTGGAATGCTCGACTGTCAAACCCTTGGACTCCAAAATTGTAAAGACTTCATCAAGGATTCTATCATGTTCTTCCCTATTGGCCCCAAACACAAGAATGTCATCCTGAAAGCATCTTACATTTTTAATTTGACCAAATAAGTGATACATCAGCCTTTGAAAAATAGCGGCAGCAGAGGCTAACCCAAAAGGAAGCCTTTTGTACTGAAAACACCCAAAAGGGGTGATAAAAGCTGTTAACGCTTTACTCTCCTCTGCAAGGGAAATCTGATGGTAAGCGGCAGAAAGATCTATAGTGGAAAACCATTCTGCTTTTTTCACTAAGGACAACATTTCTGAAATCTTGGGAAGAGGAAATGTATCTACAATGATATTGTTATTAAGATGTCTTAGGTCCACACACAATCTTAAATTTCCATTGCTACGTCTTGCCACAACAATCGGAGAAATCCATTCGGCGGATTCAATACGCTCAATGATGTCCGCCTTGACTAACTTCTCTAATTCTTTCTCCACATCATTTCTGAGAAGAACGGGAATCTGCCTCACTTTTTGGATTTTCGGACAAGCATCTGATTTCAATATAATGCGATGTTCAAAATCATTCAGGTTCCCTATACTCCCACTGAAAACTTTTTGAAATTTCTCTAGCAACCCTTTACAAAACAAATTGTCTTCATTAAGTACCATAACCGGGTCTGGACTGTTGGGGTTGAGCATTATATCCAGTTTCCCTTGATCCTTCCAACCTAACACAGAAGGTCCCTTCTTGGCAACATATAATTTGCTAGTAGTCTGTCGATTCTTAAAGACAAACAGCAATGACCTGTACCCAACCATGTCAATTTTTTCACCTGAAAACCCCACTGGTTGAATGTCAGGTTCTAGGAGTTTATTGCCTAAACGTGCCGCAAAAAGAGATTTCCACGTCTCTTCATCTACTATCGTATACGGTGAACCTGAATCCGCATACATTTGTACAGAAATACCACCTATGAGCATGGAACATAATGGCTTTTTAAGAATTTTATCACTGTTATCATAAATGTTCCAAATGAATAGCTCCTTAGGATCCATGTTTTGTGAACTCCTAGAGTCACTAATGGTAAGTTTTTTTATATTGTCCTCACATTCACTAGAGTCAATCAATTTCATCAAGACATTTAACCTTCTCTTTCTTTTTCCTATTGCAGACTTTAGTAAAATGGCCCACAATACCACAATTCGAGCATCGTTGCCTTAAAGCAGGACATGTTCTACTCGAAGCTAAATGTGAAGGACTGTCACATCGGTAACATCTAAAATTGCTGCCCCGGTTGTACTCCTTTTTTTTTTAACTGTAGTGTCATTTTTAATTTTAATAGAGTTTAGATTTAGAATGGAGCGAATTTGTTTTAATTTTGCTAACAACTTCTGCAGAACTCTCTGCAATAGCAGCATCACGTTTAAGTAACTTTGCACTACGACTGGACATTTCAGCTTTTCTCACTATGCTTAGAATATCTTTTAACTCAGCATCACCGTTAATACATAATCTGTATTGGACAGCAGGATCTTTGTTATGCATTACTACCTGATCTCTGATGAATTGATCGACCAAATGATCAAACTTACAGTCGTCTGCAAGTTTCCTCAGAGCTGAAACATACTCATCTATAGTTTCATTGGCTTCTTGTTTTCTTTGAAAGAATTTAAATCTTAAAATTCCAATACAGACTTTAGGTGCAAAATATGTATCAAAGTCATTTACAATTGCATCAAATACATTTGCGTCCCCACCACCTAAGGCTTTAGTCATTTCCTCATAAGCTTTAACCCCCCTGGCCCAACGGAATGCAACAAAAGTTTCTTCTTCCTCTGTGGTGTCATTTTCCCGTCTTCATCAATAGTGTCGATAAAGTTGTGAAAATACGCCTTCCATTGCGACCACTTCATGCATGGTTCAGAACCGGCGGGCCAGAATGCTTGAGGAGGCTGAATAGAGTAACTTTGACTCGTTATGTTAAAGATTGGCTGAAGGCAATATCCAAAAACAAGGAAATAAATAAAATAAATTTGTAATCAATAAATATATTAAAAAAAAAAAAAACAATTGAGCAAGTAACGTGAAGGTTTGCTCAAATAATTGCTCAAAAGTTATTTATAAGAATAAGGACGGTAAAGGTGTGCACATCACCGAGTTGTTTGAATAACTGGGAAAATGTGCTGTTACTATTAAAGTTAGTAATGAAGATGACGATGATTGTACTACCAATTCCTTGAAGAATAAAAAAAAAAGTGCTATTCTCTCATAGAAAGATGTAAGGGAAGAGTTAAACGCAGAAAATTGTTTTTTTTAAAAAAAAAACACATTGGTGTGCACATGACCGTAAGCGTTGACTGTGCACTGCAAAGGCAAAAGGAGTCTTTGATGCGCTTGTATTAAAGGTGCGCGCATCACCGTGAATAAGTAATACAGTGTTGCTTTCACGAAAATACGTGGCTCCTTTAAGAGAATCCCAAAATGGTGGCACGCTGGGTTCACGCAACGTGAACTTGCACGTCACAGCAAGGACGTGACCGAAGGGGAAGGCGAACTCTGCTGACGCTCCGAAGTGCGAGGCGCGGCAGTTAAGGGCGCTCGAGGTGGAACGATAGATTTTTGAACGAAAACATGCCAAAAGGAGAGAAATAGTGAGTAAAAGTTCCCTTTTTTTCCAAAGAGGATACGACCTGTGGTATGTTCGTCTTCTGTCTTCAGCGAAAGTATATTCTTCCTTTTTTTTTTGATGAGCGGAAACCACACGAATAGCAGGAACGGATAAAATGCTCGTAAATCAGCAATACGGCAGGAAACTTGACACGTAGGTTCTTCCTTTTCAACTCGTCGCCAATTGTAAAGTCAGGGTCGGAGACAGGAATCCTTTTAAGTATTTATTCAAGATATACAGCATCAGCAGAGTAACGCCTCCGCTCTCTCCTTGGCATACAATCTAACTCCCCCACACTCTAGAATCTCCCCCCTCTCGTGGACAGTCCCACGAGGAACACAAGTAAAGCACGAGACAATTAATATATAAATAATACCCCAGGACATAACAGTAATTTATATTTTTGTGGCTGAGGCTGCCTCTGTATGCATATCATGGTAGTCTGTTCTTCAGTTATTGTTCCTATATGTTTTCCTTCTGGCAGCTTTTGAACACATCATTTACTCTGCTGTGTGGAGAGCGTTTCTACCCATCTTCCTCATGCAGGCTTCTCTGACCAGGACAGTATCTTCCTCACAGTGTGGCACCTTCTATCCTCTCCTCTCCCCAGTCGGTCTCCAAGGTTTTGCTCCTCTCCATGGCAATTTTCGCGGGTATGGAGATGGAGATGTGTGTGTATATATATATATATATATATATATATATATATATATATATATACACACATCTATCACTGGCTCTTAGGTGTCTGCTCCATGAGAATCCATCGTGGGTTTTCGTTTTCACAGTGCTTTGATCACCTGGAGTGTCCTGACCTATCGGAGCAGGACAACTGACTCAAAACGAGGGCGGGAGACCCACTTGAGGTAAATCCTGGCAGCATTGATAAAGTTTGGATAAAACGAAACGCATCTGCATAAATGCCGGAAATAAATGGATTTTTAACAGTTTTCCCTGGAGTCTCGTTGGTGTTCCTCTCCTTGTTAATTCAGGGGGATTGGCACAGATATTAGGGGTACTGCCACGAATACCCCTTGGAACACCCACTCCAAAAGGCGTCCTGTTTTTTTGGTGGCAACTTTTGGACTTCACTACAGAACTCTGTGGTAAAAACAGGACACGCCGCCCGCCCGCAACTTGACCCGACACGAAGAGTCCCTTCGATACTACGTGGGAAGAGTGCCGCTTACCTAGGCAGCACACTTGGGTGCGAGTTGGGATCTGTGACGGCGGAGTGAGGGACACGTTAAACTGCTACACCGCCCCCCTGCAAGAACTCGGTGAGCACTGTTGTGATTAGGGCTGACACCGCCCACTTGGGACTGCACTGGCTCTTGGGTGTCTGCTCCATGAGAATCCATCGTGGGTTTTCGTTTTTACAGTGCTTTGATCACCTAGAGTGTCCTGACCTATCAGAGCAGGACAACTGACTCAAAACGAGGGCGGGAGACCCACTTGAGGTAAATCCTGGCAGCATTGATAAAGTTTGGATAAAACGAAACGCGTCTGCATAAATGCCGGAAATATATGGATTTTTAACAGTTTTCCCTGGAGTCTCGTTGGTGTTCCTCTCCTTGTTAATTCAGGGGGATTGGCGCAGAGATATATATATATAAATATAAATAATCTACTGGCGGTCGCCAGTAGATAGTTATAGTTAGGATCGTGTTTCCATAGGAAATCTCAAAATTCTATTTTGAATAACTTTGACGCCGGGTGACGAATCCTCGCGAAATTTTCAAAACAAATGGGGCGCTCCGCTCAGCTCCTACCCTGAAAGTCTCGGGGTGATTCGTCAAGCGGGGGCCGAGAAAAAAGGGGGGTCCCAAAACGCGTTTTCCCCATGCATTTTTCCATAGGACCTTTAGTCGAAGGTACAGCCCGAACGGCTGAACAGAATTACTTGAAATTTGGCAGAGAGGTAGTCCTCAGGTCAGGGAAGTGCCTTTTGCAGGTCTGGTGTCAATCTGTTCAGTATTTCCTGAGAAAATAGCATTTAAAAGCATATAAATATCTATGAGCGCGCACAGTGCGCGTACGGTGCCGTGCGCGAGCGAAATTCTGATTGGTTGATAGATGTCGGTAAACATTCGAATCGGTCGAAATCAGGAAGTGTCGGCCGCCATTTTGTCTCTCGCACTGAAAAGGAAAGGGGGAAAAAAGGTGGAAAACGTGAAAAGGGGGCAGGGAATTATAGTTATCTGAACTAACTATAACGGGGGAATTTCATTGGTTTTTTACGAGTGAAATATCCACCTAACTATAACCTGTGTGAAGAACAAGTTACTTACCTTCGGTAACGCTTTTTCTGGTGGATACAGTATCTGCCTGTGGATTCCTCACCTTGTGAATATCCCCTGCGCCAGCATTCCACGGAACTTTTCTTCCCCAGCATTCCACGTCGACGTGGGCGACGTCACAATACACCGGCTCCGCACGCGACTCCGATCGACGTCACCGGAGCCATAAGAAGCCCACGTCGGCGTGATGACGTCAGTTCCACCCATTTTTTCCCCGTGCCTTCGAGGCGAACAGGTGGACTAACGACAGACTCAAAGTATACACAGTATACAATACACCAACACATATGCATAGCATACAAAGGAAAAGAATGCTAAATAAACAAGCATTTCCTACAATTGCACAACAAAGCATAAAAACATTACCACAAGACCTATTTCATGGTATACAAAGGTGGACAACGGGGAGGCGGGTGGGTAGGTGAGGAATCCACAGGCAGATACTGTATCCACCAGAAAAAGCGTTACCGAAGGTAAGTAACTTGTTCTTCTGATGGATACATCTGCCAGTGGATTCCTCACCTTGTGAATAGATTCCCACAGCAGTCCCACTCCCGGAGGAGGGTGTCCACCTTCTTATACCAGAAAATCTTGCAAAACAGAGCGCGCGAAATGGCCCTCCCTCCTCATCTCAGAGTCCAAGCAATAATGCTTTGCGAAAGTATGGAGGGAGGCCCAAGTCGCGGCCTTACAAATATCTGCCACAGGAACACCCCGGGCCAGAGCAGATGTCGAAGACTTAGCTCTAGTAGAGTGAGCACGAATACCCTCAGGAGGAGTCTTACCAGCCAGGGCGTAGCAGATCTTGATGGTCAGTAAAATCCATCTTGACAGCGTGCGCTTGTGCACCGCTTTACCTTTAGAACGACCAACGTAGCTAATAAAAAGCTGGTCATCAATACGAAAGTCCTTGGTCCTGTCCAGATAAAAACTCATAGCCCTCTTTGGGTCAAGGCGATGGAGTCTTTCCTCTTCTTTGGAAGGATGAGGGGGTGGATAGAAAACAGGGAGGGTAATAGACTGCCCCAAATGGAAAGGAGTAACAACTTTTGGCAGGAAAGCAGCCCTGGTCCTGAGAACCATCCTTTCAGCATGTAAGGTAAGAAAAGGAGGTTTGGAACTAAGAGCTTGAAGCTCACTCACCCTCCTTGCCGAGGTTATGGCTACAAAAAAAACCACCTTAAAAGACAACAGCCTCAAAGGACAACTATGTAGAGGCTCAAAAGGGGACCCCATTAAAAAGGTTAAAACAAGATTAAGGTCCCACTGAGGCATTACAAATGGAGTAGGAGGAAACATGTTTGTAAGGCCCTTGATGAACCTCAGAACAACCGGAGATTTAAATAGCGAAGGTTGATCTGGGAGGCACAGAAATGCCGATAAGGCCGAAAGGTAGCCCTTGACCGTGGCCACAGCAAAACCCTGCCGAGCCAAGGAAAGAGCAAACTGGAGCACATTGGACAGACGGGCCTTTAACCCCTTGCATGCCCGCCCCTTTCCCCGCCCAGTGCCGCGCCTTGCATTAGCGGGCGGAGTTCATGACGAGCTGGACTCGTCATGGGCACAGCGCCACCGCAGCCCATGACGAGTCCAGCTCGTCATGGGCACTGAAGGGGTTAAAGGATCAATGGATCTCTCTCCACACCACTTTACAAATTTAGACCACCTGTAGGAGTAAATGGACTTGGTGGAGTGTCGCCTGGCCGATAAAATAACGTCCACCACATCAGGCGGGAGAGAGAAAGAACTCAGGTTGCCCCGTTCAATCTCCAGGCATGAAGGTGTAAGCTCTGGAGGTGGGGGTGTAGAACCTGCCCCTCCGACTGCGAGAGGAGGTCTGCCCTCAGAGGGAGACGGAGCGGAGGGCAGGAGGAGAGGTGGAGAAGATCTGTGTACCACACCCTTCTTGGCCAATCCGGGGCGACCAATATGACTTGGGCCCGGTCTTGGCGAATCTTCCTCAGAACCCGAGGAATCAAGGGTATAGGAGGAAACGCGTAAAGGAGTCGCGAGCTCCAACTCAACTGAAACGCGTCCCCCAACGCCCCCTGCATCGGATACTGGAGACTGCAGAATGACGGGCAGTGCGCATTCTCGAAAGTGGCAAACAGATCCACCCGAGGTGTCCCCCACGTCCGAAAGACGTGACGAACCACCTCCGGATGGAGTCTCCACTCGTGGTCGGCGGAGAACTGCCGACTGAGACTGTCCGCATGCACGTTCAGAACCCAGGCCAGATGATTTGCCATCAGACAAATCTGATGGTCCTGAGCCCAGGACCACAGACGCAGGGCCTCTCTGCAGAGACAAAGAGACCCTACTCCTCCCTGTTTGTTTATATACCACATCGCTGTCGTGTTGTCCGTCAGGACTTGAACAGACCGACCGCGAAGGGAAGGGAGGAAGGCCTTGAGTGCCAAACGAATCGCCCGCAATTCCAGAAGGTTGATATGAAGCAACCTTTCCTCTGGAGACCAAAGTCTTTTGATCTCCAGATCCCCCAGATGCGCACCCCACCCTAAAGTGGATGCATCCGCTATCACCGTGGCCACCGATGGAGGTAGATGGAAGGGCTTTCCTTGAGACAGATTGCCCTCCACGCTCCACCAAGACAGATCCGCCGCAGCTTCTCCGGAGATCTTGATCGACTCCCCGAGATCCCCGTTGTGCTGATACCACTGACTGCGGAGACACCACTGGAGCGCCCTCATGTGCCAGCGTGCATGGTTGACCAACAGAATGCAGGAAGCGAACAGACCGAGCAGGCGAAGGACCTTCAGAACTGGAACAACCGCTCCATTGTGGAAGAAAGGGACCATCTCCTGAATGTCGAGAATCCTTTGAGGAGGAGGGAATGCCCGACACACAGTAGTGTCCAGTACTGCCCCTATAAACAGGTTGCGTTGTGAGGGCACCAGGTGAGATTTGGGCACATTGATCGAAAAACCCAAGTCGAACAACAGCTGAGTTGTCACCTGCAGATGGCACTGCACCATCTCTGGGGACTCTGCCTTCAGAAGCCAGTCGTCCAGGTAAGGGAAAACCGGGACACCTGACCTCCTGAGATGAGCAGCCACCACCGCCATCACCTTGGTGAAGACTCGAGGTGCGGTAGTAAGACCAAACGGGAGGACCGCAAATTGGTAGTGTTGCAACCCAACCGTAAACCGGAGATACTTCCTGTGCGACTTCAGGATTGGGACATGGAAGTACGCGTCCTGCAAGTCGAGCGACACCATCCAGTCTCCTTGCTGCAACGCTTGAAGAACCTGCGCAAGGGTCAGCATCTTGAACTTCTCCTGTTTCAGGTAAAAGTTCAAGATCCTGAGGTCCAGAATTGGACGCAATCTGCCGTCCTTTTTGGGAATCAGAAAATACCGGGAGTAGCATCCCTGACCCCTTTCCTGCTCCGGAACCACCTCTATTGCACCCTTCTGAAACAAGGCTAGAACTTCTTTCTGCAGGAGAAGCAGGTGGTCCTCCGAGCAATAACCTTGGCAAGGAGGGTAAGGGGGAGGAAACTCCCGAAAGGGAAGGGCGTACCCAGTCTCTACGAGGTTCAAAACCCAAAGGTCGGTTGTAACAGATTTCCAACCCCGTAGAAAGTAGGACACCCGACCCCCTACAGGTCTTACATGATCCGGGATGGGGGATCTAGGGCTGCTTCCCTGAGGCCTCATTGGGAGCAGAGGAGGAGGAAGAAGAAGAGGGGTTGCGTCCAGAACCTCTCCGACCCCTTTGTCTCCCTCTATAGGACTTATAGAGGGGATTCTGCTGCTGCTGCTGCTGCTGAGGCTGCCGGTAAGAGCGAAAAGACAATCGCCCAAAGCCCCTAAATTTCCGAAAGGACGAACCCTTTGGTGGCACTTGCAGACCCAAAGATTTTGCAGTCAATCGGCTGTCCTTAAAACGCTGAAGGGCAGAGTCCGCCTTCTCCCCAAACAGCTTCTGACCATCAAATGGAAGATCGACCAGAGTAGCCTGAACATCCGCCGAGAAACCAGAGTTACGGAGCCAAGCCTGCCTTCTTACTGCAAGAGTTAGGTACACAGGGGTAACCCTTTAACCCAAGGAACCTGGGCCTCGTAAATATATATGAACAATGGTTCCGTAGGGGAATTAGTATTTACAATGAAGAAAAATCAATAGAACAAAAACACAGCAATCAATGATCTAGCAAGCAATTAATCTTAAAGACTGAGTAATACTTCAAAAAACGTAACAATTTATTTTTAGTATTTCATATGAATTTTAAATCATTCATCAACTCCTTTAGATATGTACAAAAAATATACAAACGGGCTGTATATACAAAAATATTTACAAAGCAACGACGCAGTGACAAAGTGAATAGGGTGACTCAGTGTAATAGTGCAAAAGTGGATATTTACAATGTTGATAAAATACGAAAGAAGTTGTTTTAACACAAAAAGTCCTCGGCTAATTTGTGGATAGGTAATGAGCCTTGTATAGCACACGTCCTATAATCTGTATGTACAAGGTATTCCAATTAGTGCAGGACTGTGGAACCGTCAACGTTTCGACCCTGTGTCGACCAGTTGTTCTATATGGTCATGTCGGGTCTTCTTCAGGACAATGGGGATGTATAACAGCCTGCATGAAATAAATATAGATCAGTATCTGCTGTGTTAAAAGTAAAGTTTGGGAAGGTTTAAGTTTCCCATAAACTCACCCAAATAGCGGTGAAGGGACCGGAGTCGGACAGTATAGCGTAGTGGCAGTCAAAGGAGAATACCTATCGACATATGTGCACATTAGTAATCAAGTTCTAAATGCTAGTCTTACTTAAACACCAAATGCCACAAGTAAAAATATTAATTTTTACCAATATCAACGAAGGTCTAGGTTCTTCTTCGCCTAGTTATCTACTCTTGTTCTCCTTTTGTCATTCCGGTCAACGCGCCAGCTATCAGTCACTGCAAATTTGAACGCAGATAGGGATATTCAGAATAATGGCTATAGAGTTAAGGTAAGGCGCCACTAAAGCTTAGTGGTCTATAAGAAAGCTCACCTGACTTCAGGATAATTTATTTAGCAATGCTGGAGTCTGGGACATCAGGGTATCACTTCAACTAGAATAAATCACAAATCAGCCCTCATTAAGTATTAGGCTAGTATGCTATGTGAACATTTCAAACATACTGAACTCTGGAGTCATCACGGGCTCGAATTCATACAGAACGCAAGCGTAATTGCGTGCGAGTCGTGTCGTAACGCTAGTTCATCATTACCCCCTCATTGTAATAAGTGTAGATCGAATACGTATTCAGACAAGTGTTGTAATTTCTTTCCTTAAAAAATGACCCAAAAACGAGTGATAGCATGAACTCAGTTTAAGAGTTCATTGAAGTGCGTGAACTAAATCTTTAAGTCTGCATTGCGGGAGTTATTGCAAACAAAAACTAAAGGTCCATACGGCGAAGGTTAAATAAACCGGCTATAATTGGACATCGTCGCTTCATAGCCGTTTGAAGCCGTATATAGAGGAGATCGCTCCTACCTGATGTTGGAAATGTATTCTCGGAGTCTCCGGGAGTCGGTATGAAGCACGCCACCAACCTGACCGTAAAACGTGCAGCAGCTAAATAGTAGCTGTTATGGATAAAGAAATAGGACTCGAGTTCGTCTCCGTTGTGATTTCATAGTTTCACAATTTTTCAATGTTATGATTGGTGCCTATTTAATTAATAGAAAGCTCCAAATACGGCATTTAATAAAATTTAGACCAACCCAGCTGGGTCGTGTGCGATGTTGGTTTGAAAGAGTGTTCAAGCAGGAAGACCATTTTGCTCAGCCACACGGCTCTAGTTAGCCTGCCAGTGCGCCTAGAGGTGGTCCGTTTTTTACAGACGAATGAAACTGATGGCTCACCTCCCACAAGTAATGTAAATAAACAAACAGTACTTTCCATTGTGAAAGTGATGGTCCACCTCCCAAAAGTAATGTAAATAAACAATCAGTACCTAGCAATGTGGGCATTTAGATATAAATATAAAAACGAATGAAACTGATGGCTCAACTTCGAAAAGCGATAGAACAGTACATAGCAATATAGGCATTTAGATACCACATAGCCCATTTCAAGATATTTGTAAACAAAAACCATTGTGTTAAGAACAATAAATCAATTGACACGCCGATGCCGATTGAGTTATCCATATTCTGCGATTAGAAGCAGTTATTCCGAATACAGTCAGGGGTCATAGATAGAGCTAGCCCCAAGCAGTTATTTGGACCCATCTATATATATATATATATGATAACATTTGGGGGCTATCGTTATTTACATTGCATATCATGCAGCAAAAAAACGAAAGTGAAGGCTTGTCATCATATAAGCGTTGTATACAACATTTCATCGTACATTGGTGACAGGACAAACAGGTGGTCATAGCATGTATCTTCAGAATAATGTCCGGGGAACCATATCAGTAAATTGGATTTCATACAAAATAGCCATCATGAGCATATTGATATCAATACATGTGCATTAAAGTGGTCATGAATTTAGACTAAGGACTGTTGGCGAACTTCCCAAAGTTTATCAAAGACAGGGTAAGTGGTAATTAAGTAATTACCTAAAGCATAGCATTCCCAGTTGTTTGTTGGTCTCTTCATTTTCGTTGAGCCCTGTCTTTACAGAGTCTAGGGAGTGAATCCACCTACACTCCTTATAATTGAGCATGGAATGGATATTCCCACCTCTCGGGTGCAGCCGCACCCTCTCAATTACTGTCCATCTCATGCTATCTGGTAGATGATTGAAACTCAGGAAATGGTCTACTAGAGGTGCACCTTGCGTTCTGCATTTGACCCTACTCATATGCTGCAGAATTCTACATTTGATTTTTTGTGTAGTTTGCCCTACATATACTTTATCGCATGGACAATAAATTGCGTAGATAACGTTATTACTGTTGCAATTGGTAAATGTAGGTCGTGTGAAGTTTTTTGTACCATACACGAAAGACATACCCTCTATTGAAGAGTCACAAGCTTTGCAGTTGCCACATTTTTTATGTCCCAGGATAGGTGGCAAAGATAGTTGAGAACGTAAATCTGGTTTAGGGGGACCATGAAGGTAGGCACTGACTACTGTATCTTTTATACTCTTGCCACGTTTGAAAGCAAATAATGGTAATTCTGTGGTTTATTTAACCTTCGCCGTATGGACCTTTAGTTTTTGTTTGCAATAACTCCCGCAATGCAGACTTAAAGATTTAGTTCACGCACTTCAATGAACTCTTAAACTGAGTTCATGCTATCACTCGTTTTTGGGTCATTTTTTAAGGAAAGAAATTACAACACTTGTCTGAATACGTATTCGATCTACACTTATTACAATGAGGGGGTAATGATGAACTAGCGTTACGACACGACTCGCACGCAATTACGCTTGCGTTCTGTATGAATTCGAGCCCGTGATGACTCCAGAGTTCAGTATGTTTGAAATGTTCACATAGCATACTAGCCTAATACTTAATGAGGGCTGATTTGTGATTTATTCTAGTTGAAGTGATACCCTGATGTCCCAGACTCCAGCATTGCTAAATAAATTATCCTGAAGTCAGGTGAGCTTTCTTATAGACCACTAAGCTTTAGTGGCGCCTTACCTTAACTCTATAGCCATTATTCTGAATATCCCTATCTGCGTTCAAATTTGCAGTGACTGATAGCTGGCGCGTTGACCGGAATGACAAAAGGAGAACAAGAGTAGATAACTAGGCGAAGAAGAACCTAGACCTTCGTTGATATTGGTAAAAATTAATATTTTTACTTGTGGCATTTGGTGTTTAAGTAAGACTAGCATTTAGAACTTGATTACTAATGTGCACATATGTCGATAGGTATTCTCCTTTGACTGCCACTACGCTATACTGTCCGACTCCGGTCCCTTCACCGCTATTTGGGTGAGTTTATGGGAAACTTAAACCTTCCCAAACTTTACTTTTAACACAGCAGATACTGATCTATATTTATTTCATGCAGGCTGTTATACATCCCCATTGTCCTGAAGAAGACCCGACATGACCATATAGAACAACTGGTCGACACAGGGTCGAAACGTTGACGGTTCCACAGTCCTGCACTAATTGGAATACCTTGTACATACAGATTATAGGACGTGTGCTATACAAGGCTCATTACCTATCCACAAATTAGCCGAGGACTTTTTGTGTTAAAACAACTTCTTTCGTATTTTATCAACATTGTAAATATCCACTTTTGCACTATTACACTGAGTCACCCTATTCACTTTGTCACTGCGTCGTTGCTTTGTAAATATTTTTGTATATACAGCCCGTTTGTATATTTTTTGTACATATCTAAAGGAGTTGATGAATGATTTAAAATTCATATGAAATACTAAAAATAAATTGTTACGTTTTTTGAAGTATTACTCAGTCTTTAAGATTAATTGCTTGCTAGATCATTGATTGCTGTGTTTTTGTTCTATTGATTTTTCTTCATTGTAAATACTAATTCCCCTACGGAACCATTGTTCATATATATTTGCCTTCTTACTGCAACAGACGACCCCATGATCCTTGCCACGGAGTCCGCAGTATCCAATCCTGACTGGATAACTTGCCTGGCAGCCGCCTGAGTGTCAGCTACAACCTCCATGAAGGATGACTTATCCCCTTCAGGCAACTTTGGGGCCAAGGACTTAATGGAATCCATAAGAGCATGCACGTAACGCCCCAGCAGGCATGTAGCATTAGTGGACTTCAACGCCATACTTCCTGTTGAAAAGGTCTTTTTGGCCGCCTGATCAGCTTTTTTGGATTCCCTGTCAGCTGGAGACTGAGGGAAAGCACCGGAAGCATGCTTGGAGCAAGAAGCCTGCACAACCAAACTGTCCGGGGACGGATGAGAAGATAAAAAGTCAGGGTCCCCTGGAGCAACCTTGTACCTCCTTGCCACCTGCCTACACACTGCAGGAGAAGAAAGGGGCTTCTTCCATACCTCTAAAACCGGCTCCAATATGGCCTCATTGAAAGGTAGCAACGGCTCCGATGTCGCAGTTGGAGAATGTAACACCTCTGTGAGTAGGTTGGACTTATACTCCACAGAAGGCAGCTGCAAATCCAGAAGCTCTGCTGCTTTCTTAATCACCACGTGATAGGGAGCCAACTCATGAGGAGGAGAAGACCTGGCAGATGCGTGTTCCCACTCTGGGGTCGTATCCAGCCCACTGGCATCCTCAATGCCCTCGAACTCGTCCGAAGAAGAATCAACCTCGCCTTCTTCCACCTCACGAAATCTTCTTTCCTCCAACACCCTCTAGGGCTTCCCTCCTCGACCGGATTCGGGGAACCGACGTCGGCGACGCCGTATGCGGCGTCGGAGGAACCAGAGGAACCGGCGTCGACGGCGCCAGACACGGCGCAGATGGAGTCAGCCTCGACGTCGATGGAGTCTGCTTCGGCGTCGATGGAGTCGGCTTCGGCGTCGATGTAACCAGTCTCGGCGTCGAAGGAGGCCCCGAAGCCTGCCGAACCTTCCGAGGTCGACTCGAATCCACAGGCGGCGCCGGAAACTTCCAAGAAGGCGCCATCGGCATAAAGGGCATAAAGGGGGCCTGAGCATACTGCTGTGGCACCCCCATTGTAAAGGCCATCGGACCCACGGGACCAGCTGGTGCTCCGGATGGGTAGGCCGCCCTATTAAAAATGCCATACATAGCATTCAAGAAATTAGCCGAATCCGTACCTGGGGCCGGGAACTGAGGCAAAGGAACCTCTTGTGGGGCCTCCGGCTCCGGCTCCGCAATATCCTCCACTGGAGCCTCCGAACCTTCAGGTACTGGAACCGACTCTTCCTGCTCCTCATGCATAGAAGCATCCGACTCCACACGAACCGGAGTCGACGTCTTAGACGGAGCCGAAGACCTCGTCGGAGACTGAGTCGGAGTCTGCTTTCCCAAAGGAGAACCTTCCGGCGACTTCGAAGGAGAAGGAGAAGGAGACAAACCTCTGCTCCGACGTCGATGAGACGACGCCGACCTCGACCTCGACTTCTTGGACTTCGAGGATCGACGTCGAGAGTGTTTACTCTTCTTATGGTGTTTCTTCGACCTCGACGACTTCGAAGTCGATGACTTCCTCTTCGATCTCTCCTTCTTCCTCCCTCTTTTCTCTTCACCAACCTTCTTCATAAAGAGTTTGGTCTTCCTTTCCTTGAGTGCCTTCGGGTTCATGCTCCTACAGCAACCGCACTCCTCCATATCATGCTCCGAGGAAAGGCACCATAAACAATTCTGGTGTGGATCCGTCATCGACATCAGGCCTCCACACTCCCTACAGGGCTTAAAGCCCGACTTCCTAGTCGAAGACATTGTCGAAGAAAAGAGAGATACACGACCAAACTACAAAGTAGCACTGGAGAAAAACCGTTGCGCGTCGAAGGCGCGGAAAAAAGGGAACTGACGTCATCACACCGACGTGGGCTTCTTATGGCTCCGGTGACGTCGATCGGAGTCGCGTGCGGAGCCGGTGTATTGTGACGTCGCCCACGTCGACGTGGAATGCTGGGGAAGAAAAGTTCCGTGGAATGCTGGCGCAGGGGATATTCACAAGGTGAGGAATCCACTGGCAGATGTATCCATCAGAAACCTATGGTTTTTTAAGTGAATATATATATATATATATATATGTATGTATATATGTATATATATCTCCATCCCCAAGGCCTCTCTGCCACCTCCATGGTTCCCACCAGGGAACAGCTCTGACCCCTGCTGTCCTCCTCGACTGTCTCCTCTAGAGCCCTCTCAAGGTTGAATCGTTCACCTCCATGCCCCTCCAGCCTCCTCTGCCATTTCCCCTGTTCAGGCACTGGTCCCTTCCCCTCCAAGGTCCCTCGGGCTGCAACACCCGCAATCTCAAGGGTGACTCCCCCGCCATGACCGCCCCCCCCCCCCCTACCATCGGCCGCACCACCCTCATGGTCGACCCCAAGCCCTCAACCCACAGTCCCTCTGCAGGCGGCCTCTCCCTTCTTGATCGCTCTGGAAAGGGCACTCCCTCGTGGTGGAGTGGCCTCTCTGTGAGGGCCTCTTTTCCTCAAAGGCTGCTCCAGGTGGGCATCTTGTGATCTGCCCTCCACAAAAAGTTACTGTGGAGGGCATCATTAGTTTTCTTTGTGGAGGGACATGGGCTGTGGCTCCCCACCGCACATAAGCTTCATTTACACCTTAGCTTGTCACCTCTGGGGAGCATCACCACCAGAAGGATGGGGTCTAATCGCCCATGTAACGCACCTTTGTCCCCTTCCTCCTTCCCCCAGGGACAGTGACCGCAGTTACCAGCCACTCAGAGCCACTCATGCACACAGAGCGGAAGGAGTGGGGTGGCAATTATCCTACGAGGATGACTTTTCATGACCTGACATCTTCATTTGATGCATCTTAATGCTCTTCCATGAGGGTTGGAGCAAAATATGGGGGATGTAATTGAACATGTGAATTTTTAGGTTAAATATTATGTGCTTTGTTAAGAAATGTTACTGGGTGTATGCATTGGAAACATCAATTGAGACTACTTGTACCCCGTTACTCTTGTGAAGTAAATCCAAGCTCTGTCCTCCCTTAGAATCCCACCAACTTGTTACTCTTGTTTTTAGTCTGCTGTTGAGTGTTGGGAGTCCATGACACTGGATTTCTCTTTCCTGTTGCTGCCATCTCAGTAGGGCCTTAACTACTCTTATTCAGGACACTGCCCCTCTTCAGGTCACGTTTATCCCTCAGAACTTTCTGCCTTTCCTGGAAAACCGGGCACAGCACAGGAGGTGGGAGGGCATCTATTAGTGCCAAACAATCTCCATCTACTGCTATGCTGAGACACTTGTCACAGGGGTGGCTGACCGGTGCTAAAGAAGTCCTATCGGCTTCGGAGCCCTCAATAGGTCTCGCCTTTGGGACCTTATAAGTGTCTAGCCATGCAACAGTTCATGTTGTTGCACCAAGGATATTGTGCTGGATAACTAAACACTAATAAGGTCCCAAAAGCGAGACCTATTGGCTATGCCAATGCTTGTTTAGAACTTTTGACCTGCCCACCACCAGCAGAATTGACAGGTGAAGCCTCATGCCCTGGCTCACGCTGTCTTGTTCCAACAGCAATCTTGACAATGAGGCCTCGTGCTCTTGAACGCACTGCACTGGTCTTTGCGCTTGCTGCTTTACAGCCACAAAACAGAGGAAGTTACACGCACCTCTACACACACCGTTGTTCGTTATTACATATCACAAAGGACAGACACCATGCCACCAGTCCTGCACAGCACTACTTGAAACCTGTATCTGTGTACCTCAGGACAGCCCCACATAGGTTCAGCAATTTCACATAAATTGGGTGAACAGCAGCACTCTCCTTACTCCGCCATGAATTTCAGGGGCACCGCTGTGCTGAGCTCCTTCAATGGTGGCACGTTCAGTGCATTACGTTGTTACCGCCAGTAAAAGTAACTTGAATAACTTGTAGATCCATTTATACATTCCTGCATGGGTGCTCCACAAAGGATCTTAAATCCGAATCGTTGCCAAAATGTGGTAGTTAATAAACCCACAAGAAATATGAAGCAAGACGTTTATTGGAGCATCCATACATGTATGGCAAAGCAGAGCAACTGAACTAGAACACTCCTCACAATTTAGAATGTACATTGAGGATGGCACCAATAACCTCAAATGATAATAGCATCACGTTAGACTGTCTGATGAATGTACACACTAACTACAAAGGAACATTTGATAATCTACATTCTAGGTTAACCATCTATATACAAACTACTACAACAACGAGGGTGCGCACCTGCACAAAATGGTGTCTCTGGGTGTGTCTCCTAGAAGTAGAAATAGCAGAAATTAAAAAACACTCCCTCCGCAGAAAAGCGTAGCAACCAGAGAGTGAAAACAGTGACCAAACTTATGGTTACAAGCAGTTTCTAATTAAAATACCTTTGCGCTTAAAAAAATAAAAACTAAACACACATAGAAAGATGCCAGCCTATGAGACTACAGTGCTGAAATCTCTCCCACAACATACACTAAAAGCAAATACACCACGTATGTGAAGGAGTCACAGTAAAATGCAATCTAAATATGTCCACATAACAAACTGAAATAATAGCAACAGACTTCGGACTAAGACTAATCTAATAGAACAATTTAAAATAATAACCATGGATTTCACACTAGCTAATACTAAATTCTGTGTCCATCAATGGTAACAAATACCCTTCTCAATTACATTCCAAGAATGTCTCTGTGGTCGTTATTTTTTGCCAAGAGAATTTTTTGAAACCTTACGATTGTTTTTAATAAATGACTTTTGCTTGCTTTCCCTTTCGTTTTAGCGCTCTTCCAATTAAGTACACCTGTCTTCAGTGACTGTCAAAAATTTCTAATATGTACGTTGAGTTATTGCTGCGATAGCCGCCAACAACAATCCCCACCTGTGTCACAGCTAGTAATTAAGACAACTCTTTCCAAAATGGCTTCAACGATACGTATCTTTAGTGAGGAAAGATACATGTTCTACCTCAATAGGTTCAGAAGTAAGCTCTGCATTCCAAATTAGACTGTACCATCCTTACATCACTACTAACCTGTTACATCACAGGTCTGTGCACAAGCAACAACCTCACGCTGTCCCACTCCTTTGCTAGAGTATCCGTTTGCTGGGATCAAGCGCACATAGTGCACAGTAAGTTCTTGGCGTTTAAATATCATTTCTTCAGTACTGTAGCTTAGTTCTTGATATCAAGGCTCAGTATTCCCCCCCCCCCCCACCCCCAGTACTGATTAGGCAAGGGCTGCCACGCAGTTATTCTGGAAATTCAACGACCTGCACTAGTGTTTTAAGTCTGAAACAGAATGGAGTTTTGACATAGACTTTAACAGAGAAGCTGTGCTATAACAAACCAGAAGAAAGCCCGCTATTCAGCAACTGCCAAAGCAGATTGGCTTCCCAACACAAAAGCTCCAGTGTTATCACAACAGTGTTGGAGCATCGAAATTAAGAAATTGTGCACAAAGTCTGTGGAGACTTACCCGCCGAGCCATCAAATCCAGATATGAACTCACGCCTGCAGTCACAGGGCGCAATGTATTCACTCTGCAAAACAGAAGGTCACAGTACATGAAAGACACCGAGCACAAGAAATTCATAAATAAAATAATCTATATATAAAAAAAAAAAATCTTTTTCATGCGGAATTGTAATGAATAGCCCCGAGTGTTGTTTTTAGAGGTCCTAGTTAGGATAGCGGCAGAGAAAGCAAGGTTGACTATTTTTTTATTTCTAGTCGTAACCAGGTGTACATTTTAAATGAAAATGAAAACAAACTGTGCTTAGTTAATAAGAAACATGCAATAAAGAAAAGCGATCAGATTAATGGGACCATTTTGTAAACATTTTTTGAAATTCAGAAATCTATGAATTTCGGATTATCTGGGGATTCACAAAAGACCAAGAGAGAACACATGGATATCTATACATGTCTTAGATTTCCACCAGTGCTTCTACTCTGACCTTTTCCAAGGTCAGTTAGTGCAAAATATTTGTTTTACATGGAGCAATCCTTCCTCCAATAAGCCCCTGAATGTTATGGTTATCACTTTCTATTACCACCACATGATGAACAAGTAACTTACCTTCGGTAACACCGTAGAAATTCTAACTATCCGTAGACTCCTTACCTTAGAATAATCCACAGGTGTCAGACTGAATCCGGAAGATTACAGAACAGTACCCTATGCGCCGGTTGGTGGCATCATGTGATTCCACGTGACGTTGTGGAAGTGATTGACACGCTACCTATATAGTCACCACCTCGGCGCACTGATGTAAGTTACTTTCATAACTATCCACACTAGGAGTGTGGAGCCACCATGAGCAATAACCACTGGTGTGACAAACTAAGGCGCTTAAGAGGATGTTCCCTATACCGCAAATGGTTCACAGACTGGGAAGGATGGGTTGGTATGGAATGTGTGGCTAGATTCATTCTCTACCAGATAAGGCGTTACCAAAGCTAAGTAACTTGTTCAGCAGTTAGAGATTACTAGACACGGATTCCTTACTAGAATACATACCCAAGCAACAACCTCCCCGGAGGTGGGGCTGCGAAACCAATTAGATCAGAAAGTCCTGCAGTACCAAACGGGGAAAGCACCCGTCACAATGCACTGGTCTGTTAAAAAAATCCACTCACCCACTCGCATTGTCGAGCAAGATTTATTCAGGACAAGCTATTTTTAGGACTACTCCCCTTTCTGGAAAGCTGAAAATCCTCTAACCTCAGACACAGAACAAAAAGTAAATGTAGGGAGACAAACTGACTTTTGACCTCTGTCTGTGAAAGCAGAGCAAATGGGGCAAGATAACAAGATTTAAAAGAAGCTTTATTGCTCACAAAGTGAAAGAGCAATAAAAATGCATTTAAATCTTGCTAACTTACCGTTGTCGCTGATGGGTCGGATAGCAAGCATAAAAATGGTAATCTTACCCAAACTTCTATACCCATTTGTTAACATACCGATGCCGCTTAACACACACTTCTTCCGGAAGTTAAGATCACACATTCTAGAACTGGTGTGGTCGGAAAAGCAGCCCAGAGCGTCATGGAAGCTACTGACAACTACCATTTATTCAGGGGGGGCTGGGGGCTCCAGACTTCGAGTTATATGCCTATAGCGCCCAGGCACAATTTTTACATTTCTGGCAGCACCCAACGCCCTTTCAAACACACGTGGCGATAGAAATTGACAGAGCAGCTCCTGTTCCGCTGAATGCGGCACTCTATCAGCCCTATAAAAGACCCCACTTGGAAATAGACACAGTAGAAACCATGAGGTGGGCCTGGAGAGGGATAGCAAAGAGGGCTCAACTCAAAGAACTGTAGGCTCCCTCTATGCCACTAGGGGGTAACCCATTGCTCACCCCCTTAATGGATAAAGCGATCGCATCACGGGCCAAGGCACATGCGTTGGAAAAGGGTGCCGATCTATATCCAGATGACACATTCATAACGCTACAACAGATGTGCAGTACGCGTGCACCCACGGCATCGGACACGCTATTGTATTATCAGCTTAGGGCCGCTTGTCGCGCTCGATATATGTCCTTCCCACAGGCACCTACTGCCTTACCTGCGCTAGAAAATGTACTGGCGAATCCATCGCCTCGCAAACTGATCACGCGTATCTACAGTATTAGGCAAAAAGAATCACCGGTTATCGCGTGCACATCTAGGGCGGAGTGGGAGGGAGACTTGAACCTTGTCATTACGGACAAACAATGGCAATACTGCTGCTCACAGCTGAAAAAACTATCACCTAATTATAGACTTCGGCTAATACACTTTAACTTTCTACTTAGGCTCTATCGTACGCCTTCGCAGCTGCGTTGCATGGGCATTCAGCCAGATGCGAGATGTTGGAGATGTGGGGCCCGAGCGCCACTTTCACATTTGGCTTGGGACTGCGGACCGATAACGAGATTCTGGGAGGACGTCATCGAGCAGGTCAGACAAATTACAAATAATCAGATACAGGCCACTCCACTGACGGTACTGTTGGGCTTTGTATCTGAAGTGCCCAAGAGCTCCAGAAATCTTACGGCCATGTTGCTATTGCTAGCCAAGAGACAGGTGGCATTGGAAGAAACAGGAGCCCCCTACAGTGGCTGCAGGGGTGAATACGGTAATTTATTGTAAAGACCAGCTTTCTACTTACTGGGAGCTAATGCCTAGCAGATCCCGGCCGGTGGACATCTGGAAACCATTCGAATCCTGGCTGGGAGCAGGGGGGTCAGATCTTCTAAGAAACTAAGCGGCTGCGAATGGCAGATCACGCCGTACATTAGGGGCCACTACCAAACCAGTAGGGCTGACATTAGAAGGGAGGGGACAAAGAGGAGGCTGATCCACAGAACAGCGTAACAGTGAGAAGGGGAAGTATGGATGGGGCGTGTTGGCCGCATGCACCACACGACGAATAGGGTGACATTGCATACATCGGGGCAGAGCAGGTGGGGGGTAGTTGTTACAGTAAGATTTATTAAACATAGATTCATGGCATAAGCTGTAAGAGTGTCACAAACAAAACAGGAGGAGTACGGTGTCTATGTGTTGTACATTGCTGCCGGCTCGTTGGGTTGTAGGCAAAAGAGCTGTGTTCAGTTAACAAAGCAATCACATAATACTTGCTGCCAGCCCCCGGGTTGTAGGTAAACAGCTGTGTTGACATACATTTTCTAATAATAAAAAAAATTATATAAAAAAAGAAATCTTCTGTAATGAACTGTGGAACCACCTTCATGCATTTATGAGTGGGTGCATCAGTGTCACAAGTGGTCTGTGAGTGGGTGCATGAGTCTCTGAGTGTATAACTGACTGGGTGCAGAAGTCTCTGAGTGGGTCTATGAGTGGGTGTCTGAGTGACTGAATGGGTGTGCGAGTGTTGGAGTGGATCTGTGAGTGGGTGTATGATGGTCACAATGGGTCTGTGAGTGAGAGCATAAGTGTCTGCGTAGGTGAGTGAATGGGTGCATGTATGAGTTTCTGGGTGGGTCTGTGAGTGGATGCATGAGCCGTGAGTGGGTGGGTGGGTGGGTGCTTTATATCGGAGTGAGTTTGTGAGTGGGTGTGTGAGTCCATAAGTCTTAGAGGATCGGTGAGTGAATGTGTGAGTGATTCATGGGTGTGTGAGTGGGTTTATGAGTGTCTAATTGGCTCCAGAAGTGGGTGTATGAGTGAGCCTGTGAGAACATACGTGAGTCTCCGAGTGGGTCTGTACATGGGTGTGTGACTCTCCGAGTAAGTCTGTAAGTGGGTATGTGAGTACCCAGGTGGGTCTGTGAGTGGATGTAAGAGTAGGTATGAGACTGTACGCATGAGTCTTTGAGTGGGTCTGTGCATGGGCGCGTCACTCTCAGAGTGAGTATGTGACTGGATGGATAAGTGTGAGTGGGTATGTGTATAAGTGTCTGAGTGAGTTTGCGAGTGCGTACATGAGGGTGTAAAAATACATATTTTTTATATTTTCACTAATGTTCGTGATGACTTCGCTATATTTGCAATGTCCCCGTGATGGTACACGCGGGCCGCACTGGCGGCACTGCGTCATTGCAAACATTGTGCGCGATTAAAAAAATCTATTTTGGACACAACTTGTGTCACAAACACACCCATTCCCCAAACATGGGGTCAGAGTATCTCTACCGTGACCCGTAATGTTAGCTTTCACAAACTTTCCCGAACGATAAAATGGTGGCCGCAACTTTCTATTCAGGTTGCATCCAGTCAGTCACAGCATTCCTGATGGCACATGCATCGGCGATTAATCGCTAAATATCCACAGCTAGACATATATCTATAATTTTCGGCTTAAGTTTCTCAAAAACGACTGAACGGATTTGCACCAAATACCAAAAAGCACAATCTGCGTAAGATCTATTTTTGTGCCAAATTTGGTGTAATTCCGTCCAGCTGTTCAGGCTGTAGACAGACAGACAGACAGATAGAAATATCTCCTCTCTCAATGCTTCAATATACAGTCCAATACATACAGTGGTCTGGGTTCATTTAGGTATGAGGAATTACATCATCATTGGTGGGTCCACAGGCATGATAGGATTATGGCCGCCATACTGGTGTTGGTCAGATTGAATATGCATTATACTGTTATCCAGGATCAGATGCCACGATGAGCTCACCTCCATAGGTAAGTAGAAAGTCTTCATATGCACAGCTTGTCACGTTGTTTGATAACAATTGTTCATTCAGCCACACTTGGGCTCCCATAGCAATGTAGTTGCAAAACCCCTCGCCTTTCGCTGGATATTATACCAAGATGAGGCCGCAGGAGTCAGTCAAATTAGTGACTTCCATGAATTTGTATAATTTAATGGAATATATATATATATATATATATATATATATATATATATATATATATATATATATATATATATATATATATATATCCCCTGCTCCTGCTTGCACCAAAAGATTAAGAAGCACTCGAACACGAACATGGAGCTCCAAGCTTAAGCCCTTTATTAAGACACCAGCCTGCTCCCTTTCACAGCCATCTCCCACTTCTGCCGACGCGTTTCGAAATTATCTTTCTTCTTCAAAGGCTTGTGGGAAAGGAAAACAAGCTTTTGGATTTAGGAAGCGCCCACCTGCCGGGGCTCATCTACGGGCCTCGCACGTACCAACAGAACATTCACAAGCAATTGTTCAGGACCACATCTCCCAGAACACTCAGCGTTGACTCATGCAGAGCGGTCCATAGAGGGCGCGCTATCTTTGTGTATTTAACTGGGAGAGACTGGACTAAGCTTGTTTTCCTTTCCCACAAGCCTTTGAAGAAGAAAGATAATTTCGAAACGCGTCGGCAGAAGTGGGAGATGGCTGTGAAAGGGAGCAGGCTGGTGTCTTCCGTACCACTAATAAAGGGCTTAAGCTTGGAGCTCCATGTTCGTGTTCGAGTGCTTCTTAATCTTTTGGTGCAAGCAGGAGCAGGATAGATTATATATATATATATATATATATATATTCACTGAAAAAACCATAGGTTTCAGGGGTGTTATAGTTAGCTGGACTTTTCACTTGTACAAAACCATTGAAATTCCCCCGTTATAGTTAGTTCAGCTAACTATAACTCGCGCGCCCGCAATGCACTGCTGATGACGTCACATATTACATCACTCATGACATGGTCAGTGACATCACTCATGACATCACTGATGACATCTCAAATGACATCACTGATGACATCACTGATGACATCATCCAGTGAATGTGTGTTATTCTGAAAATTAAATATGTTTTATATATGTATATCTCAAGGTCGATGGAAGAATAAATGGGTATATAAGTGTCCAAATGGATGATTTGTTTTTGAAAAATTGATTGTGTAACTGACTGATTAAGTGTATCATAGTGAATACATGGCTTAGTGAGTAATGTTTAAATATGTAAATATCTGTATCAGTCTCTCACTTTGTGTATAAGTGGCTGCATGGGTTGGTGAGTAGCTACATGGGTGTCTATATAGGTTATTAGTTGGTTTTTTGAGTATCAGTCTGAGTGTCTGCATCGTTCGGTGGGGGTATTACGTAGTGCATAGGTGCATGAATGAGTGACTCACTGTTTGTATGTGTTGAACACAGTATGTGTGCAGGACTGTATGGGTGGATGAGTGTGTGTATGGGTGTGTTAGTGAGTGATGACTGTCTCAATAGTGTCTTTATGAGTAACTACATATGTTTTAAACTAGTATATGTGACTATTGGTGTATATATGTGAGTATATGTGAGAGTGAGAGATTGAAAGAGTTCCTGTATGAATAAGTATGTGTTTCTATAAGTGATTGTTTAAAAGACTAAGTATGTGTACGTTTCCGTAGAAGTAAGTGTGGTGGTGTGTGTATAACTGTATATGCAAGTAAATGTATGTTTGATTCTTTATTAGCATGAGTAACTATGTGTGTGAGTAACTATGGATGAGTGGCATTGTGTAACAGGATGTATAGGTGTATGAGTACATATGATGAGTGAGTACATGTATGAGTGACTGTATTGGACTGTTGGTGAATGAGTGGATGTGTATGTGGATCTTAGAATTACTGAAGAGGTTGTTGTAACTGGTATTGGTATGTCCATTGTTTTGAAAATTTTAGTCTCTATTTTTGAATGTGTGTATCAAAGGTTATATTAGGGTGAGAGGAGGTCTGCCACTCTATCACAAGGATGATGTCATCAGTGATGTCATCAGTGATGTCATTTGAGATGTCATCAGTGATGTCATGAGTGATGTCACTGACCATGTCATGAGTGATGTAATATGTGACGTCATCAGCAGTGCATTGCGGGCGCGCGAGTTATAGTTAGCTGAACTAACTATAACGGGGGAATTTCAATGGTTTTGTACAAGTGAAAAGTCCAGCTAACTATAACACCCCTGAAACCTATGGTTTTTTCAGTGAATTTCTGAGGTTTTTTAAATGCTAATTCCTAACTATAACGTGCCTGAAACCTATGGTTTTTTCTGTTAATTTCAAAGGTTTTTTAAATGCTAATTTCTAACTATGCCTACAGAGATAGGACATGTGAAGAAAGAAGAAAAAATGCACAGAAAGAAACAAAAGAAGTGCAGAAAGAAGCAACAGAAGTCCTCAAATACGAAGATAAGTGCAGGAAGAAGGATAACGTGCAGAAAGAACAAAAAGAAGAGCAGAAAGAAGCCTTGTTGCAAAATCATCCTGTACCCTCAACTTTTTCAGACGGATACTGGTGGTAACTGAGTCTGACTAACCAGTCCTAGAGCCAGTGCTATGTTAAAAGACACTTAGAATACAGTGAAAACACCTACATACACTAGGGAACATTATGCGTTGGGGTCCCCCTGTGATTAGCCTTACCTCCTCTATAAGCCCCTAGTATATAATAGGGCATGGGGCTTAAAACTACCTCTTAAAACAGGCCACAGGGCGTTTTTGCACACGTTAACTCAGGCCCCGTCCCCTCCTTTCACCATTGTGTAAACACGCCCTGTGTCCGTTTTTAGTTGGGAGATTAAGTTCATTTGAGTCCTGAGGGTCCCTAGGGTCCAAATAGCCCACTAGGTACCTCCAGTAAGTGCCACAGAGCTGCGTTGCAGAGAGGTGTAAAAAGTGGCACGGCCTGGACCACCTCTCTGCAATGCAGCTCAGTGGCGCTTACTGGAAGCACTTGGTGGGCTAGTTAGCCCCCAGGGGCCCTCAGTATTGAAGGGAAATTATATCCCCAATTTAAAACGTGCCATGGTGCGTGTTTGCACACGTCACCTCAGGCCCCGTCCCCTCCCTTCACCACTGTGTAAACGCGCCCTGTGGCTGTTCTAAGTTGAGAGATTAAGTCCCCTTGAATCCTAAGGGTCCCTAGGGTCACACTAGACCACTAGGTACCTCCAGTAAGCGCCACAGAGCTGCGTTGCAGAGAGGTGTAAAAAGGGGCTTGGCCTCAGAACACCTGTCTGCAGCGCAGCTCCCAGGCGCATACTGGAGATGCCTGTTGGGGGCGCGTTTGCAGAGTGCTGCATGGAGGGGGCATGGCCTCCGGCACGATGCCAGTCTTTTATTTATTCTTTATTGGCCCTGATGACCCCATCCCCCAGGGCCTGTCTCCTAATTATATTTTTTTTACCCCAATCCCCAGGGCCGGCCACTGTTTTTTATTATTTTTAAAAAATATATATTTATAGACACACCTAGGACATGCTTGACAAACCGTACGTACCTATCACCATGACGATTTGCGTGATATTCATTAAAAGGCGACTATGCATGCAATTAATCCACGTGGAATGTATTTACACCACTAGTGAAGCTCTGACATGTCTGATGCAGTACCGTGCCTAATCCCGGTAGACACCCTTGTCGTTTATTTATACAAACATGGGTAGCTATTGACGGGCACATTTAATACACATGCACACCAAGCCATTCAAAGGGGATTCGACAAAAATTCGACCAAAACTATGCAAGAAACCCCCCTCACAGTTAATAAAACACACATCCACTGCCGGATGTGTAATACTTTTTATTTTACTCTCTGGAAAGGGGACGAACATCACTTGCGATTCACAGCGCGCTCCTGACAGAGCCCAATGCTGTGTTACACCCACCATTGCCTGCCGAGTGCCACACACCTCTGTATTGTATTCCACTAGCTAGTGCATATGCTATGACACTCTCTAGCCCATGTGCACTGTAACACCACCCCGTGAAAATGTCATGCCACACTTGTCTTCGCACGGGTTATATTGCCCCATCTAACGTGCCTTCCTCGATGCCTATGTTATAACGCACAGTGCTATGCCATACATATTACAATTTGGGATCCATATCTTTGTCACAGTGCATATGCAACGTTACACTCCCCAGCACATATTTTATATTACAACTTTAGAGACTAGTTAGGTTACACAACACTGCCCTGTGCATATTACACTCCAAGGCACATATCGCATAGCACACGCTAGTGCCTGTGCTATCTCGCGCTCTCCAATGAATCTGTCATTGCGCACAATGTATTGCATATTATATTTCACGCCTGGTTCATCTTATATCACACTTTTTGGTGCATAGTTTATACCATACACTATATCTAGTTTTCATTTTCAATCGTGCTCTCAGGACTATGTTCTATATAACACTGTGTTCACCTACCCTTTTCACGGGCATTACATTTTGCGATAGGGGGTGGAGGGTCAGGGGGTGTTTTTGCCAAGTGAGCCCGGAGTCACAGTCACTAACGTCTTCTTCTTCCTGAATAAAAGTGAGATTATGCTGCATACTTGTTCATATTTTAAGTAGTTTGCACAGACAAAATGTTTTAAAAACAATAAAGTTTCTAATACCCGCCTTCTCTGAACAGTTAGCTTGCTGCCCCATCCCCCTCCTCCCTATCCTCTGTTGTGTGAATCCATGGACTAGCCTCCTCCCTCCTGCCATGGATGGTCTGATGTGCTGCCACTGCCCTCAATTTAGTATGATGTACCAGTCCACTCCTCCTGCCCTCCATTGCCCAATTCTATGCCCCATCATTGACCTCCTGCTTAAACTCTGTGCTTAGCTTGCTGCCCCTATTCTCCTTCCCCCTGCCCTCCGATGTCTTTGTGCATGCCCCTGCTCCATCCTTTTTGCCCACCATGTCCCATGGACCTGCCACTCCTATCTACTCTGAGTGTTCTGTTGAGCTGCCACTCCCCTCCCACCTGCCTAGCATTGTCAGATGACTGTAACCTGTCCCTGCCACCTCCACCCTGCCTGTCCACATGCCATGCCTCTATCCTCTTCCTCCTGTCCTACATGGTCCATTGTACTGCCACACCCTTCTGCCCTCCCTGGTCTGTTGTGCTGCAACTGCTCCTCCTGCCTGCCCCGTGTGGTCTGTTGTGAGGCCCCTTCCCCTGAACTTTCTTGTCTGTGCACAGGTCCTGACCCTCCCTTCTATCCTCCATCGTCCTTTGTGCATGCCCCTGCACCCTCCTTCTTGCCCATCATAGCCATTGTGCTGCCACTAACCCTCCCACTTGCCATGCATGGTCTTCTGTGCTGCCATGGCCCCTCCCACCTTCCCTGTGTGGTCAGTTAGCTGCCCCTGACCCCCTCCCACCTTCCCTCCATGGTCTGTGTGTATGCCATCACAGTCTCACTGTTGCTCTTCATGTTGTGTCTTGCTTCTAATGCCCATCCTGCCTGACCTCCATGGCCATCTTGCTGCTCCTGCCCTGCCCCCTTGCCCCCAGCCCTCTGTTTACATGTGCAGACCCCTACTCCCTCCCTCCTGGCTTGTCTGTTCCATTGTAATGCCCCTGATCCGTCCCTCCTGCCCTTTATGGTCTGTTATGCTGCAGCCTTCTCTCCTGTCTGTCCATTATGGTCAGCTAGCTACCATTGCCTCTTGCCCCTCTGTTCTCTGTTGTCCATGTGCATGGTCCTGTCCCCTCCCTCTTGCTTTCTATGGATTGTTGTGCTGCACTCCCGTCCTGCATGCCCTGTGTGGTGTATTGTGCTGCTGCAAACCCTGATGCCTGCCCTGCAGGGTCAGTTTGGTGCACCTCTCCATGTCTCTCCTGTCCTCTGTTATCCAAGTCCATGTCCCTATCCCATTTCCTTCCATGATCCAATGTACCATACTTGCGAACATTTTGAACTTGGTAAGAGGGAGATTTTGAAACAAAACTGGGGTATTGATTTTCCCCTTTGAGTTACATTGAAAAAGAGGATATTGTAGACAAGAGACAGATCAAATAAAGCCCATTTGAGCTTAAAAACATTGGACGTTTCCTGGCTGAATCGGGTCTGTTGGCATGTATGGTTGTACTACCATTGCCTCTTCCTTCTGCCCACAATGGTCTATTACATTGCCACAGCCTTGAAGGAGGGTAGATTTTGTATCACAGGGGGCCCCTGGCCCGTTCTGTCCACACCTGAAGTATGAGACCCTTGTCCTTGCCCTGCCAGCCGCATTTGTAGGCCGTATTAAATTGACCAGCGGGTCCTGTGTTGCTATATAATTATCCTGAGACATCCTTACCACTCAGCCAGCATAAAACCCCTGTGTAGGCCCTTCTGTTCAATATGTAGGCCTCTTTGTTAAATTGACCATAGCTCTGCAATTTTAGTGTATAGCAGTCTGAAGGCAGGTCTGCGAGGCCTTCTGCTCCAAACTAGTAGCCCCCACCCTACCCGAGTGCTCCGTGCTCGGTATCAAAGTTCAACATCCCCCTGAAGCTGTCGACATACAGTAGGCTGCATCCTGGACTGGTACTTGCTTCCTGGGCAGGTTTCCCGCTTTTAAGGAAGTGGCAACCGCAGAGCGTCAAGTTAGGAGAACTGAGGAGATTTTATACATGAATATATTGAATTCCTGTACAATACCCATTATTTTCTGCTTGCTCTATGGAACTTACGATAAGCGATTGGCCTGAGAGACTGACCTTTTCACCCAGTCCATTGTCAGCATTAAGTGGGTAAATGACGAAATGTCTGGTAAAATCTGCAGACGAAGCTTTTGGGTAGCATACGTGGGTAGATGTAGCGTGCAAAGGAGCCCACAAAATGATATAAAAAGGGAGCACCCACAGATATCGACGGACAACCTCGCCGTCTGTATGTAGGTTAACAGGCTGTGCAGGTTTTCCCCAAGAACTGGGAGCTCTTGTCTTCCTTTGCTTAAAATGTCTTGCTCGGCTTTGCTTGAAGTATCTTATTCTATTTTACCTATATGACATGTCATGTTATGTTTAACCATTGTTCTCTTTACTTTTGCATTTAAAAGATGTTGTATTGTAATTGCAGGAATGCTTGCTCTAAGAGTAAATGTGAGTGTCCCTAGGTAACATTTTCCTTGGTGTAACTTGTTTCTCATGATGCATTTATAGATGTGTTTTCTCTCTCTCTCTGTCAGTCCATTAATTGAGATACAGAGAATATCATGACAGCTGTATGATTATCTGGATTCTGTATTTTGTACTTTAGGTCTCTATTCTGCGGTTTCTTTGAAGTTGCATCTTCTCATTAAACTGCCATTGTATTCTGCCTCCAATTCCATGTCTCATATGTCTGTTTTCTTCATTTTTGGAGCAAGCGTTCCTAGGCACCCCGGCTCAAATTAAGGTGCCCCTTTTGTCCCTGACTCACTCTCCTGCTCAGTTCTGTGGTGGCTCCCGGGGCTCTGGGGACCGCCCCTAGCTTCCTTGACCCGTAATAGATCTTCCCTCCAACAGCCTCTCTTGCAAGTCCTGTATTGTTGGTTTGTTGCCCCTGCCCCCCTTTCCACTGCCCTCCATAGTCTGTTGTGCTTCCACGGCCCTTCCTGCCTGCTCAGTGTGGTTAAATTGTTGCCTTTGCACCCTCCTACCTGCCTTCAATTTTCAGAGTCCGTGCCCCTGGCCTCTGCCTCTCAACAGTATCCTAATGAACAACTAGATTGCTAACATTCTATATTTATTACAAAAGTGTGGAGCGCCTGACATCATCTTGATGTAATCAAAACTGTAATACCTAGAGCATTCCTTTAGAAATTACATATATGAGAGGGTCTTATTGGCATCAAAATTATGGTTAGTGCTCTAGAAGACTAAAATAAGGACATATTTTCTGAGTTTTCAAATAGCGACAAAGCACTTTTAAATTATTTGTTATCTTTATGTTTTTTTATCTAGTTGACAACTTGATTAAATGTTGCACTTAGGGGAGAGGATGTGGTGTTACTTCCAGAACTGCAGACTTTGCAACTGGGGAACCAGGTTGAAGTTTCTGCTTCAGCTCGACATTCTGTGATTCTGGTCAAATCACTTAGTCTCCCCATGTCTACAACCAAAATGAATTTGTTCTTGTGTGATGTAACCAATGCTCATGTAAAGCACTCCAATACCTGACAAGTCTGCACTATATAACACTGCAAAAACACAAAATAATAAGTGTTTTGCACACTTCTGTCATTGGGCTATATTTGGGCTATATCTGGGTGATTTTGGGCTACATTTGGGCTCTTTTGTCTCCGGTGGCCATCTTGGGAGATTTATTTGTTATGAAGTTTCCTAATTTCCTCATGTACTGCAGTCTCCTCAGTCGGAAATGCTTTCAGTTTTTTACTTTGATTCCATCATGAAGGTATTCAGATATGTCACACATTTGCCATGAATTCTGAATGTTAGCACTCTAGTTGCTCATTAGATCACTGTAGTAAAACTACTGCTCACCATGGAAGTCTGCTCCTGGTATTAAAAGTGCATGTTTCAGTCTGCATGTCAGAATTGTTTAATGAAATAGAAGAGGATTTGAGAAGTCACTCAAAATGTGCCCTCATTTTCTTTCTTCAGCATTAATCATAATTTCTATGGCAAAATGAACCCCCTCATTGTGTTCCTTTTTAAATTAAATGTTTTAAGTGTTACCAGTTTATTCCAATCAAGATGGCTTCAGGTGTGCCATACTTTTGTCATAATGAAGACAGTAAGTGCTCTAGTTGTTTTTATGGACATTCTGTCATTGGGCTATACTTGGGCTACATCTGGGTGATATTTGGGCTACATTTGGGCTCTTTTGTCTCTGGTGGCCATCTTGGGAGACTTATTTGTTATGAAGTTTCCTAATTTCCTCATTTACTGCAGTCTCCTCAGTAGGAAATACTTTCAGTTTTTTACTTTGATTCCATCAAGAAGGCATTCAAATGTGTCACACATTTGCCATAAAATCAGAATGTTAGCACTCTTTTTGCTCATTAGATCACTGTAGTAAAGCTACTGCTCACCAGGGAAAACTGCTGCTGGTATTGAAAGTGCATGTTTCAGTCTGCATGCCAGGATTTGAGAAGTCACTCAAAATGTGCCCTAATTTTTCTTTATGCAGCACTAATCATACTTTTTATGGAAAAATGAGCCACCTCATTTTGTTCCTTTTTAAATTAAATGTTTTAAGAGTTACCACTTTAATCCAAGCAAGATGGCTTCAGGTGTGCCATACATTTATCATAAGTAGGACGGTTAGCGCTCTAGTAGTTCTTTGGAACACTCTGGAAAGCTGCAGTAGAACACAAAGGAATCAACTGACAGTCTCTGCCCTTGTTGGATGTTCATGTTTTACTGAGAATGTCAGACTTCATTCTCACATGACTGAGAAAGATAATGTGAATTTACAGAAAATAAGCTCTCAGTTTAGCTTATAGATCACCTTCCAAACCTCTGTGGTAAAAGCATGAGAAAATATTTTTCTCTCAATCATGATATCCCAGCAGAAGGCTTTTTCACATGGTGAAATCACCTTAGAACATACCACAATTCCTAAAATGAGTATGGTACCATCAACAAATGATTTATAATGTAACTAAAGTCTTAAAATCTTCTATTAACTGCAATGCTTTTTAATGAGGTGCTATCATGTATATTGGTCCCAAGATGGCTGCCAACACTTCTTGGATGAAGTGCTGACAGCCAATCAGATCTCAGGATGAGATGTGTGGTTAGGCTCCGCCCACATATATATATTGATTTAAATGCTATTTTCTCAGGAACTACTGAACAGATTTACACCAGACCTACAAAAGGCACTTCCTTGACCTGAGGACTACCTCTCTGCCAAATTTCAAGTAACTCTGTTCAGCCGTTCGGGCTGTAGCTGTGTCTAAAGGTCCTATGGAAAAATGCATGGGAAAAACGCGTTTTGGGACCCCCCTTTTTTCTCAGCCCCCGCTTGACGAATCCCCCCGAGACTTTCAGGGTAGGAGCGGAGCGTAGCGCCCCACCTATTTTGAAAATTTCGCGAGGATTCATCGACCGGCGCCAAAGTTATTCCAAATAGAATGTTGCGGATTGCCTATGGAAACAGGGTCCTAACTATAACTATCTACTGGCGACCGCCAGTAGATAATATATATATATATATATATATATATATATATATATATATATCATCAAGAACCCACCGAGTGCCCTGCAGTGTTTTTTTAGCATTGATTTATCCGGGTGAACTTCATCACGCTTGATTGAGGCACCCGCTGCGAGATCGGCAGCAGTGGCAAGATTAGAGAGGGATATATATATTGCTGCACTTTTTTTTAATTTATTTTAATAAATATGCTTTATGCAACTGAAGCTGCGGTGTGTTCTCTAATACCCGGTCAGAACAGAACCACATGCTGTGAAGGTGGACTACTGTGTTGGGATTTAGGGGGAGTTCGCCGCTATATATATATACATATATTATCTACTGGCGGTCGCCAGTAGATAGTTATAGTTAGGACCGTGTTTCCATAGGAAATCCGCAACATTCTATTTGGAATAACTTTGGCGCCGGTCGACAAATCCTCGCGAAATTTTCAAAACTAATGGGGCGCTACGCTCCGCTCCTACCCTGAAAGTCTCGGGGGGGTTCGTCAAGCGGGGGCTGAGAAAAAAGGGGGGTCCCAAAACGCGTTTTCCCCATGCATTTTCCCATAGGACCTTTAGACACAGCTACAGCCCGAACGGCTGAACAGAATTACTTGAAATTTGGCAGAGAGGTAGTCCTCAGGTCAAGGATGTGCCTTTTGTAGGTCTGGTTTAAATCTGTTCAGTAGGTCCTGAGAAAATAGCATTTAAATCAATATATATATCTGTAAGCGCGCTCCGTGCGCTTACCGTACGCATACGGTGGCGTGCGCGAGCTCAATTCTGATTGGTGGTTACATGACTGTAAACATTCGAATCGGTCGAAATCAGGAAGTGTCGGCCGCCATTTTCTGTCTCTCGCACGGAGAAACAAAGGTGGGGAACGTGAAACGGGGGCAACGAAGAGAGTTGCGGACCCCCTAGTGTTTGTCAGGGGGTCCAAGAAGGACCCAAAAGTAAGAAAAATACATTTAATAATTTTTAAAAAAAATCGCGGGGTACGCGTACGGTAAGCTTACCGTACGCGCACGGCAAAAAAAAATAAAATAAAGAAGTAACAATCACATTTATTAAATAAATTAAAGGACCCACAAGGGAGAAACAAACAAATGTTACTGCGTAACACGGTGTGCGCATAGTGAAAAACCAGAAAAAAAAATAAAAAATAAATACATAACTTAGCATTTAAAAAACCGTACAAATTCACTGAAAAAACCATAGGTTTCACACACGTTATAGTTAGCTGTACATTTCACTCGTAAAAAAACAATGAAATTCCACGTTATAGTTAGATCAGGTAACTATAACTTGCACGACCGCAATCCACAATGTGTAATTTCAGATGTCATCATTGATGTCATGAGTGATGTCACTGACCATGTCATGAGTGATGTAATATGTGACGTCATCAGCAGTTTATTGTGGGCGCGCAAGTTATAGTTACCTGATCTAACTATAACGTGGAATTTCATTGTTTTTTTACGAGTGAAATGTACAGCTAACTATAACATGTGTGAAACCTATGGTTTTTTAAGTGAATTATATATATATATATAAATTCCATCAAATGACACTGCCTGCCGAACTCTTCTCGACGGGTGCCTCCTGCGTGTGTATGGCCAGCACAAATCAATGTCCCAACAACGTTCCTTCCAACAGGAACAACCAGAGCACTCTGCGGGTATAAAATTGCATTAATTGAATTCCTAATATTTAAAAATGCACACCATTGCACTAGCAAAGCATGACGCGTTTCGGCAACTAAGCCTTTATCAAATGCTTTTAGTGAAGGTATTTGATTGTTGATGGTTAAATAGTCCATTTAACTCCTCCTGCAAAGTGGCAATCAAAAGGCGACTAGAATTTCACTGCAGTCCTTTTCAGATTTTTTAACCGCCATCATTCAGTGTCTTGTAATCAATGTTAGAGACTAAGGGGTCTATTAGGATGGCGGTTGGCCTTTTACCCCCGCCACATTAGCATTGCAGGGGGGATCCGCGGAGGACGGAAAGACCGTCTGCCGCTTTTCCGCCGGTAGGCAATCGTCACGATTGCCTACCGGGCGGAAAAGGCCGATGATATGGTTGCCGTGCCTTGCAGGCACTGCCATCCATATTATGATGTGTCATTTTCAATACCTTTCCATGACGGAGACTCCGCCTTGGAAAGGCATGCAGAGTTCTCTTTGGAGGCCCGTAGCGGGCCCCCAGGGGGGTGGGGGGGCTGCACTTGGGGGGGTACTAATGGTAACCCCCCAACATTGGCATGCACAAGGTGGCAGGCACCGCGCCGTGCCTGTCACGTTGTGCATGACAATGCACAACATGCATGTATAGCATTGTGGAGGGTTCTGCTTACAGCACCGCCCGCCACCATGGCGGTGGCATCCTAATTGCCGGTGCGGGACCGCTGCACCACTGGCGGGCGGTCCCAGCACCGCTAGGATGGCGGGCAAACTGAAGTCCGCACGCCATCCTAATAGACCCCCAAGTGTCATCAAAAGGGCTGCAGTGAAATTCTAGTCCCCTTTTGATTGCCGCTTTGCAGGAGAAGTTAAATGGACTACTTAACCATCAACAATCGAATACCTTAACTAAAAGAATTTGATAAAGGCTTGGTTGCCGAAACAAGTCATGCTTTGCATTTTTTTTTTTTTTTTAAATATGAGGAATTCTATAAATGTAATTTTATACCCGAAGAGTGCTCCGGTTGTCCCTGGTGGAAGGAACGTTTGAGAGAGAAAGAGAGAAAGAGAGAAAGAGAGAAAGAGATTCCAAATCCACGTTATTTTTTTTATTTTATTTTGTACTCCTGAGACTCTCCTACAGCAACGCAATAAAAAAAAACATGGGCCAAGGGGGTCAAGACACTCATATCCGGCCCCCTTTTATCTTATGTTCTTTCCATTTCGAAGACATGAGGACAAAATCCCTGAGCCCTAAAATCACATCCGCAACATTTCTCTTCATTTTGCAATCAACCAATTACAGCCCTCAGTCCCGGGTAGCCGGTCTTGCAGGCCGAGGATGCTCGTTTTTTTTTGTCTTTTTTTTTTTTTTTTTCATACAGCGCTAGATATCCATAAATGTTGAACCTTAATTTCTCTGAAACAGCTGAGCAGATGCCAAACCACAAAAGACTCACTTTGAATAAAGACACAGCTTAATGCCAAACTCTGTTATTCCGTTGCTGAACCGTACAATAACCGTAACTATTGGGAATCGCATGTTGAAATCACCTTTTTCACGGGCTCGCTGGACAGATCACCCCGAAACTTCCCAGGAAGGAGCGGAGGTGGGTGACATGTTTTTTTTTTGGAAAGGTCCTTGAAGATTTGTCAAACTGAAAGTGTGACTTAAGTAGAACTATACAGTGGTGACCAACACTCTGCATTATATGATCACTAATGTATCTCCAAACTCGTGGGGTTTGCGGGAATGAGAAAAAAGGATGGGCTATCTAGGTTTGCATTCTCCCAACTAAACCTTTATCCCTACAGGCAAACGATTCACATATGAGGCTCAATAGAGTGCCTCTGCGTCCTCGGTCTGGAAGTATACCTCGCTGCTCAGGACACAACTGTATCCGTATTGTCAAAAACAGAAACCTTAAATATTTTTGAAAATATATGGGACGACTACACACACACACCGGATGTCATGCTTTATCATTGGTCATCCCACGCTCACCAAAGAAATATCCAATGGCGCGAGACCGTTGGTTGTGTGGTGGGTACTTGCAAAGAGACTAGGTTAAAAATCCAGACAAGAAATAAATAAAACGCTTGCTCACCATTCTATAGGGATTTCTTCTTTAATAGTTGTGTGGTAAGGAGAAGATTAAAAAAATATACTTCTAGATTCCTCACGAATAGGGAGCAACGCTGGGTATATCGCCTAAAAACACACATATATGGTTTGAATGACTAGATGCCTGGCTACAGATTGCCATATGAATAACCACAATGTAAGACTGGATTCAGCACAAACCACATCTGTATGGCAATGTCAAACTCAATTTGACAAAAGCATAAAAGCAGTCTATATACCACTCACAGACAACATAATGATCTGCATGTACAGTCTTCCATAGATTAGCTTAGAATAGTAACATTATATTTTTCAGTAATGACACTGAGGGATGGTCATCAAAGTAAATGATCACAACCACAGTTAGGCGAAACAACTGTCTCCGAATCATCACTGAATCTTGGCACACAAAAGGTACATAGGGTTACGTAAACTATAGATTTCTAAATTACAAAAAGTTGTGATTGGATCAGTCAATGTTTTTCACTGACAATCATACCACATGTGGTGACATGTTTATAATGCGTATTTGGCTTCTCATACCATAAGACACATTTTTATATGCGACTTCATTTCCCAGGAGCCCTGGTCGATGCACCGCAATGTCATTAAGACACCACACACAGTCACTATTTCTCTTGACCGCTCTGTTGGTCCACACACGGTTTATGACTGCGGGACCATGCTAGACTACAACTCCCATGGGCCCCTTGGCTGACGGACAGTAATGTCAACCAGGACGCGGTACAACCACTCTTTCAGGTTTAATTTAAAAGCCGAGGCAAGGTGGATCTCGAGACCGGCGAGAGGAGAAAACAGCAAAATAGGTTAGCAAACAGGAAGAGACCTTTGACAAAGTAAATGACTTTATATTTCTCGTTGTCCTCGCACATACTAACTCATTTACACACCTTTTTACTACGGTGTGTGACTACAAGGCTCCCCTCGTTTACTCGTCCATGATGATTTATTGTCCCAAATTGAAGGAAAGCAGTGGATGTAGATGCATGGTTTGTACATGGATACACACGATTCCCTTTGCAGTGAAGACCCCTAGCATTATTAAGTTTGCAGTGTATATACACGTTTGAAGCCTGCACACAGTTGGCACAGCTCATCATTAAGAGGAGACTATAGTTCCTCTTTATGTTTGTATGCATGTCCCTTATGTTTGTTACCATTATTGATTCTTGTCTAAGCGTCTTTTTCAATTTTAGGTGTGACTGGACCTCATGAATATTAAAGGATAAGCAAATCACCGCTCAACAGCAGAAACTTGACACTGGTATTGAATGTGTGTATGCTGGAGGTGTGTGTATGCAGTCAGGGATTCATCAGAGGGAAAATGCAGGGATCCCGGACCTGATAAAAGCATTGGACCTCTCTGGGTCGTCAGCAGGGCTAAGGGTTGAATAACTGGATGCGGGAACAAACTCTCTTGTGCCTCCTATATATTTTTAACCTTCTCATTACAACCAGACTATTAAAGAGGAAATCCCTAGGGTAGGTGAGCGAGATTTGTATTTCTCACTGTCTGAATCCTCAACCTTATCTCCTGCAAGTACCCACCACACAGCAGAAGGCCCGCCCCCCATTAGAGGTTTTTTGTGCGAGGACAGGATGACCCCAGGGGGTTGTGTGAGGTGAAAATATTTCAGGATCCTGCTTTTGACCTTGGTGAAACAGTTCTATCCTCAGCAAAGAGGTACACTCCCAGACCGAGGACACAAACACTCTACTGAATCTCATATGTGATACGTTTGCCTGTTGTGATAAAGGCTCTCAGATAGGTATATTTAGGTCTTGAACGATGAAAATGTGCCAAGAGTTATCATACAGTTGCATTTTGGTGAACAGATCAGTTGTCCAAACCAACAGCACTAATACTTTTCATGCTGAAGGAACCCCCTCCTTCACTCAATACTTCTCGAATGTCCCTACCCCGCACAAGAGCTTTATCGTATCACAAAGGGCCAAGTCTATCAAGCAGGTCTGAAGCAACTTGTCACATTAAAAGTTCCAAAAGATGAAAGCAAGGTATTTCAAGCGGTTGCTTTTGAGCAAATTAACAGCTTAATGGGGCTGAATCGATCTGTAATCCCTTAAGATATTTCTAAACCTCAATGTATTTTCCATATTTATGTCCTTTACTCCCTCACCATCTGCTGAGGTAGCATCTTGTAAAAACACAATCAAAGTGGAGCAATGAACTAATGCCTATTGTGCATAAGTACAGAAGAAATTGATCAATTCCACATTCTATTGGAATTTATAACGATAAAGTAGGTGACATCTATGACCAAGATTATGTACATGCGCAAGTAAAAAAATAAAAAAATCTGTAATTTATGCAGACTTTTTCTTTATCACAGTACATTACGGAACTGAAGAAGTGGACAGCAGAGTTGAACCGAGGAGAGGGGATTGGAAGGAAGTGGGATTGGAGATACGCATGAAGAAGTTAAAATCAAGGATGATATACCTGGTGGGCATCTCCAGATGGCACAATATAAGCCTGGATTGGCTCAGTGACAAGTCCAGAGTTCTTCATCACTTGCCTCAACTTCCTGAGGAGCTCTGTAGTAACCTTTGGAGCCATTTTGATACCTGCAAAATCAAATGCATCTCAGTACCTCACAGATGGGAATATATTTATGTACACAATCACGAACACTCTTACAGAAACACAGACTTGCTTCCAACTGGGATTCTCTCAAACAGTGTCTACCATAGGAACAACATGTTGATTACTATATGCAGAATGATTTTTCTTATAAAAACAATCTTCCAGCACAAGGATACATCAAAACATTAATAGAGAATATTGGACTACCATCAATGCTAACTGGATCTTTTTATAAAGCTGATTATTCCCAGTTTCCCATGGTTGATCGAACTCGTAATGGCCCTGTATTTGATCATCCAGGAATTAGTATCTGGGTGTCGAATCATCACGTTTGTAGACAATTCCCTTCCTTGTAATAGTACCCCAGGTCTAGCTATAAAGGCTTAAGACCCTCATCCAGGCTACAAATCTACTGCTACTGCTCCGCTGCCTTCCAATGTTTATGAATTGAAATCACTTTAATATATATATATATATATATTATATATATATATAAATAAATATATATATTCACTGAAAAAACCATAGGTTTCACACACACGTTATAGTTAGGAATTAGCATTTAAAAAACCTTGCAAATTCAATGAAAAAACCATAGGTTTCACACATGTTCTAGTTAGCTGGACATTTTACTCATAAAAAACCAATGAAATTCCCCCGTTATAGTTAGTGCAGGCAACTATAACTCACGCGACCGCAATCCTCTGCTGATGCTAATACTGTATTTAGACACTTATTTACCCATGTCTTCTTCCATTAAATTTTAGCTATACATATATTACAAATATTTTTTTTTCATAAAGACACATATGTCATCAGCAGAGGATTGCGGTCGCGTGAGTTATAGTTGCCTGCACTAACTATAACGGGGGAATTTCATTGGTTTTTTATGAGTAAAATGTCCAGCTAACTAGAACATGTGTGAAACCTATGGTTTTTTCATTGAATTTGCAAGGTTTTTTAAATGCTAATTCCTAACTATAACGTGTGTGAAACCTATAGTTTTTTCAGTGAATTTGTACGGTTTTTTAAATGCTAAGTTACTTTACGCCGTTCGTGGCGTGCGCGCCCACTTAACGCAGTTCGTTCCGTGCGCGCACAGTGCGCTCCGCGCACCGTGCGCGCACAGTGAGCACGCGGTGCGCTTCGCGCACCGCGCGCTTACTTTACGCAGTTAGTGCCGTGCACGCACGGTGGGCACGCACGCTGGATGGGCCATGTACGCACGATGCGCTTCGCGCACCGTCCGCACACGGAGGACATATTATACGCTTCGTTGTGAAATGTTAAATATTAAAAGTTCATTTCCTCTTATATGCCATGCACCAATGGTGACCTTCAGGCACCGTTTGCACACGGGGTGGGGGAAAATGTGGATAATTTTTTTTTTTTTTAATTATTTTTTACCGTACGCGTACGGTAAGCGTAATCGCCGTTTTTTCGAAAAAAATTTAAATTGAATTTTTTACTTTGGTGGTTCTTTTGGGACACCTTAATTAAGGATAGGTGGTTGGGAGCTGTCTAACCAGCCCCTTTTAATGTTTTCCACCTTTGATTTTCCTCCCCCCTCAGAGTGCGAGAGAGAAAATGGCGGCCGCCGCTTCCTGGTTTCGACCGATTCGAATGTTTACTAAGATCTAACAGCCAATCAGAATCGCGCTCGCGCACGGCACCGTACGCGTACGGTAAGCTTACCGTAAGCGCACGGTAAGCGCACCGTAAGCTGCCACAGATATATATATTGATTTAAATGCTATTTTCTCAGGAACTACTGAACAGATTTACACCAGACATACAAAAGGCACTTCCTTGACCTGTAGACTACCTCTCTGCCAAATTTCAAGTAACTCTGTTCAGCCGTTCGGGCTGTAGCGGTGTCTAAAGGTCCTATGGAAAAATGCATGGGAAAAACGCGTTTTGGGACCCCCCTTTTTTCTCAGCCCCCGCTTGACGAATCCCCCCCGAGACTTTCAAGGGTAGGAGCGGAGCGTAGCGCCCCATTAGTTTTGAAAATTTCGCGAGGATTCGTCGACCGGCGCCAAAGTTATTCCAAATAGAATGTTGCGGTTTTCCTATGGAAACAGGGTCCTAACTATAACTACCTACTGGCGACCGCCAGTAGGTAATTATATATATATATATATATATATATATATATATATATAAAAAATATTAATATATATATATATATACACATACATACATACACACACACACAGAAAAAAATAAATGTTAAAGTAACGTTATAGTTAGGTGAAATGTTCAGCAACATTTTAAACTCTAAAACGCATTGAAATTCATCAGTTATAGTGATCTCAAGTAACTATAACTCGCGCCCTCACCATGCACAGTTTTCTCATCTCTAATTTTCATTGTAATGTTGCAATGATATCATCGATGCTGTCTTAGAAGATGTCAAGAGTGATGCAATATGTGGGGTAATCAGTAGGACATGGCGAGGGCGCAAGTTATAGTTACTTATGGGCACCAGTTAAACTTACTTGAGATAACAAACTAACTGGTGAGTTTCTGTGGGCTTTAGAGTTTAAAACGTTACATTGTTTCAAACAATTCACCTAACTATAACCTTTGCTTTTTCTGTAAATGTCGTTTTTTTTAACGTAAATTAACACTTTATTACCATATGTAAATCCAACCCCCTGCACAGTCCCCTTCCCCCAAATATATAAAGCATCATCCCCACGTGCCCTGGCCGACTCTGGGTGTTTAAAAAAAAAAAAAAGGCTCAGGAGACTGCGCTTCTCTTTTTTTCCCCCTTCTAATCTGGGTCCCCAACACCAGGTGTAGTGTGTCCCACCCTGGTGTCTTTATTTATTTACCCTTTTTTAGGACTCGGTCTGCGTCCTAAGTCCCGAAATAGCTGCCATCAATTCCTGGCTGAGGTGGCGGCAGTCAATTGGATCCCACTTTGAGATCGGTTAGTTCCACTGATCCTCTGCAGTGTGAAATATACAAATTTGTTTAACCTTAATTTCTGCATAACTACTTAAAGGATTTACATCAAAAAACAATAAGCATTGGCAATGCCAATAGGTCGCGCGTTTGCAAGAGTTATTTGTTTTTCTAGTTCTGTTGCCTAGTACTGTGGTTGTCTTGTATGTGATTTTAATGTTGAAATGGAAGAAAAGTTTTTAATTGTTTAACGGGCGAAATATTATAATATGGGTCGGTGATCAAAGCTCACATTCGAGAAACTAGCCTGAAGCGTTAGAGGGAGTGTTTACAACAACGCAACAAATTCCAACCTTGGTGTGTGAATGGCGTGTGCAAAAAAGCGTGCCACACTATGGCACTGGCCACTTATGGTTATATTTAAACTATGTTATCTCCCCGTGCCCAAAATTGGTAAGAACAATACAATCCGCCTTTTAAGTATCATAAAGTTGGGGATGCTCCGCCACTCACTAAGCACAAATCCATCTCCCCTAAAACAAAGTCAAATTAAATGGCAACATCTATGTGCGAATGTCATGTGTTTAGTGGGTGTATGAGTGAGTGAGTGGCTATATGGATGAGTGAATGAGTGTGTGAATGTGAGAGAGGCTGTATGGGAGAGTATGTGCTTGTATCAGGGACTGTATAGGTGAGTGAGTACATGTGTTCGTATAAGTGGGTGGGTGCATGAGTAACTGTAGGGGTGAGTGGATGTGTGAATAGGTGTATAGGTGACTTATTAGGTGTGTGAGTGACTGTATGAGTGGGTGTGTAGGTGTCGGTATGTTGATGTGTGAGAGGCTGTACTAGTCATTGAGTAGGTGCACGAGTGGCTGTACATGTGAATTAGTGGTTGTGTTAGTGGCTGTATGGGTGAGCTGAGATGAGTGGCTCCATGGATCAGAGAGTAGGTGAGCGAGTGTTTGTATGGGTCTGGGAATGGGTATGTCCGTGGTTGTGTGAGAGTGTGTGTGTGTGAGATGTTATATGGGGGTGTGTAAATGGTTCTGTGCATGTTGTCATCAGTTATGTCATGTGAGATTTCATCAGTGAGGTCAGCATTTAAAGATGTGGTCAGTGATGTCATTGACAATGTATTGAGTACTGTAATATGTGAGGTCATAAGCAGTGCATTGCGGGGCGTAAGTAATAATTAGGTGAGTGGACTATAACTGCAGAATTTCTCTGGTTTTGTAGGAGTGAAATGTGAGCCTAGCTATAGCATCCCTGTAATCTTTGGTTAATCCAGTGAGTTTTAAAGTTTTACATTTTATTTCCTAACTGTAACCTGTTGAAGTATAATTTCTGTGAAATGAGCATTGTGCCAGAATGAATCCTTCCCTGCGTATTTATCCAAGAGAATGCCACTGTTTTGTGCAACACCTCTATTCAACTTGAGGACTTTCCACTGGCTAATTAGGAAGTGCTTCCTCGTTTGCTAAATGTATAGTGCATCTCCTATACTACAGCTGTGTAAAGGACGCTGAGGAAATGTCTCCAGTGAGCTTGTGTATATGTAACTTTGTCAATGTGATTGTTCCTCGAGCGTTTTCACCAGATAACTTTAGGTGGAACTGCAGAGATGTGATTATATTCCTAGGCATCAAGAACCAGTCTCCAAAATTTTGGGAAATCGTGCTGGGTGGGCCTTTTAGTAAGCGGTCTATCATCCTAAGAAAAGGGCGGAAAGACGCTCCATACCGCTAATGTATATGGGGCAGGGACAAATCAGCGGTGTTTCTGGGCAAGTTTACATACTTCTACTATTTAAAAGTTTAGAACACAATCTCTGGTCTCAGCAGCAGATGACAAGAAAGAACCCACTCATCCCAGACACCATGTGAGATATTGCGCTCGAGAAAAGCAAGGATGAAAACACCTCTATCATGGATTACAGATTACATTTCGGTAGAAATGCAGAGAAAATTAATTTGCTTTCACTTGGGCACGCATATGAAGTTAGGATGAATAGTACTTTACAGAAGTGGACCTTCAACATGGGCACCTGCTTCGTTTATATCTGTAAGCACCTCCCGTTGAGGTTTAATTTCTGTGACATGAGCATTTTGCCAGAATGAATCCTGCCCTGCATATTTATCCAAGACACCACCATTTTGTAGAACACCTCTTCCTAATTGGAGTACTAAAAATTGAAACAGGATCACAAGGCTTCGGTGACATAATTTCTAATGAATTGATCTTAAAGGTTACCAAGACTGAAAATTACCTGAAGGAGAATGCAGACAACACCACCACAACACATGACCTAAACACCACAGAAAGAGACACCAATACCCATCCATCAATGCATACCTTCAGAACCATATCTCAAAATTATCCTTGCAGCCAAACCATTGGAATCACCATCAAACCCAGCATCGCCAAGAATCTTTAACAATATTTTTGCTCATTCTGTGCAGGAGGGGTTGCCAGATGCCTATTCAACAAGTCCCTAGAACTAGGTTCATTTCCACCTGAGCTCAAAACCTCCTACATCAGACACCTCTCCTCAAAATGAAAAGCCTTGACCCACCTGATCCAGCAAACTACGGGCCAATATCAAATGGTCCATTCTTAGGAACAAATTTTGAGAGAGCAGGGTTTACTCAATTGTCTAAATTTGCAGATCAGTATAGCTTACTATCAGGCCAACAATTCTGAGTCAGCCATCATAACCATCTGGGATGATCTAAAAGTCAGTGGACAAAGACAGAGTAGCTGCCTTATTACTTCTGGATTCATCAGCTATATTTGACACTGTCCAACACCAAAGGCTTCAATATTGGAATCCATACAAAATGCTTTCAAATGGATTGCTTCTTATCTCACAAAGTGTAGTCTATATACCTACTTTCACATGATCTCCTCACACACAGCACTGTAGCATTCCTCAGGGGTCCATCATATTCTCTCAATTATTCAACTTCTACCTAACCCCCTTCAGCAAAATCGGATTAAATTATAAAACCTCACCTGTTACAACTATGCAGATAACATCCAAATATTTTTTTTTTTTTAAAGGAAAGCCCCAAAGACCTCTACAATACAAAACTTGATGACTACCTTCTTGCCATAAACTCACGGATCATGAATAACCATCTAAACCTCAATACAGCAAACAGAGGTGGTGACATGAGGACAATGCCAAAACTACCAGCCTACCACCATATAGCATAAGGAACTTCAAGCCCCTCTGTCAACAACAAGAAAAGTTGAAATTGAAGCGCAACCATGGATTATAAACTATTGTTGATACCACATGCGAACGTCGTCACAAAGAGTGCCTTCTATGTACTGCAAACACTACGTCAGACCTTCCCAGGCCTTGCATACCAACATAAACTGCTAGCCATCCTCATGCTTGTAATCTCCAAGTTCAACTATGCCAACACCCTACAGCTTGGCACAGTCACTCATTATATGCAAAATACAAGTCATTCAAAATGCTGAAGCAAGTCTTCTTGTTCACCTTCATCTAAGAGGAAGCATGACTCTAGTCCTGCAATCGTTCTACCTGCTACGTATAGCTAGAAGGGCAATGTTTAAGACACTCTGCTTGGTCCACAGAGCCTCCCAAGGGAAAGGACCACTATACCTACAAGTTCAAATCAAGCAATACAAACCAAACATCAGACGACAATCCAGGCTTACACTACTTATCACACTACCTTACCATAAAAAATCATCCATAGGAAGCACTGCTTTCTCAGTACAAAGCACCAAGCTGTGGAACTTGCTACTAGTCAGCTTTAGAAGCCCCTGGGAGCATTTACACTTCTGAAGACAGTTGAAGACTTGGCTATTTCCTTGACAATTGCTCCACCTGCTATCCAGCAATAGAGCCCAGAAAACTGTTGCATACTCGAGCGCAATCCTCGGCTTACAACTCCTGAATCTTAACTCACCTAGCAAACTACTTTCTTCATGAAGGTGAAACAGGCTGAACTATGGTACGCATTATGTAATATGCACTTCCATATATAACAGTTATGTCCCATAATAATACTAAAACTATAATATGCAACATTTAGCAACAAATTGTAACGTATACTTCTCAAATTCACAGAAGACATATCTGCTATGAGGGTTGTCCATCACCAGCACTGTCCAGCCAAAAGAACAAACATCACCAATTGGACAGGCATGGAATAACTGAAGAGATCTACCACACATTACTGGACATTCACAGCAGGTCCCAAATATCTCTAAAATCAGACCGCTTCTCAACATCTCTCAAAGACAGTCTGATATGGGATGATAATAACAAGCATTTGCAATGCAATCGGTCTCGCCTTTGGGACCTTATATGTATTTAGCTATGCAGCACATTAGTCTGGTTGCTGAAACATCTAATGTTCTTTAACATGGAGGGAAAGTAAGCACCAAACTGTGCGACAATCCAGGTATGGGAACACATGGAGAGAAATATTGCCTTTCAGCGGGAAATTATATAGTCCAAAGCTCTGTTTTTAATATAAAAGCAGGGCCTTCGGTGGTCATATCACTAAAAATACCAGATTTAAAAAAAAAAAATGGATTGTCTACGGTTGCTTGTGTAAGACAATTTCTATGGACTGGAATCCAGAGAATGCTAAAGTGATTCTGGTATCTTACTGACCTCTGCTGGTCGTTTTCTATCAAGAAAGTTAAATAGAGGCAGTTGCCAGAAAAATGAAAAAAAAGAAAGTCCCGAAGCGGAAAACAATTCTGGTATTTTACTGACATCTGCCGGTCGTTTTCTATCAAGAGAGTTACATAGAGTGAGTTGAACATAAAAAAAAAGTCCCTAAGCGGAAGCAGACAAGTCCTAGGGCTGATCTCCAGAGCCCACAAAGTACATACACATAAGTATATATATACTAAAGTATATATACGAAGGTATATACAAGAGGTCTCGAATGCTCGACCTAAATAGGAGTTATCCTACTCGGGCAGATGAAGCCCATCCTGATGGATTATTTCGGGACCCCCGACGAACTTATGCAAAATGTCTCAAGTGCTCAAAACCTCCACAGAACTGTACCAACTCTGCATTCAGACTCCGAACTGAAAAGTTCATATCTCTAGAGAAGTGGGTGGCTTTCTATAGAACGCAAAGCCCCCACCAAGATTGGTAACTTATGCATTGTAGCTTTTCCCACGCTCGGTTAAGTTTCAGTTGAAAGGCCTGGAATTTACCTCCGGTAACCTGCTAGCATTTCCAGAGAATTAATTTAATTTCTTTAAAAGGTGATGAAAGTGGTTGTCCTATTCTTGTGCTGTTAGTACACCCATCACTTTAGCCATGCTAATGAATCCATCTATGAGAACTGCACACTACTTGGGTGTTGGAGCCCTTATGGCTAAGAGGTCATTAACCTAGTGCATCAAATTGTTTGAGACTGACAGAAGATCCACTCCATGTATATGCTGGATTTTTTAAACTAGGAGCAAATATTGCGCACCACTTTGGCATTTGTTTGTCAGGCTAGAAAGCGCGCTTACATAAGCGGTTGCCATGTGACACAATTCTACTTTTAACATGTAGTAGAATACACTTAAAATAAAGCTCAGTGGAGTTATGTAGACACATTTTGAATCCGTTCCACACAGGAGATTTGTTTATATAAAAGTGAGAACCGGCATAACACCGTGCCCTCACAAGTCTCCTCCACAGAGTGAGGAAGATGAAAAGTCATAGGTCAAAAGTGCAGGTGAGACATCACCATTACAATACAGAGTTTAGTGAGGAATTACCAGTGACAGATTGAAGGCCCATCCCTCTGATACTATTTGGCCATACGGACAAAAGGGAGCACACCAATGATGAAAAACCTGGGACGCCGATACTAAACTCAGTCTTCTGCCTTTTAGCTCCTTTTGTGGTGTTGTCTTAATTTTTAGGGAAGCCAGTGAAGCCAGTGTCATTAATCTGGAGTAGGAAAAGTCTAGTCTAGGCAAGCCAACCACAGTAATATGTAATAGCTCCCAGGTTAGAAGATGATAGTTTGTTCAACTGACTTGCAGAGAAGAAAACATTTTCTTTTGGCAAACTACAAGTCCTGAGGAAAGCGAGCACTGTTTTTACTTACACTGTTGCCAGGGATTTCTTTTTACATAACAGAAAGCACCGTAAAAAATGGAATCCCAGTAGGCAGTAATCATTTGAGGGAACTGGGTGTAAATGAAGTGTTGACTCCCAGCTTTCGCTAATCAAGCCTTTGAGCACATCATCTGTGTTTTTATAGAGCATGCGCGAGGGAAGCGTAGTGCAGATAAGGGAGTCAATGCCATCGTTAGCACCCTGTTTGGGGAAGAAAAGTTGTGAATTGGGTAGTTGTCCTGACCGCTTTTTGGTACAGTACCTGATGGGAAACAGAAACAAATCATCTTCAAGAAGGTCTATGGAGGAGGTGTCCATTCAGCTTAATGCTTGTCCTTTAGAGTTTTTGATCTTACTACCTCAAGGTGGGGGACTCAGACGGCTGCTTTCTACAAATTGTTACTTCCACTCTGATTGCTGGAATCTTAAAACCTTCAAAAAAGCGTAATACAGCTGTTGTAGTATCTGGGTAAATACCAAGCCATGGCAAGTGAGCTTCATTCCGGATAGGTGGTGCAACTCTACTATTAATTAACCAATTTGGTGGACTTGTTGTCCTTCTCTTTTGATTTCTTGACACACTGCTGCTCTGGGCGGGATGGGAGGCCACAGAAGGAACAGACACGTTTTAATTTGCAGGTGCCCACAGGTTTGCGATTAGAAACACTCTTTCCAGGTGAATGACCAACAAGTCACTGAACTTTCCACCTCACTGACAAAGCCAAAAGGACTGGTGCTTGTAACTGCAGTTCCTGCCGACACTGAATTGAGCTGTATTGTGACCTCATAACAAAATCATATACAACAAGCTCAAACAGACGCGGTGAGAAAGCCAGAGGTGTGGTAACCAGTCGCAAGTTGGCGCGTGCACATCTGCAGTCCTCCTGCTGTCTGCATTGTGAACCCCTCCCAGGAGCTCGGCGAGACAGGAAACTTCTAAGGCCCATGTTGTAATGCGCCGCGGCGCTTTACTAACCTGCATTTTTCTGTCCCGTCTTCCACAGAACAGGAGAGTCACTGCACCGACACTGGGCCCCCGCAGCAGCACACGAGGCGTGGTAACGCGCCGCAAGTTGGCGCGTGCACATCTGCAGTCCTCGGACTTGTTCAGCAAGGAAGCAGGAGGCGTGTAAACGCGGCGCAAGCTGCCGCGTGCACATCTCCTGTCCTTGGAGTTGTGCTAACGCCGCCGTACGCGTGCACAACTGCAGTCCTTTATGCGCGTGCACATGTCCTGTCCCCCTTCCGAGGCAAGTCGACAACAATAGATCTCGCTGGCGACAGCGCTTCGCGCTGCGTCGCTAGGCGAGACCTAAAAATGCCCATCCCAACAGATCTCTCGACTACTCTCTCCCTCCAACCATGCCAGCTCAGGACCACAACTGTACACAAAATCTCAGATTGGACAGTGCAGTAACCAGCTAAGCAAACTATAACATATGAAATACTATAAAGGGACCTGCAGAGCTGTTCCAAACTACCAGCATGCTGAAAACCATCAAACTATGTGTCCGTCTCTTACACTTAATCATCCAATACACTCCCGAGCATTGCATTCCATAACACAATAACCATACACCAGGTGGTCATCACACACACGACATGGACATATTTCCCACATAGGATGCGTAGCTAGGCGAGACCTAAAAATGCCCATCCCAACAGATATCTCGACTACTCTCTCCCTCCAACCATGCCAGCTCAGGACCACAACTTTACACAAAATCTCAGATTGGACAGTGCAGTAACCAGCTAAGCAAACTATAACATATGAAATACTATAAAGGGACCTGCAGAGCTGTTCAAAACTACCAGCATGCTGAAAACCATCAGACGTGTCCGTCTCTTACACTTCATCATCCAATACACTCCCGAGCATTGCATTCCATAACACAATAACCATACACCAGGTGGTCATCACACACGACATGGACATATTTCCCACATAGGATTAAAAAGAACAACAAAGAAACATGCTTCCAAACACACACCCTACACATGTAGCGTGCTATTCATGCGGGCAATGTCCCACATAGCGGTAGTAAGTGATAGATAAACATTGCAATAAATTACAATTCAATAAAACACTTGAGTGATTAGAGAGAAAGTTCAGCTTTGATCTGCCCTCTATGCCAGTCAGATTTCACTTTGGTAGTGCAAGACTCACAATGATGCAAATGCGCTATGCAGGCTGCCTACTATGCATCACAATAGAAGATTCTTCAGGCCTGGTTGATTCAGCGTATAATAATAATAATAATAATTTCTGATCAAACATCAGTGGGAAATTAATTGTTAAGATTGCTGAGGAACGGTCCAACTTGGTGGGATCAGCTCAGCGAAATTGTGGCGAAGCTGGGAAAGAACTGTAGTCAGGCTTGCCCTTTGTGTGCATATGCACACCTGGAATGCCAAAAGATTCTACTGAAGGACAAGAACGAATATAGCTGAAACCAGCTGAAGGCGTAAGTCAGACTGCTTTACCAGACTCTTTCAATTGAAAAGAGAAAAAAATAAAATATAATGAAGTCAAGAAATAGGGGAGAAGTGCTAAAAGGGGACCATAGACAATGGAGGGGAGAACCACGCAATGTCTGGGGAGCAAGGAAAATAAAGGATAGGAGGTTTAGATAAAAGCTTTCCAAACTAAACCCCTAATCATAAAGTAACAGGAACATTTTGGGAGTCGCCTTTCTCCAGGTTCACCAATGACCTTAAAGAAGCAAACATATCAGGACATAGAAAATACACCCACGGTGTCAGAATATAGAATACACTGCAACATTATCTCAGAAGCAAAGAGGCAGGAAAATAAAACTTTTCTTTTTTAATCTGGCCTCCTACTGATGGTTTGCTGACCTCATGGACAGCAACTGTCAAGTACTTAACAGGAGATCAATCGTGTTATTTGGCTTGATTTCGCCTTTTGTGGGTTATGAAGGGTGGCAGACACTCTCAGGGAAAGAGAAAATGTGCATATTCATATGCCCAAACGGTGCCTTGCTCAGAACACCACATGTGTAACAGCAGGCACAGTGTGAGGTAGAATAGTTGGCTTCCTATCATAACTTTCCATGTTCTTCGCTCATTGGATATGCACCGTAAAACAGAGTAGTTTAGAAGCAACTAATGGGGCACTTACCAAAAACAAAACAATATCAGCATAAAAACATTAAAAAAACATTAATTTGACTTCATTATACACAGCCTGGCTCTATAAACAAGTGAATAACACCTTAGAACCTGGTATATAGGGAAAGTAAGCAGCGTCTGCTAATGACTTGGCACTTATTTTGAAAATAAGCTATGATACAATTACAAGAAAACACTAGAAGTAAGAAATCAATATTTGTTTCTGTATTTAAATCTTTTTGTAGCGCCTCACCGTCTGTTTGCTGTCCTGCACGTTCTCAGAGTCTTAAATCCTTGACTGAAGGAGCACATTCACGTTCTGCCCTTTATCCCTTCACAACATATTCATCAGCATCTTCGAACAAGGGAGAGAGAGATAGTAGTGGTAAGCTGTTGGACTTTACACTTCAATTAATCTTTTCCGGCCCTATCGACTGCAATTTGTGCATGCTGAGCAGGGCAGGGCAGGTTACGTGCGAGAGCGTGCTGTTCCAAAGGTCTAGTCTGTGGACTTGGCACATACATTTCCTCTCCCTTTCTTTTAAGGTGTTTTCAACATGCAGGTTATGATTATCAATAATAAACTAGATCTGGTTATGGAAAGTATTTTCCAGAGCCCTCTAAAAAGCACAAAGCTATGCACCCTTGCATCATACCTTTTCAAATATAAAAAAAAAAAAAAATACTGCCCATGCCCCGTGGGATGGGGTCCCGTAAATCCCCTCGAATCCTGGGGGTCCCGTAAATCCCCTCGAATCCTGAGGGTCCCTGGGGGCCAACTAGCCCACCAGGTACCTCCAGTAAGCGCCCATGAGCTGCGTTGCAGAAAGATGTAAAACGGGGCGTGGCCTTGGACCACCTCTCTGCAAAGCAGCTCTGTGCCGCTTCCTGGAGGTACCTGGTGGGCTAGTTGGCCTCCAGGGACCCTCAGGATTCAAGGGGACTTAAACCCCCAACTTACAACGTGCTAGGGGGCACGTTTACACAGTGGTGTGGGGAGGGGGGCGGGGCCTGATAGAAGTTAGCAATCCTGCTAAGTGGGACTTACTGGTGGTAATAAAAGGGATAGTTGGCCCCCAAGGTTGACGGGGATAACTACTCCCCCAGTTACCTCCAGTAAATCCCACACAGTGGGATTGCTAAGAGGTGTTTCGGAGGCCACACTCACCTTTCTCCACCACTCTGGAAACACGACTGGTATGTTATAGTTAGAAATTAGCTTTAAAAAAACCTTTGATATTCACTGAAAAAAACCATAGGATTCAGGCACGTTATACTTAGAAATTAGCATTTAAAAAACATTCGAAATTCACTGAAAAAAAAAATCATAGGTTTCAGGGACGTTAGTTAGTTGGACATTTCTCTTGTAAAAAACCATTGAAATTCCCCTGTTATAGTTAGTTCAGCTAACTATAACTCGCGCACCCACAATGCACTGCTGATGACGTCACATATTACATCAATCATGACATAGTCAGTGACATCACGGATGACATCACTGATGACATCATCCACGTGAAAATCTGATGCACCTCCTCACACTCTAATATAACCTTTGATACACCCACTGTAAAATACAGACTACCATTATCGAAACCATAGACACACCAATACCAGTTACTACATACACACTCGCTGATTCCTAGGTGTACACACATCCACTCATTCACCCATACAGTCACTCATACATGCAGTCACTCATCATTACAACACTATCATATGCGCTCATACACCTATACAGACACACACCACCACTCATCCAGAGTAACTCACACACGTAGTCAGTCAAGCAAAGAATCAATCACACTCCCATTTACTCACCTATACAGTTATACACACACCACATCACTTATTCAAACAGAAACAAACGCATATTTACCCTCTTATTGAATCACTGATACAAGTACACACTCAACCATACAGCCACTCTCACAATAACTGTCACTCACGCATAGTCATTTATATACCTCAACTCTCACATGCACTGCCTTTTACATATGTAGTTACTTCGACATGTACCATTGACACATCCATTCACTCACCAACACACCCTAGCTGTTGCCACATACACTCTTGAACCCTTACACACAGTGAATCAACCACTCAAACATCTATGCACCGAGTCACACACCTCCTACCCACCCACACACATACTCAGGCACCCATACAAATACTCAGGCAACCTATCAACCCATATAGACACTCATGTAGCTACTGACCAACCCATGCAGCAGCTTATACAACAGACAGACTGATAGACATTCACACAGTTTAGTCACTAACCCATGCATTCAGTAAGACACATGTAATCACTCACTTAAATAGTCAGTCACGCACGTACTAAATCCTCCATCCAGACACTTTTATACACCCACTCATTCTTCAATACACCTTGGCATATATATATATAATACATATTTAAACTTTAAAGAAAAACACAGTCACTGGATGATGTCATCAGTGATGTCACTGACCAGGTCATGATTGATGCAATATGGGACGTCATCAGCAGTGCATTGCGGGTGTTATAGTTAGGTGAACTAACTATAACGGGGGAATTTCTATGGTTTTTTACAAGAGAAATGTCCAACTATAACGTCCCTGAAACCTATGTTTTTTTCAGTTTACACACACACACACTTCTCCACTCCCTTATTCATCCCAAACCCCATACCACTACTGTGATCATCAAAATAACCCTTTCTAGGCTCTTCCTACTCTACCCCTCCTTGCATTATAGCATACCTCTTACTATTCGGATCCCCCAAAACAAGCCTTTCTAAACCCGTCCCTCTGACTCTTCCCTCCCCACCTCCATTTTGCTCATCTCAAACCTCCTCCTACTGCTATGATCACCAAATAAACACTTTGTAGACCCTTCCCTCTTCCATCCTCCACTATCCTTTTCAATCCAAATAACTGACTAACATGTCCACCACTCAAATTTATTTCATATTTCACTAAACTAATTCACCACTAATGCTTTACGGGCTCCAGAGTAGCATGCTACTCGCCGAAAAAGCGCTCCAGCACCTCATCAGGGGTAGCAAGCGCTATATAAATGTAAACCGGATTCCCTCTTCTATTCCGTCCACTAGCCTTCTCAATCCAAATAACTGACTAACATATCCACCACTTAAATTGCTTTCGTTTTTCACTATACTAACTCACAACTAATCCTTATGGGTTCTGAAGTAGCGTGCACCTTGCCGAAAAAAGCGCCTGGACGCCTCGTCAGGGGTAGTTAGCGCTATATAAAAGCAATTACAATACAGTTATTCAACACATTCCGTGTCAGAGCACAGACCACAACAGGGCTGCCTCGGCGTGCGGGAGACGGAGTTCCCCGCATGCATCTAAACACCCTTCCTTGCTCCAAAGAAGCACTCCGCACACAAGACCTTCAGGATAGTAGGTATTTTATTTCACTAATTTGGCAACAGCTTTCAGGTCCTCAAATCAAACACAAAACACTCTGTCAGAGCCCCGACCAAAACAGGGTGGCCTCGGCGAGCGGGGACCGAGCTCCCCGCATGTATCAAAACACCCTTAAATCCTTCCTGAAGAGTTTCGGCTCTAGGGAGCCTTGACCACAGGTGGGCCATCGATCTAGCAGTAGTAACATCACATGACTTTATGCCATAACAGACTACTCATTTCTCCTGTGGTGTAGTCTTTGGCGCAAGGAAGGGTGTAGATAGATAGATAGACTTGAATTTAGACAAATGTTTAATCATTAATTTTGAGGATTTTGTGGGGGACAATGAGCAGCAGTGCAGCCCTTTTGTGGTAAGGCTAGTGGAATGCTTAACACATCACAAGGACACCGGACTAATTTTAAGAACACAAATTGCATCCTTTCAGAAGGTCCTTTAGAGGATTGTTTTAACTTCGAAATTTAGAGTGTGTTAAATATAATCTCTCAGGTGGAAGCAGATGTTAATGCGCTTTTTAGGTCTCGCCTGGCTATCGCGTAAGCGATCGCTCAGCAAGATTTATGTAGGGGCTTCAGAAAATGCTCCCAAAGGCTTCCCAGGAGGATCGGGTGGCGGTTACGCGCACAACCACGCGCATTCCATTTGCCACCAGCTACTTCCTGCGCGTGTGCCGCCTCACACATTCAGAGAGATTTAGTAAGGGGCACAAGACCTTAGGAATGCGGTTTATGGCCAGTGCATGTGAGGCATTCAAGCGCGAAGCTGCCATCTGGCATCGGACTTGAAAGCAGCAGACTGCTTTCGCCAGCGCGCGCTCGGCCTCACTTCCTGCATCCCCTCTTACAACAATTAACTTTCGTTATAACTCCCACCCCATATGCTCGTTCCCTCCCACCCTTCCTTTGATGTCCGCTTTTCTTGTTGTTTACAAACCACACCACACACTGCTGCACGCCGCACACTGCTGCACACTGCACAATGCTGCGCACACTGCTGCATTACACGCCTCACACTGATGCACGCCTCACACTGATGCACGCCTCACACTGATGCACGCCGCACACTGATGCACGCCGCACACTGATGCACGCCGCACACCGCACACTGATGCACGCCGCACACTGATGCACGCCGCACACTGATGCACGCCGCACACTGTTGCACGAAACACTGCTGCACACTGCTGCATGCCACTGCATGCCGCTGCACGCCACACACTGCTGCACGGTGCTGCACGCCACACACTGCTGCACGCCACACACAACACTGCTGCACAATGCTACACAAAACACTGCTGCACGCCACACACTGCATCACGCCGCACACTGCTGCACAATGCTACACGAAACACTGCTGCACAATGCTACACGCCACACACTGCTGCATGCCACACACTGCTGCACGCCACACACTGCTTCACGCCACACACTGCTGCACAATGCTACACGAAACACTGCTGCACGCCACACACTGCTGCATTACTCACTGCTGCATGCTGCACGACACTGCTGCACGCCGCACACTGCTGCACGAAACACTGCTGCACGCCACACACTGCTTGCTGCACGCCACACACTGCTGCACGCCACACACTGCTGCACACTGCTGCACGCCACACACTGCTGCACGCCACACACTGCTGCACGCCACACACTGCTGCACGCCACACACTGCTGCATGCCTCACAGTGCTACACAAAACACTGCTGCACGCCACACTGCTGCACGCCACACACTGCTTTTATGCGAGTTTATGCTACTGACATTGTAAATGACAATGCCTTTTGTTTTAAAACCAAAACATAAATAAAAGGCATTGTAATTTTACAAAGCCAATAGCTCAAACTCTTATAAATGCGAGACCTATTGCTTTGCAAATGCTTGTTTAGAAAAAGGAGAGGTAAAGGAGTGGTGGAGCAGAATTGTTCAACAAAATTTTCTTAATCGCCTTGGGACGCAACTTCGGGTTTCGAAATTGCAGACACAGAGATAGACCTCCTTAGTAGGAATGCTTACATTTGTCTGTTGTTTTCTATTAGATATGTGAGATATTAGAAATAGATGGGAGGGGGAGAAAGTTGGGGAGGCATGGAGTATCCTATCAGTTTTTAAGATGCCATTGTGGAACAGGTTTGAAGAATGTCCTTAGAACAGGGTGAAACCGTATCCATCCCTTCAAGTCTTCAGACCTCCTGTAAGTAGTTTCAATAATCCAAAAGTGTAGGTTCAGTTCACAATTGCATTTCTACAATCCATTTTGTGAGCAAGTATATAACATGCACCAGCTAACAGGCATGATATAGCCCACTGCATCAAAGGCAGTACATCTAGGAGACAACTACGGACAAACTGCAGCATTGTTAAAGCCAAGTACAAAAGAATCTACCCTAATTTTGAGGAAGTAAATTACAATTAAGGATGATGGATTAAATAATATTGAGTAAAGGGCCAAATATTTACTGTAATATATTTGACAATTATAAATGTTTAGGGCTATTCCAAATTAACATTAAAATTGCATTCTATTTAAAATGATTAACAGAGAGTCAGGGTTGACGTTGGGCTAGGTTAAATTATAACAAACAAATTAGGGAAATGATCATAACTATTAGGTTAAGATTAACTTTTTAAATTACATTTACTCTAAATTAAGTTTTAGGGCTACAGTTAGTATTGCGGTTAAGGATTAACTGCATGCTAGTGGTGTCAATTGGGGTAAGGTTAATTATTTAATTTAAATCAAATTAATTAAGGCTTGGATTTTGTATTATAAAGCGGAGGTGCACAATATTGGATAATGGGATCCCTGAGAAAACTACTGACAGTGATCACAATTTCTCTCCAAAATCTGAATCTAGGCATAAGACTTAGGGATTCTCACGACGAACATAAGCCAAAGGCCAAGAATAAATCTTGGAGATGCTAAAAGAAAATAAGAGGAGGACCCTTGGAACCACAGATCTTTAGTACTGCAGTCATTCTAAGCATGCTTCTGCATTTCCATAATGTGGCTAAGTCCCCCATGTTCATCTAGGAAACAGGATTTGATACAGTGATTTTGGAAATGCCGGCATTACATGTAAATATACAAAATCTTTAGATTGCCCCCTCAAAATACCAAGCTGGAAGATTTGTTGCTTGCCTGTGGCAGTTAATTCTAGCGTTTCCAAAATCACTTTATCAAATCCTGAATCTTAGAGGTGGCTGCAAACACGGGGGTGGGGGCTGAGTAGAGAGAGAGAGAGCAAGAAAGAGAGAAAGAGAGAGAGGCTCAAACCCATGCAACTAATTTTTAGAGTATAGAATTAAGGTGGCTACATGTGGGAGGTCTCACAGACATACACAAGCAACCTGAACCTAAATGAAGAGACACTGACTGAGCCTGTATTTAGAGAAATAGCCTCCACCACAGAATTGAATGCATAGATATTTGTGGAAGCCTGGTCACACACATGGACTAGAGACTGAGTCTTCACAGGGGGTGTTACACATTGCCTCTGCTTGTGTGATCAATCAGCCAAGACTCAGTTGAGAAGCATTATATGAACATCCTGTATTGTGTTATGAAGGCCACTCTGAACTGGTCTTGGTTTTTAATGAACGTGTAAGTTATGAATTGGTGTATGTATGATCTGAAGTTCTGGGGCTTATCACAATTAATTAGTTGAAGATTTTTTTTATTTATTTTATAAATAAACTATTCTATTTTTTTGTATTAAAAAAATAGAAGAAATTTTTGGGGGGATAAAATTTTAGTTACACGTCACAGATCGTTGACAGATTTTTTTTGCTGTATAAAAGTCATACAGGGAGAGCAAGAGGTTTTGAGATAAGTTTTAGCATGCCACACTCATATTCTGCACCCGCCACCTCACTAGATGGCTCCTGATAACAAACTGAGAATCTGATCATACAAATAAACCAAAGCCTACGTCTGATCCATAGGCAAATTGTTGTAAAGACTTGTGAAATCTGCTCCAACATATGTACAAGAGTTTGATCCTGCACTCTGGAAGAGGTTACACACAGTTGCTTATGAGCATCTGGCCACACACATGTACCAGAAGTTGAGGCTGCCCTCTGGACACAGCGGTTTTCAGGAGCCACATGTGGACAACAAAATTTTGTTGATTGCACCACACAGAGAACTTCCAGGGGTTTGTCACATGCATACACCTAAGACTACACCACAAGGGCAGCAGAAATCCTGGGGTTTGGCCATCACATAAAAGGATTTTACCACAGTGAAGATTCCATGTCTACCTCTAATGTAATCCCTTTTTCCAAATCTTCCAGTCTCCCCCGCCAACCATACAGATAAGGGCCACTCTTAATGCTGCGGCCGGCTCATCACAGGTGCTAAAAAGTGCAACCACCATCCCAAGAAAACTACACCATTTGTCATTTTTATCAAGATCTGTGTATTAGCTCACCCTTCTACCGAAACGGTTGGTGACAAACTTCAGTAGGTAAAACAAGTACAAAAAGCAATTCATGCCCTCTACAAGAAATTCCAAAAATCTGAAAAACCCATACTCTTAATCAAGCCCAAGACTGTGGGACAGCCAACCTGAAAACATCACATTAAATACCAATACTCTGTCAATCCAGAAAGATTTCCAGAGCTACCTCTTTAGAACCCGTTTTAAACACAAATTTTCCAAGTTCTATTTTCCATTATGCATCTAATTCTATATCAATAAAGAAATCTTGATGGTTCCCATTGTTACTTCTCAGCACTACACTGCCCGTGTGGATAGGTATGAGGTATAAATATACTATTACTTTTATGTGATAAAACACCCCCTACTGCACATTATAAGAAGGAGTTCTATGATCAACTTCATTGCTCTACATGAAGGCTAAAAGCCCCTTACCTATCCCCAAAATCCCTTTCATACCCCTTAGCATTACTTATCCCTAAACCTTAATAAACCCTTACTACCCCTATTCAAGTGACACAAATCACTTGATATAACTAAAAATGATGTGCATCTCACTGAACATACACATTATATTATAATATATACACACACACACACACACACACAGAAAATCAAAAGTTTAAAGTAATGTTATAGTTAGGGGAATTGGTCAGCGACAACATTAACGTTTGAACTAAAAAATAAATAATAAACACAGAAATTCACACGCCATGCACTGCTTATGACCTCCCGTATTACTTCATGACATGTTCTATGAAATCATTGATGACAGCACGGATTACATTATCCAAGCTCCTTTTGTACACATTGTTCTATAAACAGTTATAGCATTAGAGCTCTGAAAGCAAGTACAAAATAGTTCAGAAGAATATGAGGTATCATTAATGCGAGCACAGAAACAACTCTCTTAGGTGTAGTTAGTAAAGATTACATGTAATGCCATACACTTCACGGGTAGCGTAGCTCACATTAAAAATCAAGCACAGATATATTGGAAACCCTCATTGCATATAGTGTTCAATCTATATACAACTGTTCGAAGACAGTCAAGTTCCTAAAAATACTGAACATCTATTTCAAAACAAATGCCGTAATATGGACAGCTTTTATCTGTATCAAACCCCCCCCCCCCCCCCGACAGTCACCAAACCTATATTGAGAAATGAAGAGGATATGAGCAGAGAAATTGGTACTGTAAACAGCACTCACTCTATGGAGAGAGTTTACCCTGTACCACATGGTTTGCAGATGGTGAAACTCATGTGAAATACACTAAAGAGTATTAGCAAAGCCAATAGGTCTTGCCTATGCAAGAACTATTGGCTTTGCCAATGTGCTTTAGGTATGTTGTACACCAGCGTGGCTGCTGCTCCACATGGCTACAAGTTAGTGGTGTAGAGGAAAGTGGCATGGAATGGCGAACAGTGGAGTAGAGTGATGTAGAGCGGAGTGGCAGAGAATGTTGTGTACTGCAGTGGCATAGTGTGGAGTGGGGTAGAGTGACATACACTAGAGTAGAGTGTTGCAGATTATAGTGGCGCAGAGTGCATTGGCACATAGTGCAGTGGAATTGAATTTGGTGGCGTAAAATACAGTGTCGTAGAGCGCAGTGACGTAGATTACAGTGGTGCAGACAGCAGTGGCACAGAGTGGAGTGGGGCCAGAGTGCAGTGGCACAGAATAGAGTCGAGAGACAGAGTACAGTGGCGTAGAGTGCAGAGTCGAATGGCAGAGTGCAGTGGCGTAGAGTAGCATAGAGTGGTGCAGCGTAGATTATAGTGCCTTAGAGTGTAGTGGCATAAACTCCAGTGGCGCAGAGAGGAGCAGTGCAGAGTAGAGTGATGTAGAGTTCACTGGCGAAGAGTACAGTGTTGCAGAGTAGAGTGACAGAGTGCAGTGGTGTAAAGAGAAGTGGCGCAGAATACACTGATATAGAGTAGAGTGCAGTAGTGTACAGTGCGGTTGTGTAGAGTGCAGTTGTGTAGAGTGTGTAATAAAGATAAATCCAAGTTAAAGTTAATCCAAGTAGGTTCTTTATTAAGAGCACCCTATCCATGTACATACAAACATCACGTCCAGAGGCAACTGACACATGGGTATTAAGACAGATCAGCAGCATCGAAACTACAGCACATTCCACATATCTTTTTTTGTAAGTAAAGTCAACCTGCAAATGTATAAACATGCATTGGAAAGCTCAACCTATAATAATAAAAATACTGCACACCTTCTCCCTTTACAAAACCTTCACAGAATACAAATGGTGATAATTAAATACAAACATGAACAGAGACAAAAGAAGATTTCTCATATTCTCCACCATTGTATTTCACCGCCCATAAACTTGGAGCTATCTTTTGACAGCACAGGCTGTTGTATCAGCAAGTTAACACCCACAGATATGTCAAAACTCTTCACATCTTTGTGGACATCGTAGCACAATTTGCGATTTTCCACACTTTTCCTCTCCTTTTCACTTACACCTTTGTAATGCCCAGGATACATGCATCCTTACCCAACAGTAAGGCATTTGCTTCCCTTCCTCTAAATACCTCAAAAGGAACTTCTCCCATAGTAGTATCTGGAGAGAATCTATGAGCTTGTGAAAGCATTTTCAGTCCTTCCTTCCAATTCCTTCCAGCACTCATCTCTAACTGAATGCATTCTTTGACACTCCTATTAAATTTCTCCACAGTACCATTTCGAGCATCTCCTGTCCTTGATCCCTCTTCCACATAGGTATACATCCATCTCAGCAGAAACAATCTAGGGTCCATTCTCAATCAAAATGCAATTGGGTAAACCTTCATGATTGCAATTCTCATTCATGAACATTCCCAGTTTGAAAGCTACCAACAAATACTATTTCTGCCCACTGAAAGAATTGATCATTCATAACTTGCAAATAGTTAGTTCACTATGCCCACTATGTCTGCTGCCACTACATCCAAAGGTTTTAACGGACAATCTCTATCGCACATAGGAGAGTTCCTTACGGGATCAATCTCATCACTGGAACGACAGTCAGGACATTCCCTAATCATCCTTTTAATCATAAGATCCATTCCTGGCCACCAATAATTTGAGACAAGTTCTTGCCTTTGTTTTGCTCATCCCTTGATGTCTATCATGCCCTAAATTCACAATTCTCTCTCTTAAGTCTGTAGGAACAACAAGTCTTAAACCTCTTAAGATTACTCCATCATCAATAGACAACTCATCTTTCACTTTCTAGAAACCTAACATGTGATCAGTCTTCATTTCATTACTCCAACCTTTACACAGAGCTTCCAGGACTTGTCGAAGACCTGCATCACTGGCAATAGCCCCAATCCACACATCCTGCGATAAACACCCTCCTGTAACACTACAAACCTTCACACTCATCTTCCACCTGGCTCCCTTCTTCTACCACTGTACTAAGCCTCGAAAGACAATCAGCAACTTTGTTTTGCAGTCCTGGAACATAATGTACACTATTATACCCTTGAAGCCCTACAACCCATCTGCAAATCCTCATTGATATAATGTCCAAACCTTTCTCGGTAAGAACCTCACCAATGGTTTGTGGTCCGTGAGGACAGCAAATTCCTTTCCCAAAACAAAATTCTTCAACTTCTAGAACGATCTGTAAACGCTTAACGATTCCCTCTCTATCGTAGAGAACTGTTCCTCTGCACCTCGCAACAACCCAGAAATACAGGCAATTGGATTAAGTTCACGTTTCTCAACACTTCTTTGCATCTACATAATACTAAGCCCTTTCATACTGGCATCAGTCATCATGACACAGTTCTCAGATAGATCAAAACACTTCAGACCATCATCAGCATTGACCAATTCTTCCTGGATGGTCAAAAATTTCCTTTGACACTCTATATCCCCACTCAAAATCAACTACACTTTTCAGTATATTCCTCATATTGAGTGTTTGGAAAGCCAAGTTAAGTAGGAACTTGGCATGAAATTCTACCATCCCTAAAAATGTCAACAGATCCTCTTTTTATTGTGGACTGTGCAGATTGAGTACATTTTCAATCAGATCTTTTGGGGGAAAAAGACTGTCAAGATTCACCCTGTGACCACGTTACTCATCTCTTCCTTCCTAAAGGAGCACTTAGCTAGTTTGAGACCATTGTCTCTCAATATCTCCAACACATCTTGGACACTTCTATTATTCACCTCCTTCGTGTCTCCATAAATTAGAAAATCGTCCTGAAAACACTTGACTCCCACCATCCTGCCAAATATCCGGTACATTACACGCTGGAAAACTGCCGCAGCAGACACTAATCCGAAGGGCATTCATACAAATTGATAAGTGTTGTAATGCATTGTTATGAAGGTGGTATAATCCTTCCGAGTAAGGATGGTGCCTAATCTGATGATATGCCGCAGATAAGTCCAGGGTGGTGAGGCTCAAGCAGAGTGGCGCTGAAGAAAACTCAAGACTGGAACTTGATGAAGTTCAAGCTCGAAGTATTTAAAAAATGCAGCATGAATTTGATTGTACCATACAGCGAACTTGGAAGGTAGAGATCAATAGATAAATCCAGGAAATATTGTCATCCAAATATGCGGAAGTAGTTCTGTGATATGTACTCCATTAATGGCCTGATTACGAGTTTGGTCGGGTTACTCCATCACAACGTGTCGGATATCCCGGCCACCGAAATAGAAGTTCCATTATATCCAATGGAATATAACGGAACCTGTAATACGGCGGATGGGATATCAGTCACGTTTGTAATGGAGTAACAAGTCAGCCAAACTCGTAGTCAGGCCACAAGTGCAGAAAATCAGTTTACAGCATTTGAACATATAGCAAGCCATGAATCAAAATAATGAACAATAACAAATGTTCAAATTCTTCATAGTAGAATGATAAACCTTGAAGTAGAAATACCAAAAATTCCAGTTCCTTTTCTTCCAATATTTATTTTCTAGTATATAATCCAAAATACGAAATTCTTCAGAAACAGGTTGATGACAGAAATGTTGGGATGCGCTCCTCTTCCGCTCGTTGCCAGTCTAATAAAGATAAATCCAAGCTGAAGTTCATCCAAGTAGGTTCTTTATTAAGAGCACCCCATTCATGTACACACAACCATCAAGTCCAGAGGCAACTGAACCAATCGGTGATCAGATAGATCAGCAGCATTGGAACTATAGAAACTTCCACATTCTTTCTTTTGTAAGTAAGCACAACCAGCCAATGCATAAACAGACATTGGGAAGTTGAACCTATAATAGTAGAAATACCATTCAGTGCATTGGTGTAGAGTGCAGTGGTTAAGAGTAGAGTGGCGTAGAGTGCAGAGGCATACAGTTGAGTGTTATAGAGTAGAGTGAAATGGCGTAGTGTAGAGTGGCACAGGGTAGAGTGCAGTTGCGTAAAGTGGCATAGAGTGTAACGGCATAGAGTAAAGTGGTGTAGAGTGCAGTAGCATAGGGTGTAGAGCAGATTAGCGTGGCATACAGTGGGCTGGCGTACAGTGCAGGGGTATAGAGTTGAGTGTTACAGAGTAGGGTGCATTGGCATAGAGTGTCTTGGCATATAGTGCAATGTTGAACAGTGGCGTAAAGTACAGTGGAATTGTGCAGGGTAGATTGGTGTGGCCAAGAATGGAGTGGTGTACAGTGCAGTGGCCAAGAGAGCAGTGGTGTCGAGTAGAGTGGAGTGGTGTACAGTGCAGTGGCGAAGAGAGCAGTGGTGTCGAGTAGAGTGGTACAGAGTACAGTAGAGAGGCATAGAGTGCAGTGGTGCAGAGTGGAGGGGCGTGGAGTGGTGCAGAGTAAAGTGCAGTGGTGCGGTGCAGAGTAGAAAGGAGTATTCATGGTGTGGTAGCACATTGCCATTGCAGACAACACATTTCCAATTGAAATGACCACTACATTTGCATAGACATACAATTTTACTAATAAAACTACACAGTATATATATAAAAGTAAGTGGAGATTGCATCACCTAGTGTATTGATTTTTGATCGTATTAAAGTATTTGTTTCCAACACACTTCAGAAATAACAGAAAATGTGATTAATTTGTGTTCCTAATTCAGATATATTCTGAAATACTTATTCAGTTCATTTAAATGTAGTCATGCGCTTGAAAAAAAGCTCTTTACTACCCCCAGTATCCAGCAAGAACGTCACATAAATCATCTCACTTTGAAGTCAGAGAAAGAAAAGTAAACTCACGCTCTCAGAAGACAGTGCTTGACATATGACCTCAGTCTTTGAATGCACAGCAAATGTTACGAGATAAGAACAAGATTTACAGGCCTGTTTACAAAAGAGAACACTCTGAAGCATACTGCAAATAAGGTTTGGGCAAAGGAAGGTACGAGCTCAAGCTGGACAGCCTAAAATAAATAAAACCGGCAAATGGAAAGTAAGAAAATGTGAGTTACAAACTACAAAGCCAATGGCAAGCAAGGTGCAGATTGCATTCCTAGGTCAACTTTCTGAATGTCCCCAAGATGTCTTCAGCAAATCAGGCAGCTGCACTGTCTGATAGGCTGAAACCTAAAAAGTATCTACTAAGAACAGTTCACACTCAATGCAACACTTGGCAAAAAGACACTATTTGCTTAAAATAAGCAACATATGAAGGTGCTAAAGATTATACTACCTGCAGCCTTCATACATTGGTGAATAGCCCATATTGTGAAGAAAAACAAGCATGTGTACATAGCTTAATAACTGATGCACAGTCTTCAATGGTACGTAGAAACTGTCATGCTGAGATGATTCTGTCTAATAACTCAAGGCTGCTTACAATACTTAGAATGTTGTATGTAGAATATTTGCCCTGTTGCAAACGTTTTCTGCAGAGCCTTAAAACATATGTGGAACATGCTGGACACAAGTTGTCAACTGTCACCTGCAGACAGGGTTACACTTCAATGCAAGCATTTATAACGGGTTTAATATCTCTAGACACCTATGATGCATTAGGAGCACATGTGGTCTGTAAACACTTACAACCATCAGCTGGACACAGGTGGTACAAAATTAGGTAAAGAAGTTATATATGGTAGCTAGCCGTCACTATGCAAACCCTCATAAATGATGCCATAGAACATGTCATGAGTGATGTAATATGCAAGGTTATAAGTGCATGACGGGGACACAAGTTATAGTTATCTCTGCTAACTATACCGGGTGAATTTCTGTGGGGTTTTTTGTTAGTTCAAAGCATTCATGTTGCACTGACAAATTTATCTAACTAGAACATTATTTTAACCTTGGTTTTTTCAGCGAATTTCTAAGGTTTTTTTCATCATTAAAAACAGATCTTTTTCTCACACCCAACTATAACCTTACTTTAACCTTTGTGTTTTTATATGAATGTTATGGGTTTAACGTAAAGTAATATTTAATTACCATATGTAAAGCCAACCCCACCGCCAAGCACAGCTGTGGCCCACCTCCCTGAGCCTAATTAAGCCCATTAGATTCTGGGGACCCCAGGGCCATTTATTTTTATTAAGGGGAGGAGGGCTGGGTGGCTTCCCCCTCCAAAGCCTTATTAGGCCCTGAGTACCCCATTCCCCAGGGCCACTCATTTCAATAAGGAGGGAGCGCCTCCCTCCCCAAACTTTGTTAGATTCTGAATACCCTAGGGCTATTTCTAAAATTTGAGGGGAGGAAGCCTGCGTGCCTCCTCCCTTTGCCATATACTGTGAGACCTTAACCCTTACTTGGTTGTGATGGTAGAGGCGTTAGTGAAAGTGAGTTGGGGATATTTTATGTGACATCAGAAATAAGAAATGAGTATGCAGAGTGTCACTTCTCCCCAATCTTTTTAACGTCCCCTGGGGAACCATCAATGAAGTACAACAAATGAAAAAAAAGTCTTTCACAATTATTCCATTGTTTGTTGGCCCAATTTGGGTCTAGCGAGGAAGATTGCACAATTGCAACATTATCTAGGAGCAGAAGGACAAAAAATCCTAGAGCATCTATCAAATATGAGTGCTGATGAATCCAGGGGGTAAAATGAATATGAAATAAGCATTAACAAATTAGATAATAATTTCCTACCTAGGATCAGTACAACCGTGGAGCGTTATCATTTTGGGAGGCGCTCACAAAAAGGAATGAGAAACACTAGAGGAATTTGTGTCGGAGTTGCGTAAATTGGCAGCCTCATGCAAGTTTAAAACACAAATGATTAATGCATCAGGGACCAATTTTTGTTGAATTGCAAAATTGAAAAGATACGGGACGAACTTCGGCTAAAAGATGATCCTCCCTTGGGGGAGGTGTGGATTGTGGCAAAATCAGTAGAGGACATGATTAGATGAGGGAAAGAATTTAAGCAAGAGACAATTTTTAAAGAAAAATTACAAATGGTTGAATATGAGAAAAATGAGGAACAAAAAGAGTTAATGGTATTCCTGTGTGACAAAGGGCAGGAGGCATGTCAGTGCCTTCAAGGGAAAATGCAACAGATGTGGAAGGGTTGTCTACATGATGAACAGTAAAGAATGCCCAGTAATGAAAGTTGTATACCAAAAGTGTGGGTGGAAAGGACATGTTATGGCATGCTGTAGAAGATGTTCTGGTAGCAAGAAATCTTAGAAACAAGGTGTGCTAAGAAATTGTACAGCAGATGACTGATGGAGGGTCTAGCAACCTCAAAGATGTGGTAAGAAAAGAAGACCTTAAGGTTGAGGTCATGTTTAATTCATGCTCTAGAATAACAATTTCAGAGGAGGTATTTAATAGACTGTTCAAGAAACAGATGCAGCTACACAAAAAGATATACACCCGGGAGGGTTTGGTGACCAGTCAATAAAGATAAGATACTTTTTGGGAAAGATAGAGTACAAAAGCAGATATACAGTATGCAAAGATTATGTTTCATGTAAAGGAGATAACATTTTAGGATGGTCAGCACAAAAAGAGATAGGAGTTTATCTGAATATCAATACTGAACCTCGAACACTGATCCAGAATGTTAACAAGGCTGTAGAGGTAGGATGTGATTTTGAGAAAGAATATGCAGAAATATTTACAGAAACGTTAGGGTGCCTCAAGCAATATGTGCACAAAATAAAATTGAAAGAGAAAGCAGTTCCGGTGTCAGCTAGTGTGCGTAGTCTTCCCTTAAGCGTACAGAATGCAGAGAGAGAAGTTAGAAAAATTGTGCAAGCTGGATGTAATAGAACCTGTGGAAGCAACAGAACGGTTGGCACCCATTATAGTGGCAAGAAAACCATATGGCAAGATTTACCTGTGTGTTGGCCTTAGGACCCGCAACAAAGAGGTAGCAGTTGACAAGTTCCCTTTGCAAAACATAACAGATAGTCACAACTGTAGCAAACCTCTTCAACATTAGATCTTACAAAAGCCTATTACCACATCCGCCTACACCTCGACTCAAGAGCTCCCTGCTTTCATCACGCCCATGAGGGCATACAAATTTAAGCGCATGCCGTTCGGTCTGTTAAAGCCGGGGTTGGTCTTTCCAAAAGCCATGTCTAATATACTGTCTGGAATCTGGGTGTTCTGCAATCAGGAAAATGTGCTGATATTTGTGAACTCTAAGGCACAACATAATTAAAGACTTAGACACGTTTATGACAGATTCAAACAGTATGGTCTTACTGTAAGGAAAGACAAATGTATACTTCAATGTACTGATATAAACTATCTTGAACATAAATTCACTGCTGAAGGGGTACAACCCAAAGCAGATCTGGTGAACACCATAACGAAATTAGTGGCACCCAAAACCAGAGACTAGTTCAGATCCTTTTAAGGAATTATATAATTTTATAGTAAATTCGTCAGCAACTTTGCCAGCCGACCATGCCATATGCACAAACTGTAGAAAAATAGCGTGACCTTTGAATTGGATGGGAATTGCTAGAGAATAATGTCCATGTTATAACAAGGACTGGAAAAGCCAAATCGATATGGCATTGGCTGCCAGCCTTTTGGCTTTCCAATACTTGTTTGGTTTGCACTTTGTCAAATTTTATTGGTGGGGAGTAGCTGTCTGGGTCCCGCCAAGATATGCAAAATTAAAATTTCACCTAAAAACAAAAATATTTGTTGAGATATAAAAGCATACGTTGCAATAGTAGCCTCCCACGTAGAGGCAACTTTGTGTGTGGACTTGCCTATTGTGAAAGAGTATAATGCCATCACTCAGATGTTTAATGAGATCAAAAGGTCTTGGATAACACCACACCTAAAAACAACCGAATGAGTCACTTCAGTAGACCTGTCATTATCTTACAAAAAGCTGACATTTCACATCTTGTAAGTATTTTGTGAAGACTCTACAATCATGTTAGGTTTGAGTTTTAGGATTTGATGATGCACTCCCTAGCTTAAAAAAACTTGCAACAGCACCTGAGCTCCACATCTTTCTTTTGTGTTACCCTGCTTTTTGTGTAGACTAGTAACAAGAAGACTTTGACCAACAAGAGTTTAGCTTCTGTCTAGTTTCTGTTTAGACAACATACGTACCTTCACCAGCTGCCACTAGCCCCTTCACTTGCAAAGAAAAAAGCATGTGATCTCCTCCATTATGATAGGAGAAATGTTTGTATTTTGGTCAAATGTTAAGTGTCAGTTGTTTCCTGGATTCTCATCAGTGTACCCAAAGAATGATAAAAACTGGTCCATTGCTGTAAGTAGCTGGAATGGACATTGAAGATGATTCTGTGGACTAGCCCAAAGAAAACTTTGACAATCAGTGTACTTACTTAGCTTGTTACCATTTTCCAGCCAGGAACAGGCCCAGGACTCTGGAGAAACCACGTTGCTGCAGCCTGCACAGACAAAGGTGCAAGGGAGCTTATGGAGTCTAACCAAAAAAGTGCTGGTTAAACTACTGAAACCTGACCCCAGACAATGGTGAACTAAGAGGGTCATATTACAGAAACTCTATAGGATGCAAAAGGAATCAAAAGCAATCTGTTTGCATCATTTGTGCTGCTTGTCTCATACAAAACATAACAAATTACAGTAATGTCAAAATTAACGTTTTTCACGTAGGAAAAACTCGAAAAAATAAATTACATACTATTGCCATGTTCAAATAATAGAAAATAAAAAACTAAATGTAATGTGAAGCATTAGTGGAATTTAAATGGCCAAGAGACAGTTGCGCCAGACCTAAAAGATTCATGCAGGCAGCCTTCTCCAACGAGTAGTTCGTGAGCTACTGGTAGCTCTCCAGCTACTTGTAAGTAGCTCTCCTTATTGGAGGACTACCTATAAACTTTGAACCTTGCGCTTGATTGAATTAATATAAGTATACCAAAATGAAAAGCATGTATTTGACTGACAAATGTGTATAATTTCAGAACTTATAAACTGATGTTTGGAGAAAAGGGGCTGAAGTTCCAAAATATATTTAATGTTAATATTTGAGTGCTAAATTGTGCAGCCTTAGGGAGGCATGTTACTAATATTATTACTTTGGTACCAAGGCAATCTACATTCACAAGCCTTTCTTGCACTACTGCTGGAAACTGTGCCAGATGCACTGAAGTGATCACGGATAGTAATTTTACATAATGTAGCCAATAAGGTAATCCTATCTGATGTGATCACTGATCCAACACTAATAATATTACTAGCTCATGATGATTTTCACTGAACATAAGTAGCTCTTATATGTGGGCGGAACGAAAGACTCTCTCCAGGTTGTCATAGCGGTTGGGCCACAGCTGCACTATCAAGCCAGACCATAAAAGGGCCATCAGTCATCATCACACAACTGTGCAGTTTCAGCATGCTGACACAGAGCATGCAAGATGCACGACATAACTTTCGGATCCTGTGGGCATACTTATGAGTGGAGACACAAGACCCCAGTCTTTTCGGATAAACACACATTGGAGATGCTCACAGTATCAACTTACCAACCTTAGAAAAAACATTGTTTCAGAGGTAACCCGATTTTGATTGCAACACAGATGAGAGTTTACCTGCACTAGCAAGTATGTGAGTAGTTTACGCGATTATTTGGGGGTCTACAGTGTACTCAGATGCAAAGACCTGATATTGAATGGAAAATAGTAAAGATTAATTACATTGACATGCTCATTAGGGCTTAGTTGACGAGACTGATTAATAAATGGAGACAACTGTAAGAAATATAAGCAAGCGACTAAATGCTCAAATGGGTGAAAGGACGCCTCACGGCAGATCTTGTGTCAAAAAGAATCACAAGACACATCATCAACATGTATTCTATCAAAAATAAGTTATGCATATAAAATTATTCCACCAATTTGAACATAAAGTTTATACTCCCTCGTTTACTGAGAGGAGAGCTTGCATCCTTGGGACAAGCAGCCACTTAGGAATTTTCCACCACGACGTGCAAGATTTGACTTACCGTAAGCTAAACCAGTCAATTTCTATCGCGCAAATTGTAAAAGCATTGCAAGATTAACCTGCTCTACTTTGATTGTTAAACATTCTATACGTTAATCGATCTACAATTAATTAGTAACTCAGTTTCAAGTTTAACAATGTTGTCATACCCTGTCGCTCCGTTTTTTTCTCGAACACAAGTCGGTCTGTCATAAGGGCTGCGGCAAAGCGCACTTGTTCTACCATATAACACAAACATCAAAAGGGTGCATAATAAATGTCCCATTGGTTGCACCAGTGATTTATATAGTCTCAAATCACAGAGGGACACACGCACACGCCCAGATATACAACATACATTAGGCACACACATTAAAATTGGTGCTGTCACCTACTTGTAACTAAGGTGACCACCTGCCGGCTACTTTACACAGAGAACCAGTAAACTCAGTAAATATCCGTTGTCCGTTATTGATCTTTTTTCTGGACTGCATCTGCTCCTAATCTCGGGGCTTCCGGGTCGCACCCTAACCAATCATATTGCTGGACATATTCTGGGAGACGTTATCTAGAAGGAGGCTTTTGTAACGTGTAGAGTCACCTAGGATTAGAGCATCGATGGCACATCATCCAATCACAGCGCGCTATACTGAATTTCGAGGTGCTTATTGGCTGTGGCGTCCGCACGTGTCTCAGCCCTGTGTAAACACTGTCCGATTATGCCAGCCGGCTGGTGTAAAGTAGTTTGAAGTGGGCTGGGCTTTCTGGGCGCCGGTTTTAAGAGAACAGGTCACGGACCTAGCACGGCGAGTCGCAGCTCGAGCGTACTCCGCTCCTGCCACTTCTGGGTGGGATTTGGTTGTCCGGTTGACAGGCAGTTCGGAACAGGGCTGATATCCGGTTTTGAGATTGAGCCGTGTTCGGACCGCTGTCAACGGTCAAAGGGCACGTGTGTGGGTTTACTGCTACCGTGGGCGGGAGTTGCTGGCTGCTGCACCTTTTTTTCTGGTTCAGGCCAGGGCGGCGCCGGTAATATTAATTTATTCATGCACTTTTATATATATATATATATATATATAGCGGCAGTGCTTTAAATGGGGAAAAATAAGTGCAGGTACTCATTAAAATGGAGGTGTGGCAAGTGGGCGGGGCTAGGGGCGGGGCAAAGAGCATGATATGATCATACATAATTACTTGTGTACCAATTGCAGCACATGTTAACCCTTTCGCCGCTGCGCAAATTCCGCCGCGGCGCTGGGGGGGTGCGGGGTGAGCGTGGCGCCGCCATGCTCGTGACGGAACCACTCCGTCATGAGTCACGGGCGAGCTGTGCTCATGACGGAGTGGTTCCGTCACAACTCCGTCCACTCGTTAATTTGCCCGCACAGGCGGGGAATCAGCGACGCGTGGGCGGAGTGGCCGCAGCATGACGGAACCACTCCGTCATGAGCACACGCCGCCCGTGGCTCATGACGGAGTGGTTCCGTCATGAGCACGCAAGGGGTTAAAACACACGAGAAATGTATTTCTGTAAAAAAAAAAAAAGATTAACTCATTACACACAATGAAAGTCATGATGGCACTTTCTCCCGAATGGTCGCTGCGCCTCTGATTGACAGTGCAGGGTCAGTCTAGAGACCCTGTCCTGTTAATCACAGCGTGGCACAAACCCTCTCACCCCCACTGCAGCTTGGGGACATTCACATGCGCACTACTGGAATCTTTGCCAGCAAATCTGTAAAGGCTGCTTCAGTCGAGTTCATTACAAGCTCCTCGGAAGCAGAGCGGCCTCTGCCCTGCACTGGAGGAGAAAACTAACATGAGCCTGCAATGCCGCCGATCAGGGTACCGGTACTCTCCCTGGCTACAGAGAAGTGCCGGTACTGACGTTAAAAAAATTCGGAAGTGCCGGTACTCAGTACTGGCGAGTACCGGCCCATTTAAAGCACTGTATAGCGGCTACTTTACCCAAAAGTGTCCGAGCGCTTTACAATAGAACCAGTGATATTACATGAGGACTTCAGAGTACATGAACTACATAAATGATACAAACAGATAAACTCTTAAATTCACATAAGAATGGTAGTGGTTAGAGTTTCATATATACAAGTTGCAAATTCATTCAAGGAAAACATACAAACATAAACTCTAAAGTTTCATAAGAATGATAGTAAGTACATAATTCTACTACTGATACTAGTGGGTAGAGTTACATATATACAAGTTGCAAATTCACTCAAGGTTACATTTTAAGAAAATTTGAAACCATTTGGGTTAGACAAATATATATATTACATATTTACTCATGATCTCGCCATTGCTGGTGTTTTTGCGGTACTCTTTCAGTCAGGCCTTCAGGGTATTGTTGCACTCATGCGCAGTGATCTTGGGCCTGGAGGGATCCCGAGCTGGTGATGTCCAGATATCATCCAGGCTTGTTGTGATGTCGACTTACCAGCTGGGCCTTATAGCACAATGAAGTGGCCATCAGTCCTCCTCAAAGTAGATGCTTCGAGGCAGCAGGTCAACCCTGCCCTTCGTCTCCCTTAGTCCTCTGTTCGTGTGCCTCTTCGTTCGTGGCCACACCCAAGGCTGCATCACAGGATCTGATTGGTGGTCGTAGACCCCACAATTGCGGCAGGGGCAAATGATGCTTCCCCAGGGCTGGCCCAAGTCCTCAAGGGCCCGTGCTCTGGATCAGAAGAGCACCGGGAAGCAGCTTGGCCTAGGATCAAGGAGGGTCCGGCCTCCTCCATGCAGCATCCCTGCGAGGCGGGGCCGCAGCCCATAGTGCAGCGCCTCGCAATGGAGGCCGCACTGCTGATCACCCCTCGCAGGCTCCAATAAATATCTCCTGGGGATCCGCAATGGCGTAAGGTGACAGGAGCCTCACCCTCCGTACCTCAAGGACTCGTTCCCCGCACGTCATAACTCTCCAAATCTCACCATGGAGATGCGAGGCTCAGTAGGCCGCAGCGTGGATGCCAGTGGGAAGAGCGCGCCCTGCTAGGAACGTCTATTGGGTCCCCGCACGTCAGCCGCCCAGGTCCCACTGCAGTGCACCGACCCTGGGGCGGGGTTGGATCTCTCACCCCAGCTGAGGCGGCCCAACGGCTTCTCTCTGGTCAGAGTCCGGGTGTCTGCAACACCAGCAGTGTCAGCCCAGCCGCCATCTTGTCTTTGACTTGCGGCTGGGCCTCGTAGCAAAGCAGAAAAAGGCCCTAACTTCGCCCCTCCACCAAACAGGGTAGTCACAAGGTGATGGTGATCAACCCCAGGGCCCCCACTGGCGGCAGGAATGGCTGTTTAGTTCGGGTTGGGGCTGGATGCGGTAGCCCCGCCCGGGGCTCCTGCAGTCTGCGTCCTATCCCATCGGCGTCCTGGAGCAATCCCTTACTAATGTAGCCAAGTGCCAAATAGAGCAATCTGGACAGTGATGCCCCTGACCCCCGCATGTTACTCGGCCTGAAAACCATAACTCTAAACTAGTAAGCGCCCAGCACTCTATGTAGCCCTGGGCCAGGCTAGCAGTTGCTGTAATCACATTACCTGTTGCCCACGCTGTGGGGTAATACAGCTGCAGCCTGGACCTCGTAGAGTATTTATACGTTTTTATATAGCGCCTACTTTACCCGAAGGTGTCAGAACGCTTTACAATAGAACCAGTTACATTACATAATGATTTCAGGGTACATGGATTACATATAAGATACAAAACATATACAGTAGTCTAAACCCAAAAGGAAAATGTTGCAATGTTGTTTACAAAAGATGTGCAATCAAAACTGAGTGTAGATGTAATCTGCCAGTATTGGCATGAAGTGAGCGCAAAGAATATAGACATAACATATGGATATTATATAGCATAACATTATGGTCTCGGCTGGTTGGTTAATTCAAAGATAAGTCCAAACAACATCCAAGGGCCCCAGCCGCTAGTCCTGACCCCACGGTTGCACTACATCAAGGGGCGCAAGCCAGGCTGTAGTCAACGTGCCCCAGGTGGGACAACCTTCCCGGTTGTCCCCCGGCACTTCACCAGGCATCAAGGGCGGTAATTCTCAAAGGCACACATACCATATTTAGTATTAGTATTGCCTATTTCCTATGGGCTGCGGATAGGCCTATCTCAATGCCATGCCAAGTGCCACTCGTGTAGATCAACACATTTTTAGTTAAATTGCAGCGTCATTATAGCTGACAAGTCTTGAGATTGCTTATTTGTGACATTCCATGTCTTCATTGTGTTTACGTAGGTCATCTGAAAGCTTCGCATGTGGCATTCCAAGTGATACCAGGTATTGAAATATATTTTGACAAAATAGCATATGTTATGCCACATGATAGTATAGAAACTTGGGGAAGCAGTGCAGTGCTTCTAAATTGTGTATGCAACGGCACTTACTACGTTTTTCTTTTCATATACATTTTCTATTAGGACTGTTCTGTTGACTTTTGTAGCCCATTCTAACTTGTATACAAGTGTTTTCTGGCCAGTGTTACATTTTAACAGATTTATACTGCAGCTTAATAAACAAAGTTTTAAGTGTCAGACCCTGTTCAGAAGATAAGACTTTTGAAATTTGAGCAAGTACACCTTTTCTGTGCTGGACCCTGTGGGTAGCGAGGGTGAGTTGTCAATGGCTTCTCTGGAGAGTGGGGGGGGGGGGTGAACGATGGGTTTGAGGATAATGTGGTAAGGGAGGCAAAAGACTCAGAAGTCTAACAACAAGCAAAATAATTCACTGTCCATCCCAGTGCTTGTCTTTTTAAAACAAGAAGTACATTAATGTCACAGCAAAACATAACATTACATGGGAGGCGTGGCTTTCCGAGCTGCAAGATGACTGATCGTTGAGAGGGCTCCGTCGACCGCATGAAAATCCTTTATAATCCTGCCTTTTAGAACAATTGCAATCGTCTGCTAACAGCAAGCTGTCAGAATTTAGAGGCGGCAGATAACCGCGTGGACGCCACAAAGCCACCAGAGCCGGTGTATTCCAAAATAAACCGCCATGGCGCTGGGGGCCTGGCCGTGAGGTCTGCGGGAGCTGCAGTGACGTGTGTGGGGGTGTACGCGACTGTGACTCGTTTCAGTGGCTGGGACTGTGAGGCGCTGCTGCCGAGGCGGGAACTGAGGTTGAGCACATCGAGCGAACTACAGGCCGTTCCCTGTGCATGGAGCTGGGCCTGACGGAGGGCCCCAGTGAGACTGAGGTGGCGGTCGAGGTGCGGGGAACCGTTGATGCGGTCCTGAGGTGAGCTGTTATGCTGGACAATCTATAAACACAAAGTGGAGCACAAGGTAATGCCTTACCTAGCTGGCCCTGGCTGAGTGACCATGTTGGAGGTGGCCCTGTCCGGAGTGCGCTGTGACCTGGGTGCAGTGGGACACGCTGGGAGTGACGCTGCTGTGTGGCGAAACTACTAATCGGGCCTGGCCCGAGTGTGTGGAGGCATGCGCCGGGGCCACAAGGTCACCCTGGAAAACAGTGCTGGCGGCCGGGGACCCTGTGGCCGCATGAACAGATTCTGTGACACACTGTGAGGAGTGCAGCGGACGCATGTGACCGTGCGGGTCCTTCTAGCCTCAATTAGTGGCTGCGGCGACGTAGCGGGGGGTGGAGGTGAAACACTGTTGCAGACCCGGCAGGCACTCCAGGAAGATACGGGTCACCTGTCCAGCTGCTGTGGCCCATTGCACACTGAATACCCAGCAAAAGAGACGACGTCCCCCACTGGGCTGAGCCCCCCATAACAAACCCCAAAAATAAAAAAAAGTAAACTCTTAGGTGCCTGAGGCAATTACCTGAGGCCCACGCATGCAGGCGGTGTTGCGTGAAAAGCTACTGGAGGAAATATTTCACTAGACCAGTTCAAAATTCCCAGCCCCTTCAAGGGAACCTCATAAGCCTCAAATTGTCAATCTGGGACGCTGCTGTGATTAGGAGTGGTCAGCAAGCTTTATCCCTGTGTAAGATCACATACCGTTTCGGAGAAATATCTGGTTACACCCGGTGTCCCTCATTGCGCATTTTTTTTATTCTGTTGTGGCAGATAGCAGGATCATGGGAAAACATGACCCTAAACAAGCCAAACTTACCTTTGAGAATAAAAGACTCACCCGACACAAGGTTGATGAGGCGGACACTGATAATGAGTCAAGTGTAAAAGAGGGTGGTGGCGATGATCTCCACACCCTGCTACTCGACATGAAATTCAGTTTAAAAACCATCGATAACAAGCTGGACATCCTTAACTCGAGGCTTGACCAGGTAAAGAAACAGGTGGACTCACATGAGGAGCGCTTAGACCTACTAGACAACCGTTCCACCGAGATTCACGAGTTCCAGGTTAAAACTAAAGAACAACTGCTCAATATGAGTGCTTAACATCATGAAGGCCAAGAATGAAGATTTGGAGGCCCGTTCATGACAAAATAATCTACGTATTACGGGCATCCCAGAAAAAACAGCGATCGCGAAGATAGAATAATTTGTGGAGGAATTGTTGCACAAATTTTTCTACCCGGGGCTATCAGCACTCTTTATTGTAGAAAGGGCGCATCGAACTCTGGGACCTAAACCACCGGTGGGACCCACGCCAAGACCAATCCTAGCACAAATGTTGAATTATCGTGATCGGTAAGCTATACTCAGACTGGCTAGGGAGCGAGGAAATATCAACCACAAAGGCAATAACATTTCTATAAACCCGGACTTCGCCCCAGCCGTGCAAGCAGCACAACGTGAATTCGTGCCAGTAAAAAGGATACTCCGTCAAGCAGAAATACCATATGCATTGCTGTACCCAGCTAAATTGAAGATCAACCACAAGGGGTCAGTTCATCGCTTCACTGACGCGAAATCTGCCATGAAGTTTGCTAAACACATCGAGAACCCGAAAACATCAGCAAAATAGTCCTCCAATGATACTCACAAAACTGGACTCAGTGATAATGATTGACTTGTGGTGTTGGACACCACCAGGTATTAACATAGTTAACTGCATTGTAATGTTTTACACCGAGTAAGTTTCCAATGTAGTAATGTTGTTGTAGGTTAAAAACGCCTCTATACCACCACATTAGTTAGGCGGTAGTGACGTTCTTGCATATTAATGCGGCCACCCTGCGGCCAGGCGGGGATGTATGCCAGTTAAATCACGCCCCCAGGGAGAACTCCCATTACTAGTCCCCTGGTACAAGTCCGGGACGAAACACACAGTTTGCTCGTTGGGGATCTTTTGCTCGACCTAATTGGAGGGTTGGAGTGGGTGGGGGGAGGGACAGGGATGTTCAATGGGTTAGGAAGAACAGCTCAACTTCGTGTCAGTCAAGCACTAGAAACAACGAACCGTGTCTCAGACAAAACCATTCATATATATTGAGTTCATATATACATTTGCGGGCGCCACACATCAGTACTCCGCTTTTGCTCAGGGAAATAACTAGACAACGACACCCATAAAAATACATGGGAATCAACACTGCCTAGCAATGACAGCTTATAATCTCCTCACGTGGAACATTAGGGGGTTAAATAATTTCCGCAAATCCAGACTTGTCCAATCATATCTGACCAGGCACAACATCGACATATGTTTCATCCAAGAAACACATTTGAACAGCACCTTGCACAACAAGCTACACAATAGACGCTGCGGGGCTATCTACTCTTCCATCTATTCTAACTATGCCAGAGGGGTGTCCATACTGATTAGGCGTGGATTGGACTGGATGATGACTGCGTCGCACGTCGACCCTGAAGTGAGATACGTGATCTTGGGTGGGAAACAAGGGTCAGTACATGTGACCCTTGCGGCGATATATGGTCCAAACGTAGACAAGCCAGAGTTTTTTCACGACATCTGGGACAAAATACTAATGGTGGGCTATGACACAATAATATGGGGAGGAGACTTTAATGCACTGGTGGATGATGCCATGGGTAGGAAGGGTGGGTCCCGTAGGTTGCATCTAAGATCAAACGCTGCCATCAATGATATCATCGCTGAGGGAGCCTTAACAGACAGTTGGAGGCAAGGTCATCCCTTGGCGTCCGAGGGCACTTGCATCACAGCTCAATACAATGCCTGGCCGTGATTAGATTTCTGTCTTGTGTCCCCGGATGTAGCAGTCTGGACCACGATTATAAAACACATGCCTAGGACGCTGTCGGACCATGCCCCAGTCCTTCTAAAACTGTCTATACCAGATGGTCTGCCAAAACCGGCCTGCTGGAGACTACCACCACATGCCTTCACAGATACTTTATTTAGGGAAGAGATTCGGGGGGACATAATAGAATACTTTTCCATTATTGCTGGCTCGGTACAAACGCAGGCCACGCTGTGGGAAGCTTTTAAAATTGTAATCTGTCGGAAGTGTATTTCGAGACAAGCGGGGGTATTAAGATCCATTAGACAAACTCTTAACAAACTGGAAAACACTATTAGAGATCTCGAGTCACAATACTTCAGTGTGGAGGACACCAAAATATTAGGAGATTTCAGGGATAACATTTCAGAATATGAAGAGGAAGCAGATATGGAGGTGAAGTTCCTTGGGAAATATGCCCAAGCCTGTAGATACGGAGAGGGCGACAAGCCAGGCAGAACTCTGGCCAACACCGAATTGTTCATCCCAGAAATCTTAGATGATAGCCGGGGCTTGGTTAGAGGCCCTCAAGAAATATTGAATCAATTTACAAAATACTACTTTACACTATACACATCCTCCTCCTGAGCGGCTCCTGAGGAACTTCAGTCATATCTAGACTCCATTGAACTGTTGTGGTTGAGCAGAGGCCACAGGGCCTACTTAGACGAGCCCTTCACGGTGGAGGATGTCACACAGGTAATAAATAGCCTCCCCTCTGGCAAGGCTCCTGGCACGGACGGATTAACGGCGGCGATCTACAAAACCCATGCCGACTTGCTACCCCCCTCCCCCCCAACTCCTGGCATTATATAAGGAGGCACAAGAGCTTGGGCTGTTCCCGCCCACAATGAGAAAAGCTATAATATTGTCATTGCTAAAACCTGGGAAGCCCCCCAACGAAAGAGACTCCTATCGTCCTCTATCATTGTTGAATATCGACCCCAAAATATATGCTAAACTCCTCGCTAACAAGCTACAGCCCTTGCTGCCCTTGATTGCCAGGCCGGATCAATCTGGCTTTATTCCTGGCAGATCCACATCACACAACCTTCGGACATTCTTTACAGTGCTTCACTATTGAAATCCTCAATTCCCAGCTTTGGCGGCACTTCTTGACGCTACCAAGGCTTTCGATTCACTCTAATGGGATTACTTATTCACTATACTAGCAAGACTGGGATTCAGCCAGATTTATATAAGTCAGATAAGACTACTCTATTCTTCACCTACCGCCATGCTTAGATTAAATGGCCTGCTCTCCCACCCACTATTTATCACCCGGGCCATGAGGCAAGGTTGCCCCTTGTCCCCTTTACTTTTTAGGTCGAGCCTAGCGCAGCGCGCAAGCCTGCTCTAGGAGATGACCTTTAGAAATCGGTCTGTACTTTTGAAACACTCGTGCTTGTGTTGGCTTCCACCTTGTGGGAGCGAGCAGCGGCGCGCAGGGGCCATCTGTTTTCAATTAGCATGGCCGTGCGCGCTTGTTTACATGTGCCAGCTCGCGTTCGCTTTCAATTTGCCAGACGGGAACAGCTAGTTCAGCGGGGCAGGTAAGACGCAGACTGTACTCTTTCTAACCTTTTAGGGAAACATACCTCCACTAAAATCTTCATCGGATAGCACATTTAAGAAAAAATGTGACCAAGTTATGGCCCTGTTGTTGTAAAACTGTTTTTGTAAATAATGAGTGTTTGAATTGTTATTAACAGGGTTTAGCTTCACTCGCCATAGGCCTCCTTCAACCCGGACAGGTTGCGCAAGCCTCATCAGCATCTCAGATTGTGAGATACGTTGGCTTCTTTTCCCTATTCCATCTCGTCTCTCAGCCCACAGCAGGAGGCACGCGCAGCATATTTTTTTAAAGAAACACTGCGTCTGCCACACTTTAAAAAAAAAAATTAGACACAGCTCTTAACAGCTCTCCTTTTTTTGTAATCTTTCTTCTACTTTCTACTCTCTACTGCTCCCTCTCGGACCTCCTCTCGCTCTCCTTATATCGCCACTCCCCACCTGTCTCAAAGTGGTATTTATTTTTTGCAGTTTTATATAGCATGAGGCCCGGAGGTATTGCAGCGCTTTAGATGAGCAGAACAACATTTTTGTTTGGCACGGGCAGATTAAGTGATTTGCCCAGAATCACAGGATGTTAAACTGATGCCGAGACTCAAGCCTGTTTTCCCAGCTCCCAAGTCTACAGCGCTGGCCATTAGACCACATCCTCATCCCTTAAGGGGCGGGGGCGGGCTTCATAAGAGTATCAAGAACCCTCCACCAGAGGCGTGGTACTTACATGGCCGCGTGGTACTCCTGGTACATGTCAAGTGCTATTGTGTGCTTGACCAATCACAAAATGGCCTTTCTGGGCAAAGAAAACTGCATGTAGCTGGCAACAAGATACTTTTAAACAGTTGACATAGACCCGTGTCCTGCACTGTAATAAATAAAACACTTGTTAGGGTACATTTAAAAGTAAGCTCCTTCCTATCGCGACCTTGGAGTCATGGCGTGGTTTTTCCATTGCAATGAAATAGTATCTCGGGTAATGGTTCACTAATTTTAAACTGTATTCCGTACAGATATTGTTCTGAAACAAGCTACTGACACTTACTCCAGAGGGAAGGCCACTGCAACAGTAGGAGTGCCTAGAAGCCAGCACATCGCTTACTTCAGGTAGTGAGTGCTCTAATAAATCTTCATTACCTCAGTAAGGTGGGTGTGTCACTGGGATGGTTGATCTTACTTTCAGAGCTTAGTGGGTGTAGTTGCAAGATCACCAACAAGGCACTTTTTAGTCTCAAGTTCTGCCTTTGTTCTCACATTTGAAATACAATAAAATGTGAAAAATCTATTACTGTCAAAGCATACCTAGTAGTGTAAAATGGATTGCAAAAATCCCTCCATGTTCCGATGTTGCTTAACAAACTTCCTTTTTCCATTCCACACGTTCCGGTGTTGTTGCGCATCATCCTCCTCCCATTCCTTCGTTGATGCCCAGGGCTTGATCTTCTGGTCCACTATGAACACTACCCTCTCCATGGTAATTAAGAATGTAAACAAGACAATCCTTCACTTCTTATACGTAATGAGTGTCCAATAGCCCATAAAGGCAAACATCAAATTCATAATTATAACATGTTTATTTTCATAGCCAAAGCTTTCTTTTCTGAAAAACATTACATGCCATTGGATAGTTCAAAATTAATTGTGTTGCTTTTTGCTAAAGGCTTTGCTATGTATTTTCTTCCGCGTTCTGTTGGAAAGACGAGTTGTAAATCAGTGTTTAGGCGGAAATGGCTTTAAAGGTGCATGGATAAACACTTAGAAGATCCCAAAGGCGAGACTTATTAGCTATGCCAATGCTTGTTGTTATTGCCATGGAACAGCTGGCCGCGGCCCTTTGTCAACACCATGCGGCCAGGGGACTTGGATTTACTACCCGCAGTATCATTGTCTCGCTATATGTGGATGACATTACCCTATATATTAACAACCCAGCGGACAACCTGAACCCAGTGTTGCATGAGATCCTAAGATTTGGGGGGCTGTCTGGCAGACAGATCAACTGGGCAAAATTTGTTCTGTTCCCATTAATGACATGCACCTTGCCTCTTCACCAAGATTACCCTCTTCAGTGGGCTGCAGGCATGGGACGTTATTTTGGAATTTGGCTTAGCCAGAATATACAAGAACTCTGGGATGAAAACGATGGCAAAGCAGTGTCATTGCTAGAGAACAAAATTAAGGCTTGGTCCAGACTGCCGCTCTCACTGGTGGGGGGAATAGCGATTGCCAAAATGATTTTCCTCCCCAAATTTTTATATCTGTTCATAAATCTCCCCCTCCCCCGTACACAGGCCTTCTTCAAAACAATGCGACCCTTCCTTGGCGCAAGGAGGCTTAGGCGCGCCAGACATTCCGCTATATGCATACTGCGCGCAAGCACATTCTTAAATCACTGGGTTCATCCCACACCATTTCAGCCACACATGGTGGTTGAGGCTGAGAGAGCTGCGCCGACTCCACTACCAGTGGTGCTATTTCAGCCGTTCAAGCGACCCCGGGATGAAATTGATACGGTCGAAACGCTGCCGTGGAGTTGGGAGGGCTTGCGGAACAGAGCCAATCGGGAGGTCCTGTATGCTACTTCGGTTTCATTGGCACATACCCCCCCAGCTGCCACCATTAGAGGACAAGGGGAACATAGCTCTAGCCAACAGGTAAGGCATGAACACATTTACAAACCTATATCCAGATGACACTTTCCCCACTGTGGAACGGGGTGCACTATTCACTTTCTCTGAACTGTTTCTATACTACCGTATAAGTGAAACATGTTACCAACTCCACGCCACCTTTTCCAACCCACCACCCACCCTGCATGCCCTTGAGCAAATATGGGACGGTTCATCACCGTCCAGGCTCATCATGAAGCTATATAGCACCATGCAAAATACATTTCCAGTGATAGAGCCCAAAGCATTACAGGTCTGGAACACGGAATTAAATCCACCGCTCTCAGATGAGCAGTGGAAATTCTGCTGTGGCCAACTAAGGATTCTATCCCCTAATTACAAATTATGCTTGATACATTTTAAATATCTACACAGATTTTATAGAACCCCTTCCCAGTGGCACCCCATGGGTCTGAGACTAACTGCTAACTGCTGGATATGTAGGGCCATTACATAATGTCAAACTCAGCTCTCGTTATTTTGGGAACTCATGCCTAGTGTCTAGACCTAAAGACATTTGGAGCCCTATATTAGAGTGGCTGTGTATAAACCAATCTGACACCTCGGGTGCAGCCTCACCTGCCGCAGGGGCGATTTTTGAAAATCCCCTAACTTTATAAATAATGAATTGATGTTGGACGTTGTAACAAACAGGCATATATTTGTGTTCAGCCAAATAGTGTGTGCCTCCGCTACATAAGGCTCACAGACACCGACTAAACATATGTATGTTTTTGTTCCTAACAATTTTACTGCTTGACTGCCAAAAGGTTTTTTAATTGCTAAGTTTGGTATACGCATTCTGATGTTATGTATATTAAGCAGAAATGTGTAATCCTGTAATTTGCTATGTATAACATTGTGTTTGCTGTGGCAAAATTTCTGGGGGCTTTATGGCACAAACGGAAGCGGTACTTAAAAATGTCACCATGATTCGTTTTGTACTCTGTTATAAGGCACATGATTATATGTAACTACCAGGTATCTAGCCCTGCGGCTGCACCAACAACTTTTAACCATTTTATCTATTGTTCTTAAATGTTTTTATATTCATTTTATGTACTTTTATGGAGATCCTCCGAAATAAAGTTTTTCTTGACTTGACTTGGCTATGTATGATAAAATGAAAATAAACAAAAGCAAAAAAAAAAATATCACTACATATGCTAATTGGGGTGCAGTACAGAATGTTCCTACCTACTGTTGTAGCCACATGTCACACTACTTCTAAAGTCCTCTTCCTTGTTCCAAGGGAGCCCCCAATACCTTATGAAAGGGAAAAAAAGCTTTGAGATCTTTTAATTCTGAATGATATGAGCATTGCCTAAGAATTTCAATCTTTCAAATGATAATATCTGGACAAATATATTCCATATAGGTTCAAACATTTGTATTCAAATTGAAGAATACAATGTTTATTTGTTTGAATACAAGAAGACTCTCTAACTTAGGCCAAAGCGTCTCACAACTTCTCAAACGTTTTCTGGTCGCTTCCTCGGGGCCTCTGAAAATTTACTCAGCATTATTAGCAAGTCTTTCCTTTCACCTTTTTATAGGATCCAAAGGTTTTAGACATTATCTATCTTTTTGTATACACTTGTTTGTAACAATGTTTAAGGTCTATGCTGTGGCTGTTTGCCTTGCTTTATTGCAATAATAGATGTATTTGTTCTGCATGAAAAGTCATGATAACCTCTAGTGTCTTATGTCGTTCCACGTTCTACAATTCTATATTATCTAGTGGGAACAACGGGTCATAATCAAGAGCTGACCCAGGTGCAAGTTCACTTAAGGGAGCCCCTTATTAGGGGTCAGTTCATTTGATCTCGAACGAAAAGAGTTAATGATAACAACCTCATCTCTTCAAAGGCAGGCTTATCTTTACAGTTCAAGATGCAGTCCCAAAACTTATGGCCCTATGTTACCTCTTCCAAGGGGATGCAGCTTGGTGCAGGGCCAGATGATGCGCATGTTGAGTTTTCTCTGGCCACGTCTAGGAGCAGCATGGGATTACAAACAGCAGCCTCACTCTCTCGGGCCACTTGGACAAATAGTGGTAGGCCTTGTAAGAGGGTAATTGCCTTCTTCAGTTACAGTCGTAAGGCTGTTGGTTCACGCTCTGTATATGGTTGGCAACAATGGTCTTTAAAGGATATGCCACAGTTGGGCAGTAGTAGCACAAGTCACTCTAGATCTGTTGCAGTCATGCCAAACAGCATACGGCTAGCCTGGTGTGCAATTTTCTTCATACAGTTTGCCACATGAACTGCACAGGCAGACCCGGTGGCCTCTCGCATATTGGCCAGCACCTGTCACACTCCCTACGTAAGTAACTTCTGAGTGCTCCACACACTGGGAACATAGCTTGGCTTCTCCTGGAAAGTCTCCTCATGCAGAATCAGACACTTTCCTTGCTAAGCAGGAAGGTGTCAATGCGGTAGGCAGACCCACAACTTTTCCAACAAGTAGTGCAGACTTCACCTTTGAGAAACGTACTGTCATACAGACACCAGTCTTGATCTCACTGCAGCTCTCAGCGAATTTGATCAGTGAAGTAGCCTGGAACTGGAACAACAGCAACTCTTAGAGTACTTAATCAGTAAATTAGCTTAGAACAGGAACCAAGTGGGTTGGTCTGGATTCCACGTTCATACTTATATCCTGTACAGGTGTTTTTGATCCACTGAGTAAGGTCCTGGAATCAGTTTGGAATGGTTCCCTTCCAATTGTTGTGGCTGTTATGCAAATACTTTTTAACAACAAGGGGGGTTTGGCCCTACTGGGGTCAGGCTGGACCTTTTAAACCTTTTTAAAGAAAACGGACCTGACCTGCTGTTTCAACCAATAAAGAAACTTAGACCTTTATCTATTTCGAATGGTCTGAGTAATTTAATTACTGTATTTTGAAGCATTCATTTGACTCATTGTGACAATGTTACAAAATGCCTCTAAAAGACACACAAAAATTAAACCAGTGTTCAGAGATCAACAAAGATTGTGAAGCAAAACATGCGATAAGCATCAAAGTGTAAACAACATGTAACAAACATTAAAAAGAAATGCCAGTCAGATGGATTAGCTGGGCTACCAAAAAGGCAGGATACTAATTTCGCGCAGGGGAGCACACACATACATGATATAGGGTACATTGCTGTCCCAGCATACATTTTTAGCTTTAACATCCATCAATGACAGCAATGGGAGCCTAACACCCACCGCCAAAGACAACTTTGAACCTTGTGCCAGTGTCCAAGTAATTGACATCTGATCGATGAGAGATGGGCATCACATGAAAAGTGAGATAACCACCACCAGAGGCCGTAGGGAACTCCTGTAACAATAACTGGTGAATTGACACCTGAGCCATCAGGGACCAACAGCAAAGGGAAATTACTGCCTGCATCAGAACAGTAAAAAAACTCTTATAGAACCACATTGTACATTATTATGTGTACACCAAAGGTGCAGACTGGACATATTGCGTACGTGGCATCCCTAGCCAGGCTGTATTTGTTCCACAATATCTCGTTACATTCTGGGAGTTTTACCCCTTGTTTATCATATAATGGTAAAGACAAGCATGGATCTGTATACCTCAACTGGCTTTGGAAGTGTGTTCCTTGTGCAGTCCTCCAGAGTGTCTTCATAAACTGTGTAGATTTGACTCTGGTTTGCATTTATTTACAGGGTTGGGGGCGAAGCTGCAGCACAGTAGATGTAATATGTACAAAGCAGCTTTAAAAATGTTTAATACAGCCAGTTGAATGAGTGTTCGGTTGGTAAAGTTAATGATCAGTTTGCCCTTTGGCAGTAGTCAATCAGCGAAGACTGGCCAAAGTTGTTGTTTGACAAACGTTGTTGGTCACAAAACACACAGATGCTTGCCAGCTATGTACTGAGCTTGCTAAACCATCCCGTCACCTTCCCCCAATCCGGTTTAGTGATGCTAGTATTTATTTTCACACCAGCACCCTTATAGTTCATCTACAAGTCCAAAAGGCAAGAGGTGCTCCAATTGGCCTGACCATTGTTAGAAATGGGGGTCTTTAGTTGGCAGAGGTAGGTACCTTTGCCCAAATAGGGACCCTTACATCTAGTCAGGGTATGGGGGATACACACTTTAGATAACCCCTGGTTACCCCCTGAGTAGCTTGGCATGAGCAGACAGGCTTATCCCAAAGGCAATGTGTAAAGTATTTGTACTCAAAACACACAGTTATACAGTGATAACACCACAAATAGACACCATTCCAGGTTAGGAGAATAAAGTATCTTTATGTAAACTCGACAACACCAAAACAACAAAAATCCAACATACATGTAATAAGAATATGACTTTAAAAAGGTTTCAAGTAACTTGGTCCCTAGAAAACAATTGATGTGTGATTCTACACAAAGTACATGTAGATGCGTCAAAATTCACAAGGCCAAACCGCTGCAGAGAAGGAATGCGTTGACAAACAAAGAGATGCATCAGTTCCTGAGTTCTTGGGGAGGCAATGCGACAGTTCTGCTGCCAACAGAAGTGATGTGTTGAATCCGGACTGTAGGGGGAAGTGATGAGTCGACTCCAAGACGTTTCTGGTCTGCGGGTGATGCATCGGGAAATCTTGCGGCACAAGTGTGATGCATGAAAATCCGGGATGCGTTGGCGGTCTATCCGCAAGCGCCGCTGCGTTGGTTTCATCAGGCCACGATCCCACGATGCGTCGGTTCCTGCAGCTGTGACTGGTGCTGTGTCGTCTCTGCAGCAGCGCGGCGATGCGTGGAGATTCTTCTCGCATGGCGGTGCTGTGTCGGGAAAACAGCCGCTAGAAGGGCAATGCATCGATTTTATGAGTTCTTCATGTTTCTTCCAGTTTCCAACAGCAGGAACAACCTCCACAGGCCCAGAACTGAAATAGGCCCCTCCTGGCAGGTCAGAACTCATAGCAATAGAGTTCAGGGGAGCTGGGGGTGAACTCTTTGTGTTCCTTAGACTTCAGAACAGGAGGCCAGCACACACAGGCCCTTGGAGATTCTTCTTCAAGCAGGTTCACAGCTAAGTTCCAGTCTTTGTCCTTTCCTTGGCAGAAACAGCAACTGCAGGCCAACCCCAAACAGCACACAGCAGAGGGGCAGCACTCCTCCTCACAGCTCTTCAGCTCTTCCCCTTGGCAAAGGTTTCTCTTGAGTCCGGAAGTGATATAAAGGTCTGGGGTTTAAGTTCTACTACTTGTACCCCATTTGTCTTTGTTTTCTTTGTGCAAGGGTCTCTGAGCCCATTCCAAACCAGTTCCGTCCTCACTGGTTCAGTATGACCACAGAGGGTGGAGACAGAATTGTGCAAGGGAGACAGGCCCTATTTAAGTGCAAGTAAAACTACTCCCACTACTCTAAATGCATCCAAGGTCTATTCTGCTCAGCTCAGCTCTGAGTCTTCCAGGAAGGGCCAGGCACACCTCACTCAATGGCTGTCTACAGTGAATGCACATCTCCAGCCCCTATCACTCCAAAACCAAACAGTCAATCCACAAACCGGCAGAGGCACACAGAATGATTAAACAAGAAAATGCCTATTTTATCTTGTCCCAATGGGAAGTTATACTTGTAAGATGTTACAAAGTGTCTCCCATTCTATCCTATGGGTCAGATAGCCTTTCAATAGTGAAATACTACCAATTTCGTTTTTCACTATCAGGAAATGTCACACACACCAGTACATGTCCTACCTTTCACATACACTCCACCCTGCCCATGGGGGTGCCTTTAGTCTACCATAGGGGTGCCTTACATGTAAGAAAAGGGAAGGTTAGGGCACCCACTTGCTATGTTGACATGGCAGTGTAAAACTGCACACAGACACTGCATTGGCAGGTTTGAGATACCTTTTCAGGGCTACTCATGTGGGTTGCACAATCCGTGCTGCAGGCCCACTAATATCGTTTGATTTACAGGCCCTGGCATACTCCGTGCATCTTGCTAGGGACTTACCAGTAAATCAAATATGCCAATCAGGGAGAAACATTTGTAATAATTTACACAGGGAGCACTTCCACTTTGACACTGATCAGCAGTGGCAAAGCGCCTAAAGCATCTAAGCCAGCAAAAACGAAATCCAGTACGGCATCAAAAATACAGGTGGTAGAGGCAAAAAGTCAGGAGAAACCACACCAAGGATGCCAAGTCTAACAACCAGTCTTTTCAGTGCTGTAATGCAAGGGCACACCCTGAAATGCTTAGGTCTAACCCAGATGTGTTGTTCCTTGACTGGCTACTATCACAATCCACGATTTGTAAAACCAATCTGATTGTAGCTCACCTGACTGACAGCATTTCAGACAATGGAGATTGCTGATAAGCCCATGCCCAGCCGTTAACCTGTTGGACCAAAAGCAAGAGTTTTAATTTGAGCTCTCTAGGCTGCAGCGACTTCTGACCTTTGATTTGAGAACCAGGTTGTATACTTCTGAGCCAACACCCTGTTTGCAGTGAGCTGAGCTCTAGACTCAATAAGCCTCTTCATAGATGCAGTGGGATCTGATACAAGCTGCATTTGACTCTTTCTGCAGATATGTTGAATCTCAGAAGTCAGTTCTTCACACAGACATTGCGAGAGTGGGACATTCTAGTCATCTGGGTGACACAAAATAGGTTACTCTTAAAGCTTCCCTGCAAAACCACAATGCAGAGCCAGTATTAGACCAAATACCCTTGACTGACGAGGAGCTCCATTTCAAGTGTAACATATTAGTACAGCTGTCTAATCATTGTTGGGAGCTGATTTTATGAGTTGATTCTCTCAATTTTTAAGTGAAACCACAAGACTCCTAATGGAACATGCTGTTGGCTACAAGGCCAGGACTAACTATCACATTTCACACAACTACACTGAGATGTATATTTTATAGTTAAGGCTCTCTGTTTTCGATTTTTATGGATATTTACACATAATGTATGTGTGCATGTATAGAAACTTAAAAATTGACACTTCAGTACAAGGGCAGGCAGCCAGCCAGGAATCTTTTGGCTATTTGACCCTACTCCAGTCCCTCACGGTGAGTGGCGAGGCCCAAGAACAAAAGAGCATTCTTGGTAAGTGTGAAGAGCAATACAAGGTACTGTAGTCTACTGTCTGAGTCAGCAAACATTTATTTTCACAGCCTGCTGGGTAAATGAGATGTGGAGCAGATTGGGGTTGGAGTTGCCTCTAGACTCCTAGAATGGCAGAGGGTGACTCGTTTTGCAATTCTTGCACTAAATGTGGCTAAGCAACTTTCTCCCTTTTAAACTACAAAAGTCTGTTCTGGAACTTGTTTGATATTTACTCTTGCAAACTTGTGTTTGGAAGTCCCAATGTGCTGCTGGCACAAAACCCCAGGCTGGCTAAAGGTGTCATACATGACATTAACCAAATTGCAAACTATCAGAGATGAGGCACTTAAACTGCATGAAAAGGCCAAAAGCTATAGCTGTTTTTAGGTTGTGGGACATGTAGCGGCTCATGGCAAGTAACTGCGTAAAGCAGCTTATACAGCGTGCTTTGATGCTCCAATAAGTCTGTTGTGCATGATGTATTTGTGAAAGCAGAACGTGGTCAGTACATTTTGTTATTGAGGTAGCAGGGAAAGATCAGCTGATACTATGGGGAAATGTCTTCAATTGATACCAATCAGTCATTGGCATGAGGCAGCACATTATAGTTAAAGATGAAATGATGAGCTCTCTAGATGGGTAGGTGGCTCTGATACAGGGACCAGGTTCATCAAGCTGAAACGTTACCTTTAAAGTCCATCCGTAAGAATTCTGTTCGTGGTGGAGGAGGCCGTGAGGAGTGGGTAGGGCGTCGCAGATGGTCGTCACTATAGCGAAAAGAGCAGGCTGGGTGTCGTGGGCTGTAGCTCAAAGAGAACTTTGGGCTCGCAGACAGTCGTTGCTGTTGCTCCATGTTGGCAGTCACCGTGGTATGTCGTAGCGCGAAGTACGATTCTTGTATTGCCGGTCATCTCTGGCAGTCGCTGTAGCACAAAGAGTTTTTCCTGATCTGCGCATTGCCAGTCGTTGTATTTCGAAGAGTTGTGGTGTGAACTGGCCTGATTGCAGTTGCAAGGAGCCCAAACTTCAAAATGTTCACCTTTTCTTGAGGAGGAGCACATTCTAATACCGGTCAAGGGTCTAGGATCTGGCGAGGCACCTCTTAGGGATCAAGGACTCACTCCAGCAGAGGCCAACAGGGCGCAGGCAGGTACAGTTGCAGCAGGTCAGCTGGGCAGTTGCAGGGAGGCATATTGAGCTTCTTATATTCCTGTAGCTAGCACAAAAGGTCAGACACAACTGGCCCTTAGAGTCACTCTGGCTTAGCGTTGGATGAAGGTGAGCAGGTCCACTCTTGTTTCTCAGACAGCAAGTCAGTCCTCAAGCAGCAGTCCAGCCCTTCTATAACCTCCACAGATCCAGGAGTGTTCTGATTTGTGACTCTGGAGGTCTAATATGTATGCCTGGTGCGAGCCTTTGTGTATGGGGGACTCCCTGTCCTACCCCCACATCTGTTTCTGGAAAGTTCTTTCCCTTCCCTTGTCAAGGCTCCAGACTGTCTGGGGGTGGCAAAAGGCAGGTATTCACTTGTTTTGTGTGTGTGTGTGTCCAGGCCCTTTGAAGTACAAGTGGGGCTGGGTACATCTCCTCTCAAGTCATCCTGCCAGAATGGCCCATCCTGTCCACACCTGTGGCCACTTCATGTCGCTATCTGAAAGGAATGCACAAACCCCAACAGCAGATCTATTCAGTCATGTGACCTAGGACTGTGGCAGAAGGCACAAATGATTAGGACAAGAAAATGCCAACCTTCTAGAAGTAAAAGGAACAGTTGATGGATGGAATGCTGAACAATGCAAACATTAACTCCCAGTCACAAAGACCTGGGTTTAATCCATTGTTATTTTGCTCACCACGCCACGTCACCAAAGTTTGGACCCAGCAATATGCAAATCAGTCTTGACCCTGTGCTTCATCGGAACAGTTCAGCCCGAACTGCCAAGCCAGGTCCTCTCTGGACCGGAAACAAGCATCCTGGGAATGTTTTCGGGGCATCATCCACATCAGCCAAGCTAGCTTGAATCCAGTGGCACAGTGAGCACGGGACCCACATCTGGGCATACCATTCCCACTTAGGGCGACAAAAGCAGAAAGAACTATTGATGGACTGAATGCTGAACAACGCAATCATTCACCCCCAGTCACAAAAATCTGGGATTAATCCATCTTTCTTTTGCTCACCACGCCACCCCAGTTTGGACCCACCATATGCAAATTAGTCTTGACCCTGTGCCTCATGAGAACAGTCCAGCCTGAACTGCCAAGCCAGGTCGTCTTTGGACCGGAGACAAGCATCCTGAGAACAGTTTTGGGGCATCACCCCTCATCAGCAAGGCTAGTTTGAATCCAGTGGCACAGTTAGCATGGGACCCACGTGTGGGCATATCCTTCCCACCTAGGGCGACAAAAGCAAAAGGAACAATTGATGGACGGAATGGTGAACAATGCAAACATTCATCCCCAGTCACAAAGATCTGGAGGCGAATGTTTGCATTGTTCAGCATTCTGTCCATCATTTGTTCCTTTTGCAACCTTCTAAAAGAGCCATTTTCAGAACTGTGACTTAAAATATGACTTTACCTTTAAAGGGAGTTGTAAATGACAATTCATTTGAGTGTAAACACCAAATGTCTGTTTGCTCCCAAACTAAAGTTGTCACTTATTAAATATAATAAAGTAAGCCAGTGTTAGTCAATGGGAGAGATAGGCCTTATAGTACTAAAAAACAACTTTTTGAGTTGTTTTGCTACTAGGACATGTGAAACCTAAATGTGCATGTCCTGTCTTTAAAATACAATGCACCCTGCCCTATGACTTATTAGGGCCTACCTTAGGGGTGAATTATAAGTATTAAGAAGCAAGGTTTAGGCCTGGAAAAAGGTCGAAATGGGGGTTTAAAACTGCACACAGGCTGCAATGGCAGGCCTGAGACTTTTTAAAGGGCTACTGTAATGGGGGGTGGCACAATGAGTGGTGCAGGCCCAATGGTAACATGTAATTTACAGGCCCTGGGTACAGGGTCTATCACTTAACTAGTGACTTACAAGTAAATTAAGTGTGCCAGTTATCTGTAGTCCAATTTCACCATGTTTTAAGGAAAGAGCACTAACATCTTGGCATTGGTTAGCAGTGGTAAAGTGTGCAGAGTCCTAGTGCCAAAAAAACACAAATTCAGCAACACGGAAGGGGTGAAGGCAAAATGTTTGGTGAAATACCTCACCAAGGATGTCAGGTCTAACACTCTCCATGCCAGTAGAGGGCACTGGAAACTGCCATTCTGACGTCCCTGGAGCCATAAAGTACTCCACCGTCCTGACATCAGTTCCCTGTTTTCCATACCATTGACGTGAGTCTGGAGCTGGGCTGTCTTCAATGAATCCACACGACTATTTTGTCTTACTAAGCACATTTCTAGCTGCAGTATAGTGATGACCGTCCATACACTCTGTCTTTAAACTCTACAGGGACTGTGATGCACAAGTGTCTATCACGGACCCACAAGATATCTGCCTCTGGTGCTTGGAGTTGGACCATGATACAAATTCATGTGAATCATGCAGAAGCATGATCCCCAAGGCCTTAAAGGAAAGGGAAGCCAAACTGTTCATGGCCTAGGCTCGAGAGGATTGTTGAGCTAAGCAAAAGTCAAGACAAAACAGAGTTGCCAGAGTCTCCAGTGTCATCAGATTCATCCCGAAGAAAGCATAAGAATTCATGTCACAATTCTTTTTCTCAAACGGTAGGTCACCAAGGCATTCTCCCTCACATCAGGATTCCACTTCTGAGCCGTAGCTTGATCTCCTTCCTCTGAAGATCTTTTCGCACACTCAGTCCATCGTGCCTTTTTAGTTTAATCAGCCTTTCAAACCCACCACCTAGTTAGATGCTGCTTGGGGAATTTTTTGGGAAAGATGAGAAATCTGCAGGTAGAAGTATCCATCAGAAGATAAAGGTGCTTACCTTCAGTAGCAATCTTTCTGGTGGATCATCTACCTGCAGATTTCTTTCCAACTCTACGTTTCTTCCCGTTTTGACGGCTGGTTTGCTAATATAAATAATATGATAAGGTTCCAATCTAGATGTTGTACTGCGCTATATCAGTCTTCAATCTAATGTCATTCTCATCATGTTCGCCTCAAAGGCAAATAAAACATGGATGGGAAACTGATGTTAGGGCACCTGTGAGGGTGCTATATGGCTCTATGGATGTCCGGATGGTGTTGTCTCCAGCGCCGAAGTGGAGTCAGTGCCCCATACTGGCGTGGAGAGCTATTCAAATGTTTCCAGATTCAGTCTGATGCCTGAGTTATTCAAAAGTTGAGGAATCTGCAAGTAGATTGAGTATCCAGATCATTACTGAAAGTAACTAACTTAGGGGCCTATGCATCAACAATGCCATTTGCGATTCCTTATTAGCGAAAAATAAGGAATCGCTAATAAGGAATAGCAAAAGGCTATGCATGTAGGAATCGCTATTCAAATAGCGATTCCTTAATATTCCTTATTACCGAATCGGTAATACCGAATCGGTAATAAGGAATACCTACCCATTCATTCCTATGGGCTTGGAGGCCCATAGGAATGAATGTAAAGCCAGTCTGTATTAGCGATTCGGTATTACCGAATCACTAATAGCGGGAGCACTTTTAAGGGTGCCAGGGTGTCAAAAGGACACCCTGTTGCACCCCTGAAAATGATATGTGCACATATGTTGCACACACACATGCTCTAAGGGCATGTGTGTGCGCAACATGAAACTTTGAAAAATGCACAAAAGTGCATTTTTCAATGTTTTTGCAAATTACCATGCAGTTCATCTTCATGGTAATTTGCTCCCCCTATTAGTGAAATCGCTAATTTTTTAACTTTGATGCATTGCATTTAAGGAATCTCACTTTGGGATTCCTTAAATGCAATCGCTATTTAAGGAATCGGTATTTAAGGAATCCCTATTTAAAGAATCGCTATTTAAGGATTCCTTAAATAGCGATTTCTGCTTTTGGGTTGATGCATTGGGATTGGGTATTTTTTACTTAATACCGGGAGCTATTACCGAATCGGTATTTTACCGACTGGATTTTGGGTTGATGCATGAGGCTGTTTGTCTTTAAGCCAGTAGCATTTTGCATGCTTAGAGTTTTGAACCTATTCTTAATGTGGTAAAAGCACAACTACTTGTACCAAAACACAACATGATTTCAGATATACTGCCTGGACTGGGTGGATTATTTCACTAGACATAGCTCTACATGCAACAATGCGTGGTTTTGACTACTTCAAACGAGCAGATTAACATGTTATTGGGAAACATATTTTACTAAAGCCAGGCAACGAAGCTCATTTATGCATGGTCTCTTGTGCACAACAAAGGAATAGTCAAATGCTAAATATATTCTTTATTTAAATCAGGACCAGTCGGATTATTTAAACTGAATCATAGACGTTGCAAAGCAATTTAGAGAGGTTGCAAACGGGCTGCTTTTCCTCAGTGATTTAACCAATTAATTACAACTATTTCAATACAATATTTCTTTTTAGCTTTCCCTTCCTGTATTTGTAGGTTATTTATGTCTGTTATCATTCTATGTACATTGAAATGCTTACATCTAGCATTTTCTTTAAAGGTTGCTAAAAACAAATATTACTAGGCCCACCTACTCATTCAAAATGACAGTGGACAACCGATCCGATTTTTGCAGGATTGTCCAGCAACATAGATGCCTCTCTCACTTCACTATTCGTGGGTATATGTCCAACTGTGAGAAGTCTATTATAGGAAATGCTGACTGCAAATAACTAATATAATTTTGTAGCCAGGGGAATTAATGAAACAAGCTTAGAGCTTCAAGGTGTCATGTTGTTGCATACTGGTGTTGAAGGAACATTGATATATTACCTTAAGGCTTTAAAGCTCTTTTTTAATCTGTCCAGTTGTTTCTTCAGTGCCATATATTTTCCGATGACATTACATTCTTTGATATCACTTCCAGTCATGTCAGGAATTGTACACTATAGTTTAGCACCCCCGCAGGAAATATGGAAGTTTGCAGTCCTATCCAGATTTATGAGAAAACGGCATGCAAATGATGCTCCAGTTGCAGCAGGCACAGCAGCATACATTACCTGAGGGAATACGTCAGCACATGGGGCCCTCTAAGGTTAAATGAGGGTTCCATGTGCTTATATCTGGGCCATGAATTAGGAGTTGATCTCAAGGTAATTAGTTTCGGGGCCGTACTTTGAAAAAAATATGTTTAAAAAAAAAAAAATATTGGAAGATTTAAATTGGCTTCACCTGATGTTAATTTCATTTCAGCCTGCAGATGGCAGCGCTGAGCCATCTTCAAGCATTTAGTTTCCTGCTTCAGTTGTGCGTCTCTTTTTAGGTCGAAGCCTATTAGACAACGCATGTAGTCTTTGTTTTGAGCCAGTGTTAGCTTTCACTGAGTTTATAACCTGTACATTGTTTGCCATTGTTTGTCTTTATCGTCACTCTCATTCGCTTGCTTCTTTATTCGCTAGCTCATGTGGGCTTTCTTCCTTCTTCATGCATTTGTCCCCACCCTCTGTAGCATTGACACATTACTTGTTTCTTTCCACTATTCGTTTTTGAAGCGCTGCTTTTTAGGTCTCGGCTAGCGAAGGCTGCGCTTGCGCAGTCTCGCTCGCGAGATATAATGACTTGGAGAAGAGGGGCTTGAACCCGCCCCTCTTCTCCCCTCTTCTCCATTGGCTGGCCTCTTGAATGCTGGCCAGAGGTTCGTCACTCCGAACAGGCCCCGTCCTTTTCGGATTCGGGGGCGTGTTTTTTGCAACTTTTCTAATTATCTCCTCCAGCCAATGGCAAGAGGAGAACATGCCCCCGAATCCGAAACCGCTGCTGCCTTTCTCCGAGGCATTTCTGCTTCGCTTCGGAGAAAGGCAGTGGTGTGCTTGTACCTCTTGTGTAATCCGTCGCTGGACCCCCTTCCTGGAGTAGGCGTAGCTCTGGCAGTTGTGGCGGTTGTATCGGGGACTCTGCACTATCCCTGTTGCTTGAGCCAATCTCTGCCTGCTCACAGCTGCAGGCTCCCCCGTAGTGGATTGCCCCGTCCCTGCCTCCCCCTCCTCTGCCCCGGAAGAGAATTCTGGTAGCAGCACGTTGCCCCCTGTGCAGCTCCTGCGCCGCGCTCGCCCACGGCTGTTCTGCCGCCGTATTGCTGAACCTGATCACTGCGTCCCCAAGAAGCAGCAGCTGCCGGTGACCACACTTAGCTCCTGGATTTCCCCATATCTCGCCGTGTACTGGTGAGTTTCCTCCTTATTATCTTTCGTTCACATCAACCAACGCTTGTGATTTCCGATTCTCACCCGCGAACCGCAGACCAGCTGGCCGCCATGTTTTCCCCGACCATCATCCATTTACAGTGCATTTTGCTGAGTTGCTTCGGTTTAACTGCAATTTTACACACCGCCTCCACCAACACGGACTTCACTAATGTGCTCAAAATGTACGAAGCAAAGCTGCAGTGCGCCTGCGCGCCTTTATAAATTGAAACTATACTTTGTCCCCACGAGCACCCGCCCTAGGCCGCAGCAAACAACGCCCTGCACACTTTCTAACAGGGCTCACAAAACTAAAATGCTGGGGGCACCGAGAGATCTGGAAAATACCAAGGGCCTGGACCCAGCAGCCTCCTGAGCCGTAGCAAGGATGACATAAGCATTACATCAGATCTCTGTCCTCGTTATGCTGGTAAAACAGCCACTAAATGGGTGAAGTGGGCCCCTTAAACTCCTGCACCTGCTGCACGAATAACAACTACGCCTCTGTCTATCTAGATGGCAGCCAAGCTGCGAGGAATGGGTGTGGCCACCCGGAAGGGGTGTTTGACTTTAGAATTCTTTGGAGTTCCTGCGATGAGGCACACGTTTTTGGGGCGCGCTTCATTCTTCAATGAATGAATGAATGAGGAGGCGTCTGCGGCAGACGCTGTGCGTGCAGCTCCCAGCGTTACCAGATCACCCCAGGTGGGTAGGACGCCACGTTTCCACATTTGGCTGTCACTCAGCATATTACCGCATTCAATAGAACATGACCTTTCACTTTCTCTCATTGAAAGCTTCGCTTCTTGTCGACATTTGAAACGCAAATGCAAGTTTTTTTCTTACCTTTTAGAAGCATGGAACGCAATGGCAGGCAGAGAGAGGGTGATGCAAGTGTTGTGCACTGGCCTGGAAGGTTGCTGGCAGTGCATACACCTACCCCCTCCCCCCCACCCCCACCGTGTGTGGCACCCCGGGCACACACAGAGCCACCCCGAGTACTTCTCAGGTCTTTAAAAGACCATTCGCTTGTTAATGGGGCTTTGTTGGTTTTTCACCCCTTCTAGAGCCCCTGCATCGCGACTGACTATTGCTGGAAGAATTAGCACATTACACAATACCAAGCCCTGGCTGCTGAAACCCCGAAATCGGTAGTCTCCCGCTCCAGTGTAGGTGGCTCTGTGTGTGTGGGTAGCTTTGTGTGTGTGGCTCTGTGTGTGGGTGCAAATGCAATAGGTCTCGCATTTGAGAGAGATTAAGCTATTGACATTGTAAATAACAATGCCGTTTCTTTAAATGTTTTAATAACAAAAACATAAACAAAAATAATGTCATGAGCAATGGCAACAGCTCTAACTTTAACAATGCCGAGACCATTGCATTGTAAATGCTTGTTAGGTTTCGCGCATAGCGTTGCAGTGCGTAGCACTGCTCGCGCAGCGCGAGACCTCTTGTAAGGGGGTTTTGAAAGCTGACCACGCGCTTGTGCGTGTGATCAGGCTTTCGCTGGCAGCCATTGGGTTTCGCGTGTTTAAAAAAAAAAAAGGCACGTGATTGGGCAAAGGCAGGCGCATGTGCCTCCTTTGCTCCGCCCATTCCTGTCCGTGGCTAGCACGCGCAGCAGTGCGCGTTCGCCTCGCTGCCACGCTCCCTCGCCCCGCTCCTGTGTGGTGCACGCGCACCACTAGTTAAGTGTTTGGAGCTGTGTTGCTTTTCAGGAGAGTGTGTTGGCAGGTTTATAAACCATATCTTTATTCAAGACCGATTGTCAATCATCGTGAACCATAGAAAGTGTGTCTCAGCCCTCTTTGGGAAGCCGTGTTTACTTGAAGCCTGCCTGGTTCATGTCATGTGACAGGGTTTTGCAGGACAGCGTGTGCCAAAGGGCTGAGCCCAGCTGATGCACTGAGGCCGAAGAAGCTGCAGATAAGTTGGCAAAGCCGTCATTTTCAGCATTGCCTAAAGCGCTGCGCATTAGATGCTTCCGTCCTCATCCGAGCACCAAGGAGGCAGCCCTACAAGGGCGAGCCCCCAGCCGACGTACCTGTCTGCTTCGGAGCGCAAGCCACACTGCTGCAGCCTGCCAGGGGGTGTGTGCTACAGTGAGCACGTGTGTGCATGCGTGTGCCTGCAGTGATGTCCCAGCACTGTACTCTGAGCTCTCCGCCGAGGCGAGCACGTGCTCCAAGCACATGGAGCCAGGCAGAGCAGGGGATCTCTTTTTACAAACCGGACCGTCTCCCTGTCTGGGGATGGATTCTGGGATTTCCCAAAGAGCTCGGGAGGGCTGCAACTTCGGTAAGTGAGGATGAGTTCGGAGTCTGGGCTACTGCCCGTCAAATCTTGCATTTTGAGCAGTGGCTTCCAAAGAGCGCTTGGGGTATCAGAGACATGTTTATTTAGAATATTTACAGGCAGTCGGAACCTTAATTTAAATTGAAACTGGGGGTCTTTATTTGATTATATAGAAAACAAATGTATCATGCTTGCCATCTTGCCTGCGGGCTGGATCCTCTCTGCCATAGCTGTGACAGTAATGTTTCAAATGCAGGAATCACTGCTGGTGTGACCATATCATCTAGGTGCTCGAATGTTGACCTGTGCACCTGAGAGTGAATTTTATCTTGGCTGGTTCAGATAGTCGATAATGCAGGCATTCACCACCCTTCCCCACCCCATCACCCTCACTCTCTACAATATTACAGCCATTTTGAGTACATCATTGCTGCTTCCTTCTAATGTCAATCCACTTATATTTACATCGGTACGGTTCCACAATACATGGTGTGTGTCCTTGTTACATTCATTTTATTTAATTATCTGGGTGGGAGTGAATTATATACCTATATTATAAGTTGGGTTCATTGATACATTTGTAAATTAGACACTGCTAACATAGTCATACACTATCTGAAAAGGCCAAAAGTGAAATTACAGTTTTTTTCAAACAATGTAGATGTTTGCAAATTTGTGGGCTCAAAGGCTGTGTTCAGTGTAGGAGTGGCTGCAGCGTAATTTTAGGCCCCAAAGCTGTGCGCACAACCAAAATAAAGAGTGTTCAATGTTTATAAAGAAAAAATGATATTAAAGTGGGAGTAATAAAGGAACCCATAACTTTTATATTGTCTCGCACATAAGCATATCTCATTTTTGAAAACTGGCCGTTTTCCAGGTGGTGTGTGTGTGTTGTGAATGCATTTCTTTGTCCAATTCTATAATCTCACCCAGAAGCAACAGATTGGCATGAGACATGTATGTACAATATTTAATGAAAATACCTTACTCACTGGCATGTGGCTGATATAATATTGGTGGTGCATGTTATCAGTAAGTCACAAAGAGAAATAGCTGTGCAGCTCGAGTATACTGTAGTTGCCACCGAAAATTTTAAGTGTTTTTTCCACCATTGTATCTGATTTCTTGCAACTGAGAGAGAAAAATGTATTAGTGAATTAGAACAGACCTTTTATTTAGGGAAGGGAGGGAGGGATGGAACACTACCTCTTCCATCCAGTCTATTCTTAAATCAATCCAATTGTATGAATTCATTGGCTGCATATATCTTCAATAAAACGAATACATGTGTCCTATTTGCTGTAGAGCTATTGAAATAGACTTATTGTCTTTTCTTGTTGTGGTTTACAATTACAGAGAATCTGTTGCGATAGCTACCTACCTGTAAGAGTAATCATTGAATGCCTCCAAGTAATTTATTTTTACCTAAATACTCATTGGGAAGTGTGAGCTGGCTGGGACTGTCCTTGTCTTCATTAGAAGGCCTTTGGGTTCGATGATTTGCTTTATGGCACTGATTCTCCAATCTTTGCTCGATGGCCAGCCACATGCATTTATTGACTAATCTATATTTGCTCATATTTTTGTTTTTCCTTGGTTGACACTGGAGGCCATTACAGAAAGGACATTCAATACTTACATTAATATCACACGTAGCCATGTTGGTTTGGAAACAGTTTTGCTTCTCTTTTGACGCGGAGCAATGCCTTGCAGTATGACATGGAAATTAAATTTTTTGTTAGACTCTGTAGGTATTTTTGAGTTTGCGAGCACAGGAACAATGGCACTGCCACGTTCAGCATGAGCGTTGGCTTTTGGCCAGTGGTTTGGCTGCGTTATATTTATAGGCCGAGAACTGCATGAGCCGCTAGAAAGCATGTTCAGGTTTTATAAATAAGTATTTACTTAACAGTGGGACTAATGGAGGAGCATGCAGCTCTTATAATGTCTCAAACTTAATTATTTCTTATTGGCTAGAAAGCTGCACCGTGTGAAAGGGCAGGCATTTGCAATGCAATAGGTCTCGCATTCACACGAGTTTAAGTTATGGCATTGTAAATGGCAATGCCTTTTTCTATTTGTGTTTTAAAAACCAAAATATAATTCAAAGGCATTGTCATTTATAATGCCAGTAGCTCAAACTCGCGTAAATGCGAGACCTATTGCATTGCAAATGCTTGTTTCCTTTGTTTAAGCCCTTCATAGTGGAGTGCATGTGTTTTCCTATTGTCTCTGTCATGTACTTCTCTCTTCCACTTCGCTGCCCCATGTTCTTTTCTGTCACTCGTGTGTTTCTCCCTAGAGTTGCTTTCTTTCCCGTGTGTTTTTCCCTGATGGCATCATATTGTTCTGTCACTTATTTGCTTCCCAAATAGTGCCTTCGGTGTTGCTATCCCCACCTGAGCCCCTATTTTGCTTCCACCCCGCACGCTTGTGTTGCTTCCACACCCCATACGCATTCCCCGTATTGTCCTCCGTAGCTTTGACCCCCCCATGTCCTTCTCTTCCACCTGCTGGAAAAAAAGCTTTCACATGTTTTTTTCTTTTTAGTTACCAGTCCCATACAAGTTGGTAACGAAAAAGAGTTTTAAAAAAGTGCAGCATCAAAAGTTCTTTTTTCCTTGAATTCTGTGGTCATGCTGCACAGCATTAGAGATGCTGTACATCATGGCTAAAGACCATTGGCAAAGCCAATAGATCCCAAAGGCAAGACCTATTGCCTTTGCCAATACTTGATTAGTTCTCGCATACAGAGAGATTTAACAATATGTTAACAGTGCATATTGGCAACAATACACAGAGCTGGCTTTAAATCAGCCCCTTACTCACAGTTGGATCCCTTTCTTGCCTCACTGACTTCCCTGTATCTGATTACATAGATTTCCTCCCTATTCTTGCATTTGTCTCATCCAAGGACCATTTTCGTCTCGCTGTGTTTCAATTGTAATGTATGTATCCTTCCACTGCTGAGGTTTTTGTATTCTGTGTGGTTAAAGTGCATGTGGGGCAAGAGAATACCACGCTAATTGCAAATCAAAGTGGTGCTTCAGGGCTTGATTGCAGATAAGGTTTAGTATTCACGCATCAAAGGAGGTGGCATGCACACCATTTCTCTAGTGTAATCCGTATAATCTGTATGTATAAGCAAACTTGACATTGCGTGCTGAACTGGGTTGTGTCTTGCCCTGGGGACACCAGAATATATGCAATCACGTGGGGAGCGTCAAATAGGCGCTCCACTCCCAGACGCACTGCGTGGAGTGGATCTCAGATCCGACCAATGATAATCCGTTTAACCATATTCAATGTTCGTCCTTTTTAATCCATAACTCAATCACATTCTTCGTCCCGAAATTCATCTCCACATATGTGACATTATGTATTTTGGGAACTTCGCATATTCACATGTGCCCATCCGGACCTCTTGAAGAATACGATCCAAACACAAAAGGTAGTTCAAATGCAGTATTTCTTTATTAGGAACCCAATGCATTTCGGGCTTGTTCCCAGCCCTTCATCAGGGGTAACTGTGAATCAACAATTTTAGAAAACACGTAATTACAAGATTATTCATTATCAAGTCTAATAATATGCATCTAAATTTACATCTTGCACAATAAAACATATAATGTTAAATCATTCAGTAAGAACATTAATTTAGCTTAATGTAAAAAATGACAAAGTGCCAAAACCAAGTGCTTAATGACCACGATTAAAAAGAGTAGTTGAATATTAGTTTTCCCCTCCTCAAGTGAACATAACAGTCACAAGTACCATGCTGTGTAGCATGTATTATCCCATAGTTCCTCTAATATCAGGCTTTCAAACGTTACCTCTAGCAACACGCCTAGTGGCACCTTCTTATTTATAATGGTTTGCTGACAAACTCCTCGCGCCTCTAGTTGAACTACCTGTTTAAGCATTGCTCTTATGGCGGTCACACCACTTTCGTTCCTTTCACGCAAGCCAGTCTCAGTTTGTGGCTAAATCCTAGTTTATTTTCCTTCATCTTTTAATTGTTCCAAAGTGTGACAAGAGCTCTAAAGGATTTCTTTAAAAGCTTTCGGAAGGAGAAAAGGGTGAGGTGGATGGGGCTTTTTATTGTGTAAACATTGTAAGGAAATGGCTCTTTTTGCTGGTTCTCCCCCACATTTTGAACTGATGCTGCTGGTTTTTCGACTCTGAGAATGCACTGAGGCCTGCTAACCAGATCTCAGTGCCAGTATTCTAACCCTATACACAAGATATGTTGAGTTGGATATAACCAATTGGCAAGTACTGACTTAACTGCAAGTCCTACTATATGGTACCCAGGGCATGTAAAGCAGCGTGTGCATCCAAGGCTGCAGCACTAGTAGTGCCACCCTGAGTATGACAAAGGATAAAATGGATCCTAGCCTGCCACTGCAGACTAAAAGCGCAGTGGTTATTCTGCTCGTTCGAGTTTGCCATTACAGCTAATGGCAAGCTCCCACTTTCATTAATGATATATGTAAGTCTTCCCTAAGGAAGACCTATGGAGCCCAATGGCAGGGAGCTCTATATTATTAAGTAGGACATACATTTTTCATATGTCTTAACAGCAACAATTCCAAACTATCGTTTTGTTGTAGAAAGGTTAGTAGCCCCATTTGCTCACCCAGCCTAGAAAATCTCTGAATGAGACTACCTAAATGGGTCACGCATGGATTTAAATTAACAGTGGCCTTAAAGCCGACCTGATGCTCAGGTCGAATTTAATGTCACCATTAAAGTTAAGAAACTTTTAGGAAGTTGCCAATCTGCACTTAAGCTAGTCCAGTAGCCTCTCAAAGGCCCTGGCACACAGACAACTTTCTGCCTGCCTGGGGAGGCATCTGAATGGCTCTCAGGCCCATGAACAAAGACAGTTGCCACAGAGCAAGGTGTGACCTCCTCCTTGATGGCCCCTCGGGAATTGTTAGCCCATATTGCAAGCTTCAATGTGGAAGCCATTTTTGAATGGCTGACACCAACAATGCCCCTACAGGATGCTTTTTGTTCCCGCAGACAAATAGGAGCCAGAGAGCGAAAACACGTCCCCAAACCGGTTTTCCCATGGGTATGTAGCCACATCTCAAGGGTGGGCTAACGCTTTCCTCACAACCAAGGAAGGATAGTGCCATTTTGAAATGGGCAAGAATGGGGAACTCCTGGATATCCAGATGCCACACATGACAGGGAGCACGTCACTGGGAAGGAGGTGACCCTATAGTCTATTGGCTTGTGACCGTGTGGTCCACTCGGTGCTCTTTCCAGGGATAAATGTGGCACCCCCTGCCCCTCAGATCATGCTGGCATTGTAGAGAAGACTGAAGAAGGACTGCCAGGCCGCGCTTGAAACTGCACAGAGCAAGGCTGCACCGTTGAAAGTACTGCAACTGTTGCACTGTGGGCTAGCAAAATTTGGATTGTACCTGTGACTCCTGGCTTGGCGAAGAGTTGATTTCCAGCCCCAACCTACAGCAGTGACTCTAAGGATGAGTCGGATGACCCCCTGCAACCAGTTCTAGCGACACCAGAGCTGAAGAAGCCCAAACCGACAAATTCAAGTTAGCCAAAAGTTGCTCCTGTATCTGCCGAAACCAGGAGTGCTATCCAGTTCAGATTCATTGTATGCAAGAGACACCAGCCACCACATGAGGATTTTGTTGCAGCCACGATGTATGGAGACCAGTAGCCCAGCATCGGCTGGTCCGCTACTTCAACATAGAGTACTTCGAGGGACCCTGATCTCTGTGACCAAAGTTGCTCCTCATCACCCGTGGACCGAGAGACCACCACAAAGACACCCTCGCCTACAGCACCTTAACTGGCATTTTTGTATCCTCCATTGATGTCTATGGCGGTTGTCCTGTAAAGCTTGGAACTTGCCTTAGAACGGTCTGGTGTCCAGGTAATTGTCCAAAGTGTCTTGTCTGGGCCACTAAACCCCCAACCCAGGCTAGAGTACCTGCACTAACTCTCAAACTTTTTAAAAGTTTTCCAACTTTTTGTTGACCAATGCTTGTTTGCGGTTGCATTTTAAAGTGATAAAAAACATCTAAAATCTGTATCTCTGGAACCCTCCTGTAGCTTTTGATGTTCAAGGTCTCTAAAAATTCATTTAAATGTACTCTAGTTTTAGGTCGAGCCTAGGCAGCTCGCATGCGCTGCTGCAAGACCTGCTGTAATCGCTCTGTACAGAGTGTAATCCCGCCTTTTGCTTCAATTGGTTCACTCCTGCGTTACTTGCATTTCCTGGCTCCTTATTGGTGGTGCTCCCGATACCTCACTTCCTTTTTTATAGTTAGGGAGCAATTGCCATCTATAGTTTCTTTACTCTGTAGTTGTTCATGTGTTTCTTTTGGGACTACTTGTGTTTTTTGGCAGCTGCTCTTCCCGTAATGGTGGAGCCGAGTCACAAGCTTTCTCTTCACTGCACAGATGGTCTGCTTTCCCAGTGCTCCGCATGGAACTCGGCTTTGGCATCATGTAAATTTATGACTTTCAATTCAGTCAGCGCTCTAAATCCCTGTAAATGTTTATGTTGCAATGACATTTCGAATTTGCTATTTATACTGGGAATACCATCCCATGTTTCTCTAGCATATATATGTATTTACTGTATTCTGCTTATGGTAATGTAGTCTTTTTGAGAGCTCGATACAAAATTTAAAAAAAACATGCTGAGTAAACAAACCTTCTATATGGCTAATGGTAGTTGATTTAGTCCCTCTATTTCTTTCCCGGTGTTTTGCTATCAAAATCTAATCACCCTGCTCAGTGCTAGCTCTCAAGATGACTGGTGCACTCATAACCACCTGGAGTGAGAGATATGTGATAGGTTATTACCTTTCTTTAACGTTGATATATACCATTTTTTAGAAAATGATGCCTGTATTTTACTAAGTAAAACAACTTATTATTACTGGAAGTTTGAGCTATTGGCGTTGCAAATAATAATATTTGTTAGATTAGAATTTATAACAAGCATTTGCAATGCAATAGGTCTCGCATTACTGAAAGTTTGAGCTATTGGCATTGCAAATTATAATCTTTGTTGGGGTTTTTTTGTTTACAATTATCCCAGCAGAAGCAAAAGTAATAAAATAAAATCCACGAAGCTGTTACTAGATGTTCCTGTGGAGTTGTAAAGGGACCTCTATCTACCACATAAGGTACTGCACCCTTACTTACTTATGCTACTGCTGTTATATTTTTGTAACAAAAACAAACATCTATAGTGAATGTTGTATGTGTCCCTTGTTAGGGCACTACACTAGGAGTACGAAGCAGAATCTGGACAGCTTTACCCAGATCTTTTCATAGTGAATGTTGTATGTGCAGTGTGTCAGGGTACTGCACTGTCAGAGCGCAGCAAAATCTGGACAGCTTTACCCAGATCTTTTCATAATAAACAGGAGCTAGCTACCAATTGCACTTTTTTTTTTAAACACTTTCTTTTTCAAATAAAGGAAAAAATTCACATTGCATTGCATATGGTTTCTTCACAACCAAAACGAATCGTGCCTGACATTTTGTGATATAATAGAGGACAAGATATCGACTAATACAGTGGCAACACACAGTGGATAACGGATACCAACCCTTCCGTCCCCATTCCGAACTGTAATGCTTTAAGACAGTCGATTTATTGCAAAAACTCTGAGCAGTAGTCTCACATCGAGTTCCCGCCAAACCGTGCAACTGTGTGGTCAGCACCTCCCCCTCAGCCCACCCCCTCCGGCACTATGCCATTGTATGCCTGTGAGGTGGAAGCTTGCTTAGCTGTGTCCAGGTGTGCCCTCAGTGGTCCCCATATGTCTTTGGGGAGGGATGTCAGTGGCATAAGACTGGCATATTACTCTGCGTTGGTGTTGCAATACACTAAGCTACTCTGCCAATCTTGTAGTTTGGGGGCCGTCTTCCTGCCCCAGTGGATGGCCACTTCCCTTTTTGCCAGCAGTAGCCCCAGGGACGCCAATCTCCTTACTTTCTTGGGAATCTGAACTGTATAGCCCAAGAGGGCAATTTCAGGAATGGGGAACAAGTGGAATCCCAATTATTTTCCCAAGTGTCTCATGCACCTCCGCCCAGTAGATCTGTAAACGAGGACAGGACCAAGCCAGATGCAGAAAGTCAGCATGTGGGGAGGTGCATTTTAAACAATTGTGTGATTTAGTAGCATCAGTCTTGTGGGCCATGGCTGGTGTGAAATAAGCACGGCGGAGAAATTTGAAACTTATGGCGGCTGTTAAGCGAGATGTCCATGGTGACCATACAACACTTCTTCCATTGATCGTCTGTGATCGCCCATCCCGTATCCGCCTCCCAGTCTTGTCTAATCTTGGAGTCATCCACAGGGAGAAACTGGGCGCAGGTCTTGTACATTCTGGAAATAAGGCGTGAGCCACTTGTGCTCTCCAAGACCAAACTAAGAGGGGGGAACTAGTCCGGGTATGAGGGGAACTCCGCACGCAATGCGGATTTCATTCTGCTCATTAGGAAGCGGTTCATAAAACTGCAATCAGAGAATCTGTCGTCTTCGTCTATGGCGAAAATATGACCCCCAGGGAACAGATCGCCCATCTTCACTATGTCTGCTGCTGCCAATGTATGCTGTACTATACCTTCTCCAGTGAGTGGGAACCATCTGGTATTGGGCAAAGGTAGGGCGGAGGAGTATAGAGATGTGGCACCCGCGCGCTTTCTCAGCTTGCCCCAAAGCCCAAGCAGTCGTTGACACTGTCTGAATATCCCGCCTGTACCGTGGGAAACCACCCGGCAGCACCTCGCTCAATTTGTCTGGGAGAACTAGGTCCGCCTCTGGTCTTGAAAACGGGATACGGGCGTCGGGGTGAAACCAGGCGTGCGTGTAGCGGCATTGCGCTACCAAGTAATACAATTGGAAGTCTGGGACGTTGAAACCCCCTCTGTCATATGGCAGGGTCAGTATGGACCAATGAACGCGAGGTCGTTTACCACCCCATACCAGTCGGATCATAAGCGCCCGTAGAGTGCGAAAGAAACCGTCCGACAGGGGCACAGGGATATTATTAAATAGATGTAAGTATTTGGGGAGAACCACCATTTTTAATATGGCCACCCTGCCCGCTAGTGACAAGGGTAGTCTCAGCCATCTGTCCACCTTCTCTTCAAGCTTTTGAAATGTCTGCCCATAGTTTAAGCGTATAAATTAATATGGAGTGGTGTCCTGGTAGATATGGATGCCAAGATATTTCACAGAGTCTTGGCACCATTCAAGAGGGAATTCGCAATCCCATTTGACTGTGCCCTCTGTTAGCAGGAATATGATAGATTTATGTCAATTGATGCCCAGCCCAGAGAATCTACCAAAACGGATAATTTCACGAATTAGAGGAGCCAGGTTTAAGTGGGGCTCCCGGACATACAGGATGGTATCGTCCGCGTATAGGGAAGCTAAAAGTGAGCCCATTTTGAATTGTAGCCCTCTATGCAGATGGCTCTCTTGGAAATGCCTGATTAGCGGATCCATTGCTAGAATGAACAATAGGGGGGATAGGGGGCATCCCTGTCTAGTCCCGCGGTGTAAACGAAATGGCCTGGACAGAGTACCATTCAAGCGGATTCGAGCCGAAGGGCCGCTGTATAGTAAGAAAACAATTGCGATAAAGCTATAAGGTAGACCCATGCGCTGCATCACTTCCACTAGGAATGGCTATTCCAAAGAGTCAAACGCTTTCTCAGCGACAAGCTACACCGCCGCTGCAGGAACCTCAGGTTGTATTCTATGCAGCACAGTGAACAGTGTTCGGAGGTTCAAGGATGTGGAGCGTTTGGGGACAAAGCCAGACTGCATTGGGGAAATGATATACTCCATCAGCTGTGAAAGCTTGTTGGCGAGCACTTTCGCCAACATTTTTTAGTCCAAGTTCAATAGAGACAGCAGCCGGTAAGAGCCGCATTGTTTGATTTTTACCTGGCTTCGGAAGGAGGATAATCACAGCTTCACGCTTTGTGGGGGGGGAGACTTTGCTTTTCTAATGCCTCCGCATGTACCTCAATTAACTGGGGGGCCAAAATGTCCTTGAACTCTTTATAGAAGTCCCCGTGAAACCATCTAATCCCGGGGCAGTAGATCCCCGCAGAGTGTCTGGCTAGTAGAACATCGGCAACGGAGATTGGTGCTGTCATGAAGTCTAGCATATGTTTCTCCAAGAACACCAATGCGATTTCGTCTAGGTATGCAGTCCGGGCCGTGCCATCAGGGTCTGCTCTAGATGTGTAAAGTGTAGTATAATAATCTAAGAACTCATCCCGGATAGCCACTGTTGAAGTGAGAGTGGTGCTGGCTGTGGAGTGTAATTCGTTGATATAATTTTTGCTGTAAGGTGGTCTCTGCATTTGCGCCAGGACTCTGCCGGGCCGCTCGCCCTCCCCATATCGTCTTGCCATGTGGTATTTCCCTATGTATAGGATCTCGCGATCCGCTGTGTCCCTGTATTCAGTCAGTAGGGCAAGTCTCGCAGCCTCAGCCGTAGTGTCAGGGAGTGTCGCAAGTTGGGTATCTATTGCAGCTATTTCTCGCTCGATGCGGGTCATCGTCTGTCTAAGATCTCTAAGTACCCCCGCCTGTTTGGAGATTCACACTTCCCTGATAACGGCTTTAAATCCCTCCCACAGTACTGCCACGGTGTCCACCGAGCCGGTGTTAAGTTCAAAATAGTCCTCTATCGCCTCCCTGACCTCAGCCTTGGGGAAGCACCACTGTTTCTTGTACCCTTCCGGTCGTGGGATCCTTAAATGTAAAACTATCAGTGAGTGGTCAGAATATGTGCAAGGAAGCATAGTATGGGAGTCAAACCAGTCCGCAACCGCGGGGGAGATCAGCCAATAATCTATCCTGGACCAGGTACCGTGTGGGCCAGAGTGATGGGCGTAGTTGGTGAGGGTGGGGTTGCGCCATCGCCAAATGTCAATTAAAGTGTGTTGTAGAGAATGTGGTGGGGAGTGTCACCTTCCCACTGGAACAAGTGCGCTCTTTAAACAATGAAACACTACGGTTTCTTCTCACAGTTCGACAAATTTATTAAAGCAAAGAGATTTGATCAATGAATTTTGTTTCAAATCCTCGTTGAACACTTCAACATCGTGTCCATAATCCACTTCTTATAGAACCAACATAGTATTCAAAATGATATATCCACCCAATGCATTTCGGGTCACATAACTGACCCTTCTTCAGGGGTCTAAAATGAAATGAAAGAGGGACCATTAAGTTCACAACACTCAATAAGCTTTCAATAAGCTTGAATTGCCAATGAACATGCAAGTGTGATACGAGCTCAAAAATCATCAAAGAAAGAATGCTAAACAAATACATAAATCGCATAATGTGTGAAAATACAGTTCATGCACATTTGTAGTTGAGGTGAATGGGAGACAATACCAAAAAATTGCTGTAACGGAATCGAAAAGGCATGACAATGTTAGGCAGTACATGATAGCGTGTGGGGGAAACCGTCTTGGATAACAGAAAGCAGACAGCGTGAAAATAAGCACGAGGTAATGCATAATGTGAACTGTGAAAGATAAATAGATAACGTGCGCTTATAACCCTAAAGTTACACTTACTGTGGACCGGCGGGTCTCAATTGCCGTAGAGATACTGTGGTCAAAGTTGAATTTCGCGCTAGCGTTTCTTACGAAAAATATGATAGGTCTAATAGTTTCGTGAAATCATGATCACCTGATGTGGGAGGAGGAACGTAATCATGACGTGTGGATGAAGGGCCAATGAAAGTATGTTCTATGTGAACGTGAATGTCATATGATCGCGAGGGGATGTGTTGCGGGAAATGTCGCCGTAGTGAATTAAATAAAGAATGAAAAAATGTGTTGAGAGAATGAAGGATAGAAAAAAATATGAAAAAATGAGAAAGTTAAATTGTGCATGCTATGGTGCAAAGTCAAGGCGAAATACAAGTCATTATGCTGACAACAGATTAAATTAAAATGTGCAGGCCTGAATCTTCCTCATTACCAATGTCATATTATAAAAAACATATTATAAAAAACATGATAGTTCTATGCGATCATTCATCCCATACGGATGGGAACTATTCAGTTTTTTGATCCAAAAATATTCTGCTCGCAGTCTTTGTTCATGTGGATCCAGGTCTCGGCGTTGTGTGATCGTTTCAATGATGGTGAAGCGAAGTTGGGAAATTTGATGTTTAGCCTCAATCCAGTGGTTAGCTACAGAAGACTTCAAATTCATAAGTCGGATGTTACTCTTATGTTCTGTGATGCGGATTTTGATTTTTCTTTCTGTTTGACCCACATATATTTTGCCACATGGGCATTTGATGATGTAAATACAATTGGCCGTGTCACAAGTACTGGTGTGATTGAGAGTTATAGGGTAACCTTTGGTTGGATGATTGAGTTTATTCCCGACAATGACATTACTGCAGTGTGTACAGTTATGGCACTGTAACATCCCATGCCATTTCTTCATGATTTTTTGTGGAGAATTCAATATTTCTTTCAAGTTTTTGGATCTTTGAAATGCGAAGGTGACCCTCTCTTGGTAAAGATCTTTCAGATCAGGTTCCAATTGTATCATCCGCCAGTGCTTGTTAATTACTTTTTTGATCTTGGATGACTCAGTTGAGTATTTCAAAACACATACAGTTTTGTTCTTGGGATTGGTCGTTTTTTCTTTTAGTAAATCATCCCGTGCAAGTTTTGACACTTTGGGCCTCATGTAGGTAGCATACCAGTTACCACTTCTAAAATACCGAACGATACCGAATCGGTATTTTAGAAGTGGTAACTCGTATGTAGGTAATGAGTCGGTATTTTTTACCGATTCGTTACTATTCGGTAATTACCGAATCGGTATTTACCGATTCGGTAATGAGGCATACCTTCCCATTGATGGGAAGGTATGCCTCATTACCGAATCGGTAAATACCGAGTCGGTAATGGGGGGAACACTTGCATGGGTGGCAGGGTGTCACATTGACACCCTGCTGCACCCCTGATTCGGCCATTTGTGCACATGTGGCACACATACATGCCCTAAGGGCATGTATGTATGCCACATTGCACACTGCTACGCGCGTAGAAATGCATAAATACATACTTTAATTATTTACACCAACTAAAAGTTGGTGGTAAATACCGACTCTAAATTACACACACACACTCCCCCTACATCTCGATTTTGGTGTCGGAATTTACCGAATCGGTAAAATTACCGATTCGGAAAAGTTACCGATTCGGTAACATTACCGATTCGGTATTATTACCGATTCGGTAATTTTAACGATTCGGTAAATTCCGACACCAAAAATTGTCCCCCTACATACCATTAGCCAAAATACCGGTCGGTAACGGTAAAATTACCGAAAATCGGCCGTTACCGACCGGTATTTGGCTACCTACATGAGGCCCTTTGTCTAGAGAAGTCTTTAATACATTCTCAGGGTAGCCTCTTAGGCGATACTTCTCAGTTTGTTCATCAAGAGTTCGCTGTAAATCTTCTTGTTTTGATGAGATGCGTTTCATTCTGATATATTGAGACGTTGGTAGATGTTTCTTCAGAGCCTCAGGATGAAAACTTTGAAATAACAGACAAGAATTTTTATCAGTTTGTTTAGTGTGGACTTGAGTGATGATTTGATTCTGATCGAATTTCACTTTCACATCTAGAAAAGCAATGAATTTCTCTTCAATAGTATGAGTGAATTTTATGCGGTCATTATAGGTGTTTAAAGTGTCGATGTTGTTTTCCAATTCTTGGCGAGATCCTTTCCATATTACGAATAAATCATCAATGTATCTTTTGTACATCACAATTCCCTTTGTCCATATAGGATTCTCAAGGATATGGTCCATCTCAAATTTGTTCATAAAAATATTAGCGTACGAAGGAGCTCCTCCGAATCCCATGGATGTACCACCCGCTTGGTTGTAAAACTTTCCTTGCCACCCAAAGTAACTATGGTATAATGCGAATTGCATAAGTTCCATGATGAGTATTTTTTGTGACTCCTCCAGGTCGCTTTTCAGTAGAATCCATTCAAGTGCTTCCAACCCCTCGTTATGGGGGATCGATGTATATAACGCTGTTACATCAATAGTGCACAGCGTGTAAGTCTCATCTGTTTTAAGTTCGATCGATTTCAATAAGTTCAGAAATGCAGTTGTGTCCATGATGTATGTTACGGTTTGTTGAACAATGGGTTGTAAAAATTTATCCACGAATTGTCCGATAGGTTCAGAAATCGACCCACAGGCCGAGACGATGGGTCTGAATGGAGGGTTGGTAATATTTTTGTGAATCTTTGGCAGCATGTATAGCTGCGGTCTTCTGGGAAATTTAGTAACGAAAAACTGTTTGGTTTTATCATCAATCCAGTTCATTTCAAATGCATGTTCAATGATCTTGTGTAAAATTTCTTGATATGCATGAGTCGGGTCAGAGTGAACACTTGTTTAAAATCTGGTACCATTTTTCCACGAATTTTTTGCTGTTTTTACATAACATTGGCTTGAGGGCAATTCGAAGGCCCCTAGGAATACGTTTATTTTTATGGTAATGAATCAATGTGGTGGCATGCATCCTTTGGTTGATTTCTTTTTTGCTCATATATTCAAATTGTCTCAATAACTGTGCTGTAGTTATTTTATGTGTGGTGAAATTTCTGGTCTCCTGAATCAGATCATAAATTTCCAAAGCGGCTTCTGGCGTGAAGCCCAGGGTTTCAGCCTTGTTGGTTGTGAGAGACGCTATATCATCAAGTTGCATGATTGCTTTATGGTGCAAACGGGGATGAGGAGGACTAACGTGTCAAATGCAAAGTCAATGTATCCCTGTGCACACAATATAGACAATGTTTCAAACATTCATTTCGGCGCCCCTTGTGACACACGGAGTCCAACCGTGACGAGAAATTGTAGAGAATGTGGTGGGGAGTGTCACCTTCCCACTGGAACAAGTGCGCTCTTTAAACAATGAAACACTACGGTTTCTTCTCACAGTTCGACAAATTTATTAAAGCAAAGAGATTTGATCAATGAATTTTGTTTCAAATCCTCGTTGAACACTTCAACATCGTGTCCATAATCCACTTCTTATAGAACCAACATAGTATTCAAAATGATATATCCACCCAATGCATTTCGGGTCACATAACTGACCCTTCTTCAGGGGTCTAAAATGAAATGAAAGAGGGACCATTAAGTTCACAACACTCAATAAGCTTTCAATAAGCTTGAATTGCCAATGAACATGCAAGTGTGATACCAGCTCAAAAATCATCAAAGAAAGAATGCTAAACAAATACATAAATCGCATAATGTGTGAAAATACAGTTCATGCACATTTGTAGTTGAGGTGAATGGGAGACAATACCAAAAAATTGCTGTAACGGAATCGAAAAGGCATGACAATGTTAGGCAGTACATGATAGCGTGTGGGGGAAACCGTCTTGGATAACAGAAAGCAGACAGCGTGAAAATAAGCACGAGGTAATGCATAATGTGAACTGTGAAAGATAAATAGATAACGTGCGCTTATAACCCTAAAGTTACACTTACTGTGGACCGGCGGGTCTCAATTGCCGTAGAGATACTGTGGTCAAAGTTGAATTTCGCGCTAGCGTTTCTTACGAAAAATATGATAGGTCTAATAGTTTCGTGAAATCATGATCACCTGATGTGGGAGGAGGAACGTAATCATGACGTGTGGATGAAGGGCCAATGAAAGTATGTTCTATGTGAACGTGAATGTCACATGATCGCGAGGGGATGTGTTGCGGGAAATGTCGCCGTAGTGAATTAAATAAAGAATGAAAAAATGTGTTGAGAGAATGAAGGATAGAAAAAAATATGAAAAAATGAGAAAGTTAAATTGTGCATGCTATGGTGCAAAGTCAAGGCGAAATACAAGTCATTATGCTGACAACAGATTAAATTAAAATGTGCAGGCCAGAATCTTCCTCATTACCAATGTCATATTATAAAAAACATATTATAAAAAACATGATAGTTCTATGCGATCATTCATCCCATACGGATGGGAACTATTCAGTTTTTTGATCCAAAAATATTCTGCTCGCAGTCTTTGTTTATGTGGATCCAGGTCTCGGCGTTGTGTGATCGTTTCAATGATGGTGAAGCGAAGTTGGGAAATTTGATGTTTAGCCTCAATCCAGTGGTTAGCTACAGAAGACTTCAAATTCATAAGTCGGATGTTACTCTTATGTTCTGTGATGCGGATTTTGATTTTTCTTTCTGTTTGACCCACATATATTTTGCCACATGGGCATTTGATGATGTAAATACAATTGGCCGTGTCACAAGTACTGGTGTGATTGAGAGTTATAGGGTAACCTTTGGTTGGATGATTGAGTTTATTCCCGACAATGACATTACTGCAGTGTGTACAGTTATGGCACTGTAACATCCCATGCCATTTCTTCATGATTTTTTGTGGAGAATTCAATATTTCTTTCAAGTTTTTGGATCTTTGAAATGCGAAGGTGACACTCTCTTGGTAAAGATCTTTCAGATCAGGTTCCAATTGTATCATCCGCCAGTGCTTGTTAATTACTTTTTTGATCTTGGATGACTCAGTTGAGTATTTCAAAACACATACAGTTTTGTTCTTGGGATTGGTCGTTTTTTCTTTTAGTAAATCATCCCGTGCAAGTTTTGACACTTTGTCTAGAGAAGTCTTTAATACATTCTCAGGGTAGCCTCTTAGGCGATACTTCTCAGTTTGTTCATCAAGAGTTCGCTGTAAATCTTCTTGTTTTGATGAGATGCGTTTCATTCTGATATATTGAGACGTTGGTAGATGTTTCTTCAGAGCCTCAGGATGAAAACTTTGAAATAACAGACAAGAATTTTTATCAGTTTGTTTAGTGTGGACTTGAGTGATGATTTGATTCTGATCGAATTTCACTTTCACATCTAGAAAAGCAATGGATTTCTCTTCAATAGTATGAGTGAATTTTATGCGGTCATTATAGGTGTTTAAAGTGTCGATGTTGTTTTCCAATTCTTGGCGAGATCCTTTCCATATTACGAATAAATCATCAATGTATCTTTTGTACATCACAATTCCCTTTGTTCCCTTTCTCATTTTTTCATATTTTTTTCTATCCTTCATTCTCTCAACACATTTTTTCATTCTTTATTTAATTCACTACGGCGACATTTCCCGCAACACATCCCCTCGCGATCATGTGACATTCACGTTCACATAGAACATACTTTCATTGGCCCTTCATCCACACGTCATGATTACGTTCCTCCTCCCACATCAGGTGATCATGATTTCACGAAACTATTAGACCTATCATATTTTTCGTAAGAAACGCTAGCGCGAAATTCAACTTTGACCACAGTATCTCTACGGCAATTGAGACCCGCCGGTCCACAGTAAGTGTAACTTTAGGGTTATAAGCGCACGTTATCTATTTATCTTTCACAGTTCACATTATGCATTACCTCGTGCTTATTTTCACGCTGTCTGCTTTCTGTTATCCAAGACGGTTTCCCCCACACGCTATCATGTACTGCCTAACATTGTCATGCCTTTTCGATTCCGTTACAGCAATTTTTTGGTATTGTCTCCCATTCACCTCAACTACAAATGTGCATGAACTGTATTTTCACACATTATGCGATTTATGTATTTGTTTAGCATTCTTTCTTTGATGATTTTTGAGCTCGTATCACACTTGCATGTTCATTGGCAATTCAAGCTTATTGAAAGCTTATTGAGTGTTGTGAACTTAATGGTCCCTCTTTCATTTCATTTTAGACCCCTGAAGAAGGGTCAGTTATGTGACCCGAAATGCATTGGGTGGATATATCATTTTGAATACTATGTTGGTTCTATAAGAAGTGGATGGACACGATGTTGAAGTGTTCAACGAGGATTTTAAACAAAATTCATTGATCAAATCTCTTTGCTTTAATAAATTTGTCGAACTGTGAGAAGAAACCGTAGTGTTTCATTGTTTAAAGAGCGCACTTGTTCCAGTGGGAAGGTGACACTCCCCACCACATTCTCTACAATTTCTCGTCACGGTTGGACTCCGTGTGTCACAAGGGGCGCCGAAATTAATGTTTGAAACATTGTCTATATTGTGTGCACAGGGATACATTGACTTTGCATTTGACACGTTAGTCCTCCTCATCCCCGTTTGCACCATAAAGCAATCATGCAACTTGATGATATAGCGTCTCTCACAACCAACAAGGCTGAAACCCTGGGCTTCACGCCAGAAGCCGCTTTGGAAATTTATGATCTGATTCAGGAGACCAGAAATTTCACCACACATAAAACAACTACAGCACAGTTATTGAGACAATTTGAATATATGAGCAAAAAAGAAATCAACCAAAGGATGCATGCCACCACATTGATTCATTACCATAAAAATAAACGTATTCCTAGGGGCCTTCGAATTGCCCTCAAGCCAATGTTATGTAAAAACAGCAAAAAATTCGTGGAAAAATGGTACCAGATTTTAAACAAGTGTTCACTCTGACCCGACTCATGCATATCAAGAAATTTTACACAAGATCATTGAACATGCATTTGAAATGAACTGGATTGATGATAAAACCAAACAGTTTTTCGTTACTACATTTCCCAGAAGACCGCAGCTATACATGCTGCCAAAGATTCACAAAAATATTACCAACCCTCCATTCAGACCCATCGTCTCGGCCTGTGGGTCGATTTCTGAACCTATCGGACAATTCGTGGATAAATTTTTACAACCCATTGTTCAACAAACCGTAACATACATCAAGGACACAACTGCATTTCTGAACTTATTGAAATCGATCGAACTTAAAACAGATGAGACTTACACGCTGTGCACTATTGATGTAACAGCGTTATATACATCGATCCCCCATAACGAGGGGTTGGAAGCACTTGATTGGATTCTACTGAAAAGCGACCTGGAGGAGTCACAAAAAATACTCATCATGGAACTTATGCAATTCGCATTATACCATAGTTACTTTGAGTGGCAAGGAAAGTTTTACAACCAAGCGAGTGGTACATCCATGGGATTCGGAGGAGCTCCTTCGTACGCTAATATTTTTATGAACAAATTTGAGATGGACCATATCCTTGAGAATCCTATATGGACAAAGGGAATTGTGATGTACAAAAGATACATTGATGATTTATTCGTAATATGGAAAGGATCTCGCCAAGAATTGGAAAACAACATCGACACTTTAAACACCTATAATGACCGCATAAAATTCACTCATACTATTGAAGAGAAATCCATTGCTTTTCTAGATGTGAAAGTGAAATTCGATCAGAATCAAATCATCACTCAAGTCCACACTAAACAAACTGATAAAAATTCTTGTCTGTTATTTCAAAGTTTTCATCCTGAGGCTCTGAAGAAACATCTACCAACGTCTCAATATATCAGAATGAAACACATCTCATCAAAACAAGAAGATTTACAGCGAACTCTTGATGAACAAACTGAGAAGTATCGCCTAAGAGGCTACCCTGAGAATGTATTAAAGACTTCTCTAGACAAAGTGTCAAAACTTGCACGGGATGATTTACTAAAAGAAAAAACGACCAATCCCAAGAACAAAACTGTATGTGTTTTGAAATACTCAACTGAGTCATCCAAGATCAAAAAAGTAATTAACAAGCACTGGCGGATGATACAATTGGAACCTGATCTGAAAGATCTTTACCAAGAGAGTGTCACCTTCGCATTTCAAAGATCCAAAAACTTGAAAGAAATATTGAATTCTCCACAAAAAATCATGAAGAAATGGCATGGGATGTTACAGTGCCATAACTGTACACACTGCAGTAATGTCATTGTCGGGAATAAACTCAATCATCCAACCAAAGGTTACCCTATAACTCTCAATCACACCAGTACTTGTGACACGGCCAATTGTATTTACATCATCAAATGCCCATGTGGCAAAATATATGTGGGTCAAACAGAAAGAAAAATCAAAATCCGCATCACAGAACATAAGAGTAACATCCGACTTATGAATTTGAAGTCTTCTGTAGCTAACCACTGGATTGAGGCTAAACATCAAATTTCCCAACTTCGCTTCACCATCATTGAAACGATCACACAACGCCGAGACCTGGATCCACATAAACAAAGACTGCGAGCAGAATATTTTTGGATCAAAAAACTGAATAGTTCCCATCCGTATGGGATGAATGATCGCATAGAACTATCATGTTTTTTATAATATGTTTTTTATAATATGACATTGGTAATGAGGAAGATTCTGGCCTGCACATTTTAATTTAATCTGTTGTCAGCATAATGACTTGTATTTCGCCTTGACTTTGCACCATAGCATGCACAATTTAACTTTCTCATTTTTTCATATTTTTTTCTATCCTTCATTCTCTCAACACATTTTTTCATTCTTTATTTAATTCACTACGGCGACATTTCCCGCAACACATCCCCTCGCGATCATGTGACATTCACGTTCACATAGAACATACTTTCATTGGCCCTTCATCCACACGTCATGATTACGTTCCTCCTCCCACATCAGGTGATCATGATTTCACGAAACTATTAGACCTATCATATTTTTCGTAAGAAACGCTAGCGCGAAATTCAACTTTGACCACAGTATCTCTACGGCAATTGAGACCCGCCGGTCCACAGTAAGTGTAACTTTAGGGTTATAAGCGCACGTTATCTATTTATCTTTCACAGTTCACATTATGCATTACCTCGTGCTTATTTTCACGCTGTCTGCTTTCTGTTATCCAAGACGGTTTCCCCCACACGCTATCATGTACTGCCTAACATTGTCATGCCTTTTCGATTCCGTTACAGCAATTTTTTGGTATTGTCTCCCATTCACCTCAACTACAAATGTGCATGAACTGTATTTTCACACATTATGCGATTTATGTATTTGTTTAGCATTCTTTCTTTGATGATTTTTGAGCTGGTATCACACTTGCATGTTCATTGGCAATTCAAGCTTATTGAAAGCTTATTGAGTGTTGTGAACTTAATGGTCCCTCTTTCATTTCATTTTAGACCCCTGAAGAAGGGTCAGTTATGTGACCCGAAATGCATTGGGTGGATATATCATTTTGAATACTATGTTGGTTCTATAAGAAGTGGATTATGGACACGATGTTGAAGTGTTCAACGAGGATTTGAAACAAAATTCATTGATCAAATCTCTTTGCTTTAATAAATTTGTCGAACTGTGAGAAGAAACCGTAGTGTTTCATTGTTTAAAGAGCGCACTTGTTCCAGTGGGAAGGTGACACTCCCCACCACATTCTCTACAATTTGTCGTCACGGTTGGACTCCGTGTGTCACAAGGGGCGCCGAAATGAATGTTTGAAACATTTTCTATATTGTGTGCACAGGGATACATTGACTTTGAATTAAAGTGTGTTGCTCACAGAGGTCCCTCAGGGAGCGCCGTGCACGTGGCTTGGCGTCCGGTGCCTTAGAAGTGCTGTCCAGGACGGGGTGTATTAATAAATTGAGGTCCCCTCCCAGGAGCAATGCGTGGGGGTCTTGTTTTGTGACCTGTGCGTTTAGGTCATGGAAAAATTCAGGGGCATCTACATTGGAAGCATAAACATTAACTAAAGTGGCTTTGTGGCCATAGAGGTTACCCATGACAATCACATATCTACCCTCTGGGTCTCTGGTCACATCTAGAAGTGTAAAAGGAACTCTCCTGTGGACCAATATAGCTGTGCCCCTAGCGCAGTTACTGTAATTGGCGAAGAAACCGTGCGTGCCCCAACTAGTGCCAAAATGGGCCGAATCGGTAATGGGGAGGTGTGTCTCTTGTAAGTATGCTATGTCGACCTTATGTCGCATAAGATAATGGATCACCTGCCTCCTCTTATGGATGTTGTTGAGCCCTCTAACATTCCAGGACATGAAGGTGAAGGCCGAGGGCCCCTGTATGTTACCTAACCATGACATTTGACCAGTGTGTAAACCCTTGTCTGTCAGGACTTGTACTCAACGACAATGTGACAAGCAATGCTACAATAAAGTGTGAACAAACACCAAAACAATGTGTAAGTCTGGCCCCTGCCCCCCTCCCCCATCCAGCCACCTTCCATCCCGAAGTTGGCCATACCTTTCAAAATTCACCCGCCCGTAGGTCATAGGGACCGTAAGGCTAACAATCGAGGACCAATAAGTGGACCCCAAGAATGCAATAAACCAAACACAGAGGATACACACGGAGAGGGTGGCAGCCCGCAAACAGACCGGCCAAGTGATATATCAGATAATAACATTAAACAATACGAAATCCTCAGAGCAAAGTAGTAATGCAATCAAACCATCATCCAGTTCCGGAGTTTGAAAAAAGTTCCGCGCTAGCATCCGATCCGCTGTGTGGCGGGGAGGTGAGCACGCCCTCCATCGAAGTCTGCGTGTTCCGCGTCTTATACCAATTGCACCTTTGTGCCTGAGAGTGCCACAGCCAATGGAAAGCCTAACTTCTCACAATACCTACATTGATAAAGGTAAACACCCATGTGGTTAGGCCAGAAATTATAGCAACTGAGGTTGTGTTATAAAAAGTGCACTAGGAGCACAAAAGGCGTCTGTGGAAATGTTTTTGTCCTGTGAGAATTGGTATTACAGAAGGAGCTGCAAGTGTTTGTTCCTTCTTTATAGCAATTGGGTGGGTGCACAGTTGGACCCATGCAATGGAATGTGAGCATTCCCTAACTTGCAAGGAGATTGGTACAGAAAACTGACCAGTAGGCCAAGCACCATTCCATGGGTCTGCTCTGTATTATTTCCAGCTATTTTACTAACTTGCAGATTTGGCTATGTGTGTTGGAAAAATCAACTTTTTTCCAGTGGTACTCATGCCCGCAGACTGTGTCCTGTGAAACGATGGGCTGTTCCATACGGCATTAGTGCCCCCCATCCCTAATCCTAATTCATTGCTCCCAGTCACTACTATTTCAGCGATTAAAATAAAAATCTGATCATAATCCAAAAAGTGGAGGTTCTAAATGTCATTGATATAGGCGTGGTGAGCCAGCAGACTAGATAAGTGATGAAAGAGGAACAGCATAAATATTAAAGAGGGATAGTGAGAAGGCCTGGTGGTTTCTGCAAGAAAGAGTGTAGGTCTGGGAGCTAGAAAGAGGGACAGTTAAAGATCGCATCTGGGCTGCCAGTAAACAAATGGAAGTCACTTATGGGTTGCAGCTGTAACCCCTGGCTTGCCCTTTGAGATCCCTTGCACTTCCGTTGCGACTTGTAGCCTGAGAGGTGGCAAAACCAGTGCCAAGGACACATGGGCATCGAAATGACTCTTCCATCCTTGCTTTAGGCCCATTTTGTGTAATAAAACTTGGAGAATAGGGAGCTGGAACTGGACGTTCAGAGGCAGCTGCAGTAAGTAAATAAATTGTTTAATGTATATTGTATGTGTACTTGTAGGAGAGAATGTGCTTGTAAGTGTGTGCGTCTGTGAGCATGTGTGTGAGTGAGTGAAAATCAGTGATGGTTAAAGAGAGAGAGAGACTGAGTGTCATTAAGTGTGTGAGTGAGTGGGAATGAGCGAGTCAGAGTAAAAGTGACTGCACGTAAGTGAGAGTGGGTGAGTGAGAATGAATGAGTGTGATGGTGTGTGTGAGTAAGTTAGCTGTGAGTGAGAATGAGTGACTCAGTAAGTGAGAGTAAATGAGCGAGACAGTATTTGAGAGTATGAGTGAATTTGAATACGTGAGTCTGAATGAGGGAGTAAGAGTGAGTGCAAGTGAGTGTGAGTGAGTGAGTGAGAAAGTATGAGTGTGTCAGAGTAAGAATGAGAGTGAGTGAGTGAGAATGTGTGACTGGGAGTAAGAGTCGGGGTATTACAGTTACTGAGAATGAATGAGTTAAGTGAGTGAGAATGAATAAGAGTGTGTGTTACTAAGAATGAGTGTGTGTAAGTGAATGTATGTGAGAACGTTCGAGAATGTGGTGTTATGCTTGTGAGTCAGCCGTTGACCCTTGCACATTCAAGGTAATCCCTCGCTTATACAATCACCCTTGGAAAATACTGCTGCTGGTACACTTGAGGCAATTCGTAGCATGACAGCTGACAGGGAAAAAATACTGGTACTAGCATACTCAAAGTAATTTTTGGCATATGGGCACATGGTAACATATTAGTAATGGCATACAAGTAATATTTGGCATACAGGACATGCACAGTAAAAGGCTGAAATACTAAAGGTCATTTTTGCTGACATACTTGAAGGAATTCTTAGTGAAACATGTGGCACAGGGCTGGTTTGTAGCACATTCGAGGTAATTCCTGGCGCAAGGGAGGACGACTGAGGCATATGGGAGGGGCACAACCATGACAAAATGCTGGCCCTGACATATTAGTGGCAATTTTTTGGCTTAAGGGTTAACCATGGCACATCCACAGCACTAATGAGAAAATTCAGGGACCCGCAAATGACATGCCATTTTTGGCCTAATAGGGCAGCCATGGCATATGGGAGACATGCATGACTAATGATGATGCCCTGACACAAATAAGTTAATATTTAACATATGGAGCTGCTGTAGCACATTTTGAAAAACTGTGTTAAATTCCTGAGGAATATTTGCTCTCACTTTCTTGGCACACCGTGAAAGGGCTCTAATATTTAATGCCTATGGCTTTTTAGAAAATGTATGTGAGATTTGTGCTAAGATGCACTATTTGACTCCCCAGGAAGAGGTGTGGCTCATTTGTTTCACTTGCTTGCTACAATTTAGGGCAAGTATAATGCATCACCCGCTTTCAAAGATCATGGCAGCCCGTAATATAGGTGGTATCTCAAATAAGCATTGGCCTGTGTTGTTTTGTTATATTATGTCATCAGGGTTATGGTCATGTCATTACTTCCAGGGGAGATTCACGGTCAAATGTCATATGATGTCACTTCCTCTGATGGCATTAAGGTCAAAGGGCGTGTGATGTCTCTTCCACTTCCCCAGGCATTTTGATGAATCAACATCCATGGAGGTAATCAAGTTACAAAAGACAAAGTGGGAGCCCAGCGGTTCCCTTCGTAACAAGGCAGTTAAAGTAGTTGGTTTGGCTGCATCCAAAGGATTGTTTAACAAAATAGTTGAGGCATTATTGAGCCATTTAATTGCATGGGTCCAAGGCATACTGACGCCATAAGAGTTCCGTACAATGAACACGTTTTACTGTTGGGCAGAGGAGCTTACAGAGAGAAGGGTCTATTTTCTGTGCTTAATTACCTTACCCGCAAGTAAAGCAGGAGAATAAGGTGTGCAGTTGGGCCAGGTAAGCAACACCAATCCCAATTCCTAGCCCAAAATGGAGCAAAAATGTTCCAGGGCAGAGTTTCACTTCCACATTCTACACAGAGATTGGTAGTGGCTTAACACAAAATGAAAGGCACACCCTTAAAATTGTGATGAAGGGCTCTTTAGATGCACATATTCAAGTTACTTCACAGATATACAGATGTTAGGTATAGGCCAAATTGGGCTGAACCTGAATGATGGGTACTGTTGCAACGTAGCCGCAGCAGGGGATTTGTCGAGCTCCTGAAATGTGGTGTCCAAGTTCAAACCTTTGAGAATCGCACTTTTTGGGACAATTGCAGACATGATTGTCATTGGAGCTCATTAACAGTTGTTTGTAACGTACTCACAAAAGGCAATAGTCACAAAATATTTTCAAAGGTTAACTTCCGGAAGGAAAGACTACCATCGCAGTCTGTAAAATACAGAACATTTTTTGCCATATTATGCTCATTTTTACATGCGCGGACCTTTCTTATGCATTGGAAAGTTTCGCAATTGTAAGTGTGCCGATGGGTGGGGAAATGGGTTTGGGAGCACCTTGGCAGTGTCAAATGTAAGTGTGTATCTTTTTTTTGTTACATTGTGGTTCTCCACAAACACGCAGAAAGCCATCCCTGAGCATCAAGGTGCTTCAAAACTTGCGCCTTCATGGCCTACGCATAAGTGGTGTTGAAAGTATGGAAGAGTGTAGAAACACCCAACATTTTTAGAGGACTGTGGAAACGAAAGCCTTCACATAGGATTTTTTTTCCATATATCTGTGGATTTTCTAGCATATAGTGGAGTCACAGGCATAAGACTAGGGCATAAGCGAAAACATTTACCAACATTCTTAATGTTCTGGTGATTGTTTTAATTTCTAGTGATGTAGGATGGAAGGCTTAAATCTCAAACGAGCATAGGTGCAGGTCTCCGATTTATAAATAGAGGTAGGCAGGTCACATAAGTGCTTAATTTGATAAAAATAAAAATATATGTACCAAGGCCGTAGGATGCTACTACAGCTTTCACCACCCACTGCCATTGCCAGCGCTGCCAAATGTCAGGAAATGAGTAGCCAGGAAAATAAAATGGAAAACAAAATACCCCCACTTTGTATAGCACTTAATAATTGAGCAAATTGGGTCTTGGCCTGACCTCTGACCACGATGGCCGCAGAGTAGCGAAGCTCCGGTCCAAGCTTCAAAATCCTTAATTATCCTGTCTCCAAAGTTCACATTTTTGCCTGGGACCAGCATCAGGTGAAGGGTGTCCCCCAAACGCCACAATCGGCGACCCGACTGTCCCCCAAATCTTGGATATCAAGGCACAGAGACCGTCTCGGCCTTGGGCAGTGGCCGAGAGTAAAGCGAGCCGGCGCTGCATCGACTTCCTGTGGGAGCGCCGAGAGCCGTGTAGCCGGCGATTTATCCCGGAACATAGACCGAGCCGCGGCTGAGGTGGACGGAGGCTGGAGTTCAGTGTGCGGTAAGTGGAATGGCCGAGCCTGCCACCCAACACACCGACTAGACGGGAAGCAGCGGTGACGCCTGCTGTGGGGGCCGTGAGTGAGGGACCCTGCAGGGATGATGGGGAGCAGTACCAGGTGACCCATCAACCTGCATCCTGAAAGCAGGGCCCTGGGGTGGAAGGGCCGCTTGGGATCCACCAGGCTCAACCAGAGGTGGCAGAGGGAGGCCAGAGCGCCGGATCGTTGCCCAGGAACCTTCTCCCCCGCACGGCTTGTGGCCCATCTGGAGGTTTGAGGCGGTGTGGGGCACTCTTATGCTGATCCGCCCCAAAAGCTCGTCTCGGCAAAGACCCATCGCCAGGGAAGTGGATTGCGCTGCTAGGTCAATGGCTTGCAGAACTAGAGGTGAAAAGGGCGGTAGAGTGTTGGGATGAGACGACTGCTGCGAGGGACCATAACAGTAATTAGCAAAGACTGCTGAGACACAGAACAGAGGAGGAGGGCTGAGGCACCGGGAGCCATTTCACACACATCCCAAAATTGAATTTGAAAGCAGGAGAAGCCACGGGGGAACCGTGGCGGCCTGCAATGGACGGAGACATGGACTCAGCACTGAAGACGATTTCCAAATTCACCCCTCGGGATAAAGGCATACAGCCCCAACTGAGATTCGCAAAGCATAGGCCGCACACATATACAGGACCCACAAGAAGGTCCTTGGACATATATTCGGGTTAATGATTGTTCCTTGGACAAATCCATAGGGCCAACAGCTCCTCATAATCAACACAAAGTAGTTTAGGCATGGTTTTCTGTGGGCAAAGGTAACCAACACCACAGTAAAGAAACACCCTGAAGGGGCACAAAGAACACTATCAGGGAGTGAGCAAATGAGGGGAGCCCCCCAATCGAAGAGCTACGACGAAATCCTGGCAGCGGATATGGGGAAGATGGGGAAGTCCAGGGGCGCAGGCCCAGTCCAATCCAACAAAATGGATAACGACGCAGTCACAAGGCCCGCAACGAATGTAGAAGAGGAAGGTGGGGTGGAAGAGCCTTTGCAGGCCACGATAATGGTGGCGATTCGAGATGTCAAGGGAACCCTGGAACCAAAGATAGACTCAGTGTCCATAGAAGTCACCCTGTTCAGGGCGGACATCCCCGAATTATCTCAAAAGGTGTCTACAGCCGAGACCTACATTACCCAGCTCCAGTCAAAGATGAAGCGCCTTGAAGAACAGGTACATACCCTAATACAACAGACAACACAGATGGTTGCGTGGCTGGAGGACCAAGAAGGGAGATCGAGAAGGAACAACATATGGGTGGTTGGGGTGCCCGAAAGGGACGGAGGGCCTAAGCATTGATCTGTTCCTAGAAGATCTTGTCATCAACAAGTTGCAGCCCCCACGCCTATCGAAGTTCTTTTCCAATGAAAGGGCGCAAAGGGCACCAATACCACCCCTCTAGACCTAGAGCCCACTGCAAACAATTATCCCCAGAATATTTAATCATCGAGACAGAGATGCAATATTACAGGCTGCCAAAGTGAAAGAGGATTTACCATACAACAATACCGTGATTAGATTCTTTCCGGATTTCACTCTCCAAGTACAGCGCCAGTGAAGAAGCTTTGAACCGGTGAAACAGGAACTACGATACAGAGGTCTAAAATACATGATGCTCTTCCTTGCTCAACTGCGGCTGATAGCTGAGGGGAAGACTTGGCACTTCGCTCCTCCAGATGAAGCCTGGGAGTGGCTAGAAGGATGGCGCACAGTTGGCAGCGGAAAAAGCAAAGACTCAAACCTGACAAGCGGAACCACTATAGGAGGGGATGAGAAAGGAGCAGGCTGAGGCTGGCGTACCCCACCCTCACGACCCGCTAGCCCACCCGGTGTAGAGGTGGCACAAGAATAGTGAATGGTGAGACCGGGGCAGAGGTAAGACTGAAACAATTTGACTCTGTTCTTGGGGGCAGTCCAGAGAGACACACAAGAGTAACAAGACTTTGGGAACGGCCTGACAAGGATGCCCAATAGCGAACATTAGACTGGGACTTACAGAGGCTACCAGCCAGGAATGGGCTTGGAGGGAAGGGAGTAGAGCAGAGCTCATTGACTGTGGGTCCTGCTGGGTCGAGCATCCCCCCAATCTATTAGTTAGAACTGTTATGCAACTTCAGGGGGAATGGCCGCTCTGTGGGTTGGAGAGTTGGGGTTTCCACAACCTTAAAAGCAAGGTAGCAGGGTGGGGAGGGGGATTTGGGGGGGGGGACTGACTTGTAGTTAGGTATGATACCATAGATCTACGTATAGGGAGCAAGCGTAAGTCTTGAAATGAAAAGAGTGCCAGCAAGGGGAAGGAGGCACTGACAGTAAACACATACATAGATGGTGCCATAGACAGACCCAGCCCTCAGCGATGATATGGTCCTGGAATGTTAACGGCCTCAATGGCAAATTAAAAAGGTTGACAATGTTGCAATTTATTAAACGGCATGCACCGTTGGGGTGCCCGAAGGAGTGAAGGGCCCAAGCATCGATCTGTTCCTAGAAGATCTTGTTGTCAACAAGTTGCAGCCCCCACACCTATCGAAGTTCTTTTCCATTGAAAGGGTACATAGGGCACCGATACCTTCTCCTAGACCTGGAGCCCAACCATGAACAATTATCGCCAGAATATTTAATCATCGAGACAGAGATGCAATATTACAGGCTGCCAGAGTGAAAGGGGATTTACCATACGAAAATACCGTGATTAGATTCTTTCAGTACAGTGCCAGCGAAGAAGCTTTGAACCGTTGAAACAGGAACTATGATCCAGAGGTCTGAAATACATTATGCTCTTCCCGGCTCGACTGCAGGTGATAGCTGAGGGGAAGACCTGGCACTTCGCTACTCCAGAGGAAGCCCGGAGTGGCTAGAAGAATGGCGCACAGTTGGCAGCGGACAAAGCAAAGACTCAAACCGGACAAGCGGAACCACTAAAGGAAGTGACAAGACAGGAGCAGGCAGAGGACGGCGTACCCCACCCTCATGACCCGCTAACCCACCCGGTGTAGAGGTGGCACAAGAATAGTGAATGGTGAGACCGGGACGGAGGTAAGACTGAAACAATTTGACTCTGTTCTTGAGGGCAGTCCAGAGAGACACACAGAAGTAACAAGACTTTGGGACTGGCCTGACCGGGATGCCCAGTAGCGATCATTATACTGAGACTTACAGAGGCTAGCAGCCGGGAATGGGCTTGGACGGGAGGGAGTAGAGCTGAGGTCATTGACCTTGGGTCCTGCTGGGTCGAGCAGCCCCCCAATCTATTAGTTGGAACTGATCAGGGGTGACAGGTGCTCTGCTGGTTGGAGAGTTGGGTTTTTTACAACCTTAAAAGCAGGGTAGCAGGGTGGGTGGAGGGGTATTTGGGGGGGGACTTGTAGTTAGGTACGATACCATAGATCTACATATAGGGAGCGAGCGTAAGTACGCAAATGAAAAGAGTGCAAGCAAGGGGAAGGGGGCACTGACGGTGAACACATACCTAGATGGTGGCCCATAGACAGACCCAGTCCTCAGCGACGATATGGTCCTGGAATGTTAATGGCATCAACGGCAAATTAAAAAGGTTGACAATGTTGCAATTTATTAAACGGCATGCACCGGACATGGTTCTCTTGCAGGAGACGCATCTTAGAGGTAATTATTGTATGGCACTTGATAGATACTGATACACTCTGATGACTCATGCAGAGTGCACCTCCGGTTCCAGGGGAGTTGGACTTCTGACCACATGTGCATTTCCATTTATGCAATGTGGCGTATGGACGGATGCCCTGGGGAGATACACAGTTGTGAGCAGCATATGTGAAGGGAAGAGACTCAATCTATGTTCAGTGTATTCCCCTCCGGGTCTTCAGACGGCCACGCTTCAGACACTGGGTCTACTATTGCTGCAGCTACCAGAGGGTAGGTTGGTCCTGGGAGGTGATATGAATGATGTCGTGTCCACTGAACTGGATGCGGCCAGCAGGGGCCCCACGGGTACAGGCACTGCATGTGGGGAGGGCAGTTGAAGGGATTCTTCGAGGCGATGGGCCATCTGGAGATACCAACACCCAAACACGAAGCAATACACACACTTGTCGGCAGCGACCAGAAGCCTCTCAAGGCTCGACTATATTATTACACAAGGTCCTGAACTGGGGGAATTGAGGGATGCCACGCATGTGGCGCGAGGGATATCAGACCACTCCCCAGTGGAAGCAAAGCTAGCAGGCCCAATAAGAGATAACACACTGCGACAGAGGATAGATCCATGGTTCCTTAAGAATGAAAACTTTAGAGAAGACATGTAAGAGGGGGTGGAACAATACTTCAAGGACAATGTAGGAACAGTTGAATCCACAGTGACCCTCTGCATTCAAAATGGTCCTCAGAGGTCGAGCACAGGCAAAAATAGGCGCCATCAAGAAAGAAAAACACCTTGAATGTCTTGCCCTTGAAAAATAAATATTATGTTTGGAGGCCGGTGCACTAGGAACCGATCCCCAAGCAGTCAAAGATAGGCATAGGCTATGGGTACAACAAAAATAACTCAGGGATTTATTGGAAGACAGTGCCAGGGCACAGGCATGGGCCACACATCATAGACTCCATGACATAGGGGATAAGGCCGATAGGCTGCTGGCCTGGTTGGATAAGAGACAGATGAAAAGGAAAGAAAGCTGCATCTCAGGACTGCAAGATACAAAAGGGACAAGTATGAAACAGGGGCGGAAATAGCAGAGGAGTTCGTCAAATACTATGAGGGGATCTATATGTCTCACTCAGGACACACAGAGGAGGACTGTGGAGACCTCCTGCGAAACATCTCCCTGCCGCGACTCACTGAGGAGGACAGGGAGTTGTTAGAGGGAGACCTAACGGTTGATGAAATTAGATCAGCATTGTGTGACCTGCAATCCGAGAAAGCAGCAGGATCAAATGGCCTACCAGCAGATATGTATAAGTCTATGCTGAATGAAACAACAGAACACCTGAGGAATATGTTCCGCCAGGCAAAGCAGGAGGGCATATTACTGGTGGATAAAAGGACAGTGGTGATAACGGTAATCCCAAAACCAGGTAAACCACCCACCGAGTGCGGGTCATATAGACCAATCTCACTACTCAACTACGAGGGGAAAGTGCTCGCCAAGCTCCTGTCCAAGCACAGGAGTGATTACTCCCCTCGTCCACCCAGACCAATCTAGATTTATGCCCCATAGGAGCACTAAGTTAAATCTTCGAAGGTTGTTGAATACTCCACATAACGGATCAATGCCCAAATAAGCAATCAGCCCTTCTGTCCCTTGATGCTAGCATGGCATTCGATAGCGTGGCATGGAGCTACCTCTTCGCAGTGTTAGAACGGTTCCGCATAGTTCCCAAATTTATCGGATGAATTAATCTCCTATATGAACAGCCATTAACAACGGTACGAGTTAACGCCACTGTATTCCTCATGTTCACCCTGCAGAGAGGTACTAGACAGGGGTGCCCATTGTCTCCAATTTTGTTCACGCTAGTCCTTGAACCACTTGCGGCATGGGTAAGATAGGACAATTTGATTTGGGGAATACCGATAGAGGAAGAGTGGGAAGAATGAATATCACTCTACGCAGAAGATATTCTGCTATACGTGAGAAAGCCAAGACACTCAGTTGACTGCATCTTACAGATTTTCCACATATATGGGGAATATTCGGGATACTGAATCAATTGGGATAAATCACTGCTATATCCTCTTGTCAGGATCGGCCAGGTGAGAACACAAAAAGTCCCTAAATATTGTCATGCTGGTTGTATGTGGCACAAGTACCTTTATTCCAGGCTTCGTGGATCCATTTCCCTGAAGCTGGTCTCGTTATGGTTGCAATCTATGCATTCCTCGCAGCCGCGGAATTCCAAGATGGCTGCCCATGACTATAGCGTAGGTCGACAGTCTAGTGTTTCAGCTGTTTGGAAACCGCAGCTGTGCGGGCGCTCGTTCTCGATGAGTGCTGCGCACTTCAACTGAAGTTTCCTGAGGACAAGCAGCGCTTTTACCATTTGCGCAGCCCTCAGTCTTCAAGAAGTCATGTAAATTGAGAGAGTTTCCTGAAATTTGTTCTAATTTGCTGCACCTAGCTCCTTCTTCGCTTCAGAGAGGTTCCTGAGTCTCCTAACCTTTTTTGGAGCGAGTGAAGGGATATTTTCCTGTTCCAGTTTTCGTGAGTACAGCTACAGTTTGGGCGCAGACGGTTCCCGCATACCTTAGGGGTTTGTCTTCAAGTAAGTTGTATTCCCTCATTTCGCAGAGACAATTTGCTGTTTATGTAATTGCTGTATTGAGAGGAAGCTTAGACTACTACTCCAATACAGAGCTCTTCTTTTATTCAGCGCATGTACAGAAAGCAACATCTAGAGACTTTCACAAATATTTTCATGAGAGCAAGAAATACTTTGGAGTGAGGTTTACAGACAAGAGACAATTGTTACCAGTATGTTTTAGTCTTGCATTTCTGGTGTTTGTCTACCCAATAACTCCAGTCAGTTCTATATAACAGTTCAACCTCTAGGATAAATTCAAGTAGATATAAATATATATGTATATTTGTACTTACCAACTATTGGTGCAACAGAATTCGCCCCTGAAAGACAAGAGAAGAATTTGTAAAGAACTGAACTGTTTAATAAGAGTCATTAAAGAAAAGATTGAAACATTATAATACTAAAAATACAAGAGAGCAGCTCACTTGTGGAAATACAGGTAACAGAGGGAGAGATGAAAAGCTATAATATCCAGTGTTTAGTTATAGTGGTTACATGGTTCTTTGTTGCAGGTGCCTACAAGAATATTTACACAACATCAGTACAGAGAGGTGTCAGGTCAAAATATTTAGTTCTAAAAGACATACAACAGAGCAGCTAACCACTGTGGAAGGACAGGTAACAGAGGGAAAGATGAATAGCTAAGGTTTACAGTGTACAGTTATAGTGGTTATTTGGTGTTCTTTGTTACAGATGCCTACAAGGAGCGTAGCTCGAGCCCAGTCACAAAGAGGTGAAGCTGTGGCAGTCACTCTTTTCTTCCCGATCCCCTTTTCCCCTCTCTGCTGCAGGTGAGCAGTTCAAGTTCGCTGGTAGTGGAGTAGGGGATTGAGGAAATATTCATCTGCTCCTGTGGAAACCAAAGTTCAGGTGTTTGGTAATTGGGACCCCTAGTAGGGGAAGACCCCACCCTGACATCCAGATGTATATTTCCCATACAAAAGCAAGGTTTTAAGTACCTCGGGATCCACATATTTCGGGATCCCCAAGAGTTTCTTCGACAGAACGCGGGCCTTCAGCTCGATAGACTTATAGCAGATGCAAAACATTGTCGCACGCTCCCACTGACGTTGATGGGCCCGGCAGCTATGTTCAAAATGATGGCTCTCTTGCATCTGTTATATGCATTACAAAACACGCCATATTAGATGGCCTTCTCCTTTTTCCAACGAGTGAACTCGGAACTCCGTGCGTTACTGTGGTGTTGGGCGGCCCCACGTATAGCCCTGAGTATACTCCAATGTGGGATCTAGCGGTACCTGGCATTCGTGGTTACTATTGGGCGGCCCAGCTAGTGAACGTGAATGGCTGGATGTTTGTTGATAGGACGGATCCAGCATACAGGGTTGACAGGCTGGCAATGGGAGCGAGAGGCCCACAGGAAATTCTTTACACTAAGCAAATAGGCGAGAACCTCCCAACACATACTAAAACAGTGGTTAAGTCATGGGCTGCAGCGACAAAATATTTGGGTTGAGAGGGCAAACTCACAGGAATGACGCCCCAATGGGCGGGCGGCCTTTTGAAGGGAGTAAGAAGGCTTGGGGGCTTCACCAAATGGGAGTTACTGGGGCTAGAGACGCTGGGAGACATTTGGAGAGGACGGGCGTACGTCACATTTGCAGACCTACAAGCAGAGTATGATATGGAGAAAGGGGGGTGGCTCAACTACATCCAACTAGGGCACGCCGTGCGAAGATACATTGGGGAAGGAGAGACGCTGGAAACTGCCTCATCATTAGAAGACATGATATTGACAGAGCGACTGCAGGACAAAGCTATATCCTTACTCTACAAATACATAACTAATAATACCCCATGAGTACTCTCTGGAAGGGCTGAGAACGGGTTGTGGGCTCCTTGGATGACGAGGAATGGGTAGAGGTGCTCCAAGGCCCAAGAGAAGTGGCGATACTTGCAAGGTTCTGACTTATACAGCTTAAAGTGCTGCATAGGGTATATTACCCTAGGTCAGTGTTACACCGAATGGGACGTTAAAAATCTATGCAGTGTCATGGGGGATGTGAGTCTGAGCGGTCCTTCTATCACTTACTCTGGGAATGCCCAGTCCTGCAGGTGTACTGGCAGAAAAGGGTCGAGGTACTGACAGAATTGGTGGCCATAGAAGTTCTGCTACAACCAAAATGGTTCCTTCTGATAACTGCTGGAAATGATGATTGGCCGAGACATGTAAGACATTGATTGGCATTGGCTGCAGTAGTGGCAAAACCAAATGTGGCAAGCAAGTGGGGGGAGATTGCTACTCCGACAGTGGGGAAATGGGAAACTGATCTAGATTGGTGCTGGCAAGCGAAACAAACGGAACAAATGACATACAAGAGTAGAGGGTGCCCTAAGAAAGGGGAAACAATTTTGAGTGCCTGTCAGACATACCGAGGTCTGTAGGATGGACACTGTGATGTAGCATGTCTTACTGTTAGGTAAGATTGCAGCAAGACATATAACGCATAGGACTTAGATCTAAAATGGAAATTATGACACACTATATTTGCTCTTTGTGTGGTCAAATTATTGTTTACGTACCAATAAAAATATAAAAAAATAAAAGATAATGGAGCAAATTGAGCGAGCCCAACCTTTCCCATGGAATCTAGTGAGTCCTCATCCTCGGAACCATCCCCTCGGTGTGGAACAATACCTGGTGGCCCACTGCCCTCGGCAACCCCCAGACCTCCACAGACCACGCCAAGAACCTCGGCAACATACTCAACTCCTCCCTCTCCATGAACCGACAGGTCAATGCTCTCACCTCCAGCTGCTTCAACACCCTCCACATCCTCCGTAAGACCTTCAAATGGATCCCCCTGAGGCAAAAAAGACAGTCACCCACGCACTCATCACCAGCAGGCTGGACTACAGAAACACCCTCTACTCCGGCATCAACAAGTCCCTACTCCACACGTTCCAGGCTATACAGAACACCGCCTCCAGACTCGGTCTCGGGGTCCCTCGACGCGAACACATCAGCCAACACCTACGCAAGCTCCACTGGCTCCCGGTCGAGAAAAGAGTCACTTTCAAGATACTCACCTACGCCTACAAATGCCTACACAACACCGGACCCCAATACCTCAATGACAGAATCACCCTCCACATGCCCAAACGCAACCTCCTCCTCGCCGAAACCCCACGTAGAACCAGAACAGGGGGAAGATCCTTCGACATCGTGGCCAAGACCTGGAACGAGCTCCCCATCGACATCAGATGCACCCCCTCCCTGAACACCTTCAGGAAGGCACTGAAGACCTGGCTCTACGACTAATACGTAATTGCTAACCCCCTCCACCCCCACCCCCCTCAGCGCCTTGAGACCCTCACGGGTGAGTAATGTGCTTATAATTCCCCTGATTGATTGATTGATTGATTGAGTATTGCCCCCTCCATGGAAATTTGCAAAAAATGGTGCAAAATTATGCCTTTTATAACATAAAAGGAATTTAGTCAAAAAAGAAAAGGGGATTCATTTTAAAAGAAGTCGTTTTTTGTTTGTTTAAAAAGATGGGTATTACTACATCCTCTTTAACAAACTTGTTTTTTTACATTCACAAAGGGATCTTTCCATATGGAATGGGTTACCACTACGTTTGCAGCCGGTAATGTATTATTGTTTTGCAAGATAAATTCGGTTGGAAAACATTAATATATACCATTCCGATTCAGTATTTAGAAGGGGCGCCCCTTCCAAATACCAAATCGGAATTTGGTTGCAAACCCAAATTTTAATTTGGTAACTAGTTACTGAATCACAGTTTGGGTTACATACATGCCAAAATGCTTTTTTTGCTTTAGCAAAAGGGCAGATTCTGCAAACGTAAAAAAGCGTAACACATCTGTCCCTATGTGCATTGAGGTTGATAACTAAGTTGGTATGAGAGAGAGATAAACTAAGTGAAACAGAGAAAAACAGAGCTAGTGGGGCATAGCAGTGAGAGTGAAAGAAAATGAGATAGGATAGAAAAGAAACTGTTATAGGAAGAGCAGGAGGATGGAGTAAGTGAGGATCGAAGATAGAGAAAGTGGAGCCAGAAAAAAACAACGGAGAGAGTTGAGTCCTTCACAACCCAGTAGCATGTACATAAATCAAGCGCATACGTAACTCGGTATTACATGTCTTTATTCGCTAGAATGTAACCATTAACTGAAGCATAATGCTTCATGAATTTTATTAACTATAATCAATTACTTACGTCACTAGACTACGGAGTCCGATAGGGACCATAGGGGTCCTGCTCTCTATAATACAAAAGAAACTACATTTCCCCCTTTGTTAAATAAAAATACAAATAAACACCTATATGCATTATAGTTCCTCAATGAGTCGTCGAGGTGTTTAAATCACTCTCCCAGATCTCATGGTATGAGGTGGAGGAGACACAGGAGGAACAACCACAGCAGGTGGTGAGCTAGCCACTGAGGCAGTCCTATGGCTCCCCTGACCCTCTGATGGCAAAGTCTCACTCTGGATGTCTGGGACCGAGAAACTCTGAGACAAATGCTTGAAATGTGAGGAAACCCTTGTATTGGACTTTCCAGGATGGTGAGTTGTCACCATGTGTCCCTTACTAGTCACAACTTCCAGTAGATCGACTTCGAATGTTGCATTAGATTTGCATTTTCGCCTTTGCTTGATCAGGATACAATCCCCTTTCTGAAACATAATGTCCTGAGCACATTGACTCTTGTCAGCATAAGTCTTCATTCTGGACTTGTGAGATGAATCAGTGAGTCAAATTTTCTTGGCATCAATTGTTCCTTCAGTTGTCCACTGGAGCATCTTGGTACCCATGGCTATCCCAAACATCAGGGTGGCCGGGCTTTCACTGGTTGTAGAATGAGGGTTAGCTCTGTAGGCACGAAGAGTAGAATGAAGAACTGACTTGAGCTCAAGTCCCTCTAGTGCAGCACTCTGAACAGCCTTCTTAAGAGTGCTCATAAAACGTTCAACAACACCATTAGCCTGTGGCCATAGAGGTGTGCTTTTCTAATGCTTTATATTCAAATGAGTAAGAAAGTCTTTGTATTCCCGACCATTGAATGGGGAGCAAGATAATCCTTTCATGGGTAACTGACAGTTCATCACACACATTTTTATTATTCACTGTCATTATCAAAGGGCCGAGTATGTGTTCTCCAGGACTGATGCATGTCTTTGAGGATGAGCCTAGTCCTATGCTCATTGGTAGCAGCACTTATTTGCTCCACTGACACAGCTGCAGGAGTGCTGGATCTTACAACTGAGTTAACATAGACCTTTAGCCACTTTAGATGGGGTGCCTTAACACTGTTAGGGCACTTGATAAAAGTAGTCAGCAGGGTTTTGATCTTGGTATAGTCATACTCTTTCAGTCGCAGTCCCCACCTCTCAATGCCAGGGCGCATTTTGGTCTTTTGATTACCAAAAATAGTGAGCAGCGCTTGATAATCAGTAATAAGTGTAAAAGGTTTTCCATACAGGAACACATGAAAGTGTTCACAAGCCCACACAACGGCTAGGCTCTCTCTTTCAAGTTGCTAGTAAGCTTATTCAGTCTGTGACAAAAGTTGGCTAGCATAAGCCACAATACACCTTCATGCATTTTCATGTCCACTATGTGTGAGAAAGTGGCTCTGTATATACTGTTCCCAAATAGGTACAGTGTGTACAGAGTCCACAGTCCCCAGAGGTTTGGCAGAGGCTAAAGTTAGATATAACCTTACTCTCTAAAGTGGTAGCTTGGTCGAGCAGTTAGGCAGTATCAGAGGACAGTGTAAAGCATTTGTTGTAAACACTCAGTCAGCAAAATGGTTTCACACACTCAATAACTGAACTCTAGGCCAATGGTTTATATAAAAACTATATGTCTGTTTTATTTTAGAACCAACAATAGGTATTAAAATATACTTTCTCAGAATGAGATGCTTTATATAAATACTTTTGCAATATGCAATTGGCTTTTGTAGAAAGTTACAAGTTGTTGCAATAGGCAACACAATTTTAAACACAATAATGCATTGAGTTCAATGGAAGTTTCAAGTTATTTGCAATAGATTACTTTTAGGATTACTTTTGGGATTCCAGGACTGGATCCTAGATTCAGTCCTGGATCAGTACTTAGAAACAAGTTATAAAAGTCGACTTAGTTACTGTTGTGATTTTTAGACAATATTTTGCTATTTAAACAGTTGACACTTAGAAAATATTTCATAGAAAACAGTCAATGATTCCCTATGGAAGAAAATTCAAGTTGCAGGTATAGTATGTTCTCGTTACTTTTGTAATCCAGTACTGGGTGCCTAGACTCAGTACTGGGACCTTTATCCAAAACAGGTAAGTAATAACGTTTTTACAATTTATACGATTTTTAAAGAATATTTAAAGTTTGCAGAAATCGACACTTAGAAGATATTTCACAGAAAAACAGTCAATGGTTTCCTATGGAAGAAAATTGGGTTACTGGTAAGTACGGTTGTGAATATTTTTCAGGGTCAGTGCTGGGCACCAAGATCCAGTACTGGGAGCTCACCTAATAGCAGGTGAGTATTTTCGTTACTCGGCTGATTTTTGGTGAATATTTTAAGTTTTGAAAAGTCCACATTTCAGGAAAAACCAGTCAATGTTACCCTATGGAGAAAATTGAGTTATCGGCTTTCAGGTAAGTACTCGACTGGCAAAGTTAAGGTTCTGGGCACAGACTCAGGGGTCTCACAGGGTCAGGTAGGTACAGTTGTTACACCCTCAGCGGCACAGGGGCAGCCGGGTGCAGAGTGAGTTAGGCCCAATGTTATCGTATGGGTGGGAGGGGGGCCTTGGTGGTGGCTGCTGTCTAGCAGGCCACGCGGCTGTGGGAGCCGGACTCCTGGTCACTTGCTCAGGGCAAATGGGGAAGTAGATAGGTGCAAAGGTTACACGGCCAGGGCCACTCGGGCGGCTGGGTGCAGGGTGCTTTTGAGCCTTCGGGCGCTCATTTGATTTCAATGGGAAAGCTCCGGTTTACAAAAAGACTGCAAGCTCGGGGACGAAGATTCTTCCGGTGCCACCACCACTTCGAGAGGTAAGTTGGGTAGTTGGAGGATAGGTAGGTACCCAGTAGTTGGCCACAGGGAGCGGTGGGGCGCCGGGTGCAGGGGTGCCTTTTGGTGTCGGGAAATCCCTCTGTTGATCGCGGTTGGGGGGGTACCTGGTTCTGAGGCTGCAGGCGTCGTCAGGAGTGTCGAGGGAAGTCCTTGGGTGCCGGACTCGGGGTCACAGTCGCCGTGGGGTCGTCCTCGTGGTCTTTGTTCACTCCGGCACAGGCCAGGCTTGGCGGGTGCAGAGTGTGTAGGGTTCGCAGTTCCGGGCTGATGCCAGGGATTAGAAGCTGATTTTGAGTAGAGCCTCTACTCATGGGAGTCCCAGGTGCTTTGAGCCAAAAGGTAGCCAGGTCCTCCGGGGTTTGTGAGGTTGCTGGCCACAAGAGATGCCGGGTTGGAGCAGGAGAAGGTTCGAGGGTCGACAGGCCAGTAGGGCTGGGGCCAAAGCAGTTGGTGTCTTCCTCTTCTTGGCAGCTGCAGGGCAGGTCTTCTTTCTTCTTGCTCTTCTTTGTATTTCGGAATCTGGACTCTGGGGAAGGAAGGGTCAGGGTGCCCCTAAATACTAGATTTAGGAGCATTACAGGTAGGTGAAGGGCAGGGACCAATAGGTCCCCGTCCTGGGGTGGGTACACCCCCTATTCTGCCTCTCTCCTGTGGGAGGGGGGCAGTAGCCTAGTCCTGATTGGGTAGGGCCTCCCATCTTCAAGATGGCGAGCGCCCGGAGATGTTTTCACCTCGCCTCCCCCACCTGAGGGGTGGGGTTGGCAGGCTGGCACATCCCCTGTCCTTATTTGGGGTTTTCGGCCAGGCTTCCCGCCAGAGTGGGGGCTGCCAGTGGCCTGGGGAAGCTCACAGAGGCGGCATGCCTGTGAAGCTTCCCCCTGCCCATCCTGGGGGAGGAGATTTAGCACCTCGCCCAGGATGTGCATAGTTGCAGGCCCAGGAGAGCAGAGGCTCTTCTACCCAGGGGTCCAGCAACATGTCTGCTGTGTGGCAGCCTAGGCAGCCTCCCAGACCAGACATGGATTGTAGGTTAGGTTTCAGGGGGCATCTCTAAGATGCCCTCTGGGGTGCTTGGTACATTAAATCCCACACTGGCATCAGTGCAGGTTTAATGTGCTGAGAAGTTTGATAGCAAACTTCTCAGTCTTCAGTGTTGCCATTATGGTGCTGTGGAGTTCGTGTTTGACGAGCTCTCAGCACCATGTACTCTTAAATGGCAGCACTGCACTTACAGTGCCCAGGAATGGACCTGGGTACTGTAGGGGCACAGGGCTCATGCTCCTGTGCCCACACCACTGGCATAGGGCACCCAGCTAGAGGGGTGGCTGATGTATGCCAGGGCAGTGTAGGTGGTGGGCATGGCACACAGGGATGTGTGCCATGTCGACTCCTTGTTTTGTCTTGTACCCAGACACTCAGCCTGCAAGAGCAGTGTGTGTGTGTTAGGGTACAGGGCCTCTAAGGGTGGCACAACGAGTGCTGCAGCCCTTAGAGGCCTTCCCTGGTCACAAGGCCCTGGGTACCTAGGGTAGAATTTACCAGGGGCTGACGTGGCCAATTTGGGTTTTGGCTGTTAGGCAGTTTTTAGGGAAGGAACACAGGCCCTGGGCACCTGATTGGCAGGAGCCCAGGGCACAACAAGGAAAAGTGCATCAGCTATCAGGCAAAAAAGGGGGGGTTACTGCAACAGAAACCCACTTTCATACACTATGTTGAGTAAGAATCGCGCCCAAGTCCACTGGTGCTAGCATCCACAACAATCTCTGTATGCAACTTCAGCTCAAAGTGGGCCCTTTCAGTAGCATTTTCATTTGAATGCTTAATCATTTTGAAACTGTGATCACATTCCTGCCACCACTGAAAAGAAACATTCCATTTCATTAACTCTCTCAATGAGGCACTCACATTGGCAAAGTCACAGATGCGCCTAGAACAGTAGCTGGCCATACCAAGAAAAGAACGCAGCATGGTTACATCTTGTGGAGGGGAGGTGGATGACAAAGCCTAAACCTTAGCTGGATCTTTAGTCATTCTGCCTTCTGAGAAAATGTGCCCAAAGTATTTTAGTTTTGTTTTGTGAAATTCACACTTTCAGCATTCAACATAAGGTCTGCATCCGCCAGTAGATGGCACACTTGTGGAAGGGCACTATCCTATTCCTTTTGTATGGCCCCAAATACTAGTATATCATCACTGTAATTAAAGCTTGCATGACAGGCTGTATAGGAAAAGTTCAGCAGCTGAAGATACTCAAAACACAATCTTTTGTATCTGAACAAACCAACACAAGTTGAAAAAGTAGTAAGGTACCTGCAATTGTCTTCCAGTTCAAGCTGATGATGTCCATTATTTAGATCAAGGCATGAGCAGACTTTTTCACCATTCAGTCGTGTAATCATATCAGCAATGATAGCTTTGTTTGCTTGATGCATGTCAACACAAATTCGCACAGACGCTCCACTGTTCTTTTTAGGTACATCCTCTAACGGCAACACCCATGGCGTTAGACCAGTAGAGCAGTAATTGATATCATGTTTTAGCAATATCTTAGTTTCTTTGTCAACAGTCTCTTAGAGATGAAATGCAATTCAACTATGTCAATAAGCAACAGGACAAATGTCCTCATTAGTGTGGAGCTGCACTTTCATTTTCTTAAGTTATCCTAATCCATTAATCAAATAACGGAAACTGATTCACTATGTCATGATGAGCATTGACATCATCGTTCCCAGAAATTAGTCCCATCCCATATCATCAGCAGTGCTGAAGGTGAGCAAACATTCACTCGACGAAGTACCCTGAAGGACTTGAATTGGGGCTTGTACTTTCGTCTTTCTGTGTTTCATGGTTGCCATGAATGAACCTTGACTTCGTAATGGCTTTATTTTTGGGACAATGTACAAATGAATTACGTGATTTCACTTGTCGTTCCTTTTCTGAGTTGCATTCTTCTTCGCAAGAAGCCAAACTTACACGCGCATGTCTTTCAGTTGTGATCATTCACATCGCACACCCATTTTCTTCACTGTTGCTTGACAGTAAAGTCAAAGAACCTCTCGACAAAAATTTAGATGACTATCGGGCTCTTTCAGTTTCCACTTGCCTCAACTGATGTTGCCTTTTACTGTGGTAGGTGTGACTGGAACGCTTTTGGAATTTTCTGGCAGCCATTTTGCTTTACGACATGAAGCACTGGCAGCCATTTTGTCTTCCTGACGTGACACACTCACTTTCTCTCTCACCTTGCAAACTGTTACAAAGTGGTTCTATTTCCTGCAGCCTTTATATATCTGTCCAATGACAGGACATTTACCTTCATGTGGCTTGTTTGTCGGTTTGTTTTTCTGCTCCGGCCACCATGAGCACACGCTCCAAACTGAGCATTTCCTTCAGCATTTGGCCTTGGAAGGAATCGGAAAGGCAACCAGGTATGACTCTGAGATGAATGGCTTCTTCATCATTGAATTTGTTCAATTTATAGTGTTTGATGAGCATTTCAAGTCTTTCAACAAATTAATTCATCGTTTAACCAACTCCCTGTGTCTCCTGATTGAAAATATACCTCTCATAGTCAACGTTTCGGCATCGGATAGAACTTGATTGTCAAGGCCACCTTGACATCCTGATAAGATACTCTGTCCACCTGTGGTATCTTCTTTATCACTTGTTCCACTCATTCTCCTGTTATGTTCTTAAGATATTTGATCTTTTTGTCATTTAGTTTTTCTAGTGCATCAATGAAATCATCAAAAGTTTCGATCCAAGCAGTCCATCATCTGCCAAGACCCTGCTTTTTGGCAATATTAAATGAAGACGGCAATTTTAAGACAACGGTGACATCATACTTTGTGCTGTTTTCTGCAGCTGCTGCCAAGATTATATGCTGTTCGGGCTGCACTTGACCTTCAGCATCTTCTGACCCAGGGTCAATGCTGTGAGCATCAACCTGCTGACTAGTGCTCGGTCCGTCGTGCCCAAACGGAGGTGGTGAGGCAATATCTTCTTCTTTGACGGTAAGTAATGATTTTGTCTCTCACTCTAGTACTTCACTGCTCTTAAAGTTCTGCATTGTACTTGGTTTTCACTGCCTTTAGCGATTCTTTGTTTTTCTCCGCTTCCCCTCACAACATTCCTTTGCACCTGGCTGTCGCCGACTGTATTGTTTGTTAAGAATAAAAGAAACTACAGTATTACTCAAGAACTCTATATATATTACTAGTGTGTTGAACTTGCATCTATGCAATTTGAATTGTATGTGTGCACAGGATTATATTGTATCGTTTTGCTCTAGGGTTTTCTTTTCCCTATACACATTGAGGGGTTACAGGGGTTTCCCCTTTTCCTGTATGGCACCGTACTGACTTGTCTATCGATATACACTTTACGTATATATATCTGCTGAGCGCCATCGCTTCCTATACATTAAAACCCTTATTTCAGTTATCATGAATGACAACTCTGTTTTAGGTTGTCGTCGCTCTTCTTATCCCAGTTGCATTAGCAACTTTCTGACCGACAATAAGTGAAGCTTTCCTTGGGGCCTTCCCTTGCTTCCAAGGTCTCGTACCAGCTGGAGTTGCTGTTTGAGTCCATATACACCAACCGTTGATTCTTCACTTCGACTGAGGCACACGTGGCAAGCACAAGCAGTTTGCTGGACCTTGGCAAACTCTCTGGGTGAACACTCTTGAGTCTTCAGGTTGCAGAGTTTACGTATTCCCTATCTTGTCACCAGTTAAGCATCATCCCCAGCCCAGAAGCATGCAAATGAAACACGCCACACAGAGAGCTCGGTATTACACATCTTTATTCTCTAGAGTGTAATTGTTATCAGAAGCGTAATGCGTCATGAATTTCATTAATCACACCCAATCGCTTACGTCACTAGATTACGGAGTCCGATAGGGACCACAGGGGTCCCACGCTCTATAATATACAAGACACTACAAGAGTGCAGACAGAAATAAAGAGAGAGAAAGAGAAAGGAGAGAGGGAAAGAGCGAAAGAATAAAATCGGAAAAGAAGAAGGACGAGGCAGATAGTAAGATCCGGGGAGAGTGAGAGAAAGTATTGGTATGATTATTTTTATGCCAGCCTGGCTCGTGTTTTGGCTTTTAGTGCCAAGCCAGACCCCCAGCTCGGCTCTTTCTGTGAAGTCTAAGGCTTGCCCATCTTTATTTATAAGGTTGTACTGTCACCCAAAAGTATCTTAGCACAAAGATCACAGGGGAGGTTCACAGGCCAGAGTAGGGTTAGCACAAAAGAAGCGTTCATAGCTTTCCAAAATACTAACTTCGAGGTAAAGAGTTAGAGCGTTTAAATCTGGGAAAAACCAAAGGCATTTGTGCTTGGATCTAGGGAATTGAGTGGGAGGATGAGGGCTCTGTCTGAAGTTCAAAAATTAAAGATCTAGCCAGGCAGAAACAGCGATAGAGGATGTTTTTGACTTTTCTGCGAAAATTTGCTCAGTATCTCCACAATGATTCAAAGGAGATTACCACAGCCTAAAATATGATAAAACACTAAAATAACAGTTTCAATGCGAAACAGAATTTATATTTACAGTGCCAAAGTCGAGCAAATTTGGATGAATTCCCACCCCAATTATGCAACAAGTTTATTCAGCCATCCTTTCTGAAATGAACATTTGTCATTCACCACGCTCTGAAAAGAAAAACAATAACACTGGATTTAATGCATAGTTTAATTTAAGGAAAGTGTTGCACTAGTTTCATAAGCAAACATTTCTTAAATCTGCTCACACACTAAAGCTCATAACCTTTTAACGTCAAATTACTTACAGAGCCAAAAGACAGCACTAAACTCTCTCAAAAACAATCCAACGGGATTGCTTGCCAAAATAATTTTATGTGGTCGAGAGACCTGTGTATGCAAAACAACTTTCCTGCCCGTCCTGTGAAAACGCACGTTAACTTTGTATTTTCTTTTACTAGCAAACGTCATGCAGTTAACACTCTGATGACTTTTACCAACAAATCAGGCCAAGTAATGGCGAGATATGAGTCAGACTGAAAAGAATCCCCAGGTAGGATACCGCTCTGCCCGATTCCACTGACCTAGTGTTTCTGGACCCGAATTTACCAGCCAAAAAATCAGCCTTTAAAAATCGTATGAGAAACGCGCTGCAAGCCCAGCTCGTCCCTGCCCCTGTCTTGTAGGTCCCTGTCTGATTTCCCGGCAAGGCATGAGCTTGGAACATTCCCCCATCAACCCAAAGCCTGCCCTGTCCCCTGACACCCTCCCTACATCCTTCCCCTGTTTTTTACCATGCCCCACCCCAAGCCCCTTTTTTACAAATAACATATAACAAACACCTTTAAATTTGATCGTCATAAACTAAATTAATTCTGCTACCCCAACTTTGCAAATCCGCTAAGACAACATGATGGCTCTTTGGTTGGACGTTATGAAGTTCCTTCTCTCAAATTTCTCTCCAAGTTGCAATGTGTTCTCCTCTTCATAATTCCAAGATCAGTCTTATATCATTATATTGTCTATTTACTTGGGTCAATTTCGGCATTTAAATCCCTTCGTTCAGTGGTTATTCAGTGTTTTTATTTCCAAATATTTCAGTCCAACAATGAGATCCGAATTTCAAGCTTCTCTCCTCTTTGCAAACATCCATGTGATTATCACACTCCAGTGGCATTTTCCTCTTCTCCAGGTCAAATTCTGTTCACTTTTATCAATGCTTTCATTTGAGTACATACAAGAATTCACTACTATGAAAGCAACGATGAGGGTTACAGCTATGTGTGCACCAGAGAGTAATATCTAGTGTAATAATGAAATTACCTACAAATAATGGTCTCCTGCTCACTCCTAGTGGCCCACCGTTAAAGCCACTTAAATACAAAACATTAGAAGTATAATAGAAAGGAGCGGAGTAATGTTACATGCTATCCACGAATAAATGTTGTAGTACAAAATAAATTTGAGTTATTTGTTTTTATTTCTTATTCTTTGTAATTCTTTGAGTATTTCCCTCTCAATTATTTCAAATAATCATTGTTCGATAGTATTCCAATAAACTGTAACATCGGTTTCCATCTCAACCATCACATGTAAAACTGTTGCATTATTTCATATACTTTGTTCAAACAATATTCAAAATTACAAACATTATAATAAATCCATTCAGTAAATAATGCTCAGTGTATACAGTCGTACAGCCAATTCATATACATTGTTCAAACAATATTCAAATTTATAAACATTATAATAAGTCCATTCAGTAAATAATGCTCAGTGTATATAATCATACAGCCAATGTGTTTCGTCCTATCTAGGACATCATCAGGGCTGTAATGAAAGAAAAAGAACATCGTATCACTATGAATTGTTCAGTATATGAATCCTACCACAATACCTGTACAAGGAAGAAAAATATCCACAGTATACAGAATATACCTATTTGACAATACAATCTTATTGATCATGATCAGAAATATCCCTTTATGATAGAACAGTGTTAACAGTTGCTTGCAGTTCTAGTGATAATCTAATTGTTACTCTATCCCTTGATTATCAAGAATGTGCCCATGATCCCACCCATGGTCTGTCATCCATTTTATATATTCTATTATTTAGGAGGGTAGCCTCCATGTTTATTTTCCTTTTAAGATCTCCCAATTTATTATTTATTTGTTTAAATAATTCAGGATGATGTATCTTCTCCAACTGCACACCTTTTATTCTCCAAAGCATGAAAGTATAATCTAAAAATGAAATAATGTTTCCTAAACGTTGACCCTTACATCATAAATTCACTAGACCTCTTCCCTCTCACCAATAATATCCTCTAGCTTCCATATCCCTGCTAGTTATTTCTCACCTCAATATTACTTGGAACAATCCTTGCAAATCTATGCTTTCATTTACTTCCATACTCTTTCCAATTCTTCGTTTCCTAGCACTTGTCAATGATTTTTTATCCCATTCGATCCTTCCGCATGTCAGTTAATTAATCTAAAAAATATATAACAAAAGACATCAATAATAACCCTCCTTCAGTCTCTACTGTTAATAAGCTAACGCTCCCAACTACCAGAACGTACCTTGCAATAATATATCCTCATATATTCCACATCCGGTCAAATGATCCAGCTCAGTAGCTTGAAACCACCATCTTTATTTAAGACATTCCGTCATCCATCTGTATTTCCGCAATTTCCCCTTATTAATTATCCTCCTGTTTGCTAATAATTCATCAGAAAATATAACCCAATGGCACCCAATTAGTATCCCTACTACTGGTCCTCCAAAAGTAAAGTGAATCGCCCTATTCTTTTTCTAAACACATACCTTGCACCAGTATATCCTCGTGCCTTGCAGCCGGTCCGATAGCCCTGCTCTGTAGCCTGAGACCGCTAAAGCTCCTTTTAAAAGATTCAAACACCAATCATTTACTCCGATTTCAAACACCAATCATTTCCTCCGATTTTTAGGCCTTATCACCATATCACTAAGACTGTTCCCTATCTGGTCCACCAGTTCGAACCTCCAATCCAATCCCGTTTTACTATAACGAATTCTAAACTAGGTCTGGATACCGTTCCATATGATCCCGAACCAATCCATGTTCCTCATTTCAAAGCCTCATTAACATAGGGGCTCAAGCAGCTCCCTATCTGGTCCGCTAAGTTTCTCCTAACATCCGTAAAGAACGGAAATAAGGGAACGGCTATTCCTATTCGTTAGTTACTCCACCAATGTGATCGCCTTTTACTCTGTGTAATGTAACAAGCGTAGTCCGATAATTATTACATCCCCCGACCGTCATTTACCAACGAAAAAAAGGCCAGTCCTTAATCAACCTGATTTGTGGTGTAATCATTGCGAAACGCTAATAACTCTACCATCCCTCTTAAATTTCACTCCGTTCACAATATCACAAGAAAAATATTCACTGATAATTCTGTATAGCCAATTAATAACTCTTCGAATAGACTTTTTAAAAAAAAATGTTATCCCTTACTCGTTACCGATTCCAAATGTAGAGTATACTCCTTGTAGGAATTATCTTATTCTTTACCTTATACTTGAACTATACAAAGACCTCAATACAATAGAAGACCAGTTCAAATAAATGTTGCTACCTCAACGATAGGTGGTATATTCACAGGGAAAGTTCCCTACCTTGACACCTTCCGTTAACACTGCAGAATCACTTATGACAACCACCCTCAATCACCAATACCGCCATCCATCTATTACAGTTCCTGTTGGAAATTCCACTTGATAATCCAATCTACTCCCATCTCCATTTGCAACACATCAGACAACACTGCAGAGGATACCAATAATTTCATATTATTCCAAGAAATAGTGGAGCTCAGAGTCACTGTTCAAACCTAGCTCCACTGTTCTACATCTACTAATCCAACGTGCCTCCTCCTGTCTAATCTTTAATTCACAGTTTCCTCCTCTACGTCCTAGTTCTATTTTATGTATCCCATGAAATCTTACATCTCTCCTCAAAGGATGTACTTCCTTAATGTGCTGAAAAAGTGGTGATCTGATGTCCTCATTATTAATAGACCGTTTGTGTTCTTGTATTCGCAATTTCAAATTACGCTTAGTGCTGCATATATAGACTTTTTGACATGTGCACACTATAACATAAATGACCCCAGTACTGTTACAATTTATAAATTCCCTGATGGGGTATTTTTTGTTTGTGTTATATGAAAACTCCTTAATCTTATTGATACCCATATTACATACATTACAGGTACCACACGTGTAGAAACCATTCGGAGGTGGTGGTAACCACATCCTATCCACACCTGCAATTGGTTCTATACAGTTTTTGGTCACCATTTCCTTAATAGTAGGACCGCGTAAACACAATCCCAGGTTTGTCTCCAATTACGTTCATCAAACCTGTCACTCCTTTCAAAAGACCCCAATTCTTTCCTAGAGCCTTATAAATTTGATTTTGTTGGGAACATTACGTGGTCACAAATGCAATTTGCTCAGTAGTCTGAGTTTTCTCTTTTTGTTTCAAAGTATTAATTCTATCCACCCTCAAAATTCTCTGCCTAGCCTTAATCAAATTCTTTTGCTGATATCGCCTGTTTGTTAAACGTTTCTGAAGATTATCCAACTCCTTAGTAAAATCTACTTCAGTGCTACAATTCCTACGAATTCTAACCATTTCCCCATAAGGAATTCCCCTGATTACTGAGCCAGCATGAGCACTTTCTGCTCTTAGTATCGAGTTCGTAGCTGTATTCTTCCTGAATAGTCTACTGTTAATGGTTTCACCTTCAACAAATAATTCCACATCCAAAAACTCCAATTTTTCAAAATCATGTTTCATGGTGAAAGTAATATTGAAATTATTAGAATTCAAATAGTCCAAATATTCATTCAAATCACCTGAGTTCCCCCTCCAAATCATTAAAACGTCATTAATAAAACGAACCCAGAATATAATCTGATCTGTCCATTGTGCGGCACCCCTACCCCAGGCATGCTCCCTCTCATACCATCCCATGAAGAGATTGGCATAAGAGGGAGCAAACCTGGAGCCCATCGCGGTCCCCCTGATTTGATGGTACCACGTATCCTCAAAAAGGAAAAAAAATTTGGTCAAAATCAGCTGGCTCATTTCTACTAACATCTTAGAATGATCTCTCAAACTTGCACTTCGGCTACTCAAAAAATGATTCAATGCCTGCACACCTTTATCATGTTCAATACATGTATATAAGCCTACCACATCAAGTGTTACTAGACTCATATTTGATTCCCATTTCAAGTCCTGTAATTTGTTGAGTACATCCATAGTATCTCTAATGTAGGATGGCAAATTGGTGACTAATGGTTTTAAAAATAAATCAACAAATTCCGACAAATGTTCTGTCATACTACCTATACCAGAGACTATTGGTCTCCCCGGTGGGTTGAGTCTGGACTTATGCACTTTAGGTAAAGTGTAAATGAATGGATAGGTTGGGTTTTCTACATGCAAATATCTAAATTCTGCTTCATCTATTAATCCCTCCTCTTCCATACATATAGCCTCTCAAGAATATGTTTATTAGCTAATCCCAAGGGATTCGTTTGTAATTTTACATAGCAACTAGAATCACTCAATTGACCATTAATTTCTGCACAGTAATCCAATCTATCCATCACCACAATGTTACCGCCCTTATCGGCTTCACGGATAACAATGTTCTTGTCATTCTTCAAACTTTTAAGTGCTACTCGTTCCCAAGTTAAGTTATCTCTAGTCTGAAAATGCCAACCACCCCTTAATTTCTGATCCTCCAATTTATGAAATTCGTCTCTTGTTCGTTTGACATACATGTCGATAGCAGCAAATTGGGAACCCTGTGGAATGAACTTAGATTTCATTCTGAGTCCACTGGTGCAGCGTTAATCCGTTTGTATATTTAACATTGAGGCAACATCATCTATTCCAAACCTTTCGCCCTCCGTCAGTGACATAAGCAATTGGACATTACACAACTCTGCAGTAGTCATTTCCGAACTTTTAATGTCTGATTTAACATTAACATTCCTTACAAGTGTAGAGAAAAAACTTTTCAATTTTAATAATCTTGAAAATTTAAAAAGATCAATCTTCAAATCAGTATAATTACATTCATTTTTAGGACAAAATGACAAACCCTTCTTGAGTACACTTAACTCTTCTGATTTCAAGATTCTTGTAGAAAGATTGATAACCTCCAATTCATCAACCCTTTCCTTATTGATAATTTGATCTTCATTTGATACTATACCTACTTCCTGTTCTTGTCCTGACTGCGGGTCCCCATTCTTGTATTTCCTGTGCTTCCTACCCCTTCTCTTCCTATAGTGGTTTTTGTTTTTAGGTCGAGGACTACCGGTCTGCCGAAGGCAGAACCGGAAGTCGGAAGATTTAATGTTTTCTAGAGTGGCTATTTAGCCCGCCTCTCTTTTTGCTTCTCCTCCATTGGCTGGCTTCCTAAACGGAGGCCAGCCATTGGAGGAGAGAGCCGTCCCTCCAAATAGGCTCCGTCTTTTTCAGATTCAGGGGCGTGTTCCTTGCTGTTCTTTCCACTTTTTAGCCACGCCCTTTTAGAACAGCAGGAACACGCCAGCGAATCCGAAAAAATTTCGAAGCTTCCATCCGCCATTTTTTTGTTGTCGTCTGGCCGTGAGCAGAGAAATGGCGGGGGTCTATCGACACAGCGTCTCTTCTGAAGTCAATATCCGTTCTTCCTGCTGAGGTCAATATCCTTCTCTTCGGTAAGGGGACGTGGCGCTGCTCAGCCCCTTCCTTCCCCCACTCTCTCACCCAAGGCACCCACGGCGTCAAGCACAAAAGAAGAGGTGGCGAAAAATGCGAGAGCCTTTAGCATGTAAGAGCATCCCTTGTCTTGTTGACTTACAGCCCCCCATCCACCTCAGCGAATATCCCTGGTTCGCGCCCAGATGGCACATCGTCCGTGGTTAAAGATGCCCCCCCCATGTTAATGCGGTGACTCCGTGCGCCTACTCCAGACGCATGGGCCAGGTTAACACGCGGCGTTCCGCCGTTACGATCTTCCCAGGAAACGCAGGGTGTTATGCTGGCCCATTAGTCATGTTTTGGCGCCTCGTCCCCTCTTGCCCTGGTGAATCCGTTGGTTCTCTGTCTACCACATGGTGCAGTCTTCCCAATTTGCTAATGTCCCCTGTTGGCTCACTGCCCCCAGCTTCCGATACTCATACACTCGCTCACAAGCTGCTTAGTAGTCTGGTCCCGTCTCAGCAGCGGACATGCTGAGGGCTCGACAGGCTCTTGTACACAGCACCAGGGTCTGATTTATTCAGGCGCAAATTGGCTCCCTATTCTCCATCACCGATCGCTAACCATGACCGATCTATTTCATATAGAGATGAGCTCCTCCTCGTTCTATACGCCCCCACAGATGCTCCCTCAATCTCTCTGTATGCATGTAAGTATTCTTATATCTTCTCTCTGAACCATTGCTGGTTTTCTTTCTAGCACTGTACACACTCTTTCTCTGTCTAACGTTCGATTTATATTCTCAGTCCCTATCTCTGCAGGCAGAAAAGGGACAGAATGTTAGCCTTTTAATTCCTGGCTAAGGTTACCATATGACCATGTCACAAGGCCTTAATGTTCCAGTCCTGGAGTTTCCTTTTTAGAAATGATTGTTTTGGAGTGTATTAATTACTGTAGATAATCTGCCGTTGACGAGGACTACAACTCCCAGAATGCATTTTGTTACATGGGAGGTAGGGCTGGAGCACTGCATCTCTGAGATGGCATCGTCTCGTAACTTTGTGCCTCCAAACTCAGTGTTTGCAGGTTGCTATGATCGGTGACGTCACGTGGGAACCCTGCCTTTAATTGACTTGCATAAGACAGAAAAAACCCGCTTAGGCGTCGGACCTCGGGGCGGAAGGAGAGGCAGAGACGGCAGTCTCCCTTCCTTCTCGGTATAAGGCAGCTCTTGTGCCCCACGCACGCGCCGCCTGGAGAGACCGAAGTAGTTAAAAGCCAGAGGGCCGTTTCGCAGGAAGTGGAGTAAATGAGAGGCGGTGTGTGTTGGATCACATGATGTGGCAGCGCCTCCCGCTGATTGTGTCTGACACTTCTCGTAGGTTTGGCATCGGGACACCACGCCTGCGGAGCCGGGGCTGTGTAGAGTTACTGATCTCCGACTTCCATCAGCAGCTGAACTGTCGTAAGTACATCTCTGAAGTGCAAAGGTTTAAGAATCTCTACAGTTTGTTGTGGGGTGGGGGTGGGGAGTGCTCTTTCTCAGATCGAAGTTTGGCAAAGTAGAAACCTAGATTGTAGGTTGCTTCCACTAATGTTTGTGGACATGAAATGTACTTTGAACGTTTCGGCAAGCAGTACGAAAAGAGGCTTTCCTTTAAACCTTGCTATTCTAAAAAAAAAAAAGATAATATTCAAGATGTCAAAATAGGAGCTCCGGGAATCCCGCAGAGCGCAAGAAAGATTCCGCATGGCTAGATCCACTCTATCTCACTATCTCACAACCTTTCTCTCTCTCAAAACATCACTACCTCACTCTCTAGCTCACAACCTCACAACTTCTCTCTCACTCACTACCTCAATCACTCTCTATCTCAATCACTCTCTATCTCGCTACCTCACTCTTTCTATCTAACTAACTCACTTTCACTCTCTCTTTCACTACCTCTCTCTATCTCACTACATCACAACATCACTCTATGCTTATATATCACTACCTCACAAAATCCCTCTCTTTCACTACCTCACTCTTTCAATACCTCACTCTCTCACTACCTCACTCTCTCACTACCTTACTCTCTATCTACCTCACTCTCTATCTCACTACCTCACTCTCTATCTACCTCACTCTCTCACTACCTCACTCTCTATTTCAATACCTCACTCTCTCACTACCTCACCCTCTCTCTGCTAATGCAATAGGTATCACATATGCACAAAAAAAAGCTAATGCCAATAGAAATGACTGCCATTTATTTAGGGATAAAAAAAATAATAAAAAAATAATGAGCAATACCAATAGCTCTACCTATAATATTGCCGAGACCATTGCATTGTAAATGCTTGTTCCCCTTTTTATTCTCATAATTTCCTCGGAAAAAGAAGAATTTTTTGTAGTGGGTACACCCCCACTGCTCCTGTTAGTAATCGTTCATCAGTAGAGGAGATACTCGAACTACTGTAACGAACCGAGCTCAATTCGCCTTGATTCAAGTTATCTTGAGTTTGCATTGTTTTTGGAGCTTCATCATAGCCCTTGGCAAATGTAAAAACTCTACCCTGATTATAATCTCTTTCGTCTCTGCGCAATTTACTCAGTTTTTTGTCTTTAATTTGCAATTGATGTCTGCTGATAACATCTTTCAAAATGGCATAGTTTTTGTCAGTTAATTCAGGTAAATTCATTTCCATAATTTCTTTTTCCAAATCAATAATTTGCTGTTTCAATTTCTCAACTTTCCTCTCTGCATTTTTAACTAATATGCCCATCATTGTAAAAGATGACGCATATAAATTCTCCTCCCATTCCTTCAAATGGTCATCTTCTAAATCGTCAAAAGTAGGAAAAATTAAAATCCTAAGCCCTCTAGAAATTCTTTTTTGATCCAAATAATTCTTGAGTGTCACCCCATCCCACCATTTGGATAATTCCAATTTTTTTAATTTCTCCAATTTTAAAAATGTGTCCCTCAAGCTAATCTTGGATATGTCCTTCCTCATTGTTGACTTTAGTAACTTGCTCTGTTGGAATACTTCTGCTGCTAGTTTCTCCCGTTCATCATCCATATTTTAGATTCAAAACACTACTCCTGTGCTACACTCCCTTTAAATCTACTACTATGAAAGCAACGTTGAGGGTTACAGCTATGTGTGCACCAGAGAGTAATACCTAGTATAATAATGTCATTACCTACAATTAATGGTCTCCTGCTCACTCCTAGTGGCCCACCGTTAAAGCCACTTAAATACAAAACATTAGAAGTATAATAGAAAGGAGCGGAGTAATGTTACATGCTATCCACAAATAAATGTTGTAGTACAAAATAAATTTGAGTTATTTGTTTTTATTTCTTATTCTTTGTAATTCTTTGAGTATTTCCCTCCCAATTATTTCAAATAATCAATTGTTCGCTAGTATTCCAATAAACTGTAACATTGGTTTCCATCTCAACCATCACATGTAAAACTGTTGCATTATTTCATATACTTTGTTCAAACAATATTCAAAATTACAAACATTATAATAAATCCATTCAGTAAATAATGCTCAGTGTATACAGTCGTACAGCCAATTCATATACATTGTTCAAACAATATTCAAAATTATAAACATTATAATAAGTCCATTCAGTAAATAATGCTCAGTGTATATATTCATACAGCCAACGCGTTTCGTCCTATCTAGGACATCATCAGGGCTGTAATGAAAGAAAAAGAACATTGTATCACTATAAATTGTTCAGTATATGCATCCTACCACAATACCTGTACAAGGAAGGAAAATATCCACAGTATACAGAATATACCTATTTGACAATACAATCTTATTGATCATGATCAGAAATATCCCTTCATGATAGAACAGTGTTAACAGTTGCTTGCAGTTCTAGTCATAATCTAATTGTTACTCTATCCCTTGATTATCAAGAATGTGCCCATGATCCCACCCATGGTCTGTCATCCATTTTATATATTCTATTATTTAGGAGGATAGCCTCCATGTTTATTTTCCTTTTAAGATCATCCAATTTATTATTTATTTGTTTAAATAATTCAGGATGATGTATCTTCTCCAACTGCGCACCTTTTATTCTCCAAAGCATGAAAGTATAATCTAAAAATGAAATAATGTTTCCTAAACGTTGACCCTTACATCATAAATTCACTAGACCTCTTCCCTCTCACCAATAATATCCTCTAGCTTCCATATCCCTGCTAGTTATTTCTCACCTCAATATTACTTGGAACAATCCTTGCAAATCTATGCTTTCATTTACTTCCGTGCTCTTTCCAATTCTTCGTTTCCTAGCACTTGTCAATGATTTTTTATCCCATTTGATCCTTCCGCATGTCAGTTAATTAATCTAAAAAATATATAACAAAAGACACCTCAATAATAACCCTCCTTCAGTCTCTACTGTTAATAAGCTAACGCTCCCAACTACCATAACGTACCTTGCAATAATATATCCTCATATATTCCACATCCGGTCAAATGATCCAGCTCAGTAGCTTGAAACCACCATCTTTATTTAAGACATTCTGTCATCCACTTGTATTTCCACAATTTCCCCTTATTAATTATCCTCCTGTTTGCTAATAATTCATCTGAAAATATAACCAAATGGCACCCAATTAGTATCCCTACTACTGGTCCTCCAAAAGTAAAGTGAATCGCCCTATTCTTCTTCTAAACACATACCTTGCACCAGTATATCCTCGTGCCTTGCAGCCGGTCCGATAGCCCTGCTCTGTAGCCTGAGACCGCTAAAGCTCCTTTTAAAAGATTCAAACACCAATCATTTACTCCGGTTTCAAACACCAATCATTTCCTCCGATTTTTAGGCCTTATTACCATATCACTAAGACTGTTCCCTATCTGGTCCACCAGTTTGAACCTCCAATCCAATCCCGTTTTACTATAACGAATTCTAAACTAGGTCTGGATACCGTTCCATATGATCCCGAACCAATCCATGTTCCTCATTTCAAAGCCTCATTAACATAGGGGCTCAAGCAGCTCCCTATCTGGTCCGCCAAGTTTCTCCTAACATCCGTAAAGAACGGAAATAAGGGAACGGCTATTCCTATTCGTTAGTTACTCCACTAATGTGATCGCCTTTTACTCTGTGTAATGTAACAAGCGTAGTCCGATAATTATTACATCCCCCGCCCGTCATTTACCAACGAAAAAAAAGCCAATCCTTAATCAACCTGATTTGTGGTGTAATCATTGCGAAACGCTAATAACTCTACCATCCCTCTTAAATTTCACTCCGTTCACAATATCACAAGAAAAATATTCACTGATAATTCTGTATAGCCAATTAATAACTCTTCGAATAGACTTTTAAAAAAAAAATTCTATCCTTTACTCGTTACCGATTCCAAATGTAGAGTATACTCCTTGTAGGAATTATCTTATTCTTTACCTTATACTTGAACTATACAAAGACCTCAATACAATAGAAGACCAGTTCAAATAAATTTTGCTACCTCAACGATAGGTGGTATATTCACAGGGACAGTTCCCTACCTTGGCACCTTCCGTTAACACTGCAGAATCACTTATGACAACCACCCTCAATCACCAATACCGCCATCCATCTATTACAGTTCCTGTTGGAAATTCCACTTGATAATCCAATCTACTCCCATCTCCATTTGCAACACATCAGACAACACTGCAGAGGATACCAATAATTTCATATTATTCCAAGAAATAGTGGAGCTCAGAGTCACTGTTCAAACCTAGCTCCACTGTTCTACATCTACTAATCCAACGTGCCTCCTCCTGTCTAATCTTTAATTCCCAGTTTCCTCCTCTACGTCCTAGTTCTATTTTCTGTATCCCATGAAATCTTACATCTCTCCTCAAAGGATGTACTTCCTTAATGTGCTGAAAAAGTGGTGATCTGATGTCCTCATTATTAAAGGACCGTTTGTGTTCTTGTATTCGCAATTTCAAATTACGCTTAGTGCTGCCTATATAGACTTTTTGACATGTGCACACTATAACATAAATGACCCCAGTACTGTTACAATTTATAAATTCCCTGATGGGGTATTTTTTGTTTGTGTTATATGAAAACTCCTTAATCTTATTGATACCCATATTACATACATTACAGGTACCACACGTGTAGAAACCATTCGGAGGTGGTGGTAACCACATCCAATCCACACCTGCAATTGGTTCTATACAGTTTTTGGTCATCATTTCCTTAATAGTAGGACCGCGTTTAAACACAATCCGAGGTTTGTCTCCAATTACGTTCATCAAACCTGTCACTCCTTTCAAAAGACCCCAATTCTTTCCTAGAGCCTTATAAATTTGATTTTGTTGGGAACAATACGTGGTCACAAATGCAATTCGCTCAGTAGTCTGAGTTTTCTCTTTTTGTTTCAAAGTATTAATTCTATCCACCCTCAAAATTCTCTGCCTAGCCTTAATCAAATTCTTTTGCTGATATCCCCTGTTTGTTAAACGTTTCTGAAGATTATCCAACTCCTTAGTAAAATCTACTTCAGTGCTACAATTCCTACGAATTCTAACCATTTTCCCATAAGGAATTCCCCTGATTACTGAGCCAGCATGAGCACTTTCTGCTCTTAGTATCGAGTTTGTAGCTGTATTCTTCCTGAATAGTCTACTGTTAATGGTTTCACCTTCAACAAATAATTCCACATCCAAAAACTCTAATTTTTCAAAATCATGTTTCATGGTGAAAGTAATATTGAAATTATTAGAATTCAAATAGTCCAAAAATTCATTCAAATCACCTGAGTTCCCCCTCCAAATCATTAAAACGTCATCAATAAAACAAACCCAGAATAGAATCTGATCTGTCCATTGTGCGGCACCCCTACCCCAGGCATGCTCCCTCTCATACCATCCCATGAAGAGATTGGCATAAGAGGGAGCAAACCTGGAGCCCATCGCGGTCCCCCTGATTTGATGGTACCACGTATCCTCAAAAAGGAAAAATAATTTGGTCAAAATCAGCTGGCTCATTTCTACTAACATCTTAGAATGATCTCTCAAACTTGCACTTCGGCTACTCAAAAAATGATTCAATGCCTGCACACCTTTATCATGTTCAATACATGTATATAAGCCTACCACATCAAGTGTTACTAGACTCATATTTGATTCCCATTTCAAGTCCTGTAATTTGTTGAGTACATCCATAGTATCTCTAATGTAGGATGGAAAATTGGTGACTAATGGTTTTAAAAATAAATCAACAAATTCCGACAAATGTTCTGTCATACTACCTATACCAGAGACTATTGGTCTCCCCGGTGGGTTAAGTCTGGACTTATGCACTTTAGGTAAAGTGTAAATGAATGGGTAGGTTGGGTTTTCTACATGCAAATATCTAAATTCTGCTTCATCTATTAATCCCTCCTCTTTCCATACATATAGCCTCTCAAGAATATGTTTATTAGCTAATCCCAAGGGATTCGTTTGTAATTTTACATAGCAACTAGAATCACTCAATTGACCATTAATTTCTGCACAGTAATCCAATCGATCCATCACCACAATGTTACCGCCCTTATCGGCTTCACGGATAACAATATTTTTGTCATTCTTCAAACTTTTAAGTGCTACTCGTTGTTCCCAAGTTAAGTTATCTCGAGTCTGAAAATGCCAACCACCCCTTAATTTCTGATCCTCCATTTATGAAATTCGTCTCTTGTTCGTTTGACATACATGTCGATAGCAGCAAATTGGGAACCCTGTGGAATGAACTTACATTTCATTCTGAGTCCACTGGTGCAGCTGTAATCCGTTTGTATATTTAACATTGAGGCGACATCATCTATTCCAAACCTTTCGCCCTCCGTCAGTGACATAAGCAATTGGACATTACACAACTCTGCAGTAGTCATTTCCGAACTTTTAATGTCTGATTTAACATTAACATTCCTTACAAGTGTAGAGAAAAAACTTTTCAATTTTAATAATCTTGAAAATTTAAAAAGATCAATCTTCAAATCAGTATCATTACATTCATTTTTAGGACAAAATGACAAACCCTTCTTGAGTACACTTAACTCTTCTGATTTCAAGATTCTTGTAGAAAGATTGATAACCTCCAATTCATCAACCCCTTCCTTATTGATAATTTGATCTTCATTTGATACTATACCCACTTCCTGTTCTTGTCCTGACTGCGGGTCCCCATTCTTGTATTTCCTGTGCTTCCTACCCCTTTCCTTCCTATAGTGGCTTTTGTTTTTCCCCTTTTTATTCTCATAATTTCCTCGGAAAAAGAAGAATTTTTTGTAGTGGGTACACCCCCACTGCTCCTGTTAGTAATCGTTCATCAGTAGAGGAGATACTCGAACTACTGTAACGAACCAAGCTCAATTTGCCTTGATTCAAGTTATCTTGAGTTTGCATTGTTTTTGGAGCTTCATCATAGCCCTTGGCGAATGTAAAAACTCTACCCTGATTATAATCTCTTTCGTCTCTGCGCAATTTACTCAGTTTTTTGTCTTTAATTTGCAATTGATGTCTGCTGATAACATCTTTCAAAATGGCATAGTTTTTGTCAGTTAATTCAGGTAAATTCATTTCCATCATTTCTTTTTTCAAATCAATAATTTGCTGTTTCAATTTCTCAACTTTTCTCTCTGCATTTTTAACTAATATGCCCATCATTGTAAAAGATGACGCATATAAATTCTCCTCCCATTCCTTCAAATGGTCATCTTCTAAATCATCAAAAGTAGGAAAAATTAAAATCCTAAGCCCTCTAGGAATTCTTTTTTGATCCAAATAATTCTTGAGTGTCACCCCATCCCACCATTTGGATAATTCCAATTTTTTTAATTTCTCCAATTTTAAAAATGTGTCCCTCAAGCTAATCTTGGATATGTCCTTCCTCATTGTTGACTTTAGTAACTTGCTCTGTTGGAATACTTCTGCTGCTAGTTTCTCCCGTTCATCATCCATATTTTAGATTCAAAACACTACTCCTGTGCTACACTCCCTATAAATCTACTACTATGAAAGCAACGATGAGGGTTACAGCTATGTGTGCACCAGAGAGTAATATCTAGTGTAATAATGTCATTACCTACAATTAATGGTCTCCTGCTAACTCCTAGTGGCCCACCGTTAAAGCCACTTAAATACAAAACATTAGAAGTATAATAGAAAGGAGCGGAGTAATGTTACATGCTATCCACGAATAAATGTTGTAGTACAAAATAAATTTGAGTTATTTGTTTTTATTTCTTATTCTTTGTAATTCTTTGAGTATTTCCCTCCCAATTATTTCAAATAATCAATTGTTCGATAGTATTCCAATGAACTGTAACATTGGTTTCCATCTCAACCATCACATGTAAAACTGTTGCATTATTTCATATACTTTGTTCAAACAATATTCAAAATTACAAACATTATAATGAATCAATTCAGTAAATAATGCTCAGTGTATACAGTCGTACAGCCAATACATATACATTGTTCAAACAATATTCAAAATTATAAACATTATAATAAGTCCATTCAGTAAATAATGCTCAGTGTATATAATCATACAGCCAACGCGTTTCGTCCCATCTAGGACATCATCAGGGCTGTAATGAAAGAAAAAGAACAAATGAAATAATGTTTCCTAAACGTTGACCCTTACATCATAAATTCACTAGACCTCTTCCCTCTCACCCATACGGAAGGATCGAATGTGATAAAAAATCATTGACAAGTGCTAGGAAACGAAGAATTGGAAAGAGTATGGAAGTAAATGAAAGCATAGATTTGCAAGGATTGTTCCAAGTAATATTGAGGTGAGAAATAACTAGCAGTGATATGGAAGCTAGAGGATATTATTGGTGAGAGGGAAGAGGTCTAGTGAATTTATGATTGAAGGGTCAACATTTAGGAAACATTATTTCATTTTTAGATTATACTTTCATGCTTTGGAGAATAAAAGGTGCGCAGTTGGAGAAGATACATCATCCTGAATTATTTAAACAAATAAAATAATAAATTGGGAGATCTTAAAAGGAAAATAAACATGGAGGCTATCCTCCTAAATAATAGAATATATAAAATGGATGACAGACCATGGGTGGGATCATGGGCACATTCTTGATAATCAAGGGATAGAGTAACAATTAGATTATGACTAGAACTGCAAGCAACTGTTAACACTGTTCTATCATAAAGGGATATTTCTGATCATGATCAATAAGATTGCATTGTCAAATAGGTATATTCTGTATACTGTGGATATTTTCCTTCCTTGTACAGGTATTGTGGTAGGATTCATATACTGAACAATTTATAGTGATACGATGTTCTTTTTCTTTCATTACAGCCCTGATGATGTCCTAGATAGGACGAAACGCGTTGGCTGTATGATTATATACACTGAGCATTATTTACTGAATGGACTTATTATAATGTTTATAACTTTGAATATTGTTTGAACAATGTATATGAATTGGCTGTACGACTGTATACACTGAGCATTATTTACTGAATGGATTTATTATAATGTTTGTAATTTTGAATATTGTTTGAACAAAGTATATGAAATAATGCAACAGTTTTACATGTGATGGTTGAGATGGAAACCAATGTTACAGTTTATTGGAATACTATCGAACAATTGATTATTTGAAATAATTGGGAGGGAAATACTCAAAGAATTACAAAGAATAAGAAATAAAAACAAATAACTCAAATTTATTTTGTACTACAACATTTATTCGTGGATAGCATGTAACATTACTCCGCTCCTTTCTATTATACTTCTAATGTTTTGTATTTAAGTGGCTTTAACGGTGGGCCACTAGGAGTGAGCAGGAGACCATTAATTGTAGGTAATGACATTATTACACTAGATATTACTGTCTGGTGCACACATAGCTGTAACCCTCGTCGTTCCTTTCATAGTAGTAGATTTATAGGGAGTGTAGCACAGGAGTAGTGTTTTGAATCTAAAATATGGATGATGAACGGGAGAAACTAGCAGCAGAAGTATTCCAACAGAGCAAGTTACTAAAGTCAACAATGAGGAAGGACATATCCAAGATTAGCTTGAGGGACACATTTTTAAAATTGGAGAAATTAAAAAAATTGGAATTATCCAAATGGTGGGATGGGGTGACACTCAAGAATTATTTGGATCAATAAAGAATTCCTAGAGGGCTTAGGATTTTAATTTTTCCTACTTTTGACGATTTAGAAGATGACCATTTGAAGGAATGGGAGGAGAATTTATATGCGTCATCTTTTACAATGATGGGCATATTAGTTAAAAATGCAGAGAGAAAAGTTGAGAAATTGAAACAGCAAATTATTGATTTGGAAAAAGAAATTATGGAAATGAATTTACCTGAATTAACTGACAAAAACTATGCCATTTTGAAAGATGTTATTGACACTACAGTTATCAGCAGACATAAATTGCAAATTAAAGACAAAAAACGGAGTAAATTGAGCAGAGACGAAAGAGATTATAATCAGGGTAGAGTTTTTACATTCGCCAAGGGCTATGATGAAGCTCCAAAAACAATGCAAACTCAAGATAACTTGAATCAAGGCGAATTGAGCTCGGTTCGTTACAGTAGTTCGAGTATCTCCTCTACTGATGAACCATTACTAACAGGAGCAGTGGGGGTTGTAACCACTACAAAAAATTCTTCTTTTTCCGAGGAAATTATGAGAATAATAAGGGGAAAAACAAAAGCCACTATAGGAAGAGAAGGGGTAGGAAGCACAGGAAATACAAGAATGGGGACCCGCAGTCAGGACAAGAACAGGAAGTAGGTATGGTATCAAATGAAGATAAAATTATCAATAAGGAAGGGGTTGATGAATTGGAGGTTATCAATCTTTCTACAAGAATCTTGATATCAGAAGAGTTAAGTGTACTCAAGAAGGGATTGTCATTTTGTCCTAAAAATGAATGTAATTATACTGATTTGGAGATTGATCTTTTTAAATTTTCAAGATTATTAAAATTGAAAAGTTTTTTCTCTACACTTGTAAGGAATGTTAATGTTAAATCAGACATTAAAAGTTCAGAAATGACTACTGCAGAGTTGTGTAATGTCCAATTGCTTATGTCACTGACGGAGGGTGAAAGGTTTGGAATAGATGATGTCGCCTCAATGTTAAATATACAAACGGATTAACGCTGCACCAGTGGACTCAGAATGAAATCTAAGTTCATTCCACAGGGTTCCCAATTTGCTGCTATCGACATGTATGTCAAACGAACAAGAGACGAATTTCATAAATTGGAGGATCAGAAATTAAGGGGTGGTTGGCATTTTCAGACTAGAGATAACTTAACTTGGGAACAACGAGTAGCACTTAAAAGTTTGAAGAATGACAAGAATATTGTTATCCGTGAAGCCGATAAGGGTAGTAACATTGTGGTGATGGATAGATTGGTTTACTGTACAGAAATTAATGGTCAATTGAGTGATTCTAGTTGCCATGTAAAATTAAAAACGAATCCCTTGGGATTAGCTAATAAACATATTCTTGAGAGGCTATGTGTATGGAAAGAGGAGGGATTAATAGATGAAGCAGAATTTAGATATTTGCATGTAGAAAACCCAGCCTACCCATTCATTTACACTTTACCTAAAGTGCATAAATCCAGACTCAACCCACCGGGGAGACCAATAGTCTCTGGTATAGGTAGTATGACCGAACATTTGTCGGAATTTGTTGATTTATTTTTAAAACCATTAGTCACCAATTTGCCATCCTACATTAGAGATACTATGGATGTACTCAACAAATTACAGGACTTGAAATGGGAATCAAATATGAGTCTAGTAACACTTGATGTGGTAGGCTTATATACATGTATTGAACATGATAAAGGTGTGCAGGCATTGAATCATTTTTTGAGTAGCCGAAGTGCAAGTTTGAGAGATCATTCTAAGATGTTAGTAGAAATGAGCCAGCTGATTTTGACCAAATCGTTTTTCCTTTTTGAGGATACATGGTACCATCAAATCAGGGGGACCGCGATGGGCTCCAGGTTTGCTCCCTCTTATGCCAATCTCTTCATGGGATGGTATGAGAGGGAGCATGCCTGGGGTAGGGGTGCCACACAATGGACAGATCAGATTCTATTCTGGGTTCGTTTTATTGACGAAGGTTTAATGATTTGGAGGGGGAACTCAGGTGATTTGAATGAATATTTGGACTATTTGAATTCTAATAATTTCAATATTACTTTCACCATGAAACAGGATTTTGAAAAATTGGAGTTTTTGGATGTGGAATTATTTGTTGAAGGTAGCAGTAGACTATTCAGGAAGAATACAGCTACGAACTCGATACTAAGAGCAGAAAGTGCTCATGCTGGCTCAGTAATCAGGGGAATTCCTTATGGGGAAATGGTTAGAATTCGTAGGAATTGTAGCACTGAAGTAGATTTTACTAAGGAGTTGGATAATCTTCAGAAACGTTTAACAAACAGGGGATATCAGCAAAAGAATTTGATTAAGGCTAGGCAGAGAATTTTGAGGGTGGATAGAATTAATACTTTGAAACAAAAAGAGAAAACTCAGACTACTGAGCAAATTGCATTTGTGACCACGTATTGTTCCCAACAAAATCAAATTTATAAGGCTCTAGGAAAGAATTGGGGTCTTTTGAAAGGAGTGACAGGTTTGATGAACGTAATTGGAGACAAACCTGGGATTGTGTTTAAACGCGGTCCTACTATTAAAGAAATGGTGACCAAAAACTGTATAGAACCAATTGCAGGTGTGGATTGGATGTGGTTACCACCACCTCCGAATGGTTTCTACACGTGTGGTACCTGTAATATATGTAATATGGGTATCAATAAGATTAAGGAGTTTTCATATAACACAAACAAAAAATACCCCATCAGGGAATTTATAAATTTTAACAGTACTGGGGTAATTTATGTTATAGTGTGCACATGTCAAAAAGTCTATATAGGCAGCACTAAGCGTAATTTGAAATTGCGAATACAAGAACACAAACGGTCCATTAATAATGAGGACATCAGATCACCACTTTTTCAGCACATTAAGGAAGTACATCCTTTGAGGAGAGATGTAAGATTTCATGGGATACAGAAAATAGAACTAGGACATAGAGGAGGAAACTGGGAATTAAAGATTAGACAGGAGGAGGCACGTTGGATTAGTAGATGTAGAACAGTGGAGCTTGGTTTGAACAGTGACTCTGAGCTCCACTATTTCTTGGAATAATATGACATTATTGGTATCCTCTGCAGTGTTGTCTGATGTGTTGCAAATGGAGATGGGATTAGATTGGATTATCAAGTGGAATTTCCAACAGGATCTGTAATAGATGGATGGCGGTATTGGTGATTGAGGGTGGTTGTCATAAGTGATTCTGCAGTGTTAACGGAAGGTGCCAAGGTAGGGAACTGTCCCTGTGAATATACCACCTATCGTTGAGGTAGCAAAATGTATTTGAACTGGTCTTCTATTGTATTGAGGTCTTTGTATAGTTCAAGTATAAGGTAAAGAATAAGATAATTCCTACAAGGAGTATACTCTACATTTGGAATCGGTAACGAGTAAGGGATAAAAAAATTTTTTAAAAAGTCTATTCGAAGAGTTATTAATTGGCTATACAGAATTATCAGTGAATATTTTTCTTGTGATATTGTGAACGGAGTGAAATTTAAGAGGGATGGTAGAGTTATTAGCGTTTCGCAATGATTACACCACAAATCAGGTTGATTAAGGATTGGCTTTTTTTTCGTTGGTAAATGACGGGCGGGGGATGTAATAATTATCGGACTACTCTTGTTACATTACACAGAGTAAAAGGCGATCACATTGGTGGAGTAACTAACGAATAGGAATAGCCGTTCCCTTATTTCCGTTCTTTACGGATGTTAGGAGAAACTTGGCGGACCAGATAGGGAGCTGCTTGAGCCCCTATGTTAATGAGGCTTTGAAATGAGGAACATGGATTGGTTCGGGATCATATGGAACGGTATCCAGACCTAGTTTAGAATTTGTTATAGTAAAACGGGATTGGATTGGAGGTTCGAACTGGTGGACCAGATAGGGAACAGTCTCAGTGATATGGTAATAAGGCCTAAAAATCGGAGGAAATGATTGGTGTTTGAAATCGGAGTAAATGATTGGTGTTTGAATCTTTTAAAAGGAGCTTTAGCGGTCTCAGGCTACAGAGCAGGGCTATCGGACCGGCTGCAAGGCACGAGGATATACTGGTGCAAGGTATGTGTTTAGAAGAAGAATAGGGCGATTCACTTTACTTTTGGAGGACCAGTAGTAGGGATACTAATTGGGTGCCATTTGGTTATATTTTCAGATGAATTATTAGCAAACAGGAGGATAATTAATAAGGGGAAATTGCGGAAATACAGATGGATGACGGAATGTCTTAAATAAAGATGGTGGTTTCAAGCTACTGAGCTGGATCATTTGACCGGATGTGGAATATATGAGGATATATTATTGCAAGGTACGTTATGGTAGTTGGGAGCGTTAGCTTATTAACAGTAGAGACTGAAGGAGGGTTATTATTGAGGTGTCTTTTGTTATATATTTTTTAGATTAATTAACTGACATACAGAAGGATCAAATGGGATAAAAAATCATTGACAAGTGCTAGGAAACGAAGAATTGGAAAGTGTACGGAAGTAAATGAAAGCATAGATTTGCAAGGATTGTTCCAAGTAATATTGAGGTGAGAAATAACTAGCAGGGATATTGAAGCTAGAGGATATTATTGGTGAGAGGGAAGAGGTCCAGTGAATTTATGATGTAAGGGTCAACGTTTAGGAAACATTATTTCATTTTTAGATTATACCTTCATGCTTTGGAGAATAAAAGGTGTGCAGTTGGAGAAGATACATCATCCTGAATTATTTAAACAAGTAAATAATAAATTGGGAGATCTTAAAAGGAAAATAAACATGGAGGCTATCCTCCTAAATAATAGAATATATGAAATGGATGACAGACCATTGGTGTGATCATGGGCACATTCTTGATAATCAAGGGATAGAGTAACAATTAGATTATCACTAGAACTGCAAGCAACTGTTAACACTGTTCTATCATAAAGGGATATTTCTGATCATGATCAATAAGATTGTATTGTCAAATAGGTATATTCTGTATACTGTGGATATTTTCCTTCCTTGTACAGGTATTGTGGTAGGATTCATATACTGAACAATTTATAGTGATACGATGTCCTTTTTCTTTCATTACAGCCCTGATGATGTCCTAGATAGGACAAAACGCGTTGGCTGTATGATTATATACACTGAGCATTATTTACTGAATGGACTTATTATAATGTTTATAATTTTGAATATTGTTTGAACAATGTATATGAATTGGCTGTACGACTGTCTACACTGAGCATCATTTACTGAATGGATTTATTATAATGTTTGTAATTTTGAATATTGTTTGAACAAAGTATATGAAATAATGCAACAGTTTTACATGTAATGGTTGAGATGGAAACCAATGTTACAGTTTATTGGAATACTATCGAACAATTGATTATTTGAAATAAATGGGAGGGAAATACTCAAAGAATTACAAAGAATAAGAAATAAAAACAAATAACTCAAATTTATTTTGTACTACAACATTTATTCGTGGATAGCATGTAACATTACTCCGCTCCTTTCTATTATACTTCTAACATACAAGAATTCATTTAGTTCGAAATTCTCACTCACCAAGCTGGGGACTGGGCACAATAATGGTTTAAATTCACTATGGCTGGGGCATTTGTCCTATAATCTATCTCATTGAGAATTTAAGTCTGAAACAACTCGTCACCACACTGACCCACAAGGCAGGACACACCCTCGACCCAATCTTCGCTGGAGGTAGCAGCGTTCACTTCAGCCACACCACGCAGCCCCCCTGGGCCAACCACCACTGTGTACACTTCCTTGTCTACAAACCCAAGCCACCCGAACCTGCTCCGCAGCCCCCACGTAGGAACTGGAGCAGGGTCACCAAGGACCAACTCACTCCACCCTCAACGGAAACACCCCCTCTGCTGCAACCAACGCCAAACTCGCGGCCATGGAATTCCACACTTGGATCGCCAACTGCGCAGACAACCCCGACAAGCAATGCCCCAGGAAATCCGCCTGGCTCACCACCGATCTCGAAGAAGTCAGACGCACCTGCAGACGCCTGGAGAAGAACTGGATAAACAGCAAGACACCCGAAAACTACAACAACTACAAGGACGCTATGACGGAAATGACGGAATACCATCAGCGCATCAGAACCACCAAAAGGACTTTCATCCACAACAGTATCCTCACCAATGCCAGCAACTCCAACAAACTTTTCAGCGTCATCCAGGAATTTACCAAGCCCCGCAGCGTAGCCGCGGACATCACCCCCTCCCAGGACCTCTGCGACAAACTTGAATCCTACTTCCACCTGAAGATAAAGAACCTCTACGACAACTTCAATGACCACATGCCTGACCCCACAGTCAGCCCGCCCTGAGCCAATGACAGCCAGACCACCATCTCCGCCTGGACGCCGATCATGACTGAGAAGACCGCCACGACCATGAAATCCATCCACTCCGGAGCCCCCACAGACCCCTGCCCACCCCACATATTCCACAGAGCCGCCACCACCATCGCACCCGTGTTACAATGCACCGTCAACACCACCTTCGAGACCAGCTCCTTCCCCGATGACGGGAAACACGCAGAAGTCAGGCCCCTGCTCAAGAAGCCCTCAGCAGACCCGACGGACCTGAAGAACTACCGGCCCATCTCGCTCCTCCCTTTTGCAGCAAAAGTCGCTGAGAAGACCGTCAACGCAGAACTGACAAGGTTCATAGAAGACAATGCCAATTTGACCCTTCTCAATCCGGATTCCGAAGCAACCACAGCACCGAGACTGCCCTAATCATCGCGACCGATGACATCCGGACCCTCCTTGACCAAGGCCACACCGCAGCCCTGATTCTACTCGACCTGTCGGCAGCCTTCGACACCGTCTCCCACCGCACACTCGCAGTCAGACTACACGACGCCGGCATACAAGGCACCACCCTTGATTGGATCAGATTGTTCTTCCCTGGCAGGAGCCAAAGGATCAGATTGCCTCCCTTCCTCACTGAACCCACGGAAATCAACTGCGGAGTCCCACAGGGACCATCACTCAGCCCAACCCTTTTCAACATCTACATGGCTTCCCTCGCCGATCACTCAGCCAAACCCTTTTCAACATCTACATAGCTTCCCTCGCTGCCATCGTCCACAGCACGGCCTCAGCATAGTCTCCTACGCCGAAGACACCCAGCTCATCCTCTCACTCACCAAGGACCCTACCACCACCAGACTCAACTTCCAGGAAGGAATGCAGGACGTCACAGCCTGGATGAGCAACAGCTTCCTCAAACTCAACTCAGAGAAAACTGAAGTCCTTGTCCTCGGGAACCACCCCTTTGGCATGGAACAACACATAGTGGCCCAACCCCCACGGCAACCCCTTGTCCCCCACAGACCACGCCAAGAACCTCGCCATCATACTCGACTCCTCCCTCTCCATGAATCGATAGGTCAACGCCGTCACCTCCAGCTGCTTCAACACCCTCCGCATCCTCCGTAAGACATTCAAATGAGGCAAGAAAGACAGTCACCCATGCACTCATTACCAGCAGTCTGGACTACGGAAACGCCCTCTACACCGGTGTCAACAAGTCTTTACTCCGCAAGCTCCAGACAATTCAGAACACCACCGCCAGACTCGTCTCGGGGTCCTTCGACACAAACACATCAGCCAACACCTATGCATGCTACACTGGCTCCCTGTCGAGAAAAGAGTCACCTTCAAGATACTCACCTACGCCTACAAATTCCTACACAACACCAGACCCCAGTACCTCAAGGACAGAATCACCCTTCACGTACTCAAACAAAACCATCGCTCCACCAACCTCCTCCTCGCTGAAACCCTGCCCATCCGCAGAGCCAGAGCAGGGGGAAGATCCTTCTCCTAGATGGCAGCCAAGACCTGCAATGCGCTCCCCACCGACATCAGACGTGCCCCCTCCCTAAACACCTTCAGAAAGACTCTGAACACCTGGTTCTTCAACTGAAAAGGAACTGCTGACCCCCCTTCCCCAGCGCCTTGACACCCTCACGGGTGAAAAGTGCGCTTACAATTCTCCTGATTGATTGACTGATGGTCACCAATCTCATTCCTCTTCCTCAGACAAATCATACATATCCACCATTTTACTCATTACATTTAGATCGTTCATATCACATAATACTTCCATAACATTTACTGTCCGTGTGTCTTTTTCTGTTGTTTTAAGGAATACTGCATTGTCATGAGTCAGTTTATTTACATGTATTCTTACTAATTTCAGTTTACAAACTGAAAAAGGTCAATCTTAAACTGTAGAGTATTGAAATTTCTACTTGGGCAGAACGATAAGCCTAAACTTAATACTTGCTCTTCCAAGTTAGTCAATTCTCTATCTTATAAATTCACAAATGTTATCACTTCCGTATATTGTTTCCTCTTTTTCCTCTTCCTGTTTTTCCTTCTCCTTCTTTGTCTTTTCCCGCCCTTGCTCACCTGGATTGACTTTCATTCTGTTAACCATCCTGCCTCAACAGATTGTATATCTCTAAAAATTCCCAGCTCCATTCGCAGTACTTGAGCTATTTTCCGTAGAATTCTCCATATCCGTATCGGTAGTTGTTTCTGAACTTGAGTCAGTTACATCCCTGTCCTGTAGTTTCATAACTTTATCTTTTCTTATCGAATCTCTGATTGTATCAAAACATTTAAACAAATGTCAGTATTCAACGTTGTCGCAATTACTATTGTCCTTAGCAAACCTTTGTTGCTTGTGTATCTTTATTTCTGTCAATAATGTGTCCAGTTGTTGTACCATTTTCTGTTTGTATTCTTGTACTGCTTCCTGATCCTGCTCATTTGCTTTAGTCAGCTCTGTTTTCAAGGTTTTTTCTTACTGTTGACTCAAGTTATTTCCAAGTGTATTTTTTTTTATGTGTTTCATTGGATTTTGTAAACATGGCATGGTAACAGGGACAGGTATAATTATAGGCATAAAAGTGTATCCCAGCAAATCATGTATAGGATAGCAGCTTAATATGGCATTACAGCCGTCGTCACACAACAGTATTGTGAATCAGTGTGATATTTAAAACTATTCCAACTGTGGAGTCTGCATAGAGTGGAAATGTGGCAGAGTGTGCAGCATGAGCTGGATGGGGAGGGGCCGTTGCCAGTGTCGATCACCCGGCGAAAGTAGCGTAAGGGCGCGGTGCCTGAGTGGTCAGGACCAGGGGAGTTGCACCAAGTTGGTAACGATGACGTGTGCTTGGGGCAGTCGGGCCTGGGTCCCTTGGAAGCCTTATCTTGGCGTGTGTGTTGATTGATGTTTCGCATGCAGGAGATAGGGTGCAGCAGCACCTCATTGGGCGAAAGGTAAGTCAGTGATCGCATGAGTGTGAGTCCAGGCATGTAGTGTGGTGCCGTGGCTCAAGGGGGCGCATATCATTTTTGGCTTCAACATGAAGCAAGAAGGTTTCCCATAATTCTCCACCTGTCCGTGTGTCCCCCCCCCCCTCATGCGGAGAAGCCTACAAGTGTTGGCGTCTGCCTGGCTAGGGGTGGGTGGAACTCGCTGAGTTTTACTCGACGGAATTCCGTGACCTTTCATAAAAACTCAGTGAAATTCTGCAGAGTTCCTCCCAGCCACTATTTACACACTCAGTTTGCTTTCACTTTGTAATCGTCAGCTTAACACGAAGTCTCTGCAATGTGAATACCATATGAAGTCTGACACAATCAGCCTCAGCACAAACATGCCAATTAACTGTTCGAAAACTGGTAAACTAAATTCAATGATAACATTTACTTTCAGAGCATATCGTCTGGAACTAAGATCTCCTTGCACACAATGAGCAAGCTGTAGAATTGACTCGACACCTTGGATCATGTGATACAGTAGCAGGTCGTCCTACACGTTCATCGAGTGGGTGGGGTCGGTGCTAAGTGACTCGCAGTTCATTGCACACATGCACTTGAGCAGGTAGGAAGCAATTCTCACATTTGTTCCCCATATTTTGCTTCAAATTTAAATCCTTCAATAATTCCTTCTTTGAGAAAATCGCTGAATTTGAAATGATTGAAAATGAAAGCTAAGGCATGACTGATCCCATGATTAAAAAATAAATAGTATTTTCGTGCATTACATTTCAGAGTTTTCAAAATGTGCCACTGTTTTATAAAAATGGTAAGTGCATTGACCACTTTGTGTACAAAGCATTTTTCCTAGCCAAAATCTAACAATGCTCATTGCCTTTGAGATTGCGCAGTTTTGCCAAATTCCAGTTTGGCCATCAACTTTCTATCATTCAGTTCAACTTATGTAGGACCTGCACCATGTTGTCAAGGTCAATTTACTAGTTTCAAGTAGCCCTGCCAGTTGAACCCAAATAGCTGCTGCAGCAAAAAGGGGATGTAGGGCTCAAAACAAAGCAAGCATTGGCAAACCCAATAGGTTTAATGTGCTAATGCATTTTTAGAGCTAGAAATATGAGAGCGAGCCAGCAGGGGTGCACAGATTGGGGTTATAGTTGCAAATTAGGCCCTGAAGCAGTTCAATTCAAGCACTCAGGTGAAGGCAAAATAATTCACCTTAAGAGCATTAGGGCAGAGATTAATACTCCAGTGGACCGAGCCAATAAGTGATTGAGTATGAAGCCAATAGCTGAAAGTGGCTGGTTGAAGAAAGCCAATGATTGAAAGGGGCAGATCCAAAGCCCAAACGTTGCTTATAATAAGCAATAGGAAAACCCAGGCCAAAAGTTTAATTTATTGGATGTTGGCGTAGGCCAGAGAAGGGTCGGGTTAATTTGGGCAAATGCTTTAATAAAATTGAGGAGCATACATGAAAAATATTCAATTGCTTGCCATATGGATTAAAAAATGTGCATTATAATGTTTGTGCCTTTTTGGCATCTTTCAATATGTACCTACATATTTGTATTGCTTTGTATAAACGTGTATAATAAATATGTTTTTAAATATATAGATATGTTAGTTCTGCTTAATAAATATACATATTACTTATGGTTATATTATTCTATGTTTAACTTGTATATAGGTGACTGCATACATAAATAAATCCTTTATCATATCATAACTATCTACTATTGCTTCACTATTGAATTACAAAAAAACCCTGAAGTTATTAAAAACACATAATATTAACTTTAAATACAGCAACACTTAAACCTCAGTTTATTAGATACAACTTAAATCTACATATATTACCTTCCTCTACTTGTATAACTTCCATGGACTTATGTATCTTTATATTTATTACTTTGCTTCTAATTCAGCATATCCAATGCACTACCCAATCAATATCTCACCCTATACCTCTCGCAAAATATCCTCTACCTCTACTCTGACTAATCTCAAACCTCATTCTACTTCTCTCTCTCCAATGCACCACCCTATTTCTCACTGCATACCTCTCTCAATATATCCTCTACCTCCACCCTCTCACTCATCCCAAACCCTATTCTACTACTACGATCCCCAAAATAACCCTTTCTAGACTCTTCCCTCCTCTACCCCCTTGCATCATCTCATGCCTCTTTTACTATTCAGATCTCCAGAACAAGCCTTTCTAAACCCTTCCCTCTGACTCTCCCCCCTCCACCTCCCCTTTAATCATCCCAAACATTCTCCTACTGCTATGAGCTCCAAACAAATAAATAAATAAATAAATACAAATGTCTAAATCCTTCCCTCTTCTATCACTCCACTATTCTTTTCAACCCAAATAACAACCTAATATAACCGCAACTCAAATGTTATATTTCCCTATACTAATTCCCCACTAATCCTGTTTGGGTTCCGGAGCAGCGTGCTGCTCGCTGAAATGCGCTCCGATACCTCATCAGAGGTAGCAAGCACTATATAAATGCAAACCCTTCCCTCTTCTATCTCTCCACTATCATTTTTTTCAATCCAAATAACAGACTAACATGTCCACGCTCAAATGAATTTCATATTTCCCTATACTAATTCAGCACTAATCTCTTTTGGGTCCTGGAGTAGATTGCTACCTGGCGAAGAGCGCTTTTAGCTTAGTGAACATGTCCAGCAGGTGCCCGTGGTCTTGTTGCGGATGATTTGCGAGATAGTGACACGTATTTCTTCCAGTTGCAGGGGCTCGTCCAATTCAGCCCCTTGCAACGGGTTCAACCTAACCATCGATAGGTTGCGGAAGAAGTTGTGTGCTCTCCACAGCTGGGGGGATCCGGAGCTGTGTAAAACTCCGGTAACATTCATGAAAAGTAACATTGATGGCTGGCTGAGAGGAGATTTTTGCGCCATGATTCAGGCGCAGCGCTCCAATCAGAGCATTTTGCTAATCCTCCTTCCCGAGCCACGCCAGTAGCTTCCTCGATCGATCTCCCTCAGTATGTAGCAGGGCTGTACGGCATTTGTAGTCATGTTTACACAGGAGAGCTTCAGCTTTGGCTCGCTGCTTGTGCAGCTGCTGGAGTTGCGGTGCAAGTGGCTACCCTCACCTCCAGGGGTCGTAGCTCATGCTCAATGGCAGGTAGCTCGCGCAACGTCGTATCCCCAAGTTGACGCCAATCAGTGGCCACGTGCGACAACTTTGTGTGCATCCCACTCTAAGGCCCGGGACGAGGCAGTACCCTTGTTAAGTTCAAAGTATTGTGTGATGCACTGCGCCAGCTCCTCATGGAATGGGAGGTCAGAGAGTGCCTGAATTTGCAACCGCCATGTGGGTACGGTGGGGCGTTGTCTGTCCCACCTGAGGGTGACCAGTAACGGCCAGTGGTCTGAGAGGGTACGCACCAAGTACTCTTCACTGGTTATCGTGGGGCCCAGTTGTTCCGTGCAAAGCAAAAGGTTGATTCTGGTGTGCACACCATGGCACGGGGAATAAAATGAGTATTCCTGGTGGATCGGGTGCCCGGGAGGGGAGGAACGGTCAAGATCAACATCTGGTACGCAATTGAAGTCGCCTCCTCAAAGTCCCGGGTGTACAGGGTCCCAAAAAAGAGCAGGAGTTAACGTGTCTATGAAACCCAACTGATTAGTGTTGGGGGTATATAGTGCCACCAGTGTGAGGGAAGCTCTATCAAGTTGACCCTCCAGAATCACATAGCGTCCACCTTCATACACTCTATGTGCATTCAGAACAAACGGGACCCCAGGGGCAATCCAGGTGAGATCCTAGCATAAGCGGACATGGATGTGCCATATACGTGCCCTCTCAATTTTGTACGGATCTTTTGTAGCTCCGCTGGTTTAAGATTGTTTCATGTAGCATGGCAATGTGCATGTTTAAGGTTTGCATAGGTGCGGTAGCGTTTAGCATGGTGGCCATGCCACGCACATTCCACTTAAGGATGTGGTTTGTGGGTTTGTGAATATCAGTCATGGGCCCAATCTTATAAGTTGTTAGTGGTATATGCGGTGGAGGATGTAGCACCCCTCCCTGCCCCATGCTGGTGCCGCCCCAACGTTACAGAGGCCATCCAGAGCCAGGTAGAGTGAATAGCAGACCCTTCAGAAGACTTCGATAAAAACCATATGGTATATCTGAACAGCAGTGAGATGTAATGCTGCAAACCCCCCCAGGACAGTGGTCACATCTGTCCCTGTCCAAAAGTCCCCAACTGTGGAATAGAAACGAAAACATTAAAGAAAAGCATGCAAGCAAGTCCTCATTTGAGCATGTGTGGGGCGTGAGGCGACAGCTAGAGCTGGTGTCCGTTTTCCTGGCCCGTTCCAAAGTCCCCGCTGCCAGCCCGTCAATGCCAGCTGGAGCTCCCACACTGCAGGAGGGTTCGGAGCGCACCATCCCCACATGGGGGTGAGGGGCCCACCCGTAAGGCGAAAATCATATTAGGTCGTTGGCCGAACATGGTGTAAATGTATAGTCACGCGTGACACTCGTGACAGAGGACATGGATGCACCAGTGTCTGAGCAAGAATCCAAGACCAGCTCAGATCACAGGGCTGTGAAAGGGTTCTAGCTGTGCAAGGTGGCCACCTCCACCGCGCAGGCCTACTCCTCAGCTGTCTGGTCCTGGGTAGGTCTCGTTCAAGTCACTCTTTGCCTCCTGCTTTTCGGTTGCTGGGTAACCCCATCCGTGCGATCAGTCTCTGCCGTGCCTGCAAGGCCTTTTGCATGGAGCCAGGTCCGTACATCCTCAGGCAATTAGAAGATGTGGGAGGATTCGCCATCTATTAGTTTAAGCCTTGCAGGCAACATGTTCTACCTCGATCGTGAAATCCGGGTATGCTGCCTGAGATGTCTGTGTTCTCCAAGCTCCACAGCCCCTTTGTACAAAAATGCTGCAAGACCAGGTCTCAGTCCCGATAGTTAAGAAAGCGGAAAATGAGTGGGTGAGACGGGGCTCTGGGCGAGGGTGGGCAGCATAGGACACGGTGCACCCGATCCACTGATAAGAGTTTGCGGACCTTGTTCTCCAGCATTGTGGTCATCAGCCAATCCTCCAGGAAGAGCTCAGCGCTTGGATGCCTGGCCCGTTCCAGAAAGCCCAGGAAGTGAATGTTGCTGCTCCGTCGGCTCTCCCCGGCATCTTCTGCATGGCGATGCAAGGAGATAATTTCTTCTTGAATGGTAAGCATCCTGGCCTGTAGGTCTTTCACATTAGGGCTCATTGAGGTCAATCCACATTCCCTTTCATCCACTTAATCCACCAGTTTGCGATGATCTGCTCTCAAGAAGTTCACGTCCAACGAGACCATCGATTTTCACCTCGCGTGATGTTTTAGTATACAGAATGGCATGGAGAACTTTCTCGAATTGTGTTGAGTGCTTGTCCACGGTAGACTCTAAATGGTGCAGAGCCCCCAAGGTTTGGTCAGCGGAGGCCGGGGCTGCTCCTAGATGCTGGGATTGGGAGTTAGATTCTTAGCAATCCTGGTTTTCCCCATCATGTTATATAGGAGGCGGGAGACAGTCGTCAGGTTGCGTTAGTTGCGTGTAGGCCAGGGCCGCTCTGACACCACAGTCTTCCTGTCATGTGTGGCAAGCAGCATGGAGACAGGGCTGTTATTTTGGGTCTTGGTTGGACCTGGTGGTGGGGGGGGGGGGCACCCTTGTGCACAATTAGGCCCTGGGGTCTCTCAGCCTGGGTCCTCTGTGCCTTCACTGAGGTGGTGCGTCCTGGGTAATGTTACTGTCAATGGTATGGATAGGAAGAAGGGTATAGCCGGAAGCCCATGCAGTGGTGTGGGGATGTGTCACAGCATAGGATGGCACAGCATACAGTGAGATCAGGGCACCCACATAGCCCGGCAACACAGATCCAATTTCTTATTGTCAACAAGCCCCCACCCGAGAGAGCACCTCCAGCACTGATTCAAAAAGAGGGCTCAACTTGCCGTATATAAGCCAAGGATCTAGATGGTGTGCCCTTCAGAGGTCATTAGTCAATATGTGCCACTGCTTTAGGCAGCAGGCAGGAGAGCAGGCCCCCGCAGCCAGCAACAAGGTTCAGTGTACAGGCAATGTTGTACAGGCAATGTCCAGCCCTTGGGTAAATGCAGGTTGCCGGGCCACTGGGTCCTTTCGGATGTGAGATGGTGCATCTCCCTGGTGTGTGAATTCACAGCGCACCCGTCCAGGTGAAATATTTGGGGTCGTTGATGCTGTCGATGTTCGGGCCTCCAGCAGAGTTTGCTGCAGTCGGAGTGGTAGTCCGCTGTTGAGTGTGAAGGGGAGCGGAATCCAGGCATGGCAGGGCACTCCTCAGTAGGGTGAACAGCCGTCTGAAAATTTTACGGACCGTCCTTCATTTTGGTGTCCTGTCCGTTGTCTGTATTCATTCCTTTTACGGACACCTTTTGTCCATAATTCTGGGCATTTAAGCAAGCTGTGCTGTTCCCCCGCGAGAAGCCCCAGGAGTTAACGCTTCTCACAATCAGGGCCAGCTCGAACTTCTCTTTTTAACTCCACAGGATACAGCAGCCCCTCCCCGGCCTCGCACAGGCTGTGGACAGGCCCATTGTCATTCTGACTGCAGCTGATATCACATTCAGAATGACAATGGGCCGTCTGCCTTTAACATAACATGTGCAGGCAAGTGAGTGCCTTGGAGGCAAGTGGCTCACTTGAAGCCAGTAGACTGTAGCAGAGGAGCTTTCCCCAATCAGAGTACTCTGGGGAACTTGAGGCCTTGTGTAATTTGCCAATTTTGTTCACTGAGAGCCCAACTAAATCAAGTACATTAATCCCCGGGGGTGTGGCACCTTCCCTGCTGCCAGGGCCTGTTTTTTAGGTATGCAGCACTCCTTTCCCTTGCTACTTTGGAGACACAGAAAGGCCTGTCTCCTTATGAGATGGGTACATTCCAGCAGTTACAAATCTGTGGGGGTTCGATGTTGACAGAACATCCGGTTTAGGAGCTCTGTAGATTTTAGTACTTGCTCTGTTTGCTCAGGGCTGTTTGATTTTTATTTTTAATCCAACAATGGTGAGCAGTTTATGTTGGCTATCTGTTTACTTACTTATATACTATTGCATGACTGTAGTATCTGGTCAATAAATCGAAGAATCAGTTTCGTTGGATTAAGTAATTTATTCCTGAGAATAAATCATGTCATAACTCACCAAGCTCCAAGCAGAATCCGAACTCTAGGTTCTACTCGCTACAACAAGAATGTGGAACATAGAATCTACACTTGAAGGTTCTTACTTCTAAAATATCTAAACATGCACTTAAATAAAAAGCATAACTTTAACACAATACTACACATCCTTCCCCTTTAAAATAAACAAAACAAAGAAATTTATCACAAACAAAATCATTGAAACAAGATGGTTTCTTAATAACTGTTCCACAAGCGGTTCTCAGATCATCAGATGTAGAACAGCCAATTACAGGTAAAGGAGTTCTAATAAACTCAGGTTGAGATAGATCATTAGAACCCACTTGAGCATCAGAAGAAACTCCTCCCATAGAAGAAGGTTGAGAAACACTCTCAGTAGAAGTGAAAGTATCTTCGAAAGAATCATTAGAATTTTGTAAGGAACCATCGTACATAAAAGTTTGAGAACAAGAGTTTGAACATAAATCACAATCCAACATCCACCAAAACATTTTCTTAGTTGGCATAATGTCTAGATCATTTGTTGAATTTTTACTAACAGCTATACGATTCATATGCCAAACTTCATCATTATCTAGAACAACAGTGTTATTGTTTATTTTAACAATCTGATGAGGTTGACTAAATTTGCTAACCCCTTTAGGAGTTTTTTAGCAAGCTTAACATGGACCCACTGACCAGCAGAAAGATTACATGGTTTGCAACCATGTTTCAAATCAAAATAAGACTTATTTTTACATTGAGACAACTCAATACGACGTTTGATGTTATCCCAATCTGAATGAATACAAGAATTCCTATTCATCCAACTAGGATTCTCCTTTGAAAATGGAATCCTACTTCTCATGATAGAAAAAGGACTGCAACATAGAGAAGGATGACTAGTGACTCTGTAGGACCAAATAATTTTTTTTAATTCATTCTCCCAAGATAAATTAGACCTGTTAGACAGTTGAATAATACCTTTGATAATTCTGTTAATCCTCTCTACTACACTATTGCCACTTGGATTATATAGTGCAGTAAACTTTTGTTCAATTCCAGAAGCGCGTAAATACTGCTTCATTTCATCAGATTTAAACTGTACTCCGTTATCAGTCAAAATACAAGCTGGAAAACCTTCCCTAAGGAATACAGAATCCAAAAATGTAATGACAGACGTTGAATTTACACGATTTTCTAAATTTAACTCAAACCACTTAGAAAATATATTCACAAGGACAATGATGTATTTAGTGGAACCATCCTGCCAAGAAATGGGGCCCATAAAATCTAAAGCAACCTCTTGCCAAGGAGCCTTTGGACAATGCACAGGAAACGAAGGAGGATTAAGGGTTTTATGAGATTTATCAGCAATTTCACAATTTACACAATCTCTGACCAAACGTTCCACAGCTACATCAACTCCAGGCCACCAATATAAAGCTTTAACTCTTTGCTTAGTACGAGTAATTCCAGAATGACCTTCATGACACAATTTGATAATCTTCCCTCTTAAAGATGAAGGAGGTATCATTTTATCACCTCTCAACAAAAATTCATCATTAACACTTAATTCATTTCTTACCTCCCAGAATCCTCTGATCTCATTAGTAATATTCTTTTTGTTAATTGTATGCCAACCAGAAATTACTTTAGATTTGATATCCTGAAGAATACTGTCCTCATTCTCAGCCTTGGACCAATCAGACTGTTCAATACACCCTTGAAAAATATCCACAAAAGAAACATTGGCCACAGAAAATTCATTCCAGGGATTACAATCAAGTTCTGTTAAAGGTAAAGACATCCTACTTAAAAAATCAGCAGTTCTATTCTTAACACCAGGAAGATATTTGATACTGTACAAAAAATCCTGAAGTCTCATAGAAAGTCTGGCGATTCTAGCAGTCGCCTTGGATAAACCTTCTGTAGTAAGAAGTTTGGTCAAAGGTTTGTGATCAGATCTTAAAGTAAAATTCCTACCCCACAAAAATTTTCTAAAGTGTTCCAATGCCCAAACACAGGCTAGAGTTTCTCTCTCAATAACGGAGTATTTTTCTTCTGATGGAGATAAAGATCTAGAAGCGAAAGCAATAACCACTTCTTTATCATTTTCAGCAATCTGAGTGAGTACAGCCCCTAACCCCTTAGCGCTTGCATCAATGGTGACAATTGTGTCAGCTGAAGGGTCAAAACCTTGCAGACAAGGAGCTTTGCTGATGGCCTCTTTAATTGACAAAAAGGCTTTTTGACAATCCGAAGACCACTCAAAACTGACTTTGTTTTTTAAGAGAAGTCTCATGGAATGTGTCTTTTCTGAAAAAACTTCTACAAACTTAGAATAAAATTCTGCTAACCCCCAAAATGATCTCAAATCATGCTTGGAGTTAGGAGAAGGAGCATCAACAATAGCGTTGATGAGTTTGGATTTGGGTTTAATACCATGACCACTTACTTCATGGCCTAAGTATGTTACTCTGCGTTCAGCAAATTTACATTTTGAAATTTCTCCAGTTAAACCTTTTGACATTAAAGCTTTCAAAAAATTTCTTAACCTATCATCATGTTCAATTTTATTTCTACCCATTATAAGAATGTCATCTTGAAAAAATGTAATGCCTGGCATATCACCAAATAATTGATTCATTAGTCTCTGAAAAACAGCGGCTGCAGAAGCCAGACCAAATGGCATTCTGCGAAATTGAAAACATCCAAAAGGAGTGCAAACAGAAGTAAGGTTTCTACAAGATGGATGTAGTTCAATTTGATGATATGCCGCAGAAAGGTCTATTGTAGAAAACCACTTGGAACCTCTGGTTAATGAAAGCATTTCATCAATTCTTGGAAGTGGAAATTGATCTACAATAATCTTTTCATTTAAATTTCTAAGGTCAACACATAAACAAATCTTTCCATTGGCACGCCTGGCGACTACCAATGGAGAAACCCACTCAGAAGCTTCTATTGGCTCAATAATGTCAGCATCTTGCAACTTATTTAACTCAAGCTTAACCTCATCTCTAACAATTAAGAGTATGTTACGTGCTTTAAAAATTTTGGGAACTCTAGATGGCTTAATTCTGATACGGTGTGTGAACCCTTTAAGTTTACCAATTTTTCCATTAAAGACCTCTTTGAATTAATTGATTACCCAAGTTTTGGTGTCGGCGCTATCGCCCGCTACCAGAACTTGTTCTGGGCTATTAGGATTAAGAATTATGTCAAGAGCCTTTTGATCCTTCCATTCTAAAACTGAAGGACCGTCATACGCAATGTAAAGTTTGCACAATGCTTGTCTTCCTTTAAATTGAAATTTAAGTTTTCTGAAACCAAGCATATTTATTTTCTCTCCCGTAAAACTCTCAGGAGAAATATCAGACGGTTCCAAACGTGGACCCAGAACATTAACAAACTTATCCTCCCAAATAGATCGAGCTATAATTGTGAACGGGGATCCCGAATCAGCAGCCACCTGTAAAGGAATACCACCAAAGTTAATAACACACAATGGTTTGCTTTTATCTGAGTCTGAAATGTTAAGAACAATTTTTTTTTTATTTGTGGAGGAGGTATGAACAAGCTGAGCCTCATCAAAGTCACTTTCTGAAGAATCAGAATTTTCAGTAAGGCAAGCAACTTGATTAGGCTTCTTGTTAATTTTTTTTCTATTGCAGACTTTAGCTAAATGACCTACAGTTCCACAGTTGAGACACTTAGAAGATCTTGCGTAACATTTCTCAGAACTAGCATTGTGTTTGGTGCTACCACATCTATAACAAGCAAAATTCCCTTGGTATTTAGAAGTACTTTTATCAGAAAACTTGTAGTTGACAAAACGCTTTTCTTGTGAATTAGTGTTGCACTTCCCTTTTTGCTTTGACGAAATGAAATTGACAGCAGGTTTTTCCGTACTATCTGTAATTGCCTTCGCACTTCTTTCAGAAAGTTCAGCCTTTTTAATCAAAGTAATTATATCTTTAAGACTAGGATCTCCTTCAATCCAAAGTTTATCTTGTATACTTTTATTTTTTTGACAAACAACCAATTGATCCCTAATCATGTCATCATGGAGAGTACCAAATTTGCAAGGAATAGCCAAAATTTTAAGCGAAGAAATGTAATCCTCAATGGTTTCATTTGGTTGCTGTTTCTTTTTATAAAATGTACGTCTGGAGATGGCAGCGCAAACAATGGGGGAGAAGTAATTGTCTAAATCCAGAATAGCACATTAAAAAATGTCAATATCGCCAGCCCTTTCTGTTTTCTGCATTTGGTTATAAATTCTCAAACCTTCAGGACCAAGACAATGCATAAGGATTCTTTTTTTTCTTTCAGGTGAGAGAATACCCCTATTTTCCTCCAATGTTGCGATGTAATTAAGTAAATATTCCTTCCAATCAGTCCACTTAACAGTAGGTTCACAAGGACTTGTGAGAAATTCTTTTGGAGTGTTTAAGTTAACACCCACAACTAAATTGTTTACAACATTAGAAGCAGCAGATGAGCTCTCTGCACTTCTTTCCATTTTTCTTTTAAATATTTTTTTTTAAAATATGAAGAATAAAAGATAAACTGACCAGAAATCAAGGAGCCTGTTCGAAATGAAGCGTCTAATCACAGCATAGGAGAAATTAAACTTAGCGAGAAAAAAAAACCGCTGAAATCCGCTCCGACAGTTGCTAGGAGACCGGTAACACTGAAAACAAAATGGCGGCACGTAGAGGTTACGCAGAGTGACCCAACAAGTATCCCAAGATACTTAGCGCCTGCGTCGATGTGTGATGAATCCGAAGAGGAATGAAGGAATGGAACGCCGAGTTTGAAGAATGCTGCAAGTTGGTGAGTGCGGTTTGAATGCGGGCAGCGGTGATTAACTAACTGTACTCGTGAATGATAAGAGAAACAGCTAGAAAAGTTTCAATTGGCCCAATATAGATGTTAAAAGCACTCACGATAAAACTCGCTTGAAAAAGTAGAAGTTGACGGTTGGAATTTCTGTTGACAATGGAGGATAGAAGAAAATATCTGCAATGGGATTACTCCGTTCTTGCAGAATAGATGAGCGTGAGATCCGAATAGTTCGTTAAGATCGTCGCCAAATTTCTGTAGTATCTGGTCAATAAATCGAAGAATCAGTTTCGTTGGATTAAGTAATTTATTCCTGAGAATAAATCATGTCGTAACTCTCCAAGCTCCAAGCAGAATCCGAATTCTAGGTTCTACTCGCTACAACAAGAATGTGGAACATACAATGAACACTTGAAGGTTCTTACTTCTAAAACAACTAAACATGCACTTAAATAAAAAGCATAACTTTAACACAATACTACAATGACCTCCTCTGACTGTCTGTAAAACGTACCTTTTGTCTGGAATTTTTTGTCCTGAATTTTGACCTACTGTCCTGAATTCTTGTCCTGAATTTTGACCCTTTGTCCTACATTTTTAAACTCACCGCCCTGAATTTGCACCCATGCCAGTTTGTCCCCCTTCTCATCGGGCTGGACTCTGATGAGCTCTCCAGCCCCAGAGAACGAGTCGGGCTCCGTGCAGGTGTCCACGCAGCTCGGGAGCACCGCGGGACAATCTCTGCAGCTTCGCCACAGGAGGGTTCCATACTTCATTTAGGGGCCCCGTAGCATGGAGACAGGGACTCCGATCATTCCTCTGCAAGCGGGCTCAGTGGCGAGCGGGATGGCTCAAATTATAGCAGGATATTGTTTGGGCTCATTTAGACAGCTTCCTATGTGGCCACCATCTCAGTACACCCCCCTTCCAAGTGTATTTTATGAGAATTATGAGCATCCCTTTTGAACATTTATTTGAATATATTGATGATTCATGTGTCACTTGTGTATTTTCCTGAGTCACGGTGGACACTGTGTATATATATATATATATATGCATAGTCTTTTTAGGATTCTATCAACTTCCAGAAATTTTTGCAATGTTGTGGAATCCCACAATTTGCTTAGTTCACGTTTACGTAACTTTTCTAATTGGCTCAATTTTCAATGTAAAGTTTTTTTGCCTCTTTCTTTTCAATATCTGACATCATCATGTTCTTTCATACTTAAATTATCAAACAAAACAGACACGTCTGCGTTCCTTCAGACTCTTTTATCCGCTGCCATTTTGCCTAGATCCTTTCTTATTACTTGCACCTGTTTCCCTGGTAACCAGCAGTACTTCAATTGCTGTCAGTCCCCAGCCCATCAATTCTCATTTATTCATTAGCTTTTGCTCATTACTGCTATATATTCAAATTGTGCTTGTCCTCTGTTGTCTCATTCAGTTCATACATACACTGATTATCTTTAGCATACAGAAAAGTGTGGGCACCATATGTAATGTATCTCACCTTCTTTTTTCCTTTCTCTTTTTCTCTTTCTTTCATTCGCGTCTTACTTGGATGGGCAATCCTTTTCGGTTTAAATTTTGTGCCAGGGGAGACTCCCGCCTCGCAAGTACTCTCCAGGTCTTGCAATTGCCATTCAACCCTGGCCACTTTCAACCCTTACCCCCTGTGTCCACCCCTGAGCTCATTTGGGCAGGTCAGCGTTTACCATGCTGCATATGTTTTGTCGAGGACTCTCCTCCTTATGGGTACCACTTTTCCCATTATCGTGTGTCATTCCTCTTTTTATCTCAGTCTTATTTCGAATCTCTTTTGCTTATATGGTACAACGAGTAGAGACACAGGAAGGCTTCCAGTTCAGTTCTTTGCTCCTCATGTTGTGCAAACACACGTAGGCACCTCCTCTTTTAGAAATTGTCCTCAATTACTTCCGTACTTTCCATACATCTCAGAACGGTGTGCAGCTGCAGAAAGAGCATTCTGACACTTCCTTTAGTGTAAAAGTTGGACGATGGGCGCAACTCCGGTACTTTGCAAAAATCTGTAATCCTTCCAATCCACAACTTGTTCCAGACCTGGTGGGGTATTACGCATCTTGTGTGGGTCAAGTATACCACATTCCGTTATCTTCAGAGTGGATTCCCTGGAACACGTTTACTCAGGCTTCAGTGCAATAAAAAAAGGTTTTCTTGGCACAAAAGTGGAACAACATGTTTCGACTCCCCATGGAGACTTGATCATGATTAGTCGCCATCTTGAATTTATTCATATATAAACACACTCCAAAGATACCAAAGAAAGACTTAAAAGAATCAGATAAATATTTCACCCATTTCACAATTAACATATAACAAACTCTAAGCATATGCAGCCAGGCCCTCCCTGCATCCAACCTCCCACAGGCAGCCAGCCCCCCCCTCCCCCCACATCGCACACCGCACAATGCCTTCAGCCATCCAGCCACAGAACCCTATCCTTCTGCATTTCTTTGGGCACTGGGGGTCCCTTCATAAGGGACAAGTGGTCAGGGTACCCCTACCATGCCCATTTACTTTTTTTTTTTTTAAACATTTTCATGAAGTCCCCATGTCCTGTAGTAGCAGCTGCAACATTATTTTTTTCATGTTGTGGCCAGCCATTTAGATGGCCAACGGGGGATAAAGCACTTGTGACCAATCTGATCAATCAATTTTTGAATTTGTGGTCCCGCAGGACTCCCGCAAGTGTCAAGCGGAAGAAATTGTCAAATTAACTATACATTTTTAACCTTAGTTTCTCAAACACTACTGAACAGATTTGAACCAAATCACAAAAAGCAGCTTGCTTTTTGGGTAAAGATCAAGCTTTCTGAGAATTTGGTGTCATTCTGTTCAGCCGTTTTTGCTGTATCCTTGTTTAGTTTTCTTGTTAACCTGTTTATTTGGCATTTCATAAAGCAAACATAGTGGCTCCCAGGTGCGCAATGCCCATTGGGCTCAAAGGGCTTCAGCCCCCCCCCGTCGTGTGTGGCAGCCTGGGCTGAGACAGCTTCCCGGGTACACACACAGCCGCACCCGAGTACTTCACAGGTCTTTAAAAGACCATTTGCTTGTTAATGGGACTTTGTTGTTTTTCACCTCTTCTTAGAGCCCCTGTGTCTCCACTCTGCCTACTGCTGGAAGAATTAGCTCCCCCCGAAATTTTTTTGTAGCCCCCTCCCTCCAACCGAAATTTGGCTCTAGTTGCGCTTCTGGTGGCTACCCTCGTATGGCTGTCATGTGTGGCTGTCAGCACATATCAGGGATAACAAGTAATGATATCCATTGTGTTTGAGCTGTAATTTCTAACAAGAAGTCATCTAGGATTTCTACTGGTGTGGATGAGTTCTTCTCCCTCCCTCAAAGTTCCTCCTCCCCGCCCCTCCCCTCTCATTCAGTAATGTGCTAGCAGTAAAGTCTAAACCGATGCACACTGGATAAAGAAAACCCTAAACCCCACCAAGTTGCAGCTTGACGCACTTATTGTTCATGATACTGAGCTTTTGGCTAGCCTAAGGCAATTGCGCGTCTAAAGAAGACAGCAGAGGGTAACCCTGAGGCAGTGTGGTACAGGTAGGCTCCCAGTGTATGACAAAGTGGTATGTGCAGAAAGGGAGGGGTTCGGTAGATGGAAAAGGGAGGGCAACGCATGGCTTGCACAAACCCTCCAGAGAGAAATCCCATTCATGGTGGTCGTTCATCATGCTTCCCCAGATTTTTGAGGGGCTATTCTAACGCGTCCCCAGTATTTCACAATAGGGTATTGAGTAGTCTGCGCTCCTTCTCCCCTGGCAGTGCTCGGCTCTCATCTCCTGTCCATTATTCTTAGTCCTTTTGACAAGTACTGATAGTGGGGAGAAAGGGAAATGCCATTGTAATATGTATCCCAATTCCCCATGCATTTTTCCTATGGGGATGCATGGGGAAAAAGTGTTTTGGAACCCCTCCTTTTTCTTTGGCCTCCGGATGGATTATTCCGTAACTTTCCAGGAAGGAACTGCAGTGGATGAACTATTTTGGGAAAGTTTTGAAAAAGATTTATGAAATGGCTTCAATGTTATAAAAAAAAAACACTCTTCCCATCTTAAATTGGTAACTTTGATTTATGTATTACTACACAGTGGTGACCACCACTGTGTAAAAAAACAAGCACAAAAATAAAGATAGCTAGATAGATTACCTATAGGTGGTTGCCACTAGATAGAGATCGGTCTGCTTTCCTGCTTTTCCATAGATGGAGCATTTTTGGTTTACTAATTACTTTGGTTGAATGAAGCATGGATATTATCATCAGTGATGTCATCAATGATGTCATTTGAGATGTAATTAGTGATATCAAATGATATAATAGAACATGTCATGAGTGATGTCATATGTGAGGTTGTAAGCTGTGCAAGGCTGGGGTGCAAGTTAACTTGCACTGCTAACCATAACTTGTGAATTTCTGTGTTGTTTAAGTTCGTGCTGACAAATTCACCTAACTATAACGTTACTTTAACCTTTCGTTTTTTTCAGTGAATATAAATATATATATAGATATATACAGCAAGCATATATAGTTTTGTACATATATTACCTACTGGCGGTCGCCAGTAGGTAGTTATAGTTAGGACCCTGTTTCCATAGGAAATCCGCAACATTCTATTTGGAATAACTTTTGCGCCGGTTGACGAATCCTCGTGAAATTTTCAAAACTAATGGGGCGCTATGCTCCGCTCCTACCCTGAAAGTCTCGGGGGGATTCGTCAAGCGGGGGCTGAGATAAAAGGGGGGTCACAAAACGCGTTTTTCCCATGCATTTTTCCATAGGACCTTTAGACTCAGCTACAGCCCGAACGGCTGAACAGAGTAACATGAAATTTGGCAGAGAGGTAGTCCTCAGGTCAAGGAAGTGCCTTTTGTAGGTCTGGTGTAAATCTGTTCAGTAGTTCCTGAGAAAATAGCATTTAAATCAATATATATATCTGAGCCAGCTTACGGTGCGCTTACGGTAAGCTTACCGTACGCGTACGATAGAGATCAGGGTGTGTATAATATACCCACTACCACGGATAGAGTAATCTCACAGTTACACGCACATGCATACATCATACGCTAGGGCCCATTTCACTACACTAACATACGCTCAAAATACTCTACCAGCATTAAACCTGTGGAAAGAAAACTCCTAATCACCCTGCATCTATATCGAGGTCGATAAGACCTGGTTTTTGTGACTGTCCTTAAACATAATCTATACAACATATACAGCAATGATCAAAAATGTAAACCCAATAATTGACAAGAAAGAATATCCAACACCATGTTTAAAATTATATTGCTTTATCTAAAATTAGTCAAAGGAAATCAATCAGAGTAAATCATTTTCTCATAGTTACCTATTCTAGCTAAACGTCAGAACGGGTCAGGACAAGTCTCTCGGTAAATGTCTCTCAAGACGAAGTCCCTTCAGCATCAATCCTCAGCAACGTAGATTCGGTACGCGGCAAAGGCAAAATGGCAAGTGGCAAAGAACCCTCTCTAGGCTAACATTTCTTATAGTGTCTAAACAATGGAAAGATACATTGGAAACATAGAAAAAAGTTGTAATGTCCGCCGGACCTGCTGAGCAGAGCGAGAAGGAAAGGATGTAACATCGCTACATTTGAAAATCTCCGCTCAGGAAAAGTTCACATAATAAAGACTACGGAACAAGAACCAAGAAATAAAAAATGTATCTTGTTAGTTATACTTCTCCTCGGCAATCGAGCCACAGTTCAGAGTTTCTCTCTAAGGCTCCTTTGTTTCCCAAGGCTGCCAAGGACATTTTCATTTCACTTGGAGATCTCCCAAAACTGCTGCTGTCCTCATGGAAAGTTTTCAAACAAGCAAGCAAGGACCATGGTCAGTTAGCTTCAGGACCATTTCCAGCAGGGGTCTCCCTCGTCACAGTTTTCATATTATAAATCACAGCCAGGCTTACAAATCGGCCATCTTTTCTAGGCCATCATAGGCCTCAATAGACCATCTTAATTAAAAGAGACAAAAACAACGTTACCACAGCATAGTGATTAAACAGTGTTAACCCCACTAATACCCTTATGTGTATGCATCTATCTAGCTCCTGCAACATAGAAAAGCATTAATTCGGAAAGCATTTTGTGCTCAAAAATAAACAGCACATAGCAACGTTTAAACATGAAAACACGCACATTATAATTAATCAGCACGTTTATGCATACCCTCGTGTAACTCTCTCTCTTGTTAAGACAAACGGATTGATTAATATAAACACACTTGCACAAGACAAATAATTAATTATTAATTATTAATAAATTAGTACAACGAATAGACATGCCAGAGCTTCAAAAGCCACTGAATTTTCAAACTGAAAACTCCGCTCCAGCAATCCCCCCTTTGGTGATTTTATCACCAAATAAACCCCCAAAAAAAAAAATTTGTGAAAATTTAGTCCCATTTTAGGAGAAATCGGAAATGTCTTTTTCCCCTTACACAACATTACACACCAGTCACTCTTTCATCATCCCTTTTTGTCTCTAAGTAAACACTCTCCCTCAATTCTTCTAATTCAATTTCTTGAGGTTCTCTTTTCAACCTCTTATTTTTCTTTTCTTTATTCAATTTCTTCCTCCCTCCCCTGTTTTTACAACACACACACACCAATCTTATTATCAATAAAGCAACAATTATACAAGTTAAAGGAAACAATATTCTACCTATAATAGTACTACCTATTTTTGCAATAAAATCCTTAACAGCTATCATTTTATTAGCTATTTTAGTCCATAAACTCTCAGCTTCAAGTGGTACTAATTCTTCATGCAAATCAGTAATATTTTTTATATAGACCTTCAGGTCTTTGCTTTCGTCTGGAATGTAAGTGCAACAATGTTGAACTTTCAGCATTCCACAGACTCCACCCTCCTTGGCCAATAGAATATCAAGGGCAAGTCGATTTTGCATAGACATGGCACGTACGGCACTTAATTCCGTATTCACCAAAAGAAACCCTCCAGCGGTATTTGTCGATAAGCGATCAACCACTGTGGACAGTTTCCGAATTCCATAAGCATTCAAAGAAATTCCCACTGCTGGAATCAAAACCCCAAAAATGTCACCCACTATTTCAGACCAAGTTTCTCTCTTAAAACGCATTAGTAAATTAATATGTTCTACATCTGTTATTTTATCTATATGAAAAATCTTTGGAAAAACCAGGCCCACATAACACGTGCCATACCAATGGTCAGGCAACTTGTAATAAGCCTTGTTCCCACAAACATAATATACTCCTGGAAAAATTGTATCTTCTCCACCTCTGAAACCCCAACCTGTTGCAATGAAGTATGTATTATGGCACTCACTAGTCCCAACAAAATATGTATCATATTGGGATTTCCTTCTTGTAATACAAAGTTTACCCTTTTGCGACGCATCTAGAGCTAAAGTTGGACTAGCCCCATTCTTCAACTCTTTTCCCATCTCAATGTCCCAAATTGTCTCACTCACTTTATATTTTCCTGCTTTTTCCTGCATGTTCAATCTCCTTTCTTCTACCATATCCAGGAAAGCTTTCTCCTCTCCTTTCAAACTGCAAGTTAAATTATTCTTAAAAATGTAATCTAATGTTAATCCTTTTTCTTCAATAAAAATCTCACCAAAAGTGTTAGCTTCTTTAGCTGGATTCAGCTCTTTGTTCATTGGCAAGTGCCCAAAAATACTATCTCTGTTAGACATCTTATAATCTACTTTCCCTAACAAATAAAAAACACTACTTAAAATACTACAGGAAATACCATATGTAGCTGGTAAATGATGATAAGTAACACCCTCTGAAACGGATGCAGGTAATTGCATACAGACGTAGCAATCCCTTACTTCCATTGTTTTCACATATTCATATAACAATTTTGAAAAAACATTACTAGAAATGTTATTAATTGACCTATCTTTGTGTATGTAAGTATTACTAATTCTAATTGGAACTACTTTTTGCGAATTCTTCTCTACATTTGTCACATTCTCTGTATGCATCTCAAACTCTACTTTAAAAGTAACTAATAAAACTAAAACACCCCATAGAAGCATTAATAATCCAGTACAGCAGCAGCACATTCTACACCACCTTTTAAAGAAGGCACATCTATTTCTATTATCCTCTATGTTAGCCATTTTACTACTTTAGTTTAGCCTCTACTACTCCACTACTGTTGGAACTTCTTCAATTCCTCAGAAATTCTTCAGCTTTCAGTTTTTCCAAATGATCTTTTCGTTCACTTAATCCAAGTGAATCCTTCCTTTATTCAGTTTGGATACTTGTCATTCTTCACTTCAATTTCTTCAACATCAAATTGTATTAGATCTCCGACATCAAAATCCTCAGTACTCGACTCTTCTCCAATGTCAGTGAAGAGTACTTTCAGAATTTCACCAGTATCTTCCTCAACCACTTCTCTCAAGATCTCTTCCGGATTATCTCGAGTCACTGTTTCTTCTTTTCCTCCTTCAGACAGTGCCACATAAGACCATTCCGGTGATCTGTACTTTTGGTTGGGTCTTCTTACTCTTTTTATTTCCACTGGTTCTTTTGACTCCTTTGATTCTTCTCCTTCAGCTTTTGAACTTTGACTCGATACTTCATTCACTTGTTCAGCTTTCGATGTACTTGCTCTTATTATTTTGTATCTCAGCCTCTTAACTCTGTTGTTAGGCCAACGATCTCCTCTTAACACCTTTTTCGGCTTTATTTCTTTATTACTTCTTTCTCCAATCCAAGTTCTCTTTCCTAGAACTCGACCCTCTGTTTGTTCATTCTCATCATCTGTTTCAAGTGCCTCTTGTTTCCGTTTTCCAGCAGCTTTCTTCTTTTCCACAGATTTTTTCACCACTGTTTGAGACTTCCCTACTCCTGTCCCTCCTCGGGTCCCCGACACGCAATCTTCTTGCTGTCTACTTGTCCCTTCACCTGGCTCATCGAGAATGTTCCCTACACCTCCTCGGGGGTCTTCCGCAATCTGTCCCTCTCTATCTTCTTTTGACCCTACTCCTTCAAGTATAATCTCAAGTGGTTCTTCAATTTCCTCCTCTTCTGATTCAGGAGTAGTCTCTGTGTGATTTCTCTTTTCTTTCCTTTTTCCTTCGCTGCTGTTTGAAACTTCAGGCTCTCTTACAGAATTTGATCTTTTCTCTGATACTCGCAGTGGTTCATTCGAAGCTTTTCCTACTTCTTTCCCCACTGATTCTGTATCTTCATCATCACTGGAATCTGACTCTTCAAAATACTCTTTACCAGTCCCTTCTTTTGGGTTTGGAACTCTCAGAGTATGACTTGCATGTACCCAGTGTCTCACTCCAGCACACTTTACTGCAGTCGTCGTAGTCAGAATAACTTGTCTTGGCCTTCCCCACCTTGGAATCAAGCAATTTCTTCTTCTGTGAACTTTTATCCTCACCCAGTCTCCTGGACTCAGATCATGGGCTTGCTTCTTCTCAAGTGTGGTAGCTTCTTCTCCAACCTGGTGAAACACAGAATGAACTGCGTCAGCCAGGCCTTTACAGTAATCCAAAATCATGTCATCAGTTATTGTCACCAACTTATTGACAGGCACGAATGCATGGCGCATTGCACGTCCCATGATTATTTCGTGCGGACTCAAACCAGTAGTTCTATCTGGAGTAGATCTCATAGTCATCAGAACTAGAGGTAAAACGTCTGGCCATTTCATGCCAGTGGCTAAGCACATTTTTCCAATCCTATTCTTGATTGTGCCATTAATCTGCTCAACCACACCAGAAGCCTCTGGTCGGTATGCACAATGTAGCTTCTGCTGTATTTTCAATGCTTCACAAATCAAACCCATAAGCTCATTTTGAAAGTGTCCACCTCTATCAGATTCAACTGTTACTGGAAACCCGTACCTAGGAATCAACTCCCTTAACAGTAACTTTGCCACTGTTAATCCATCATTTCTTCTAGTCGGGTAAGCTTCCACCCACCTTGAAAACAAACAGACTACCACTAGAACATACCTCAGTCTGTTTACTTGGGGCATTTCAATGAAATCAATCTGCATTCTTGTAAAAGGACCTCCTTCTCTGCCTATTGTCCCCAGACTCACCACTGTCTTTTTCCCATTGTTAAATTGCTGACAAACTAAACACCTTTGACAGATGCTGTCTGCAATTGTCCTGAACTTTGCATTGTACCAGGTCTGCTTGAACGACCTAACCATCGCATCCCTCCCCAAATGTCCCTGGCCATGATACATCCTTGCCATTGACGACAAGATGGAGTTGGGCATTACTGGTCTGCCATCTCTGTAGACCCAAACATGGTCTGTTTCTCTTGGAGCACATCCTGCCTTAATCCAATCTTTTTTCTCTTCCTCTCCTGCCTCATCTTGCAACTGTTTCACTTCATCCCAGGTTTCTAAGACATTAGTAAACATCACAGAGAGTAAAGACATTTCCCCCTCTCTGTCCCGATTGATGGACTGATTTGTCTTGGCACAGTATTGCGCAACATCGTTGGCATAACGGTTTCCGACCGTTATAAAATCCTCCCCTTGTCCATGGGCAGCACATTTTACAACTGCTAACTCCTTAGGCAGCTGTATCGCCTCAAGCAATTTACCAATCATTTCAGCATTCTTTATCGGAGTTCCACCCGATGTCAAGAAACCTCTTTGTAACCAAAGCTGGCCAAAATCATGCACCACTCCAAATCCATACTGACTATCAGTCATTACAGTTGTCCTCAAATCTTTCCCAATTTCACAAGCTTTTGTCAATGCCACCAATTCAGCAACTTGCGCAGATTTCACTCCTTTCAATGGTGATGCTTCCATGACCTCTGAAACTTTGCATACCGCATATGCTGCGCATAACACACCATTATCATTTCTCAGGCATGAACCATCCACAAACAACACATGATCACTCTCATGCAAGGGTAGATCCCTTATGTCTGGTCTTGGTTTTGTACAGTAATCCAGCACATCCAAACAATCATGATCATCTTCCATTTTCACACCCACATTTTCAATATCTGGCAAAAGTGTCGCTGGATTCACATTTACACATCTCTCAAGAGTCACATTTGATGCTCCCAGAATCACTTTTTCATATTTAGTCAACCGACTATGTGACATGTACTGAGTTCTGCTTCTTGTCAAAAAAATTGCCACATTGTGAGGTACGAATACCCTTACAGGATATCCCATTATGATTCCCTCACTCTGTTCCAGGCTCCTGCATGTTGCTGCCACAGATTTCAGACAACCTGGTAAACCCACAGCTACAGGGTCAAGTGTCGATGAGAAGTACGCAATAGGCCTTCTCAGTAATCCATGTTTCTGAATTAACACTGAAAGTGCACATCCATTTCTTTCACTGCAGTACAGCTCAAATTCCTTTTCGTAGTCAGGCATACCCAAAGCTGGAGCCTCACACATTTTATTTTTGAGCTCTTCAAATGCTGCCATTTGTTCTGCATCTAGATCCAATGGATCTGTCATCTCACTTTTTGTCAGTTTAATCAGTGGCTTTGCTATCAAGGAAAAATTAATTATCCACTGACGACAATAACCCACCATACCCAGGAACATTCTCACTTCTCTCTGGGTTTTTGGAGCTTTCATTTCTCTGATTATTCTGATCCTGTCATCAGTCACTTTTCTCAGACCCTTTTCAATATTGTGTCCAAGATAATGCACCTCTTTCTTGCAAAATTGCAATTTGGCTGGAGATACCTTTAACCCTCCATCTGCCAGATGATTCAGTAAAGCTATGGTATCTACTTCACAAGCTTCACGTGTCTTTGATGCCACCAGTAGGTCATCAATATACTGCACTAGCACTGAACTCTCGGGCATGATCAAACTTTCTAACGATTTCTTCAATAACTGATTGAATATCGAAGGACTCTCCGTATACCCCTGTGGGATACGACACCATGCTAAGATACGCTGGCCAAACCTAAACGCAAAAATCGGCTGGCTATCATGATGCAATGGAATTTGAAAAGAACGCATGACACAAATCAATCACTGTATACCACTCAGCATCATGTGGAATTTGATATAGGATCACTGATGGATTTGGCACAATAGGACAACATGCCACCACAATTTGATTAACTTTTCTCAAATCCTGTACAATCCTAAATTTCCCATTGGGCTTTTTTAGTCCCATTATCGGTGAATTACACGGACTACTCAGTAGTTCTCTCAGGACTCCTTGCTGAATCATTTTCTCAATTATAGGAGTTATCCCTTCAATTATTTCTGGTGTCATTTTGTATTGAGGAATGTTAGGATATGTAATTCCCTCTTTTACTGCAATTTTCACTGGATCTACATTATTCATCAATCCCACATCCTCTCCAGTAAAATCCCAAACTGTCCTTTTCACTGTGTCTCTCAGCTCTCGAGGCAAATCCTCCGGATTAAACACAGCAAATGCACCAATTAACTCACTCTCTCTATTCTCTAGAGTCACTCGGTACAAAACATCTTCATCTGGTGTCTCAAAGGCTATTCCATCCGGTGTACAAAAAATTGTGCAGTTCATCTTGCACAACAAGTCCCTACCTAACAGGTTCACTGGACTAGTGTCACAGACAATGAATCTGTGCATGTCTGAAAATTTCCCTATCTGTACTCTCACTGGTTCAGTAAGACGTGTTCTAATTTGCGTATTGGCTACACCAACTACTTGGATTGCTTCATCCGAGAGAGGAAGATTTCTAACATCTGTTGACCTGACAGTTGATCTTGTCGCACCTGTGTCTACCAAAAAAGTAACATTCTCCTCATTTATTTTCCCATCCACAAATGGTCCTGCCTGGTCTATCTCTAGAGTTGCACCAAGTATGCACTCTTCTTCCTCTCCTCGGCACCGTCAATAATCACCCTCAGATTCACTCCCTTCACTCTTTAACAAGTACTGTTGTACTTTGTTAGAACGTCTTGGTTTATTTACCTGCTCATCATTGTAGAATCCTGAATCCTGATTATACTTTTGTAACCCTCTATTCTGCGGCAAGGGCGGTTTTGGCTCTTGACTCTGCTGTCTCACAACTTTCTGTTGTTGCTGCTGTTGATTATTTCCTTCGTTCTGCACCTGTTGATTTAAGGGTTTATTTTCATTACTTACTAATGGTGGATTAGGACATTCCGATCTCCAATGCCCCAATTGGCCACAGTTGTGACAAGGAAACTTTTTTTTCGCTTCCTCAAGACTTCCCTTTCCTTTCCCTGCATATCTAGGTCTATTCCCTGCATTGTTTCCTGGATTATTCGCTTGTTCCACTAACTGTGCTTCCTGTCTTTCCGCAACTTTCACTTGTGCCCACATTGCTTTCTCTTTCAGCTTTCTTTGTTTTGCTTCAATTTCATCACTGAAGTATTTTGCATGTCTCAGGATCTCATCTATTTTCTTACTCTGCCAGTCCACTGTGTGCTCACGAATTCTCTCACCAATTTCAGGTCTAAGGCCATATACAAATCTGTATACAAAATGACTCAAATCTTTGTCACCCAGGTGTTCATCTCCACTGAATTGTTTAAATGCCAGTATCAGCCTTTCGTAAAAAGCATGAACTGATTCTTTCGCCTCCTGTTGTGTTCGATCTATCTTTACCCAGTCTGTCTCTTTTGCAGGAACTTTACTCTTCAGGTATACCATCACCTGATCATACTTTCTCATTACCTCTGGATCTGGTGCCCCTGTTCTTGGGTCTCTTGGATATTCCTCAGTAGGCCAACTCACAACTATTTTACACTCAGTCCACAAGTCTGCAGGAACAATTATATCAAACAGACTATTCAGGTCAACCCACAGCACTTTTGACAATTTCACAAACCTATCTACCTGCCTATATCACTCGACGGGCTTTTCTCTCAATCGAGGGAAATCATTTGTGAATGATAAAATATCCTGTCTGGTCCATGGAACATGTACATATCCTCCTCCAGGTATTTCTCTCATAGGATAATTATCCACTGGTTTCTCCTTTTCTCTCACTGGAAATGCTGAATAAATTGTTCTATCTTCAGCCTCATCTCTTTTCTTGTACCACCTATCCTTCCACTTTTCTACATCACCCCATCTTCGCAATAATGCTACCATTTCCTTAATCTGTCCTGTTCTACCAGTAGCATTCAAATTCTCAATATCCTTCTCTGTAAAATCCATCCTGTAAGTTCTTTGTAAAGCTTTCACTTTATCAATGTCAACTCCCTGCTCATTCGCTATTACTCTTAGCCTGTCATGTGTATTTCTTGCTCTCCAGGTAATATTTTTGCACATGAACATTAGTTCACCATCATGATGACTCTTCAGAATCTCTGTTGGAACTGTTCCTGTAACAAGCTCTTCTAGTTCTACACGTAACCTAGCTACATCAATTACTTGTGAATCTTTATCCTTTTTCTGTAGAACCTTCATCCAATCATTCAAATCTTCAACTGTTATTTCAGCAGTTTTTCTCACTGGAACCACTCTCTTTTGCGGTTCTAAAATTGGCATCCCTGAACAACTAGCTTCACTAGCATCCAATATTTCACTACATGTGTCATGTCTTGATTGTCTCAGGTCACTTCTTTCTGCTCTTTTGCCTGAATCTCCTGAAGGACCAACTGAATTTGTCAGATTATTCCCAACATATGGAATCACCAGTCCATTCTCACCTGTCCTCTGTTTGTCAAACACAGGCATAACCGGACCTATTGTTACAGGCACCGTAACAGCTTCTAGATTCTTCGTTAACTCCCTAATCTTCTCAGTCAGCTCTGTTGTAGTTCTGGCTAATTGTCTGGCATTCTCATCAAGGTAATGATCACTTCTTACCTCAGGTGTCTCATTTTCTGTCTCACTAACACAAACTGTATCTCTTATCGGAGAAACCACTGGTGTACTTTTATCCGGTTCTGGTCTATATGGAGGTGGTCTCTTGTAAATCATGTCATTCAAGACCTCATCCTCATACTCATTAACTCCATATTTTCTCATTTCTGACTCAGGAACCCTTTCTGCTCCTCCTTCAACTGTTCTCATCGGATATAATCCCTCTGACATACTAACATCTCGCCACCTTTTCATTCGATCATGATGAGTCTCACGATCATGTCTCCTCCCAAACATGCACCTATAGTACCCTCCAGATCTCTGTTTTTCTCTCTCATGTACTTCTTCTTCCCATTCCACTAAAGCCTCGAACTGTGTAGGTCTCGGTTTCGGGTCTAGACATAGCATCTTTTCCCGTAAATTTCTCAACACGGCCAGATTAAATGAACCATGTTCTGGAAATGCTAGAACACCATCTTGTTTAGTATACCTAACCCAATTCTCCAACCATATACAGGTATGAAACCCATGTCTTGCAGCCATGAAGGATGCAGGTGTTTTCGGTGGAGGTAACAACTCACCCTCTCTTGTTTTAACATCTTTATCCTTGCTAAACCACTTTTTAATTTTACCAAAAAATGTTTTCTTCTTTTTCTCTTCTTGGTAATACATTTTAGCGTTTACCAAAAAAAACTCTCTACTCTTTCCGTATTATAAATATACAATACGAATTTTCAACCAATTGCAGCGCGATTCACACTAACGTCTACGTCACTAAATAGCCCTTCCAATCCTTGCGCGGCTCACACTAACGCACCAATCCTAGCGCGAGCACTATTCTGATCTACCATCCAATCAGAGCGCGGTCTTTCTGACGTCAACAGTCGCTGCAGTCGCTTGTCTCCTGTCTTCTGTCACTCGTCTACCCCTCCTTTACAAAATCTCTCAGTAGACTTCGTGTCAAAAATTTATACAAAATCTATTAGTTACAACATAAAAACATCTCCATTGTCTGCTTCGCTAACCACAGAATAGTAAAGAAGAGTCTATTTCATGAGAGACCTCTCATTGACACAGGAGCACTTCCTCTACTCTGCCCTACTAACATACATTCATTAACTGTTTCCTCTAGGACTTGTCCAAAGAGTCTTACAATCAACTAAATGTACAAACATTCACGCACATTCATACAAGAAAATATAGTACATACGCACAGAATCCTGCTTCCCGAGAACAGACAATCTGTCCCACTACAGAATTATAACATACATCAACTAAGCAAGCTTTCTTTGCCCAGTTCTTCAAACAAGCTCAGAGAATACCTATTACTCCTCCCGCGATAAGCTTTAACGAAAATCCTTACGGATCCCTGGGACTTAAGACCAGAGTTTCACAGATAACCTTCACTATCATACACACTCCTTATATACTAGAAATATCTAATAGTAACATACGACGATGTCACTGATTCCGAACCCAGACAATGTGAATTTTCCTGCATACATACAGGACCAACAATCCCGTCTTTCCCGAGAGCAGCATATACTTCCCTCTGCCCCACTACGGAACTGCTACCAGCTTCCAAGTTCCAGAAGCACTACATATAACTCAACATTACGACTCCAACATATAGTATTAGTACATATACCAACATGAACCAATAATCAATAATCAATAAACTAATGTACAAGCAATCTTATCAGATCAAGACAATCATCAAAAACCATCAAACTCTGCTACCAGGAAATTGATAGAGATCAGGGTGTGTATAATATACCCACTACCACGGATAGAGTAATCTCACAGTTACACGCACATGCATACATCATACGCTAGGGCCCATTTCACTACACTAACATACGCTCAAAATACTCTACCAGCATTAAACCTGTGGAAAGAAAACTCCTAATCACCCTGCATCTATATCGAGGTCGATAAGACCTGGTTTTTGTGACTGTCCTTAAACATAATCTATACAACATATACAGCAATGATCAAAAATGTAAACCCAATAATTGACCAGAAAGAATATCCAACACCATGTTTAAAATTATATTGCTTTATCTAAAATTAGTCAAAGGAAATCAATCAGAGTAAATCATTTTCTCATAGTTACCTATTCTAGCTAAACGTCAGAACGGGTCAGGACAAGTCTCTCGGTAAATGTCTCTCAAGACGAAGTCCCTTCAGCATCAATCCTCAGCAACGTAGATTCGGTACGCGGCAAAGGCAAAATGGCAAGTGGCAAAGAACCCTCTCTAGGCTAACATTTCTTATAGTGTCTAAACAATGGAAAGATACATTGGAAACATAGAAAAAAGTTGTAATGTCCGCCGGACCTGCTGAGCAGAGCGAGAAGGAAAGGATGTAACATCGCTACATTTGAAAATCTCCGCTCAGGAAAAGTTCACATAATAAAGACTACGGAACAGGAACCAAGAAATAAAAAATGTATCTTGTTAGTTATACTTCTCCTCGGCAATCGAGCCACAGTTCAGAGTTTCTCTCTAAGGCTCCTTTGTTTCCCAAGGCTGCCAAGGACATTTTCATTTCACTTGGAGATCTCCCAAAACTGCTGCTGTCCTCATGGAAAGTTTTCAAACAAGCAAGCAAGGACCATGGTCAGTTAGCTTCAGGACCATTTCCAGCAGGGGTCTCCCTCGTCACAGTTTTCATATTATAAATCACAGCCAGGCTTACAAATCGGCCATCTTTTCTAGGCCATCATAGGCCTCAATAGACCATCTTAATTAAAAGAGACAAAAACAACGTTACCACAGCATAGTGATTAAACAGTGTTAACCCCACTAATACCCTTATGTGTATGCATCTATCTAGCTCCTGCAACATAGAAAAGCATTAATTCGGAAAGCATTTTGTGCTCAAAAATAAACAGCACATAGCAACGTTTAAACATGAAAACACGCACATTATAATTAATCAGCACGTTTATGCATACCCTCGTGTAACTCTCTCTCTTGTTAAGACAAACGGATTGATTAATATAAACACACTTGCACAAGACAAATAATTAATTATTAATAAATTAGTACAACGAATAGACATGCCAGAGCTTCAAAAGCCACTGAATTTTCAAACTGAAAACTCCGCTCCAGCACCGTGCGCGAGCGCGATTCTGATTGGCTGTTAGATCTTAGTAAACATTCGAATCGTTCGAAACCAGGAAGCGGCGTCCGCCATTTTCTCTCTCTTGCACTCTGACGGGGAGAGGATAAACAAAGGCCAAAAACATATAAACGGACTGGTTAGACAGCTTCTAACCACCTAGCTTTGATGTATGTGTCCCCAAAGTCCCCCCAAGGCAAAAAAAATATTTTTTTTTTTTGCGAAAAATCGCCGATTACGCTTACCGTACGCGTACGGTAAAAATAAATAAAAAATAAAAAATTATCCACACTCTCCCCACCCTGTGTGCAAATGGTGCTCGCAGGGCACCATTTGTGCATGGCTTATAACATATTAGAAATCGAAACGATTAACTTTCACAACGAAGCGCTGAATATGTCCTCCATGTGCGCACGGTGCGCGAAGCGCATCGTGCGTACATGGCCCATCCACGGCACTAACTTTGTAAAGTGGGCGCGCGGTGCGCGAAGCGCACCGCGTGCTCACTGTGCGCGCACGGAACGAACTGCCAACGACCACAACACCTCCACCCTCGTGGACAACCTCGCCAACCTCGGACTTAAACAACTAGTCACTTCCCCCACCCACATCGCAGGTCACACACTCGACCCCATCTTCACATCCAGCAATCATATCTCCTTCTGCCACACTACGGATCTCCTCTGGACCGACCACAGCTGCGTTCACTTCATCTACAACAAGCCGAAACCCATCATCCACTCCCAACCTACCCTGCAAAGAAACTGGAACAAAATCACCACGGACCAAATCTCCGCATCGCTCCTTCGAAACTCCCCAGCCCTCTCTTCTAACGCCAACGAAGCCGCCGCCAACCTCACCCTATGGTTATCCAACACCGCCGACACCTTAGCTCCACTGAAAAAACGTCAAAGCAAACCTGGCAGCAAGAAAGCCTCATGGTTCAACGATGATCTCAAGAAGTCCAAGAAACTCTGCCGCTCCCTTGAAAAGGCCTGGAAAAAAGACCCAACCACCAGCACCAAGGACGCCTTCAAAAGCGCCACCCGCACCCACCACCAACTGATCCGAAAAGCCAAGAAAACAGCTTTCAAGGATCGACTTGACAACAACGCCCACAACAGCAAGGAACTTTTCAACATCGTCAAGGAATTTTCCAATCCCTCGGCCAACTCCAACGACATCACCCCCTCTCAAACCCTCTGCGACTCCCTAGCCTCTTTTTTCCACAACAAGATTGCAGACATCCACAACAGCTTTGACAACCAACCCGGAAACCAACCCACCCTACCATCTGCTGACCACCTTCCCCCCGTGAACACCCTTAACGCTTGGAACCCAATCTCCACTGAGGACACCATCCGCCTGATGAATTCCATCCACTCAGGATCCCCCACAGACCCATGCCCTCACCACATCTTCAACAAAGCAGACTCCGTCATAGCACCGCACCTCCGAGACGTCATCAACTGCTCCTTCAACTCCGCTACCTTCCCAGAAGACTGGAAACACGCCGAACTCACTGCCCTTCTGAAAAAACCAACAGCGGACCCCACCGAACTCAAAAATTACCGCCCCATCTCGCTTCTTCCATTCCCGGCAAAAGTCATCGAGAAAGCCGTCAACAACCAGCTCGCCGCTTTCCTCGAAGCCAACAAATCCCTCGACTCCTCACAGTCCGGCTTCCGAGCCAAACACAGCACTGAGACCGCCCTCATCGCAGCAACAGACGACATTCGAACTCTACTGGACAACGGAGACACAGTCGCCCTCATCCTCCTCGACCTCTCTGCAGCATTCGATACAGTCTGCCACAGCACCCTTCTACAACGCCTCAATAACATCGGAATCCAAGGAAAAGCACTTGAATGGATCACCTCGTTCCTCACCGGAAGAACCCAGAGAGTCCGCCTTCCTCCATTCAAGTCCGAGGCCTCTGAAGTCATCTGCGGCGTCCCTCAAGGATCCTCACTCAGTCCCACCCTCTTCAACGCATACATGAGCCCCCTCGCGGCCATCGCACGCCGACACAACCTCAACATCATCTCCTACGCGGACGACACTCAACTAATCCTTTCTCTCACCAATGACCCTAGCACCGCCAAAACTAACCTACACGAAGGAATGAAAGAAGTTGCCGAATGGATGAAACAAAGCCGTCTGAAACTGAACTCAGACAAAACTGAAGTCCTCATCTTAGGTACATCCCCCTCTGCATGGGACGATTCCTGGTGGCCTGAAGCCCTCGGAAAAGCACCCATCCCGACAGACCACGCACGGAACCTAGGCGTCATCCTGGATTCTTCACTCTCAATGAACAGACAAGTCAGCGCCGTATCCTCTTCCTGCTTCAACATTCTTCGCATGCTCAGAAAAACATTTCGCTGGATCCCCCTCGAAACAAGGAAAACAGTTACCCACGCTCTAGTCACGAGCCGACTGGACTACGGAAACACCCTCTACGCGGGTACTACCGCAAAGCTCCAGAAGAAACTCCAACGAATCCAAAACGCATCAGCCAGGCTCATATTAGACATCCCTCGCAACGAACACATCTCTGATCACCTTAAAGACCTCCACTGGCTACCCGTCAATAAGAGGATCACCTTCCGACTGCTTACCCACGCACACAAATCACTCTACGACATCGGACCAGATTGCCTCAATTCTCGACTGTCCTTCTACACCCCCTCCCGCCAACTACGATCTTCCAGCCAAGCCCTCGCCACTATACCTCGCATCAACAAGACCACCATGGGAGGCAGATCCTTTGCATACCTGGCTGCTAAAACATGGAACTCACTCCCCGCCTACCTTCGCCTCACCCAGAACCACCTAGCGTTCAGAAAGCAGCTTAAAACGTGGATATTTGACAAATAATCCTCCTCCCCTTCCTAAGCGCCTTGAAACCCTCTGGGTACGTAGTGCGCTATACAAATTTTATGACTTGACTTGACTTGACTGCGTTAAGTGGGCACGCACGCCACGAATGGCGTAAAGTAACTTAGCATTTAAAAAACCGTACAAATTCACTGAAAAAACAATAGGTTTCACACACGTTATAGTTAGGAATTAGCATTTAAAAAACCTTGCAAATTCAGTGAAAAAACCATAGGTTTCACACATGTTATAGTTAGCTGGACATTTTACTGATAAAAAACCAATGAAATTCCCCCGTTATAGTTAGTGCAGGCAACTATAACTCACGCGACCGCAATCCTCTGCTAATGACATATGTGTCTTTATGAAAAAAAAATATTTGTAATATATGTATAGCTAAAATTTAATGGAAGAAGACATGGGCAAATAAGTGTCTAAATACAGTATTAGCATCAGCAGAGGATTGCGGTCGCATGAGTTATAGTTGCCTGCACTAACTATAACGTGGAATTTTATTGGTTTTTTACGAGTGAAATGTACAGCTAACTATAACTTGTGTGAAACCTATGATTTTTTCATTGAATATATATATATATAAAATTGCTCTGCTGCACCATTGAAACGGATCACTCGCTGGCGGGTGCTGCTCGCACGGTGGTGCCCCGTGTTTAATATCCAGCTCAAAAAGTCCCTCTCTCCCATCCGGGAAGAAGGCAGCGGCACTCGCGGGTTTAGTTTTTGAGCCAGTTTATTTCTTAGCGCTTCACTAGCGCTAAGAAATAAACTGGCTAAAAAACTAAACCCGCGAGTGCCGCTGCCTTCTTCCCGGATGGGAGAGAGGGACTTTTTGTGCTGGATATATATATATATATATATATATATATATATATATATATATATATATATATATATATATATATTACCTACTGGCGGTCGCCAGTAGGTAGTTATAGTTAGGACCACGTTTCCATAGGAAATCCGCAACATTCTATTTTGAATAACTTTGGCGCCGGTCGACGAATCCTCGCGAATTTTTCAAAATAGGTGGGGCGCTACGCTCCGCTCCTACCCTGAAAGTCTCGGGGGGATTTGTCAAGCGGGGGCTGAGATAAAAGGGGGGACCCAAAACGCGTTTTTCCCATGCATTTTTCCATAGGACCTTTAGACACAGCTACAGCCCGAACGGCTGAACAGAATTACTAGAAATTTGGCAGAGAGGTAGTCCTCAGGTCAAGGAAGTGCCTTTTGTAGGTTTGGTGTAAATCTGTTCAGTAGATTCTGAGAAAATAGCCTTTAAATCAATATATATATCTGAGCCAGCTTACGGTGCACTTACGGTACGCTTACCGTACGCGTACGGTGGCGTGCGCGAGCGCGATTCTGATTGGCTCTTAGATCTTAGTAAACATTCGAATCGGCCGAAACCAGGAAGCGGCGGCCGTCATTTTCTCTCTCGCACTGAGAGTGTGGATTAAAATACAAAGCACAAAAACATGTAAAGGGGCTGTTTGGACAGCTCCAAAACACCTAGCCATGTTGAGGGAGTCCCCAAAGATCCCCCAAGGCCAAAAACGGAATTTTTATTTTTTCGCTAATTTCGCCGATTACGCTTACCGTACGCGTACGGTAAAAAAATATATAAAAAAAAAAATTATCTACACTCTCCCCACCCTGTGTGCAAATGGTGCCCGAAGGGCACCATTTGTGCATAGCTTATAACTGGTGTGAAAAATTTAAATATTACCTTTCAAAACGAAGTGCATCATATGTCCTCCATGTGCGCACGGTGCGCGAAGCGCATCGTGCGTACATGGCCCATCTAGCGTAACGTGGGCACGCGGTGCGCGTAGCGCACCGCGTGCCCATCGTGCGTGCACGGCACTAACTGCGTAAAGTGGGCGCGACCGCAATCTTCTGCTGATGACATATGTGTCTTTATGAAAAAAAATATTTGTAATATATGTATAGCTAAAAATTTATGGAAGAAGACATGGGCAAATAAGTGTCTAAATACAGTATTAGCATCAGCAGAGGATTGCGGTCGCGTGAGTTATAGTTGCCTGCACTAACTATAACGGGGGAATTTCATTGGTTTTTTATCAGTAAAATTTCCGCTAACTATAACATGTGTGAAACCTATGGTTTTTTCAGTGAATATATATATATATATATATATATATATATATATATATATATATATATATAGTCCAACAAAGTGCCCAATGAGCTTTCGTGAAAAACCACCTTCCGGTCTGCACTTCAGGCTCCCCGCAGTGCCCCTCATTTCCATTTTGCTGCCTTACGCGTTTCAATGCAGATTGCATCTTCGTCAGAGGCTTGCTTCCAACAATTCAATAGAGCTGGCTCTCTTTTATTTCTATCAATGTACTCGTTTTTTGCAATTACCCTAAGTGGTTGTGTGCATAATGCACTCCTTTATGTTGCATGCTGGGAATTTTAGTTCCATAACAGAGCCAAACAATAATCCCTAAGTGGGTCTCTATCGTAATTGTCTTTTAAAAGCATGAATTTTCCTTAGTAGGATTCAGGGCATATTGGAAAGTTTCAGCGCTGTAGTTATGCAGTAACCAATGCATCATGGCCGTCTAGTGCGCCACCTCCCAGGCGCAGCTCATACAATGTCCCGGGGTGTGCATCGGCGGGACATTTACGTTTGCTATTACAGGGCGGGAGCATGGCTTCCACCCTGTGATAGTAAATTCTTGTTTGCCTCATTGAAGTGAGAGGAGGAAAACCTCATATTGTTTCAATAAAGCTGATCCGGATGGTAAAAATAGAGAAAAAAAAATGAAGCAGGGTCTCACCCGTTCATTTAAATGAGCCCCCTAGTGGGTAATGTTCCGGGGCCAATCCTATTATTATATTGTGGGGTCTCTGCAGCACTGGGGACCTTAATCTCACATGTAAATTAGGTGCGGGAGGGCACAGAGACGTTTCGCAGCCTAGGGGATGGCCACCTCCCCGGGTATTGTTTACTAATTGTTCGGGGGGCTTCGAGGCCAACTCAAGTCTGGGGATCGCCACCCTCCGGGGCTTTACTTAAATATGCAGGGTGGGCCTCGCCAGTCCCTGAAGCCTCGGGGGCCCTAGGCAGTGCCTTATTGGTTCTGTAATCACACGGGCAGTACTCATGGTGTTATAAAGTGATACACTCACAGAACCCTTGCAGTTGTAGAATTACCCAGGCTTCATTTATGTAATAGTCTGTTGGTTTATATTTGGTAGATGCACTGCAAAATTACAAATGTTTTCCCTCGTAACCTCCTATCAACCGCCGATTTGGACAATAAACTACAGACAAGCGTTGTCAGAAAAAGAAGACCCATACACTCATTTATTGGTAAAAAAATAACCTTTTTTAAAACAACACAAATAAATGGAAACACAACTTTATTCAAAGAAACAACAGTATAACATGAAATAAGTGGGTGAGACTCCTCCGAAAGCTGCGTACAAAACCTGCAAGACAAAAAAGAAACATAAGTGTGTGTGCCATGTCCAAGAGTAGAAGAAAGGTAGTCAGAATGACAGGAAGAAAGTAAGAATGGGACAGAGAGCGAGTGGGTGGAAGGGAGATGGGGAGGGAGAGTCAAAAGAACAGAGGGAGGAGGAGACAGAGCGTTGGCCTACTGCACCCAGCCCTCACTGTTCTCCTCCCGTCACCCATGTGTCTGGGACGCTGGGGTCCGCGAGAAAGAGAGCAGTCCAGCAAGTCCTTAAAATGAAACAGAGATATGAATGAGGCTAGAGATTACATTATTATCTACGGCAACATCGCTTGCCTGCACCTGTGCACCCAGGCTGCTGTACCCCAGCCCCTTCCCCCGCACTGTGCTCAATTGCAGCTCCTGCACACCGAGGCTTCACGGCTCACCTGCCACCACCGGTGTGTCCAATGACGTGCCGGTGCGAGCTCCGACTTCTGGGTGCCTCTCTCAGAGTGGCACAGCAGGTCTCCGGTCGGGAACAGTGTCTTGATACCACGATGGAAGGCTTCAGAATGCCCAGGGCATCATCACGGGCTGCCGATTTTGGTGCAACTAACTCAGTGTCTGAAAAGGGAGAAAAAATATGATGCTGGAAACGTCTTGAGGTAAATGAAGGTTTATTTCAAGATTAATAGAGATCACCAGTTGAGTGCATCCTTCCTTCTTGAAGTACGATCTACCAACTGTTAGTGGTAATCGTGGTTCAAAGAGGAGTTGGAGTGTACGAGAATACACAAGGTTAAATAATAATATGTTATGCCAACGTTCACATACAAAGGAACAGAGCGCATGCTAGAAGCATAATGTGCGCGTGTAATGCAGTGACGCAAGCCTGTGTGCATGTACACTTAGTAATCAGCTCACTACAGTGCCCCAAAAGTCAACGCCACGTGTCTGTAGGGCAGCGCTGCCCGCTGGCTCAGGCCTACAGTACGGTGCAGCAGGTCCTTAAAATGAGACAGAGATGTGACTGAATGAGGTCAGAGATCACATCATTACGCACGGCAACATCGCTTGTTCGCACCTGCACACCGAGGCTGATGCCCCCACCCCTCCCGCAGCAACGCGCTCAATTACAGCCCCTGTGCACCCATGCCCCACTGCTCACCTGCTGTCATTATTGTGTGTCCAAACACGACGGCCAGCAGGGTTCACAATTCAAATTGAGTTTTGATTGCGAGGATGGTGTACATATCACCTGAGGCAGTGTGGAAGAACTGGGACATGTGGCGTCATCGTTATCCTATTTATATGTACGCAAAGTGGGCTGTGCTTGCGTACGCCAGGCCAGCGTAGGGGTGTGAATAATTATTTCGGGGACCTGGGCGTTGTTCAGTTCCTGCCTGGCCAGGAAGTGTACTTATTTGTGTGTCCCTGTTGCAGTTTTGACGTCGCACAATCTGCAATTTACATTAATGTAGCATGTACCGGGAGGGCGGAAACTATCGCTAATGCGATGCTGTCCGAAAACATTGAATGGCCAACATCACATGTCGTTGTCAAGCTTGTTGATATGCGCAGACACGCATGTCAATGGTGTGCGGTATTATTGAAAGTGTTTCTATCGTGAAGCGCATACAGGTGAATGTGCTCGGATGGAGGGAGGATCAGCAGTGAGGCTACGTCATACACAGTGATAACGCTCATTACAGTCAAGCAATGCATGTCAAACGTGAATCTTAAAGTGTCACATATGACACACTACTATACTGGTAAAGCCTGACAACAGAGCATACTGCAACACAAATCTACACATTACTCTTTACTGTTTGTCACATGTGATCTAGGATGTGCACTCTGCCCGTGGGTGATGATACCCCTTCGAGCCACCAATACCCAAGCCGAAAGGCAGCACAATAATGCGCACACACACACACCAGGGGCATCGTGTAACACACATTTGTTTTTTGATGTAATGTTTCAGATGCATGGCCATCACACGTGGAAGGGTGAATATTGATCAAGATGATCGTTGCATGTTGTGTGTAGTATAAGATATGTGTACACAGCAAAAAACTTTTCAAAAAAGCTCTCGAAGCAGAAGAGGTGTCTCTCATCAAATGCTGTAGAGAGAATGACTAAAATGTGTGGGATCCTCCAACTGTTACAATGAGAAATGTTATGAACCAATCAAATGCTTCTTTTTAAGGTCACATGGCAATCGCGCACCGAGCGCAGAAGGAGGCCGCACCCGACGCAATTTTGGGAAAATATATTTACCATAATATAAGTTTATTACAGTTAGAAATATATAAATGTTTAAAATATTTTAGATTATCGCTTGCTCTCATATACACTTTAAACTTATTTAGATATAGTTTTGAGACATAAAAAAAAATGAGGGAATGGCGTACCCGGCGTGACACCATACGTCTATTACCTAACACAGGGCCTGGCAGCGTGCACTCGTCGCATACGCAACGCGCAGCTGGTGCGACCCCATATGTACATGACATAACGCGCGGCTTGGTACTGCGTACCTGTCGCATACCAAAGTAGCAGCTGGCACGACCTCATACGTATATGATGTTACTCGGGACGCAGTGCCAAGAACCCGTTGGATATGAAATGCGCATCATTTACGAGTTTAGCAATATGGCGAATAGGATTCGCGTGCTGATGGAGCTTGGTACACTACCGGTACGGGACTCCAGTTTTCTCCCCCCAAAAAAAATATATATACATTTTTTGGGGGAAGATATAAAACATTACATAATTTATAAAGTTAAAAAAAAGGATAATATTACAAAAAAATAGAAAAAATATAGGTTTTATAAATATTAAAATATGAAATTAACATTTAAAAAACCTTCGAAATTCACTGAAAAAAACATGGGTTTTACAGACGGTATGGTTAGGAATTAGCATTTAAAAAACCTTTGAAATTCACTAAAAAACCATAGGTTTCAGGGACGTTATAGTTAGCTGGACATTTAACTCATAGAAAACCATAGAAAGTCCCCTGTTATAGTTAGTTGAGCTAACTATAACTCGCTCGCCCGCAATCACTGCTAATGACGTCACATATTACATTACTCATGACATGGTCAGTGACATCACTAATGACATCTCAAATGACATCACTGATGACATCACTGATGTCATCATCCATGTGATAATCTGATGCACATACTGATGCCCTAATATAAACTTTGATACACCCACTCTGAAATACAGAGTACTATTTTTGAAACCATACACACAACAATGCCAGATACTATATACCACCGACTATTTCCTAGGTCTACACACACATCCAGTCACTTATACATGCAGCTACTCATCAATACAGTAGTATAATATGCACTCATACACCTATACATACAGTCACACTTATAAAGGTGCAGCCGCCGTTGTCGAATCAGAAGTGCGGCATGTCACACTGTTTAAAAAAAACATAATATAAAGTACGGCGTGTCGTGCTGTTTAAAATAAAACAATATTATGTTGTGTGCAGAATTAGAACAGCTGCATGAGTGCTATTGATGATTAGTGGAGGCACTTACTTTGTTAAGCCCTGCTAATGATTGTCTCCGTGGAGGCATGGAGTTGGGCGAGATGCGCAGAAGAAAAGAAAGTCGCATCTGCCATTGTTGAAGCTGAAGCACGCCGCAATGTTTAAAATAAACTCAATATAAAGCACGGCGTGCCACGCTGTTTAAAAAAACATAAGATGAAGCGTGGTGGTCCACGCTGCTTAAAACAAATATATATTAGGTTGTGTGCAGCATATAGATAAACAGCGGCATTCCGCACTTACTTTGTTGAGCCATGCTAATGACTGTCTCCATGGTGGCATGGAGTTAGGTGAGCCATGTAGAAGAAATCAAATCAAAAGCGCGTGCCAATGAAAAGCAGAGGCGGAGCTTCCACCCCACTTCCCAAAGCAACCCGACGACAATAGATCTCGCAGAGAAAGCAGCGCATGCGCTGCGACGCTAGGCGAGACCTAAAAACCTAGAGTGTTAGGTGGACACCCAAACTGACAGATTAGGGCAAAATTCTAGTATTTACCATGGTGTGTAAATTATATATCTGATATAGACTTCTAGCCGCAGATTCCTTACCTTTGAATTTCCCAGCCAGAGAATTTTGCTGAGCAATACCCCTTTCGCGCGACATTGGATGGCTCAATTTGTCTCTGCGTGACATAGCCTGTGCCTAATAGGTGCCACCCAGGCGCACGCACATCAGTTCTTTTCTTTCCGCACCAGTTAAGCGCCGATCCGGGAAGAGCTACTCCTCTTTGGCAGGCTTTTCTCGACTTTTGTCGATATGTTTGGAATCGACTTTGTGTGCGAGGGATGTCTTTGAGGAACAAAAGGTTTCAAACCATGCAGGACTTGTTCCCGCATGATGTCGGTTACCGAGCACCACCGCGTATGTCTTTGGTGTCTCCAGCGCGACCACGATGAAAAGTCATGTTCGGACTGTGGTGCGATGGCTCCAAAGACCTTCAGGGAGCGAGCAATAAAGTTATTTGCGGCCTGGCAGTCGACACCGTCAAGCGAGACTCCGAGGAGGTCACGGTCCCTTTTGAAGAAGAGGAGGTCGCGGGGCCGCTCTCGGAGCCCTAAGTCCTCTTCCTCCCATTCGAGGTCCTCGGGACACCCAGGGAAGAGACGCAAGAAGAAGAAGTAGTCCAAGTGGACATTGTCTTCAACTCAACTGGCATCCGTCCTCGAAAGAGGTAAGGAGCACAGACGCTCTAGGCACGGTTCCGCGGAGCCAGAGTCGACTTTGCGCCTCCCCCCTTTCCGGGAGCTGGAGCGACTACTGGATAAATAAAAGAATTTTATGAGGCCATGTGCCGCGTATTTGAGTGGAACGACCCCGTTGAGAGAGCCTTCGGGCCCCGCTGGGTCAGAAAGGGGTCCCATTGGGTCCGACACCATCAGCTCTGCCCACGACGCCAGTGGGGCCTCAGAGATCCGACCCCGGATCCAGTTCGACGCTGGTCGTGACAACGCGACCTTCCCCGGTGTCGAACCTGAAGTCGGTGCCTTCGACGTCGCCAATGCCCATTGGTGGCGCAAGCCCCATCCTCATTTCCCACGACATAGAGCCGTAACAGTGTAAATCGAAGCCGATTTTGACGTCGACGGAACCCAGAGGTTCTATGTTGTCACCTGAGTGCTAGGCTCAGGAGAGGAATGGGAGGGGTCTGGGGACCCTCTTGAGAACCAGGATGTCTCTGAGGAGAATTTGGACTGGTATGGGGAACTTGGGGAGGCCAGTGGTCTGGATACTTCCCCAGATACTGGCATGTTCTTACATCCTACGGTGACTACGGAGGAGGGAGTGTTATGGTGGTAAAGAGGCAGCTGAGGTCCTTGGACTGGAGCGGCCCTTTGTGCAAGTCAGGACTAATCTACTGACTGAGGTGCTTCAACCCAGGGCTTTCATTCCGAACCCCGGTTGCCCTTTAATTAGGCACTTACGGACATCCTTCTAGGAACTTGTTCCAAACCTAGCACAGGGGTTCCTGTGAATAGGACGATTGCATGCCACCATCGCCCAGCTCCGGGCGACCCAAAGTTTCTCAGCCAACACCCCACCCCAGAGAGTTTGGTGGTGCAGGCTTCTACGTCCCAAGGCGCATTCCCTTCCGACCCTCGGGATAGGGAATCCAAGAGGTTGAATTCACTTGGGAAGATGTTTTCTTCCTCCAGCCTTGCATTGCGGTCGGTGAATACTGCATGCTTATTGGGCCGTTTCTCCCATTCCCTTTGGGAGACGGTTGTGCAAGTGCTGCTATAAGTCCCCGACGAGGCCTGGGCTGAGCTCTCCCAAGCTGTCAAAGACGGGAGAGCTGCAGCAAAATTCGCCATATGGTGTGGGTTAGATACAACCGATTTGCTGGGCAGATCAATTTCAACGACGGTGGCCTTAGACGCCACGCCTGGCTTCGTACCACTGGCTTCTCGGGTGATGTCCAAGCTAATTTGATGGACAGGCCCTTCGATGGAACCTGCCTTTTTGGGAAAAAGGCAGACTCGGCACTGGTCAGGTTCAAGAACTCTTGTGCTACGTCCACATCCTTGGGCCTTTACTCCACTCCTCATGGCCAGTCTTCCTTTCGCAACTTTTCGTGGCAACGGAAGGGGTTTCGGGCCGCGTCAGCCCTACCCAGCCACCAACCCGCACAGACTACCCAAGCCGTGTGTGGACGTGGACGCAGTATATTCCGTTCTCGGAATGGAGGCCAGAAGTCATCTACCACACTGCCCCCAGCAGCCACAGCCTCCAAGCACCCCTAGGCTGATTCTGCGGGATCACATTACTCCAGTTGGAGGGAGAATTCGTCATCATCTCCCCCACTGGAGATCCATAACATTGGACAAGTGGGTCTTGTAGATCGTCCAGAGTGGCTATTCTCTACCTTTCCTTTCTTTTCCTCCTACTATTCTGCCAAATGAGGAACGGCTGACAGAGGATCATTTACAGTTGCTCCAAGAGGATCTATAGAAAGGGTCCCAGTTTCAGAAGTAGGCAGTGGCTGTTATTCCCGCTACTTTCTGATTCCAAAGAAGAACAAGGGGCCATTTCAGATCTTCGGACGGTCAATCTCTTCCTCAAAAAGGAGAAATTCAAAATGCTCACTAAGGCTCATGTCTTGTCCACCCTAGACCAGGAAGAGTGGATGGTAGCGTTGGACCTGCAGGATGCGTATTTTCATATTCCCATCCTGCCAGGCCACAGGCGTTACCTGTGGTTCAAGGTAGGCCAATAGAACTTTCAGTTTACCGTGCTCCCCTTCAGCCTTACCAGTGCCCCTCAGGTGTTCACCAAGGTGACGACAGTGGTTACAGCTCATCTGCGCAGGTTAGCGGTGTCGGTCTTCCCCTACCTCGACAACTGTCTGTTAAAGGCGTTCTCGTCCCAGGCAGTCGTCTCTCACCTTAAGACTACGGCGAACATCTTGCATTCACTGGGGTTCTCTATAAATGTGCCAAAGTCACACCTGACTCCTTCTCAGATGCTCCCTTTCATCAGATCTGTTCTGGACACAGTGCAGTTTCGGGCTTATCCTCCCAAGCAGTGAGTCTAGGATATTCAGGCTATGATTCTGATATTTCAGCCTCTATCCTGGATTTCGGTGAGACTGACTCTGAGGTTGTTGAGCCTCATGGCCTCCTGCATCCTGTTGGTAAGACACGCAAGATGGCGTATGCGGGCTCTGCAGTGGGACTTGAAGTTCCAAAAGGCACAGCATCGGGAAAATCTCACCGACATGGTTCAGTTCCCGGAAGGAACTGCGAAAGATCTGCAATGTACAATGATGAACCGCGAATGGGTCAATGGCAGACCCCTCTCCCTTCAACAACCAGATCTCACATTCATTAAAAATGCATCACTTCTGGGATGGGGCGGCCATCTGGGTGAGGTGGAGATCAGGGGACACTGGTCTCCGGCAGAGTTGGAGCTCCACACAAATTTGTTGGAGCTCCGAGCGATTCGGTTGGCATTGAAAGCATTTCTTCCCTCAGTCAAGGGGAAGCTAGTGCAGGTGTTCACGGACAACACCACTGCCATGTGGTATTGCAACAAGAAGGGCGGGTTTGGGGTCGTGGACCCTTTGTCGAGAGGCCCTGCGTCTCTGGACATGGCTGGAACAGTAGGGCATAACCCTGGTGGTTCAACACCTGGCAGGTTCTCTGAACGTCAGGGCGGACAAACTCAGTCGTCGATGCAAGTGGATCACGAGTGGCATCTCCAGTCGGAGGTGGTACAAAGCCTCTTTCAGCAGTGGGGAGAACCTTGGTTAGATTTGTTCGATTCCGAAGAGAATGAGCAATGTCAGCGGTACTGCGCACTGGAGTTTCAAAGACGACTATCACTCGGCGACGCCTTTCGTCGTGAGTGGTGTTCAGGCAAATTCTATGCCTCTCCGCCCATACCACTCCTACTCATGGTCCTGAAGAAGATAAGGAGCGACCGGGCCCAAGTCATTCTTGTGGCTCCAGACTGGGCAAGGAGAGTCTGGTATCCAGAGCTTCTGAGATTGTGTGTCGATCCTCCTATCAGGCTGTCCCTTCGGAAGGATCTTCTGTCACAGCAGCAGGGTAGAGTTCTCCACCAGAACCTTTCAACTCTGTGCCTCCATGCATGGAGACTGAGCGGCAGCAGTTGATAGCTTTTGACCTTCCTTCCAAAGTCTGTAACGTTATTCTGGCGGCCAGGTGGCCCTCCAGTTAGACGTATACGCCTGTCGTTGGCAGAAATTTGTATTATACTGTAGAGAAAGGTCCATTGACCCTCTTTCTGCTTCTCTTTCTACTGTTATTCTAACCCTTGCCCAGCAGGGCTATGCCTTGGGAACTCTCAAGGATTACCTTTCTGCTCTGTCTGCTTTTTTGCGGCTGCCAGACCAGCCCTCACTCTTCAAGTCTTCTATTGTGAATAGATTTCTAAAAGGGCTGGCTCAGTTGTTTCCCCTCACGCCCTTTGTCATGCCGCAGTGGGACCTTAATATGGTCCTCACTTACCTGCTGTGTGCTCCCTTTGCACAATTGTCCCCGCTGGCTGTTGACAATCAAAACAGACTTCTTAGTGGCGATTACATCGGCCCAGAGGGTGAGTGAGTTATCCAGCTCGCCTCCTAAACTTATGTCCTTTCCAGACAAGGTGATGCTGCGCACCAGGGCATCCTTTTTGCCAAAGGTTGTGACCCCATTCCATCTGTGCCAGTCCATCACTTTGCCCACCTTTATTTATTTATTTATTTAATGCGATTTTATATAGCGCAAACATTACCCGGAGGTGTCAGAGCGCTTTACAAAAGAACCAGTTGCGTTACATAAGGACTTTGGATTACATGAGTATACATAAGAGATATAAACAGGAAGAAAAAAATTGCAAATGTACAAGTGGAGTGAAAGGAGGGAAAAATTGCAAATGTACAAGTTGTAAAGTCTCTCAAGGAAGAGATATAAACAGATAAACTCGAAAATCACATAGGAATGGTAGTAAGTACAAAGGTCTACTACATATACTAGTGATTAGAGATATAAATATGTACAATTTCACTCAGGATTACATTTTAACAGCGATTAGGCTTGGACAATTATATATTGCATATTTACAGAGCAGGAAATTCTTCCCATAGTTCAGCCAGGTGTTCAGGTGGTGTTGCACTCAAGGGTGGTGGTCTTGGGTCTGGAGGGATCCACCATGTTGGAGATGTCCATAGGGGAGAAGGATGGATGGTGGTGAGGGAAGCAGCATGCTGGATTCAGGTTGTGCTGAATCTAGCCCTCACCTTCACCATCTTCTTCACAATCTTCACCAAGATTCACCTTCTTTGCTTCTCCGCATCCCTCCAAGGAAGAGGAGCGTCTCCACCGACTGGACCCAAAAAGAGTGTTGTCGTTCTACCTTGATCGTACAAAAGTGTTCCGGGTGGATGACCAACTCTTTGTGGGATACGTGGGACCAAAGAAAGGAAGGGCAGTGCAGAAAAGGACCATCTCTCGCTGGTTCATTCTCTGCATCAAGATGTGTTATGCCTTGGCAAGGAAGCAGCCCCATGAGGGTTTAAGAGCCCATTCCACCAGGGGAAAGGCTGTGACTACGTCCTTGGCTCGGGCTGTCCCAGTCAAAGACATCTGTTAGGCAGCGACGTTGGCATCTTTGCACCCGTTCTCAAAACATTACTGCCTTGATGGGCAAGTACGCAGGGATGAACATTTTGCCTGTTCAGTCCTGCAAGACTTTTTAGTCTAGGATGTTAGTCCGCAACCCACTGCTGGGATGGTATGGCTTGGGTATCTGATTCAAAGGTAAGGAATCTGCAGCTAGAAGTCTCTATCAGATGAACAAGTTATTTACCTTTGGTAACGCATTATCTGGTAGAGACTCTGTTTAGCTGCAGATTCCTCACAGCCCCACCCATGCCTCCCCGCTTTGCGGATTGTAGGGCTAAGGTTGTTCACCTTTTCAGGGCCCTAGTTTTGCACATGATTATGTCAGTTACTTCGTGGCTCTGCGCTCGCTTCTGGCGTGGAAAAAACGAAAAGTACTGATGTCTGCGTGCCTATATAGGCACGCTGACGTCATAACTGATGCTACCTATGACATCATGCGGAGCCGAATGGAGCTACCCAACGTTGCACGCAAGGGGTAGTTCTCAGCAAATGTTTCCGGATGCAGTCTGACACCTGGGAAATTCAAAGGTAAGGAATCTGTAGCTAGATAGATTCTCTTACCCAACTTCACACGTAAAGATGCGACTCGTAAATTATCTCTGTGAATACCAAAAGTTGTAAAGTTAGACTTTTGTCTCAGATTACCTTTGTGAATCAGCTCCAATATTTCCAGTCATTGTAAACAATCAGTTCACCAAATTAATTAACTAACGAAGTGGGATATTAAGAGGGCATTTGAGCTGTCATTCAAAATGAAAATATAATTGAATTCTATATTTCAGTAAATAGGTCTTGTTTTAGATGTTTAATCTTGCAGCTACCTTTATTGCAGCCTAGTAAACTTGCATTAATATCTCACGAATATTGTCACGTGGTATCCTTTACCAAAGCATAAAACTTGCATTCTAATGTCTCTTCTTAAGATCAAATACTCAACTCATTAGTGCATGGGCAATTAATTCATACCCATCAGACACATACCACTGCTGGCTCAAATGTAATTAATAATGAAGTACCACAATTTGGACATTTATATGGACCCATTAGCACCAAGGCAATCTTTCACTCAAACGTTCCTCAACAGCTACATAAATAAATCATTAGAAATCAAGTATCCTTCCACAGTAATAAGCCTTGGTTAAAGTAATTAAATCAGCACCTGTATCCCCAGCAACCACAGAATGATGACTTTGCGCTGCACGCCTGATCAGCTATGCGCTATTATTGTATTATAATTGCATTTATATAGCACTTACTACACCTGACAAGGCATCAAAGCGCTTTTTCGGCGAGTAGCACGCTACTCCAGTACCCCTGAAGGATTAGTGGTGAATTAGTATAGTGAAAATATTAAAGTAATTTGAGTGGTGGATATGTTAGTCAGTTATTTGCATTGTGCAGGATAGTGGAGGGATAGAAGAGTGAAAAAGGTTTGCATTTATAAAGCGCTTACGAGCTCCTTCAAATCACTGAGGTGAATATATTAAACGAGATGAACCTCTTCTGCCAGCTCTCTTCGCATGGGCAAACTATTACATGGTACTGCAGTATGGTTCAAAGTGCCTACACATATAATTTTCTTGTTCCGAGGGTTGATCCTGCTGCATTGTTCCTTGGTAGGAGCATAGCGCATTGATCCTATTTTCATTACACTGTAGGTGGCCTCTGTGAGGGGCAAAAGTCAGGGTGAGAGAGAGAAGGGGAAAAAAAGTTTAGCCTTTCACCTTTTCAGAGTAAGCTTATTATTAATTTGTACTATTTTTGTCACGTAGGGCTTCACATTATGTTTGGTTGGCGCCTCTAATTTAGAGGTCTCAACCGACCAGGTGGGAGCACGTTTGTCAAAAATGTAATGCCGGGCAGGCCGCAATGTTTAGTTGGCCCCCTCTGCATTTATTTTGTTCTCCAGAAACAACCCCCAAAGTGGGGGTTTCTTTCTGCAGAATAAATAGTCATTGACCCTGTGTCACGCCCCGCCCCACAGAACAGCGGAGGTCAGTGCTGGGGTTGTAACTTGCGTTTTTATTTTCTTTATGGACAACTGTTTTCTGGTACAGAAAGGGGTTCCCCACGAGGGTAGTCTTAAGGAAAGAGGGGTCTCCGTTTGCTGCTGGGTTCTTCAATCGTCTTCCGCCTTCTGGTGTTGCTGCGGGGTGTGGTCCTGCCAGGCGTCCCCTCGGAAAAGAAGAACAGAAGAGGACAATTAGTACCCGACCTTGATCCCCTTTTTAGTCTCGAGGTCAGGGTTGTCCCTCCTTAATCCCTCTAGGGCATGGGTTGGTGAGGATACTATCGTCCCCGGGCCCTTTTAGTCAGGGGGGAATCCCGCTGGAGATAGTTTACAACCCGCCCCTGTACTGTCTCTCCGTTACCTAGCTGGGGGAGGAGAATAGGGGTTCGGCTATAGTCCCGAGTAGGACATCTGCACCTGCCACCAACCCACAAGGGCCCTCCCTGTTTTCTCCGCCCACTTGCCTGAGGCCGGGACCCGGTTTCTGGGCCCCGGCTGCTTCGTCCTTGCGTCCTTCCTCGGGGCACCACCACGCGTCTCCTCCGGTTGCCGCCGTCGTCTCTCTCTTTCCCCTTTTCTCGCTTTGGTCCACGCTCTGCTCCGCGCTCTGCTCCTGGCTCCCGCTCTGCTCCGCGCTCTGCTCCTGGCTCCCGCTCTGCTCCTCGTTCTCGCTCCTCTCCTCGCTCTCGCTCTGCTCCTCGTCCTCGCTCTGCTCCTCGTTCTCGCTCCGCTCCTCGCTCTCGCTCCGCTCCTCGCTCTCGCTCCGCTCCTCGCTCTCGCTCCGCTCCTCGCTCTGCTCCTCGCTCTCGCTCCGCTCCTCGCTCTGCTCCTCGCTCTCGCTCTGCTCCGCCCTCTGGCCTCCCTTCCTTCCGGTCCCCGCCTCCAGTGCTTTTGTATCCCTCAAGCCCCTCCTCTGGGTTGTGAGTAGTACCGGTAGCTGCGGCTTGGTGCCCCCGGGGTCCGTCAGCGGCTCGCCCTTGTCACAGTGCTTCCCCTCTAGGCTTGGCCGTTTGGGCCATGCAGTCATCGGACTGCGGGAGAGGTAGTCCACGTTGGTCTGCAGGGCGCCGGGTCGATGGGCCACCTGGAAAGAGAAAGGCTGTAAGGCTAAGAACCATCGAAGGATGCAAGGGTTAGTGTCTTTGTGTCGTGCCAGCCAGACAAGGGGAGCATGGTCTGTCAGGAGAGTGAAAGGGTGACCCATGAGGTAGTATTGTAAAGCTTGGACCGCCCAACGTATGGCCAAGCATTCCTTCTCAATTGTGGAATACCTGAGTTCCCGGGGAACCAGTTTCCGGCTGAGGTACACCACGGGGTGGAGGTCCCCCGATGGAGTCGGCTGTGAGAGGACGGCCCCCAAACCCCGGTCTGAAGCGTCCGTTTGTAACGTGAAGGGGCGCGTAAAGTCGGGACATATGAGCACGGGATCGTTGCACAGTCTTGTCTTGAGCTGTTCGAAACTGTGGGTTTGTGTAGGGGTCCAGGTGGTAAGGGTGTCGGGGCCTGCTTTCTTTAACATGTCGGTAAGAGGGGCCGCCTCCTCAGCGAAGTGGGGAATGAACCTCCTATAGTAGCCCACTAATCCCAGGAATGCCCTGATGCCCTTTTTTGTGGTTGGTCTTCCTAATAGTGAAATGGCCTTGACCTTGTCTACCTGGGGTCGGATCCGTCCGTTCTGTATATGGTAGCCGAGATAGCGGGCGTTGTCGGTGGCGAGCATGCATTTGTCGGGGTTAGCTGTCAAGCCTGCTTCCCGGAGGCTTGAAAAGACCGCCTGAAGGTGTTCGAGGTGTGCCTTCCATGTGGTACTAAAGATCACTATGTCGTCTAGATATGCAGCCGCGTATGTTTGGTGGGGTCTCAGTATAACGTCCATGAGGCGCTGAAAGGTGGCAGGGGCCCCATGGAGGCCAAAGGGAAGGACCTGGAAGTGGTATAGGCCTGAGGGGGTGGCAACCGCTGTTTTTTCTTGGGCCTGAGGTGTGAGCATGATTTGCCAGTACCCCTTGGTTAAGTCGAGTGTGCTGATGTAGTGAGCCGTCCCTAACCTCTCGATCATCTCGTCGACTCGAGGCATGGGATAGGAGTCAAAACGGGAGACGCTGTTAAGGCGCCTATAGTTCACGCAAAAACGGACCGTACCGTTGGGTTTTGGGACTAACACTATGGGAGAGCACCAAGGGCTGTGGGAAGGTACTATGATCCCGCTCTTCAGCATGTCCACCACTTCCTTTTCTATTATATGTCGCCTGGCTTCCGGGATTCTGTAAGGTCTTTGTCGGATGGGTGTTGCCCCTTCGGTGAGGATATCGTGTTGGACGAGGTGGGTTCTCTCGGGTTTGGCTGAGAACACGTCCGAATAGGAGGCGAGAAGGGATTGGAGCTCATGGTTTTGCACCGGGGTCAAGCAGGTTCCTTTGGGGATGTCCCTGTTGGTAAGTGTAGCACCCGCCCCAGGAAAGGGGATCTCTAGCGGCTTACTGTCTGTGATAAGCAAGTTTGTAGGGGTGTGGGCCCTGTCGTTGGGATCAGCGATCCACTTTTTTAACAGGTTGACGTGATATATTTGTCCCCCTTTTTTCACGTCGCGTTTTCTTTCTCCTACAGACCCCCGGTGTTAGGTCTACTGTTGATAACGGTGCTTCACTAAGCCACCTTTGAGTGGCTCTCTCCTCTATCGCCCTGGACAAGAGAGCAGGGAAGTCCTCGTAGTCTGTCCCTATAATCATGTCCTCGACCAGGTTAGGAATGACCCCTACTTGGATCGTGGCACACCCTTCTCCGTATTCTAGGGTTACTCTAGCCACAGAGTATCGTTTCTGGTCTCCATGTACACATGTGATGACCACTCCCTCTCCGTCTAGCCATTGGTGGGCCTGCACACGTTCCAGTGTTATAACCGAATGACGACACCCTGAGTCCACAAGCACCCTGGTGTTGATTTGATTCACCTTAAGGGTTAACCGATAGGCCGTCTCACCCTCTCCAGCCCAGAGCACCCTGCCTTTGGTGTAGCCGACTTCCATTGGTTCGACGGAAACGGGTTTTTGTGGGCAGTTGCGGGAGATGTGGCCCCAATCCGCACAATGGAAACACTGGGGCCCCTGACTGCCGCCTTTCCCCTCCCCACGAGGCAGAAATCTGGGATCAATAAGAGGCCGTGGGTTGGGTGGACTGGGATTAGGGTTGGTTGCCCTCCATCGGTGGATAACAGAGGTAGGGAGTCTGGGGGTTAAGGGTCGGGCTTCGGGGGACCGTTGGTGTGCACAGGCCAGTTCTATTGCGTGTGGCACAGTAAGGTTGGGATGTTGTTTAACCCAGGCCCGAGTCAGGGGGGGAAGACCCTCTATGTATTGCTCCAACAGAATCCTGTCTACTATCTCTTCCTTACTGCTTGTGTGGGGCTGGAGCCAGCGAGTCCCTAGGTCTTGTATCCGATAATAGAACGCTCGGGGATTGTCTTGGGGTTGCCTTTTTTCTTCCCGGAATCGACTACGGTACTGCTCCTGGTCGCAGCCGAGGCGTTCCAGGATGGTCTTTTTAATCACATCATAGGGCGTAGTGCCGGAGGGGTTAGCGGCTTGGTAGGCCGTTTGGAGCTCACCGGAGAGAAGGGGGGCGATGTACTGGCCCCATCGTTCCTCAGGCCACTGGGCTGTACTCGCCACCCGCTCGAAATTGGTGAAAAAGAAATCAGGGTCTTCCCCTGTTCTGTACTTTTGTAAGACGGAGCTGGGGACATTTGGATGCACCTTGGTGCTGGCGATAGTGTCCGTTAGTTTCTGGATTGTCGTGTCGTGGACCGCTTGGTTCTGCACCAGGAGTCCCGCTTGGGCTTGTAAAGCCTCTTGTAAAAGTTCCCTGTCCTTTTTTGCTTCTGTTGACTGGGCTTCTACCACCAGTTGTAAATGGCGTTGTCCTTCAGCCAGTTGTGCCAACATGTCGTTTAGGCCTATGGGTTGCGTCATGGTGGGGGGGGGGGCGTGTCCCCAAGGAGTACGACTGGATGGGCGTGAAGGATCGGTCGTCGATCCCACTTCTGACACCACTGTCACGCCCCGCCCCACAGAACAGCGGAGGTCAGTGCTGGGGTTGTAACTTGCGTTTTTATTTTCTTTATGGACAACTGTTTTCTGGTACAGAAAGGGGTTCCCCACGAGGGTAGTCTTAAGGAAGGAGGGGTCTCCGTTTGCTGCTGGGTTCTTCAATCGTCTTCCGCCTTCTGGTGTTGCTGCGGGGTGTGGTCCTGCCAGGCGTCCCCTCGGAAAAGAAGAACAGAAGAGGACAATTAGTACCCGACCTTGATCCCCTTTTTAGTCTCGAGGTCAGGGTTGTCCCTCCTTAATCCCTCTAGGGCATGGGTTGGTGAGGATACTATCGTCCCCGGGCCCTTTTAGTCAGGGGGGAATCCCGCTGGAGATAGTTTACAACCCGCCCCTGTACTGTCTCTCCGTTACCTAGCTTGGGGAGGAGAATAGGGGTTCGGCTATAGTCCCGAGTAGGACATCTGCACCTGCCACCAACCCACAAGGGCCCTCCCTGTTTTCTCTGCCACTTGCCTGAGGCCGGGACCCGGTTTCTGGGCCCCGGCTGCTTCGTCCTTGCGTCCTTCCTCGGGGCACCACCACGCGTCTCCTCCGGTTGCCGCCGTCGTCTCTCTCTTTCCCCTTTTCTCGCTTTGGTCCACGCTCTGCTCCGCGCTCTGCTCCTGGCTCCCGCTCTGCTCCGCGCTCTGCTCCTGGCTCCCGCTCTGCTCCTCGTTCTCGCTCCTCTCCTCGCTCTCGCTCTGCTCCTCGCTCTCGCTCTGCTCCTCGTCCTCGCTCTGCTCCTCTTTCTCGCTCCGCTCCTCGCTCTCGCTCCGCTCCTTGCTCTCGCTCCGCTCCTCGCTCTGCTCCTCGCTCTCGCTCTGCTCCGCCCTCTGGCCTCCCTTCCTTCCGGTCCCCGCCTCCAGTGCTTTTGTATCCCTCAAGCCCCTCCTCTGGGTTGTGAGTAGTACCGGTAGCTGCGGCTTGGTGCCCCCGGGGTCCGTCAGCGGCTCGCCCTTGTCACACCCTGACAAGCAGGGAGTCTTTTCCTGCACATTGTGTCCACTGTTTATTTTTCCTGCCCAAGTCGTGGGCAGAAAAATATGCCTGGACCTCCTGGCATATTGACCCTGTCGGGTTCACAGATCTATCATTGTGGCACATTACAGAAAGAGGTCAATTCCTTTATTATCCAATAAGACTATAGAAAGAAGAATCCAACTAAAAAGGTTGTGAATTAGGCGTACTAATCTGTAAAGAACTATAATCCTTTTTTTTTATTTCAAAAATCTTTACTGGTTTCACATGAAAGTTGAAACCCAAAGAGATATCACAGTAATGTAAATAAAAACATAAGAGAGAAGAGTAGGAAGGAGTATCATTAGATTAGAAAAAACATTCGTACATCAAGTATTTTCTGGTGAAGCAAAGTGCCAGGAAACAAGTATCCATAAAAGTTGAAAGAGCCAGGAAGCAATTTGTCCATCAAAGTTGTATCACAGTGTTGAAATGCATAATACAATCTACATTCCTATAAAAGGTTTTAGAGGAAAGGAGATAGTGAGGAGAAGTGAGAAGAGAATGGAATGAGTGTGAAGAATACATGTCTTTATGGTTGGGTTTTGTTTGAAAAGGTCACTAGAGCTAAAGTAGGTAGGAGCAGGATTATACATGTGTAGTATTGTATTGTTTATAGACTAGGGATCATTGGGGGGGGGGGGTGTATTGGCAAATAAGCATTCAGCATTTTCCACATGCATCTGTGTTCGGGTTTCCAGGACGGTGATGTTATCTGCCCCTCTTATGCTAGTTTTCCATGTCTTGAATGAGCTGATGGGGGTATGTTTCCAGTTACTAATCACAGATTTACAAGCCACAGTTAGGAGAAGATCTAATGGGAGACTATCATTAGTAGATCCTATATGTGGATCTAGGAATCCATTTATAAGGAAAGAGAATTCTCTCTTGGGCTGGAAGCCAAATTGAATTGAAATAAATTTGAATAGGGGAAATATCGCGATAAAAGAATAAAAGAAGTGCTAGATCACCGGTTTCTTCTTTGCAGCTCCAGCATATCGGATCCTCTTTTAGAGTCATTTTATGTAGACTTAAAGGTGTCCAATATGTTCTGTGTAACTGGCAATATTTTTGTCTGAGACAAGACAGGACTGATTTTGTGGGAGACTACCAATTTCCATATCAGATACCAGTCTTTAATCAGAATTGGGTTATTTCTGTCCCATTTCTTCATTATATTACAATTAAGATGTGTAGTTTTTGCATCTAAGACTTTATAATATTTGATACCTGGTTTCCGGATTTATTGAAAGAGTTTATGAGAGAAGTTAGCGTTGGATCCATGAGGTTAATTTTTTCTTTGGAAATACAGGCTTTGAGTTTGAGAAAATCATACAATTATATATTTTCCAGTTTGTATTGGGACTGGAGGTTATTTGAAGTAAGTGGTGAGGTCTGTGTGACAAGTTATTTTTTCAAATGAATTAGTGGTCCAGGATTTCTAGCATAGAGGAGAGCCACCTATTTTTCATTTTGGATTCTTCCAAACTGAGGTCAAGTTGGAATGTTTTATCTGGATGTCTAAAAGGTTGTCTCTCTGTAACTTAGCATATTTAGTATTTTTTTATATTTATTTAGTAGGTTGTGAATTATTGATATTGGTGGATAGTAGCATAATGGGGTCTCAGTCCTCCAAGATTGTCCTTTCAACCGAAAGCCAGGTGGGAGTATAATCCTCTGGTTAGGAAAACCAGAGGAACCCCTGTTTGACCAGAAAGGCAGTCTGATAATTTCTAAAGTTAGCTAAGTTAATGTTACCTAGATTGATAGGTAGTTTGTTTTGCCAAATGAAGTTTGATATAAGCTTGTAGATTTTTTGAGGGAAATAATGTGAGGGGGAGCATGCTGATTAAGTAGTTGACTACAGGCGCCACCATCATCTTAATTGTCTCTATCCACCCCCACCAGGTGATTCATCTTGGATTCCAACTATCTAATAGGTTTGTTACTTTCGTTAGTGTAAGCTTTTCATTGTGTTGAATAGTAGCTATTGTATATGAGCTGAATTCTATGCCAAAGTATTTCAAGTGGTGAGGTTGCCACGCTAAACCTGTATCTCCCAGGAGATCCTGGGAGCTTAATGGATTAAGGCCTTTGATTTCCTATTTATCTCTTTTCATTTTGTAGACTGACACTGAGGCATAGTTGTCAATTGTATATATGAGCAGTTTTATAGATGAGCCAGCAATTCTCTGTGACAATTAAAATGTCATCCGCAGATGCCGAAACTTTTGCAATAGTGTTATTGAAGTTAATACCAGAAATGTGGGCATTGGATTGGATGTTTAGAAGTAGGGGTTCGAGTGTAAAGAGGAAAATGGAAGAGGAAAGTAGGCACTCTTTGTTCGTACCTTTTTCAAGCCTGGACGAAGTTGAGATGAACCTGTCACTCTTGCAGGTGGGTTGATATATAGTGCCATTATCTTTTTAATAAAACCATCTCCTGGATTACATTTTTTTTCGTGATTCTTTAAGGAATGTTCATGAAACTTTATTGAAGGCCTGATCTGTGTCTAAAGTTATTCCTACTGTGTCTGAATTGAATGCTTTGGCTCTTTCCAGTACACGGCATAGAAGGCAAGTATTGTCAATGGACATGCAGTTTTTCATGAAGCTGACCTGTGAGCAGCCTATTAGGTGGGGTAAGTAAGGGGCAAGTCTTTTGGCCAGTATTTTAGTGTAGTTGTTACCATCAAGATTAATCAGATAAATTGGTCTATAGTTTTTTGCTAATAATCGATCTTTACCTTTCTTTTGGGAGAACTGTTAATATGGTTTCGCCTGTGGTGCCAGAGATGGATCCAGAGTCTGCAAAATGATAATAGATTTACAAGAGTGGGAGAGAGTGTGTTGGGGAAAGTGTTATAAAAAATTGGCAGTAAAGCCACTGGGCCAGGGGCTTTATTCAGTTTCAGGGATTTAATAGCCATGATTATTTCATCTTTGCTGAATGGAGGGTTTAGGAAAGTTCAATTGTCCTCATTTATTTGTGCTAGTTCTATTTAATCCAGGTATGTTTTACAGTCCTCGGGAGAGGAGTGCAAGTCATTCGTGTATGAGGATTCATAGAATTCTTTGAATATGTCTACAGTTTTTGCGGGATTTGTTTGAATGCTGTGTGCTGTATCTTTATGTGTGATAATACCTTTTTGGTTCTGTTTATGTTTTAAATATGAAGCAGTCATTTTAACTGCTTTGTTTGCTTCACAGAGTTTTAAACTTTTGAATCTATTGATCCAAACATCTGCCTTTTCACTTAGTATTTTATTATATTCATATTTTTGTTTGTAATCAAGTTGAAGGTGGAGCTGACTCGGTTCGATAAGTGAAGCGTCTCCAGTTTTTTAATTTCTTGTTCTAAATCTGTGATTTTTGTATTTGATTTGTGTTTAATTTTGATTTCAAGCTTACTAGAGTGCCTCTCAAAGTTGTTTTAAGTGCGTCCCAAAATGTAGGTTAGTGAATTTCAGGTGATTTATTGTCATTGATGTAATTCAATATTGCTTTTTCTATGGTTTGCCTGTTATCTTCATTCTTGAGAATGTCTTCATTAAACTGCCATATTTTACTATTTGGTTTGGGGCTAGTTCCCATAGGTGACTTAGTTATACAGGAGTGATCTAAAATCAGTCTTGGAAGTATATCAGTTTGATTAATGAGGTGGGTGTTGGAACCAGAAATGAGGAGATAATCGATTCTGGAAAACCAATTATGTGGGGTAGAGAAAAAAGTGTAATCTCTAGGTTAAAGTTACCACTAACTAAGGTTAATCTAGAATTTCACCGAAAATTTGACTCAATTTGTCAGAGAGGGAGTTCCAGAAGGTGGTGTCATCTGTGTTTAGATGGTATATGTTGACGACATGATTGTAGTTTTCATTTTTGCAAAGTTTTGTAATAATCCATCTACCTTCTGTGTCTACAAATGAGAATCTATCTTCAGGTCTGATTTTTGGGAGATCAGGGTTACCACTCCATTTTGTGTAATGTGGGCAAGCACATTGCCTCACTACTCCAATTGGTTTTGAAGGTAGATGCCTTTTTAGAGCCTATTTTGGTTTCCTGTAAAATGAATATGTCTGCTTTGGATTTGAATAAGTAGTCAGCAGTTTTCTGACATTTAACGGGGCAGTTTAGCCCGTTAACATTCAGTGACAACACCTTTATGTTGTCAGTGAGAGAGGGCTTTGCTATAACAAAAAAGAGTTTAAATGACCTTTTCTAACCTGGCTATATGAGTGCAAGGGCATCTGGAGTGCATGTTTTGTTCTGAGTAAGAGATAGTGGTATAAACAGGGCCGAACTGGCCGTAGCGGGCACCGGCCGTTTTCCTGGTGGGCTGCCAGGGTGGGGGCCGGTTTTGGGCCCCTGGATACCGTTTTTGTTACCTCAGGGCCTGCAATATCGGCCCCCGGTAACAAAATTGCCAGAAACCGGCACTTTCCAACAGCTCGGCCGCACCCCCTCAGCCCCCCAGGGGAGGCGGCCGAGCAGTGTGCCAGGGCCGGTTTCGGTTCCCAGTCCAGCCCTGGGTATAAATCACTGGATCTGATGACTTTGAATGCACCCAATATCAAAGTATACGATTTAATGCAAAAGCGACCTGTTGTGATAGTAGTGAAAATCAAAACCACGTTACTTGGCCTTCGCTGCTAAGGGATATAGAGATGGAAAAGAAAAGGAAGTAGAAAATTGAAAAGATAAGAGAAAATCCAACTTAATAAACCCATCCCTAAACCCCTGTCCCACCCCACTACTTCACAAACATCGAAAATGGAGGAGGCAACAAATAAGGGCCAAACTAGTGGTGATGGAGATGTTGTTGTATCATACATACATAGATGAGCCCTATATAGCGTCTATGTGAGCCAATGGGAGAGTATATAACAGGGAGGTCAGAGTAATTTGAGATTGGGAAGGAAGCATATTATTATGCACAGTACATGACCAGTAGAAAGGCACTAAGTAAATAACGTTATGGAGATATATGTGACCCCATATAAACTATTTTATAAACTGTTAGGTAATTATTCAAAGAGAACAAAATAAGGTTAGAACATAGTAAAGTAACATTTAAGTTTTAAGGCAATCAAAATAATTCCAGGAGACTGGATAAACAATGCTTGATAGGTATCAAAGAAGTGCATTATGAATACAGTAGAAACATGGAATTGATATAGCGAATGTAAGTTTGGGCCAACATTGTAACATTATGGTAATATTAGTTCAGGATAAATTTCTGTTTGGATGTAGAGTGGTGAGATTGCATATATCAGTAGAGACAGCTTATCTGTGCATGGCTGAAGTAAAACAGGATGCATATACAGGTGAATGGGAGCCAAGAGTAAATCTACCTGATGATTAACTGGGCTCAGAATTTCCTCGTCTTCTATTTGGTATGTTGAGTTTCATTCCTTGCTCCTCCCTTCCATCTATAAAGGCTGAGAACTCTTTGTGGACAACAAAGATATTATGTTTTCCTTCCGCAAAAACTTTGAACCTTGCTGGGCCTGCAAATGAACATTAAAGATTCATGCTTTAAGTCTAGGGTAGGGGGCCAGGATGCCTTTTCTGGTGTCAATTTTCGTCTTCAAGTAGTCCTGTGAAATAAAGATTTTCCTCGCTGTTCCAGAGCATGTTGTTATTTTTGCACACATAATTTAAGATCAGTTCTGTGTTTTGGTAGTTCGGGGGCCTGCACACATTCTGCCTTGCAATATATTTGTAGGTTTAAACAACAGGACGCGTTCCAGTACAAAGTCTTTGTTAAAGGACAGGCCAGTGATTTGCTTTATCCAGTTTTCTAGAAAGGAGATACGAGAGTCTGATGATTCTTCTGAACCTTCAGAGACGCCAAATATACGCAGGTTGCCTGTACGGTTCCCATCTTCCAGGTCTGAAATGTCCCTGTGTAGGAATTTTATTGTTGAGTGAAGTACTTTAAGGTCCTTGTTGGTCTTCACAGACATATCCTCAACTGTACTAATCCAGTTTTCATCCTCAGTTATTTTTTTGTTCATGAAGTCGATATCTGATCTTATGGCTGTCATTTCTTTTTGCATCGTATCTGTGTTGATTTTTGTCGACTTTGCTAAGTCCTGATCCTCAGCCAGTTTTTTTAGGACCATGTCAATAGTGCTGTTTATATTGTATTTTCCTTTAATGGGTGAATCTCGTGAAGGAGGTTCGACTTTCGAACGCTTAAGATTTGATTTGGTATCTTTCTTTGCCACAATCTCTTGCTTCAAAAGTTGGGTCTATATATTGTACTTTAGGATTATAATATATGTTTATATTTGCTCTCCGTATGGCTTTATGATGAAGTACAAGAAAGTAATCTATGTTTCTGGACCTCTTAGAGAACCTATTTTTGCACTGAAAGGGCACATACAGAGCCAATACTGCCTAGGGGCAGATTAGGTAATTTATATTTTGAGGTCCTATTGATGTCCAATATGCTGGAGCTTAATGGCGTAAGAAAGGACCAACTTAGTCTTGTTAGTCATATAGTATATGGCTTGTTTTATTGGCTAATCAACTTGTGTCAGAGCGACCAAATTAGAATCACCATAGTATTAGGTGAATCCTAAAAAAGAACATGCATAGGACCCATTAAAAATGAGCCTAGAAACGTTCATGACGGCCATATTGGGGGCAAGCATGACCTGAACTGGGACTTCAGTTGGTGTACTGATGTGGGCCACCTCCGAGGAAGACAGCAAGCACTGAACCCTATTGTGGTGCACTTCACCATACAGAGCAAATGGATTTGTCAAACAGTAATTCTACACCCCAAAGACCATAAGGATGCAGCTCATTTGGCAAGTATCACAGAGTGACAATAGCGTGAATACATAGGCTCACCAAGACATATACAGGTTAGGACCCAGCAATGCTACATGTTTGTTGTGTAAAAAAAAACACATCTTATGCACTTGTGTCTATGCTCTTTACATATTTTCTTTGTTTCCTTGAGTTGCTCTGTGCCAATTTACTGCAGTACCGCATGGAGCCATGTTGAGGTCAGGCGATGGGTGGAGCCGATATAGACTAAGACCAGTAGTCTTTGATTTTAATAAATGTGAGTCAAGCCACCCTTTGCCACCAACCGATAAGTTTTAGACTTGATAGATACCGGATGAGCGATGTTCTGAATGTCGGGAGTTTCCGATGTCCAGTCCTGTATCAGTGGAGCTTAACGATGCCTCACTACGCCATTTCAATACGAAGTCGCACTGCTGCCGCTTTTCTTTCCTTCCTCGGATAAGTTCTGAATGTGGTCACAGCGGTGTCCAAACTCTGTCACAATGCTCCACAGTCACATATCTTGTCATATATCGTATATGTACCCTCCCATTTCAGCAGTGCATGGATATCAGGCGAAACGTAGCTAATAAGCTTTGTGCCATTAAAAGGGGCAGAGTTAGCCTGCCATCTGCATCGCCGTTCAAGCCATGTCCCAAACTAGAACCACTTTAAATTAAATTACTTAACCCATTGGGATAGCATTGTGGTCAAACGTTTGGTCTTTGCTTCCCTTTCTTGCAACTTTTTTATTTTGAGGGAAAACGGTGACTGTATGCCCGAACTTTTAATTGAAACCACCATATGTAATTCTTCCCTGTACAACGAACATCACTTCAGAGCAAACATTAATCCAGCCTTGACTCTATCTTCAGAGGGATCATATAGACCATCCTCGCTCAATTTGTAAAATGTTATCAAAACATTTTGTAGTTTGTGAGCCTGCATTATGATGAAGTCTGCTACTCCGCCATTTTAGGAATTAATGCCTGACAGGGTGTCAGTCCACTTGGATTTGTATGCTGCCAGAACGAGGCAAGGAACTGGACTCCCCTTTCAGACCAACAGATAAAGGGGCTTCAGACTCAGTGGTAAGACTGCTTCAGAGGAATAGTGTGCTTAAATAGCACCAATGACTGCCTATCACACTTTTCACTTCCCTGCTCCCAGCTAACAATAGATTTGGTTTTGGCAAGGTTATGCCACAAAAAGCAGGAAAAGGAAATGGAAAAATTGGAAACCTACCAACAACAAAAAAGAAAAAGAAACAAAGAAAATAATGCATGCCACCACCTAATCATAGTAAACATATGTATTCAATAAAAATTGTAAATGAAAAAAATTAACTATGGCATATAATTTTGATGAGCACCAATCAGCACACCTGTTTACCCTGGACATAAGCAAATACAGTGGTAACACGTCATTAAAAATCTATTTAGGTGAACTCTGTTCACACTTGATTATTTAATTCCCCATTTTCTAAAGGAATACTCTAATGTGACATAAGCGCTTGATATGACAATTAAATGTTGTTGTGGCAAATTAACTACACAATAGTGACCCCTGTGCCATTATATACAACCCTTCTGGTGCTTAAATGCCTGTTCCATTGCTGATGACTGGTTTGTGGAACATATAGATAGAGAACTTCGCTATTACTTTGAGATCAATACTGGATCAGTTGGCAGGGTGGGCCAAGATGTATATTGACCATGCAGAGCGGGTCAAATTTAACCGCATCACAGAGCTTAAATCCTGCACATTGCTCCTGGAGACTAAAACTGCCATTGACACGTCCAAATCCTCAACAGTTCGAGCTCAACTGGATATCCCTATGGCAACTGGCTTTCAATGAAGCTCAACAATGTTGAAGAGAATCTATCCACCACATGTATGAGCATGGGGCCACCCTTTACATACTCCAGTTACGATAGCCGATAGCTTTCACAGACTTTTACAAATGGCTCCACACTCATCAACCACAGCCTGCTCAGAAACTGGCTAATCCATTCCTAGATGATGTTCCTCTTCCGCATCTCTCTGAGTCTCAACGAGAGGAGCTGGAGTCCCCTTTCACCGAAGATGAGATACAGGCGGCCGTCCATGCACTGAATCACAGGAAAACCCTTGACCCAGATGAGTTCCCCCTTGAATACTATTTTAAATTCCAAGACATCCTCGTTCCCCATCTGATTAATCTCTACACTGAAGTAGCACGGGTCGGCTCCTTCCCATTCTGACCTGAACTTAGCCACCATAGTGATCCTCCCTAAGACAGGACTGCCTCCGGATTGCTGTGCATCATATTGTCCCATATCTCCAATTAACTCTGATATAAAAACCCTTGGTAAGGCATTGGCCACCAGGCTCCAATGGGTTCTGGGTTCCCTGATACATCCAGACCAGTTCGGCTTCATGCCCCACCGTAGTACTCGGCACTGTATCAGGTGCGTTCACATGCCACTGGCGCACATTCATAAAATACCTGACTTCACGTCGCTCCTGCCCATAGATTTCGAAAAAGGCCATTGAATAAGTTGACTGGACCTATTTAGCCCTAGTCCTCCACTGTATGAGTTTTGGTCCTACATTTTCCCGTACGTATGTTAGGCTCCTCTATCAAGTGCCCTCAGAGCAAGCACTCATTAATGGAGTGCTGTCTCGCATCTTCCTCATTAGGCGCAGAACCATGCAGGGCTACCCTCTTTCCCCAGCCCTCTTTGCTCTGGCCATGGAGACTTTGGTCAGGATTATATATTGTGGCACCCAGGTGAGGGAATGGAGCTCGGGTAGGGCGCTGGAGGATAGGATAGCGCTATATGCAGACAATGTTCTTGTTTTTCTTGTGGACCCCTAAGCATCCGGCACTATGGTACTCTACATCCTTGGAGTGTTTGAAGAGGCCTCTGGCCTCCATACAAAATGAAATAAATTGCTCCTCATTTCAACTTGTGGCGACCGTGACACACTTTCATGGCAGTCGGACATCCTGAACCATTGTCTTAGCTTTAAATATCTAGGAGTTCTAATTGCTATGTATGGAAGGGAAGGAATCATCTTTGATGACAAACTTAACTTTGAAGTTGAAGTTAATGCTCTTGTTTCATCTGTGTTTTTTACTTTGAAAATAATTAGAAAAATCTGCCCCTATATTCCTCAAGATCTTCAAAAAACAGTGGTTTCCACTATAGTTATAGCTAAAATTCATTATGGTAATGCCCTTTTCATTGGCATCTCTTCAAGAACTTCAAATGATGCAGAATGCTTCTGCTTGACTTCTAACAGGAATCCCAAAGTATCAATCAGCGTCACAGGCCTTCATTAAACTACATTGGCTTCCAGTAGCAAGACGCCTGGATTTTAAGGCTCTTTGCATTGCATTTAAATACTGCATAATATTGGACCTTATTATTTCCATTCAAAATTTGTCCGGTATACCCCTCACAGGACGCTCAGATCTTCAGACGCAATGCTTCTAACACTTCCAAGGATTAGGCGAGCAACTTGGGGAGGCAGGAGGTTCATTTTGAAGACCGCCAAGTTTTGGAATGTCCTTCCAGTCAACATTAGAAAATGCTCCGCTCTTCTTGCATTTCGGAAACTAATTATTACGTGGCTCTTAAATCGATAGGGAAGAATCACTTAGCCGCGTCTGTATTACCTGTCCTTTTTTGAGTGGCAGGGCAGCAGCGCCAAGACGCCTCAGGGTAATCGAGTGCCATATAAAAGTAAAAATCAAATCTTTCACCTCCATCTGGTGTTCCTCCCCAGATAGCAGGAACGTTCTGCAGGCGGACTGATGACTGAACAAATAGCACCCATCGTCTGACCAGCCTCTCCCAAAGTAGCCCTTAACATTTTTGAATGAAGCGGCTCTTCCAAGTATGTAGCAAATACCCCTTTTTATCTAAACCATACATCTTAAACTTTTGATACTCCATGAAGGGTGCTTTTTGGAGGCCGATCTCACTGAAATCACTGGAGTTGAACAATTTTTATGGCGAGGTTTCAGGGTGGGTAATCCCACTGAAGTGTAAGGGAGGCATGACGCTTTTCTGGCGGGTTGACAGCTATGTATAAATGGTAGATGGAAGTGCATTTGTTTAAGATTGTCCTTGTGGTCGTTGAAAGCACTCAGTGCACCACAAATCGATTTGAGGTCTCAGGTCCAGGTTCCAAGCATTTGCCATTTATTAACTAGATATCTAGGTGTGGATTTGGACACAGTACTCATCACTTACATGCCTGTAAGAGAATGGGCTCAGACCAGGGGCGTAACGGACACCCCTGCAGCCCGCGCGGTGTAGGGGGAAGCAGTCCAGAGACGTTTTAATGCAGGGGCAAAGTGGGCTCTGGCCCAGGGCCCCAGCCTTTCAGGGGGCCCCCTGACAGAGTCAGCTCTGTTCTCCAGAGTTTTGCCCTAATGACCTTGAATATTGCTTAAACAGATTGTTTTAAATACTGTTTTCCTTTAATTTATTTTTTATGTACTTGATGTGTGAAAGTCTAGTACAGCCATTTTGCAGAGAAATGTTGTGCTTGTTTCATGCGATATACATACAAAAAGTTTCTTTTAGATCAAAACAAGGCCTAACATATAAGAAATGGGAGGGCATCACAGAAATTATTAGCAGTAATATTGGTGAGCTGCTGCTGTGTTACAATATTGAAAACACATATAACTATCCCTGAACATTAGATGTAAACACATTTAGGGCCTTATTTATGAGAAGTGATGCATCGCATGATGGATGCGTCATATTTACTGTATGATGCATCATGTTGCAAGGAGTTACAGATACGTCAGTATTTCTGACATATCTGTAGGCGCAAAAGTGATGCATTGCTGGGGTAAGTCTGAAAATAGACGCAACTCCAGCAATGTGTCCTTTCACATGGGGCTTGCCTGCATCAGTCTTACACTTGCTCTGAGGCAGGTGTAAGATATTGACGCAATGGCGTCCTAGAAGTGGCGCACTGAGTTCTCATAAATTTCAATGCGTCACTTCTACAAAGCTTTTTGCGGGGCAACACCCACCCTGCATACATTATACCTGGTGCAGGTATAATGTGGTGCAGGGGATTACAAAGTGATACATCTGCCTAGATGTGCCACTTTGTAAATAGGGGGCAACATGGCACATTTTTTACGCTGCCGGTACGTCGCAAAAAGTGACGCACCCGCAGCATAAAAGTGAAGCAAGGCCTCATAAATAAGGCCCTTATAATTTGAACAAGTGTTCCTTTGCACTGTCAGGGCCCTAATGAAATAGTGTATTTAATAAATCGTGTAGCTATTCAGACTAGAGTGTCCTGGCGCTTGACAGCGGGAGGAAAATGTGCGTAAAAGACCCATCAGTTATTAAAAAGCCAGAAAGAGTAGGTCTGTGGTTAGTCTCAGAGACTCAGGGAGGCTATTCCACAATTTTGCGCCTAGAAAGCCGAGGGATCTGCCTCATATTTTAGGCACGATGGCCAGGTTGGCATTGGAAGATCTTAGGGGTCTAGATGTTGTGTAGCGATTAACGCGCTTATTTAGGTAGCCGGCTTTAAAGAAGATGGTCATCGCTTTGAAGTCGATCCGTTCTTTTATGTGGAGCCAGTGTAGAGACTTAAGAATAGGGGTCATACTAGATCTGGGTTTAGGTCTCAGGAAGGCTCTGGCCGCCGCGTTTTGTACCACTTGTAGGCGCTGGATAAGGAATTTGGGAAGACTGAGGTATAAGCTGTTGACATAGTCAAGCTTTTATGTCACCAGAGCCTGCAGCACGATCTTTCTGCTCTCAAGCGGTAACAGTGGCAGGAATTTTTTTAGCATCCGGAGTATGCCAAAGCAAACGCCAGTTAGATTTTAGATTTGAAAGCACATGGAGAGTGTCTTGTCTATGACATTTCCTAAGTTTTTTATTTTCTCCTTTTCCGCGGGCAGGGGCGGCAGATCTTATGGCCACCAAAGGCTCCAGTCAGGTGTTTCTGGATTACCAAAGAAAATAACTTCAGTTTTGTAAGGATTGCACTTCCGCTGATTGATCATAAGCCAGTTAAAAACCTTTGTGTGGCAAGACCTAATCATTGCCCCGTCAAAGTCGGTTCCTTTTTCACACGTAAAAATCAGCTGAGTGTCATCAGTATAGGAAACAATTTTGGCGCCCTCTTCCTCTATCAGAAATGCAAGGGGGGCTAGATATATATTAAAAAGGGTAGGACTGAGAATGGAGCCCTGAGGGACACATACATTCATGGCCGGAACCGGGGATGAGAAAGGGGGGATCCAGATGTCCTGAGATCTATTTGCCAAGAAAGATGACATCCATGTTAAGGCGGTCCCCCCAGGCCGATGTTAGCAAGTCTCTCCAGGAGCCTCTCATATGGGACCGTATCGAAGGCCGGCGACAGATCAAGCAGTATCAGAACAGCCTTGCCTTCCTGGTCCAGCTTTCCCTTAAGAAATTCAGTCACTTCCAGCAGAGCGGTCTCCGTACTGTAGTTAGCCCTAAAACCGGATTGGGACTCATGAAGGAGCTTCCCATCTTCAATGTATTTTTGGAGAGCCTGGTTTACATGCTTCTCTAATACTTTGGAGAGGGCCAGAAGAAGGGAGATTGGCCTGTAGTTGGTAGGGTCCGTCGGTTTGGCCTTAGCCTTTTTTATCAGTGGAAGAATCTTAGCATTCTTCCATAATTTCGGAACGTTGCCTGAGACGAGGGAAGCATTAAAGAGCTGGTTTACCATGGGGTTTATGGTGGGAGCTAATAGGTTCAGGATATTCGCTGGACATGGGTCGGTAGGAGAGCCAGACTTAATGCTTTGGAGAAGGGTCAGTGACTCTTCAAGCTGAAACTCAGGGAAAGCTAGTGAAGATGGAGGATCCAAGAGGTGAAATATGCTACTGGAACCAAGGTAGAAGGCCAGTTCTTCCTCTGAGCTGTTAGTGAAGGCATGTTGGAAAACGGAGATCTTTTTGGGGCCGAATTGAGCTATTTGCTTAGACCATTCTTCCGTGCATGGCCCTTCCTTTGTGCAGGCTTTCAGGGCGGTAAAGGATTTAACTATACTAAAGATTTCCTTACTATTATTTTGGGCAATTTCTATCTTGGTTTGAAAAACGTTTTTCTTGGCTGCCTTCATGAGAATGTAATGAGCTTTTAAGTTGTCTTTATACACCTTCCTGTCCTCAGGTGGATAGGATTTACGCCATTTCCGTTCCATTTTTCTACAATTTCTTTTGCTAGATCTGAGGGAATCATTAAACCATGGAGCTGGTGGGGCCGAACTCTTTGAGGAGCGGAAAACAACTGGTACCATTGCATCAATGTTGGTTCGGAGCCATGAATCTATTGAGAGGGTGTCCGAGTCGGGGCAGCCAGACAGCTCCGTTGAGGAATGACCGAGGTCTTCTGCTAAAATCGGGATGGATATTTTATGGAGCGTACTGTAATTAGGGTCCCTCTGCCCTGCGTTAGCCCGAGGGCTGTGGCAGAGTTGGGAATGACAAATTTTAATAGGAGGTGGTCAGACCAGATAATGGGAAGAAGTAGGCTTACTGATATGTCAAAGTTGTAAAGATTTGGTCTAGAGTATGGCCCTTCTCATGGGTGGCCGAAGAAATAGATGGAAACTTGTTGCAGGCCTGCAGCGTGTCCAACAAGGAAATTGTTTGAGGGTCTTTTCCATTGTCCATATGTATATTGAAATCTCCCAGAAAAAGTGAGTTGTTGTATTTTAAGGCCAGGGAGGTGGTGGCTGTATTAAGCGTAGTAATAAAATTTCCAATTGCACTGGGAGGTCTGTAAATCAGAAAACCAGCAGTGCTATGATGGGGGGATAAGGTTCGGCAGAAGCCTAAGGACTCTGCGCTCTCGATGTTTTCCATCGGGATGGGAGAGCAGTCTAGTTTTTGATTGTAAATTATGGCAACACCGCCTCCCTTCCCAATCTCTCCTAAGGATTTTATAACCCATAGGGATGGCCAAGGTGATAGTAGGGTTGGAGGCTTCAGACAGCCAGGTCTCAGTGAGAAATAAAAAATTAGGCTGTTCGTCTAAAAGTAGGCCATAATGCTTTTGCATAGAGTGACAATTTAAAAGGGTGGCCTTTAAGTCCTCTATTTTCTTATTGTTTTTACACTTATTGTTGCGTGGGAGGATCTTGGGTGCGAGATTCCTGGGCTGGAGGAGGGACCAGTTGCACTTATTGCATCGAAAGTCTACCTCCAAGCTCGGATCAGCCACTGTACACTGACATAATGGTAGCCGCCTAAGGCTAAGCAGCTTTTTTCTATTGTAATATAGTAGAAAAAACTCACCGGAGGGTAAATGGGCAGCATGGCCGGCGCCGGACGCCTTCGGGATGCCTCACGGCACAGACAGGCTTGCCTTTGGCGCGCTCGCTGCGTTTGTTCGTTTGCATCGGGAATATATTGGCTAATGCATATGATGCAAACTGGATCGCTAACGCAGCTGAGGAAGTGGAAACTGCGTTGCCAGAAGTGAGGAGCCCGATACTAGCCCCAGCCCTCCGCACAATCGGAGTATCAGCCGCGGCGGACCAGGACTGGAGGAAAAGCAAGATGCGAATCAAAGCAGCTAAGGATTTGTAGGCAAGCAGAATCAAGAAAAGTGCAAGTGTGCGTAGGTAGGAGAAATTGTTAAAAAGCACAGAGTAATTCAGCCACACATATACAATTTAAAAAGTATTAATATAACAGGGCAGGAAACACTAAATCCTACCGCTGTCCGATGCGCGCGTCCATTTACATCGGGAATATATAGGCTAATGCCTATGATGCAAACTGGATCGCTAACGCAGCTGAGGAAGCAGAAACTGCGTGGGAAACAGGGGCTCAAATTGGATCATAAATTCAAAGCTGTTCTGAACAGGGGCCCCCAAAATATGTTTGGCCCAGGGCCCCCAAAATCCTTAAGATGTCCCTGAAGCAGTCTTCTTCCATACATAAAGGGGGAAGCCCCTCAGCTTGTCAGCTCGGCGGTATGGGTAGTGCGAGCCCCCCCCCTCCTCAACGGTCGTTGGAGGGGGGCCCCTGAGGTTTCCTTCCGCCACTGGAGCTTCCGGCTTCTAGAGCAATTTTGCTTCAGGAAGCGCGTGCCTGGCACAGGCAGTGGAGGAAGGGAAGGTGATAGACAGTCAGTCTAGCTAGAAGGTGAAAAACAGGTTGTCTTAATCTTCATTAGCCGGCCTTTGGTGAAATACACGGATTTTAATCACCAAATGCACCAGCGGCAGATGCCAATGGGAGCACAGAACAGGTGAGAGACACTTCTCTGCACACTCTGGAGATTATTAGAGGTCCCCGTGGAGCAGGGGGGTGGGGCTTTGTGCAGCGTCTCTGCACTTGGTACGTCTCGGACTACCTCAGCCACAGAGAAGAGCAAAACGGACCCTGTGTTGTTCCCGAGGAGGCTCTAAGCAGCCATGGAGTTGGCCTTTTAGTCTAGGACTGGCCTACGTCTCACCATCAGTTACTGAGCCATCCTGGCTACTAGTGCCTTTCACACCTATCTGAAATACCCTTCACTTTTTCTTGGAAGTGAAAGTGAAGAGAGAGTAGGAAGGGCTTTGCCTATTCAGCTGTCCCTCCCTGGCGCTAGGTATCACCACAATAAAAGCTGCATCATTACATTTCAAGACGGTGTTATTCTGCTCCGTGAACCATATCGTATTCCAAAAATACTTTTTCAATTTCGTTGACTCGTTTTCAGACTGATGAAAGCTTGAAGGCAGCTGCAAAGCTGCCTGCCACGTGCAGGCCTTTGTACAGAGGCTCGCAGGGCCCAGGTGGTGGATGAGTCAGACAGCAGAGCCCTCGCTGTGTGCTGCTCCACTTTCATACTTGGTACACTCCTGACCCTCCTTTCTGCTCTCAAAACCCCTTTATTTATTATTCGAACCTCACGTTTTCTTTCTTTCTTTTTCTTTTTTTTAATTAAAAATGGCATATAACGTTGCTTACAGACTTGAATAAACATGCAATAAAAGTTATTAAGATTGCGATGAGCCCGTCTGGTGGTTGTCGTGACAACCCCATGAGCTGACCATTGATGTGAGCCGAGTCTGGATGTGTGTTGGGAGCTGACAACTTCAAGATTGGTTCAGTGCCTGTAAATCACGTTGCCATGGTGACCAAGCATAATACCCGGGACAACCAAACTGATTCCACCCACAATGTATGCCAGCGGGGGCCATTTTACTTCACAGCGGCGCTTTACAAAAAGACGAGAGCTCACTGAGGAGAGGTGCATAGGCCAGGAAGCCCAGATTCGAAAGGAAAATGAAACTGCGAAAGGACAATAACTTTTGTTAGCTTTAGGCTGCCGCAAAAAGCAGAGATGGAAGAGGTAAATAGGATAAACAAGCATTGGCATAGCCAATAGGTCCCGCCTTTGGGATCTTATAAGTATTTAGCCATGCAGCACACTATCCTGGGTGCTACAACATCTACAGTTACTTCATCTGCCACTGGTGAATGGCCTTGCTGTAGCTAGGAGCAGTGCAGCCTGTGGGCCCTGAGCATGATAACAATGCCATTAATATATCCTTAAACGCAGTGCTTTAAGTGGGAAAAAAAAACTGGGGGTGCTCTAAAAGGGGCGTGGTTAATGTCTTGAAGGGGCGTGGCCTATCCGAGTAGGGGCGTGGTCTACATCAAAATAACTAGCACTGTGTGCTTAAGAAAATCATGAGTACCGGCACTTCTCCGTGTTCTCCCATTGAGTACCGGGACTTCTTGTGTTAAGAGAGTACCGGTACTCCTAGTGGCATGCTGTGGTCAGTCTCTAGGTTATGGGTGCTTGACAGTTAATGTCGAGTGGATTCCGGCGCTAGGTTGCGGCTGCAGCCCTACACTCCGAGCCGGCATTTGATAAGATAGCGCCTTAGGCGGAGAGAAATTTGGCGCCCTTGCTAATAGAGACTGAAATGCGGCAGCAGGGGGTCCTTTTTGAGTTGACCTAAGCAGTGACTGCCCCCTGGCCTGAACCCAAACGCCTCGGGACCTCCCCAGCTCACCTAAATCACCGATAGTTTAGCTGCCTCACGGTGATGGGTCTGTTGGTGTGTGTATCAGCAGGGGTGAGACGGTGAAAGGAGCGCGAAGAAAGGGACAATGAGGTGTTAAAACAGGCCGGCCCTGCTCACACCCTGACAGCGCAACAGGACAGGAAGACACCTGTGTTTTTCTAAGCTAGAGGTCTCGACATTGGAACTGTCGCGCTGTGAGTTATAGGGAAAGTTTGCAGATCCGTTGTCTGTCAGAGTGCCTTGAAAAAAAAAAAAAGTCTGCTTTCGCGTAAAACTTCTGCTTCTCATGTTAATGCCCTCGGGCTAAGTTCACGCTGTATATAGTTACAACAAACGCTAATTACACCCTGCAGCTATGGGCAGAACTTGGGCCAAAGGCACTTTGAACAGTGAAGAAGAAAATGCTGATAGTGTACAAGGCTGCCTTGAAGCCGCGCCCCCAGACACGCACCTCCCAGGCTCACCCCTATCAATTTGGTAAGTACCGGCACTTCTCTTTTTCCATTTAAAGCACTGCCTAACAGTGCAGCAACAGTGGGCAGAGTCTGAGCACCAGCAGTTTTTTTTGGGGCCCTCAAAACGGGTCCGAAAAAAAAAAAAAAAGAACGGACTACCTTTAGTAGCCACGAAAATAGAGCCCGATAGAGACCCGTTTCGAGGGCCCCAAAAAAAATCTGCCGGTGCTCAGACCCGGACAGACCCTGCCCACTTAAAGCCCTGCTTAAACGTTCCGTTTAATGATAGTACTGGTCACATTTCATTACTGTTTCTGTTCTGGCTTCCTCTGAATAAGTCCAGCTGGTCGTATTAACAACAATGCACATGCATAACTTAAAGGAGGACGTCCTTTGTTGTCCCCAAATTCAAGAATTGCTCCTGCTGTTTAGATGTTTTAAGACAAAGCTTAGGACAGTGTTGTAACAGAAAGGCAGAGTCCTTCCTGACTTTGTTATGCATACATCCCTCACAAACGTATAACGATGATAGACACGTTTTGCCCTTTGGGGACATATCGGGGTGATATTACTCTCATTTTAATAGTAAATGTAATTATAGAGACGCCCTGTGTCAAATAATTCGTGCTTTAAGAACAAGCATTGGCATAGCCAATAGGTCTCGCTTTTGGGACCTTATAAGTATTTACTTATACAGCACAATATCCTTGGTGCAACAACATCAACTGTTGCATGGCTAAACACTTAGAAGATCCCAAAGGCAAGACCTATTGGCTATGCCAATGCTTTTTTTTTAAAGTAGCAGAATCAACAGGAGGTGGAAGCACCATGAAAGGTCTGAAGGAGTGTGGAAGCAACATAGAGAAGTGCTGATAGTGGTGTGGAAGCGACATGGGGGCGTTTGGACAGAAGCAACACAGGGTTTGAAAGTAGCAACGTGGAGGGCACAGGTGGGGCGGAAGCACTGACGGGGAGAGAGGAGGAGCGTGCTTCCATGCGGACTCAGGGCAGCAATGGTGAAGAAGCACACAAATGAGCGCTACAGGGAGTGGGTCAGGCAGAAGCACATGGGTAACCAAGAGCAACACTGAGTGAGAGAGAGAGAAATACACCAGGGAGACAGCTTAAAAGACATGCACTCCCATGCACTGCTTAAACACAAAGGAAACAAGAACAGCTGATGTGGTTGCTATGACAGCTCCTCGAGCCTTGACAGGTGTTAACACTGAGCTTCCCGTCTGAAAATTGAGGTCAATGTAGATTACTACCTAGACGAAGCCACTGGTGCTCTGCGAAGGCCAATCCATTCGCTTCCCCGTCATAACTCACGGTTATCGAAAGAGAGCTAAAGTGACACCATTTATCCAATGCCCAATGCTGAAGTTGCTATGGTCTAAGGTTTTGTTTGAACACGCAAATCAATGGACACATTTTGAAACCTTTTTAGCAGATATGATTTTACGCAGAAAAGTGGTTGCAATCGTGCACCAGGCATCTGAAATTTTTTTAAACAAAATACGAGATCACTTCCGAAGATATGTCAACACTATATACATGTCACAAATGTCATTCTTAATTCGGTTTTAGGATGCCTGCCTATCACATCGGCTTAGCAATTGACAACTGCTGTACATTGGAGGAAAGAAAGCAAGGTCCAATATGACGACCAACCAGTCCTCTGTCTAGCTCCGTGCACTCGCCGTGCTTGGCTATGATGCGACCTGCTCAGCGGAAGGGTTGGATCGTAGCCTCTTTGGGATGCGGCCGGACTTGGGTATGTGGGCAGCAGCCGCAGGTAAGCCGATATCGACAAGGGAAAGCGTCCGAACCGAGTGGGTTGTTCCTGGCTTTTTGTGAGAAGTGGGATGAAACTGCGTGAAGGGCGGGACTCTTTTCGGGTACAACTGTAACCAGCGTCTGCACGTGTGTTGATTATAGGGAACCGACCCTGCCCTCGCACCCACTGTGTGTGACTGACTGCAGGCAATGTCTTCAGCTTATATGCTTGTTCCGCACAGCCCTCAGGTTGCTTGCCTAATCAACTTTTTGACAAGCCGCCTGGCGCGCATCAAATACGTAACTTCCGGCTTGACAGAATGTAAACAAAGATACATTAACAATTACGCCTGGACATTTAACTGACCCACACTAAACTAGCACGCGAGTGGTGCAAGTGTGCGCCACAGCAAACCATCTGCTTTGAATTATCGCGCAGGGCACGATAATTCAAAACAGATGGCGCCCGTGCAGGTAAATGCAAGCATTAGGCCGTGAATGGAGCAAAGGCGGGACATGCACACGCCTTCGCCCAATTGCGTGCTGTCTTTGTTAGAAAGACGCACGCAAATGCCAAAAAGCCTATGACAAAAACAAAAGCACACACACGAGCGTGTGGTCAGATTTTTGAAGCCCTTACATAAAGTCTCGCAGAGCAGCGCATGCGCGCTGCACTTGGCTCGACCTAAAAATGTCAAATATTGGCTGGCCGATAACGTGCTTGAGGTAAATTAAGCATTCCCATGATTGTTCACGTGCTTGAAATGAAGATGACCTCCGCTGACCTCATCCACCCCCTCCCCTTTGTACTGCAATCCTTACCCCTACCGCTCTTTACAGCGTTTCCCTCGTGGGGGCCCCCAGTCTGTATCACAGGGGCTTTACTGTCCTGTAAAAAGGGGCGGGGTCGCAGCAGTAGCCTTGAGTCTTTGTTTACAACCTTGAGGCGTTATCTCAGGTTCCCTGTGTCTCCAGGGATGGGGCAGTGGGAAGCCAGGGGCAAATGCTGCCTGGTGCATGTTTGTTTTCAGCTCTCGGAAGCAGAACATTTTCTCAGCAGACCCAATAGAAAAAAAGATGACCTAGGGGGTGCAGGAGCTTGTGTAATTGGGAGCAGGTGAATTCAGGATGTCGTGTGGGTAGGAAAACCCGCTCTCATGTTTGAGGTGTTCCACTGTTTTTAAATATATTATATTGTTTCCTGATGCTGTTATATTTATTCCTATGGATAATCCAGCTGATTTGTTTTAGTTGTTTTCAATATTGAACATATCGTGTTTGTCCCAATTGTCTTTGACAGAGACACTAGCGTTGCGGATTGGTTTGTTGTCACATAAAAATACATACCAGGCCACACATCACACGGAGCCTGCAGCGCACTGGTAGGTACAACAAGGAGGAGTTGTGTCTCCAAGCTCTCATCTTACATCAAAACGTACATTTCTATCATTCCAAAATCGATGATGTGGGTCATGACACTTAGGCACGGAGGATGTTGACCCTTTAGCAGTCATCTGTTTGGAATGCAAAAGGAACTTCTGAAATAACGCCAGCACTGAGGGCCCGCTCCACCAGAAAAATATGTGAAAACCACTTCACCATAGGTTTCTGCCTACAATGACCTCACTGCGTTTACATAACAAAGCTCTGCAAGTCAGGGTTCCAGACGCACACCCCTCATGCATTCCTCCGATCTGTCTGCAGGGTTAAAAGTGAACTTAAGTCCTTCACCTTCTTTAGCATTAAATGACCCACGATGGTAAATGTGAAGGTGTGTACTAACAGCTCACTTTTCGAGTCAGAATGCCGGGTTGTCTGGATAGTTCCTGCTCTGTGGAATAATAAACATCTCACAGGGTGATGTTACTTGTGCCGTGCACTTTACGGTGCCTATTTCACAAACAATTTGTGAATCTGCACCTGCAGTTTTGCACCGTATAATGTGTACAGATTTACTAAGTTTTGGGATTTCAAAATGTTTCCAAGAATACTCCTGTAAAATCCATCATCGTTTCCAAGAGTACTCCTGGCAAAGTTTAGTAAATTCCCAATTATAGTTATGCAGTTGCTGTTCTGCATACTGCACCGTCTATGGTGCACAGCCGTGCATGTGAAAGGGTATTAACGTTAATGACATTTCCCATTTAGTTATTTTTAATTCTCCATGAGCAACATATGTTGTTGCCCGTGCAGAAATCTCTCAGGCCGTCACTGTCCTCGTTTTTTAAATGTTTTTTAATCCCATCTTACTCAGGAAGTGAATAAGTCGTCAACAGTTTCAAAGTATTTTAGATTGCGTAGAGGTTTGTGACTACCGAAAAGCTTACAAAACTTTTCATGTTCCCAAACTGGGCGGGACATGCTTGCCTCGAGCGCCCTTGCTGATGGGAGAAAATGTCAACGTGCAGAAAGTTACGCCATACTGGGGTAATGTTACAAATGTGAGTGTGAATTTACAAATGTAAATCAAGCCATTCGCCTATTTAAATTGAATTTACAAGTCCAATACTAAGCATTCTTTTTCGGGACAGCCGACATTACATAAGAGCGCACAACGGAGGGAAGAAAAAAGTGCTTGTGTCACGCCGTGAGTAAACGATCCAGTCCCGGTGGGCGGGGTTAAGAGCGCACATGTGCACGTCTTCTGTCCGTCCGCGTGCACATCTGAAATCCGTATTGATTCCAAAAGGCCCTCACATGGCGAGACCAGCGCATGCGCGCTGCTAACGCCAGGCGAGACCGAAAAAGTGCCTAGGGGTCTTTGATTGAATGAAGTGTGTACATCACAGCTGAAAATAACTCTATTTCTCTCAACCTTATGAGCCCCCAAGGAGGGTGTGATTGAGTAGCATTGGGGGCGATTCCACTGAAATCATTGAGGACAACATATGTTTGAGAGGGTGAGGAAGGCTTTTCGGGGCGGAGAGGGTAGTTAGCATTATGTGAGCCATTTTGGCTTATATGGAGGGTGAAGATGATGAAAGGAGGGTGACGAGTTGAGAGAGCCCACTAACACTTGTTATATGAAACGTGGTATGTGCCAAGGAATTATTTGCTACCAATACGTGAGCATAATTCACATTCCACTAACATCATTTCAACAAATTCAATGGAATTGCAGAAGTAATGCAACATTAAACTCGATAACCGAATTGCAGCACAGACGGCAACTTCAGGCAACCTTTAATCTTTATAACATCAACAGAAGAGACTAGAAACATCTTATGGTACGTGCAATTGCAATAAAATATTTACTAAATCTCAATGAATCATATGAAAGAGAGGCATACAGCGAAGGCATGATAAATGCTAAGCTTTGTGACCGCATCTTCAACAGCAAATGTCCCGTGAATGCATCCTTTGCAATCAGCTACTGTGCCAAAATTGATTCATACAGGAGAATATGGAATAGACTGGGCCTTATTGAGAATTGTCTGTAATCCAGGTCTGGAAATGGTCAGTGGCGGAATTAACAATTCCAGTTTTTATTTCCACCTCATTATCTGGGATTACAAGCATTTGGCGCCAAAATGCAAACTACGTATGAACCTGGGATCATTGGATCCGTTATTGCATGTGAATTTCCGACCTGGGGCCATTACCAATGATGGAAGATGTCATGTATGTTTTCTGGGTGGCGGAAGTAAACACATTCTGCCCCGGTATTTGGCCTGGTACTCCTGCATCCCCTAAATTTGGGTATGTAAACGCAGCGGATGATGGACTACATGGCAAATGCAGTAAATCTATAATCATGCAAAAAAAGCTGTGGCCACAGAATCGCATAATTTGTGGTCTGTACGGCTGCAAGTTGCTTGGAGCAGTACGTTTCTCATAGCACAGAATATGTGATAAGGTGTACACAGTGCATGGTATGGTGCTGTTACAAATGGACCGTGTTATGTGGTATTCAGAAGTACCATGGTGTGTTCCATCGCTTTAGATAAGATGTGCCAGACCCCAGAGATTCAAAGTGTGATAACTAGTCATATGTTCTGTTTACTTCTCTTTGCTAATGTCTATCATGTTGATTAGACAAGAGTGTAAAACTAATGCGTCTAGAGTGTTTTGCTGTATTGCCACTACTGACTCAGGGTCCAGGTTCAGTGTTATGCCAAGATTGTGCTTGTATGGTACTTATTGCCAAACTTAGGGTACATCAAAGTTTTGTTGTGAGAAGAGTAGGAAAGCGGGAAAAGCGAGTAGGGCAGTGGTGTGGAAAAGGGAGTCAGGTCCCCTATCTGCAGGAACTGAGAGTGGTTATGAACTTGCTTACTGTGAGAAGTATAAGCGTTCAAGAAACATGACGTCTAACTATTTCCATGTTAAAGAGAAACAGTGTCAGACCTACACCAGTTCTGCTTTGAAACTTCTCTGTAGAGTGGAGGCTGTCCATTAACGCAGACCGAGCCATACCTGCCCCTGAGCCCCACACATGATCCGACTAGTAGCTTGTGGCTTTCTTGGTAGCGCACAGATGAGGTAATGAGAGTAGTTTAGTGTAGTTCCTATATCCCTGATAGGCTCTGCGCATTGGAATAATATACACTATAGATTTGACATAGGACTGAGGTCAGTATGTCTCTATCGAGTACATTAAACTTAATTACTTGTGTGTGCCAGCTACCTCAGAGGTCACTAGAAACTTCTCGAATATACAAGAAGGAATTAGTTTCTGACAACCGCATAAACATGAAAACTTTGTTTCCCTTAGAGTCGGAACAATCTCAGAACCGTGGAAACAATAGATAACAGTTTCACTCAGTCAATCGTGCATGCTTCGTTTCTACAGAGTTGCACAGAAATAGAGAGACGGGCGTTTCAATAACAAGCATTTACAATGCAATGGTCTCGGCATTGTTAAAGTTAGAGCTATTGGCATTGCTCATGACATTATTTTTGTTTATGTTTTTGTTTTTAAAACATTTAAAGAAACGTCATTGTTATTTACAATGTCAATAGCTTTGGATCAACACTAGGATAGATGGCTTGGGGATGCTTGCTGGGTCGTGAGAGAGATATTGGGGAATGCAAGGAAAAGGCAGAATTGAAAAAGAAAGGAAAGAGGCGGAAGCGTATGGCGGGGTTTTATTATTGTAATGTTCACAAGTCTGGAGTTTAAGGGAGGGGGAATTACAGGAATGTAATGTATTAGTGAGGTTTCGTTGATGATGTTTACTGCAATGTTATGAAGTCAGGTAGTCATAGGCTTCAATAACCAAGTAGGCAGGCGGTTTCAGTATTTAGCAGAAGGATCTTTCCAGTTAAGAGAATATAAACTTGTTGCCACGGTAAAACTGGAAGATAGGTTGTAGCACTAAAGTGACAGTAGTTTGGTATTTGGGGGAGGGGGGGGGGGTGAGGGAGACACGGTACTGGCATATTCACCCGGGGAGGGAAGGCTCAAGGAAGGGAAAGAGTAAGTTTGTGGCTTTGGAGCAAAATAGGGGGGGGTTCACATGGGGGGATTGCAGGAGTGTGAGGGAGTTTAGGGAATGAAAGGAAAAGGCTGCAATGGAAGATAAGAGAAAGAAGTAGAAGCATATGGCGGGGTTTTGCAATTGCAATGTTCATAAATTGGGATTAAGGAAGCGGGAAATGACAGGAGTTTAATGTATAAGTGAGATTTGGTGGATAATGTTTTCTGTAATGTTATGATGTCATACTACAAACAGATCTTAATCAAGTGCCTTCTTCTGCTAACAAAGATTGGTGACATATGGGGTATTGCACGGTTCTTGTCAGCACGTCCAGTAACATCTGATAATTCTTCTATAACATAAGTGACGTCCACGTTCCATTACCAATGGGCATACCTTTGATGATGCAAACGTCTGCCAATGGCTTTGTAACTTTAAGCAGACCAGACAAGGTCGATGCAATACAAAACTTCACCCTAACCACATCCAGCATACACACTACGTACGGTTTCAAGGCAACATCATCGGCGCATTCACACATGTCTAGGGAGTGCAGTTAGATACATAATTCATGCATAGTTTGGACGAGATGAATAATTATAGCGTATTTTAAATACCTTTAGGGAACTTTGCAATACAGACGAGTCTGCATATTGAAGCCTGGTGAAATCAAGACATTTGTCCGCGTTCCCTGTGCACATTACACACTACGAGCTAAAGGAAGATTGTCCCGTTGTTCTTCGGACACAACTGGTGAAAAGGGTTTTCACGCACGCTCTGCACTTGTGACCGCAACACTAAAGACGGCTGGCAGCATCGGATCTTCCTGTGAAATAAAACTATATTTACAAACCCAGCCGCAAGGAGACCGTCGAAGAACAGCGAAGGGAGCGACGAAGAGAAACTGAAGAGGGACCCAGGTGAGAGGGAACCGTAAAGTGTCTGTGGCATTCGGGGTGCCATTTTAACACCAGCTGCACACAGGTGTGTGTTCGGATGTTGGCGCTATGCTGCTGGTGGTAATTGAATCATGCACTTTAGGCCCAGACTTATGCTTCTGAGGAATGTCTGCAGTGAGACTGCACGGGGGTCTCGACGCCCTGCACCCCGGATTACTACTGTTACTATCGGCCGGGCACGCAGTGTGAGCTACGCGGCATGTTTGCAGACACCTCAGCAAAAGAGGGCATAGGAAAGGAACACGAGGGAGGAACACAACGAGGCCTTGGAAAGTCACGGGCGCCACTGAAACGGCTAGCCAACAAATGTCGGGTGTCTTCTAAAAAACCCAAAATGTAGGATAAATTATAAGTCAAACATTTTACCGGAAATAAACCCATATACTGTTGTGATCAAATGTTGTCTCCAAGAGCGTGTCACTGCTCGAAACCTTATAACACCCAGTGAATAGTTAATATATCTAATAATCTCAAACTAACCACACCAATGATTTTTCTCCATGCATGCCAGACAAAAAGGAAAGCCCAGATTGTGCTTGGGGTAGTAAGGTGGCACTGCTCACGCTTGAGAAATATTTCATGGATCCATGTGGAATACAGGATTCCTCATCATCATGTCATCCCCTTAATCACTCTGCAGTTCTTTATCATTGTCAAGGCCACTAGGGTTATGTGGCCAGGTTATCCAAATTATGTGGCATGGTTATTCAAATTATGGAACGAAATGCCAAATTATGCAGCAAATTATTTGGCAGTATATTCATCCATTGGAGCTCGGAATTGTTTTTTGTGTGAAATCTGCAAATTATGTGGCAAATTATGCAGCAACTGTAACTCCATAAGTCTGCGCAGCACAAAGGCCGGTAACATTACAACATCACACAGTTCTCGACAGGTACATGCGTAAAATGGAAGCCTCTAGAGGGGATTACGGTTGCACAGTGGGTCACACATAGAACGACATGGCGCTTACCTCCGCTAGGCCCCCGCACGGGCATGGGTGCTTGGTTCTGCAGGTTCAGCATGGAGTTCTCAAAGTGCCCCGTGGGCCAGGCCGCGCTGAGCTGCGGGCCCATGTAGGAGCCATAGGGGCTGGCGTAGGAGCCATTGAGCGACTGTGCCATTGAGCTGTACTGGTCCCTGGGGTTCACGCCCAAGCTGCCGCCGTAGACCTCGTCCCTGGAGGTGCCATTGGCCATGGGGGGGCTCGGAGAGTAATGGAAGCGGCCAGGGGCGTGTGGGCTGGCGCCGCTGCTGTAGGAAGGGCTGTCGACGGTCTGGGCCCAGCCAGTGCCCGGACTGCGAGACCCTGCCGCCCTGGAGGTAGTTGATGCCGGAGATCATGGAGCCCACGCGGGTGGTGGGCACGTAGACGGGGGAACTGGCGGCGGAGTGCATGAAGCCGCCCCCGGAGCCGTCATAGGCGGCGGGGCCCTGGCCCGCAGAGATGGCCAGCGTCTGGTACATGTCCTCGGGCTGCTCGGAGTAGGGGCCCGGCCGGGGTCCCCAGCTCGACACAATCAACTTGTTGGTCTGGTCCAAGTCCGTGAAGAAGAGGATGTCCTTGGAGTTGAGGAAGCTGGAGGGGTGAGGCGCGCCAGGCCCGAAGTGCAGGTACGGGGTGGTCGGGGTCCGGGCCTCAGCCGCCGGAGGGCGGGACCCCTCGGTGTCCAACTGCGGGGTCCTGGAGGAGCCGGGGTCACCCTGGGAGCAGCAGGAGGACGAGGAGGGCGACGACAACGAGCGGTAAGGCTCCCTGCTGGGGGGCAGGTGGTGGTAGTACGGGATGGCGGTGATCCTCTTCAACACGGACCAGCTGGCTTCATTGAGGTCCATCCAGCTCGAGGGTGGGAGAAGCGTGACAGCGGGCTGCCCCCTCAGTCTTGGAAATAAAAACACACGGGAGAGAAGCGTTAGCAGTGCGCAGGCCAGAAAGTCTGACACCCTCTTGGGCAACTCTGGGAATCCAGTTTCCCAGCCTGAGAGGACAGGGGGGAGGAGACCAGAGCACCAGCCGAACACGGGAGCCGAGAACAGGGGAAGAGTACGCCATTAACACCGCCGCCTTTCTCCGAGGTCAAGCAGAAATGCCTCGGAGAAACGCAGCGGCGTTTTCGGATTCGGGGGCGTGTTTTTCTTTCTCTCCTCTTGCCATTGGCTGGAATGTTTACATTCCAGAGGAGAGAAAGAATCGAAAAAACACGCCCCGAATCCGAAAAAGACGGGGCTTGTTTGGAGAGACAATACTCTTCTCCAATGGCTGACCAGTATTTCAGAGGCCAGCCAATGAAGAAGAGGTAAAAAAAAGGGGCGGGTTAAAGCCCCACTCCTAAACATTAAGGTGCCGATTACGATCCTGTAAAAACCGGGTACGAACCGTCGGACGGAGCATATTCTCCGTCCGACGCGTACCCGGTCGTCAAAATATACAACCATGGAATTACGATTCGCACGGAAACACCATTTCCGTACGAATCGTACAAAACCCCGACCGACGAAAATAAACATACAAATGCGATCCGGGAAAGCGCCGACGTGACGTCGGGACGCACGCAGCCTGCCATTCACGAACCAGGAATTACGATTCGCACCGACGTCATCCCGCACGGACAATATTTTCCGGCTGCCAAAAACTGCCGGGAAATCAGTACGACGCGAACAAGGAGTACCTGTACGCGACGGACAGACATGGACCCGAACCTACGTGTCATCCCGGCCCTCATAGCAGTCGACCTCCTCTACAGGTTCCGACGCAGACGCCGCAGAAGGTCAGAACAACAAAGGGAGGGGGGAAAGGGGGGGGGGGTGGCAGGACCAGGGGCAGGCCACAAAACCCCCACCAAAGTCACACAGCACACATGCCCTGGACATACCTGACCCTCAGGCCCTGGTCACTGCGAGGGGGTGGGGGCGTGTCCAGCAAAGCCAGCGACGGCCACAACGGAAGTGCTTGACGACACGAACCGGCAACACAACAATACAGGTACGTCCCGTACCCACGCCTTAAGAGCGTGGGTACGAGTCGTACCACGCCCACACCTACGTCACCCCAACAATGGCGGGACGGCTCGTACCCACGTGGCAAAGGCCTGGGTACGGCCCGCACAAGCATTCCACAGCGTGGGTACGGATATGTACGGACCGTACCCACACCCGCGTATGCATGGAGCATACCCCCCACCCCAACAGTGTAAGTACGACCCGTACCCTCACCCATGTATGCATGGAGCGTACCCCCACCCCAACTGTGTATGTACGACCCGTACCCTCACCCGCGTACGTATGGAGCGTACCCCCCATGCCAACAGTGTACGTACGGATCGTACCCCCACCCCGTATGCATGGAGCGTACCCCCCACCCCAACAGTGTAAGTACGACCCGTACCCCACCCGCGTATGTATGGAGCGTACCCCCCATGCCAACAGTGTATGTACGTACCGTACCCCCACCCCAACAGTGTAAGTACGACCCGTACCCCACCCACGTACGTATGGAGCGTACTCCCACCCCAACAGTGTAAGTACGACCCGTACCCCACCCGCGTACGTATGGAGCGTACTCCCACCCCAACAGTGTAAGTACGACCCGTACCCTCACCCGCGTATGCATGGAGCGTACCCCCACCCCAACCGTGTATGTACGACCCGTACCCTCACCCGCGTACGTATGGAGCATACCCCCCATGCCAACAGTGTACGTACGGACCGTACCCCCACCCCGTATGCATGGAGCGTACCCCCCACCCCAACAGTGTAAGTACGACCCGATCCCCACCCGCGTACGTATGGAGCATACTCCCACCCCAACAGTGTAAGTACGACCCGTACCCCCACCCGCGTATGCATGGAGCGTACCCCCACCCCAACCGTGTATGTACGACCCATACCCTCACCCGCGTATGTATGGAGCGTACCCCCACCCCAACCGTATATGTACGACCCGTACCCTCACCCGCGTATGTATGGAGCGTACCCCCACCCCAACCGTGTATGTACGACCTGTACCCTCACCCGCAGACGTATGGAGCGTACCCCAACAGTGTAAGTACGACCCGTACCCTCACCCGCGGACGTATGGAGCGTACCCCCACCCCAACCGTGTATGTACGACATGTACCCCCACCTCGTATGCATGGAGCGTACTCCCACCCCAACAGTGTAAGTACGACCCATACCCCACCCGCGTACGTATGGAGCGTACTCCCACCCCAACAGTGTAAGTACGACCCGTACCCCCATGGAGCGAACCCACACACGTGTATGTTCTAAGCGTACATATTGTTAAATAGGAGGGGTGTGTGCAGAGTCGTCCCAGGAGTGCCCAGAGACAGGAGGGGTGTGTGCAGAGTCCTCCCAGCAGTGCCCAGACACAGGAGGGGTGTGTGCAGAGTCCTCCCAGCAGTGCCCAGACACAGGAGGGGTGTGTGCAGAGTCCTCCCAGCAGTGCCCAGACACAGGAGGGGTGTGTGCAGAGTCCTCCCAGCAGTGCGCAGACACAGGAGGGGTGGGTGCAGATTCCTCCCAGCAGTGCCCAGACACAGGAGGGGTGTGTGCAGAGTCCTCCCAGCAGTGCCCAGACACAGGAGGGGTGGGTGCAGAGTCCTCCCAGCAGTGCCCAGACGCAGGAGGGGTGTGTGCAGAGTCCTCCCAGCAGTGCCCAGACACAGGAGGGGTGGGTGCAGATTCCTCCCAGCAGTGCCCAGACACAGGAGGGGTGTGTGCAGAGTCATCCCAGCAGTGCCCAGACACAGGAGGGGTGTGTGCAGAGTCCTCCCAGCAGTGCCCAGACACAGGAGGGGTGGGTGCAGAGTCCTCCCATTAGTGCCCAGACGCAGGAGGGGTGTGTGCCTATCACTCCCAGCAGTGCCCAGAGACAGGAGGGGTGTGTGCAGAGTCCTCCCAGCAGTGCCCAGACACAGGAGGGGTGTGTGCAGAGTCCTCCCAGCAGTGCCCAGACGCAGGAGGGGTGGGTGCAGAGTCCTCCCAGCAGTGCCCAGACGCAGGAGGGGTGTGTGCCTATCACTCCCAGCAGTGCCCAGAGACAGGAGGGGTGTGTGCAGAGTCCTCCCAGCAGTGCCCAGAGACAGGAGGGGTGTGTGCAGAGTCCTCCCAGCAGTGCCCAGACACAGGAGGGGTGTGTGCAGAGTCCTCCCAGCAGTGCCCAGACACAGGAGGGGTGGGTGCAGATTCCTCCCAGCAGTGCCCAGACACAGGAGGGGTGTTTGCAGAGTCCTCCCAGCAGTGCCCAGACACAGGAGGGGTGGGTGCAGAGTCCTCCCAGCAGTGCCCAGATGCAGGAGGGGTGTGTGCCTATCACTCCCAGCAGTGCCCAGAGACAGGAAGGGTGTGTGCAGAGTCCTCCCAGCAGTGCCCAGACACAGGAGGGGTGTGTGCAGAGTCCTCCCAGCAGTGCCCAGACACAGGAGGGGTGTGTGCAGAGTCCTCCCAGCAGTGCCCAGACGCAGGAGGGGTGGGTGCAGAGTCCTCCCAGCAGTGCCCAGACGCAGGAGGGGTGTGTGCCTATCACTCCCAGCAGTGCCCAGAGACAGGAGGGGTGTGTGCAGAGTCCTCCCAGCAGTGCCCAGAGACAGGAGGGGTGTGTGCAGAGTCCTCCCAGCAGTGCCCAGACACAGGAGGGGTGTGTGCAGAGTCCTCCCAGCAGTGCCCAGACACAGGAGGGGTGGGTGCAGATTCCTCCCAGCAGTGCCCAGACACAGGACGGGTGGGTGCAGAGTCCTCCCAGCAGTGTCCAGAGACAGGAGGGGTGTGTGCAGAGTCCTCCCAGCAGTGCCCAAAGACAGGAGGGGTGTGTGCAGACTCCTCCCAGCAGTGCCCAGACACAAGAGGGGTGTGTGCAGAGTCCTCCCAGCAGTGCCCAGACACAGGAGGGGTGTGTGCAGAGTCCTCCCAGCAGTGCCCAGACACAGAAGGGGTGTGTGCAGAGTCCTCCCAGCAGTGCCCAGACACAGGAGGGGTGTGTGCAGAGTCCTCCCAGCAGTGCCCAGACACAGGAGCGGTGGGTGCAGAGTCCTCCCAGCAGTGCCCAGACGCAGGAGGGGTGTGTGCCTATCACTCCCAGCAGTGCCCAGAGACAGGAGGGGTGTGTGCAGAGTCCTCCCAGCAGTGCCCAGACACAGGAGGGGTGTGTGCAGAGTCCTCCCAGCAGTGCCCAGACACAGGAGGGGTGTGTGCAGAGTCCTCCCAGCAGTGCCCAGACACAGGAGGGGTGTGTGCAGAGTCCTCCCAGCAGTGCCCAGACACAGGAGGGGTGTGTGCAGAGTCCTCCCAGCAGTGCGCAGACACAGGAGGGGTGGGTGCAGATTCCTCCCAGCAGTGCCCAGACACAGGAGGGGGGTGTGCAGAGTCCTCCCAGCAGTGCCCAGACACAGGAGGGGTGTGTGCAGAGTCCTCCCAGCAGTGCCCAGACACAGGAGGGGTGGATGCAGAGTCCTCCCAGCAGTGCCCAGATGCAGGAGGGGTGTGTGCAGAGTCCTCCCAGCAGTGCCCAGACACAGGAGGGGTGGGTGCAGATTCCTCCCAGCAGTGCCCAGACACAGGAGGGGTGTGTGCAGAGTCATCCCAGCAGTGCCCAGACACAGGAGGGGTGGGTGCAGAGTCCTCCCAGCAGTGCCCAGACGCAGGAGGGGTGTGTGCCTATCACTCCCAGCAGTGCCCAGAGACAGGAGGGGTGTGTGCAGAGTCCTCCCAGCAGTGCCCAGACACAGGAGGGGTGTGTGCAGAGTCCTCCCAGCAGTGCCCAGACGCAGGAGGGGTGGGTGCAGAGTCCTCCCAGCAGTGCCCAGACGCAGGAGGGGTGTGTGCCTATCACTCCCAGCAGTGCCCAGAGACAGGAGGGGTGTGTGCAGAGTCCTCCCAGCAGTTGCCAGAGACAGGAGGGGTGTGTGCAGAGTCCTCCCAGCAGTGCCCAGACACAGGAGGGGTGTGTGCAGAGTCCTCCCAGCAGTGCCCAGACACAGGAGGGGTGGGTGCAGATTCCTCCCAGCAGTGCCCAGACACAGGAGGGGTGTGTGCAGAGTCCTCCCAGCAGTGCCCAGACACAGGAGGGGTGGGTGCAGAGTCCTCCCAGCAGTGCCCAGACGCAGGAGGGGTGTGTGCCTATCACTCCCAGCAGTGCCCAGAGACAGGAAGGGTGTGTGCAGAGTCCTCCCAGCAGTGCCCAGACACAGGAGGGGTGTGTGCAGAGTCCTCCCAGCAGTGCCCAGACACAGGAGGGGTGTGTGCAGAGTCCTCCCAGCAGTGCCCAGACGCAGGAGGGGTGGGTGCAGAGTCCTCCCAGCAGTGCCCAGACACAGGAGGGGTGTGTGCAGAGTCCTCCCAGCAGTGCCCAGACACAGAAGGGGTGTGTGCAGAGTCCTCCCAGCAGTGCCCAGACACAGGAGGGGTGTGTGCAGAGTCCTCCCAGCAGTGCCCAGACACAGGAGGGGTGGGTGCAGAGTCCTCCCAGCAGTGCCCAGACGCAGGAGGGGTGTGTGCCTATCACTCCCAGCAGTGCCCAGAGACAGGAGGGGTGTGTGCAGAGTCCTCCCAGCAGTGCCCAGACACAGGAGGGGTGTGTGCAGAGTCCTCCCAGCAGTGCCCAGACACAGGAGGGGTGGGTGCAGATTCCTCCCAGCAGTGCCCAGACACAGGAGGGGTGGGTGCAGAGTCCTCCCAGCAGTGCCCAGAGACAGGAGGGGTGTGTGCAGAGTCCTCCCAGCAGTGCCCAGAGACAGGAGGGGTGTGTGCAGAGTCCTCCCAGCAGTGCCCAGACCAGGGGTCTCCAACCGGTCGATCGCGAGCTACCGGTAGCTCGCCGAGACCCTGTGAGTAGCTCGTGACACTTGCTGCTCAATTTAGTATGCCTTTAGTGTTGTTTGGGCTTTTTAGGCTTTTTTCAGGCTGCGTTGCCCGCCCTCACCCAAACTAGCAGCTCTGATTGGCTTTGAGCTTAGCTAGGGCGGGTTGGGCCAAAGAGGATGACGTTCCTCTTCTACGTGGAGAGCAGCGTCACTCTGGAGTGGACTATGCGCCCCCTGCCTTTTCCTCACTGGCACCGCGCTGTGCATTGTTTGAGTCACGAGCGCGAAAGGTGCTAGTGCGGAGCTGAAGCAGGCATAGCAGGGCAGACCAGCTGGTTTCCAGGTCGCGCAAGCGGCATAGAACTGCCGGGACCCGCGCCATCTGCTGATTTCAGCAGTACAGCCTGCCACCTTATATTGCATCGGAGCAGCAGGCAAGCCGTGAGAGCACACCCTGGACCCACAACACTTAAGCCGGTAGGAGTAGAGAAATGTTATACTATATGTAGAATTCCCTCAAAGGACTTTAACTATCCTGCGTAGCAATTCAGAAGTCCCACAGATGTAAGCGGCTGCTGCTAGGGCTATTCCCTGCTCAATGAGAAAAACAGTAACGGGATAAAAAGGCAACCGTTTTCCCCCCATATTCATGTGAAAAAGGTCATGCTATCTATCAGCGCACTATCAAACGACATCACAACCACAGATCTGCAACAATCCTATCGTTTGATGTGATCACATCTAGCGCCCACTGCGAGATTGTGAGAGCGCTGAAGACCATCCGGAGACAATTGAGTTTGCTTTGTCCGCGATGGAAATCCTCTCCAGTTCACTCACATCTTTTCAGAGAAGAGCGGAATGCATTTTTGCCGACAAATGCACAAAATTGCGCTATTTTCTGCAGGAAATGAGAATATTTCCAGCACATTTACAACCCCGTGCAGAAAATGGAAATATAACTTTTTTCAATGCAGAAAGTTTAAGAAACCGACAGATGGATGATAAAAGTGCTGATTTGTTTTCATTGGCACGAAAATGTTGTAGCGGAGGCGTTGCTTGACAAAAAAGTTACAATCTCTAAAAAAAAAAAAACATTTAACAGCTGAACAAATATTCGTTTCTTAAAACATTTCAAACTGCTTGTCTTGGGTATGTGGTCAGTGACGATTGTAAGTCATTTAACTTCAAATTTTGAGGAATGAAAGTCACTTATGCATGTCTTTTGGGACAGAAAAGTTCTCTGCATGGTTACAGACATGTAACACTACCCTGAGTGCCCAACTGTACTGTTGTCTAGATCCCTAAGGCTGATTTTTGTTCTTATAAATAAACACAGATCATGTGTGCGCATAAAGCCACAGGCCGGTCTCATGGCTTTAAGAAGGCAATGGTGGGGTTTGTGGGTTTGAGTATTTTGGGATATGGGGTGATTTAGGGATAGATGGAATAGTGCAAGGAGGTGGAGGAATTTGGTCAGAAAGGGAAACTGGAGTGGCGTTTGGAACAGTTCAAGTGTTGGGCTGGTGTCATGTAGTTGAATAGGGTTAGGGTGGTACTAGGGCAGAAGGAGGAATTGAGGCAGATTTGCTGGAAGCGCTGGTGTCTATTAAACCACTAGTTGAGATAGGACCTCTCTATGTGGCAGACAAGGCAGAGTGCATGTCTTCGAGGATATTAATGACTTGAGGCAGTTGCCGACTGATGCCTTGGATGGCATAAAACAATGTGTCTGCCCCACAGGGAGGTTCCTAAGGCCCTCCAGTGTTTCTGGGATGAGAGCAATAGAGAGATGCCTGGGATGAAGGAGAAACCAGTCCATTTGTTTACCTAGTGCTGGCTTGGTACTGGGGACAGGATTGAAGGTAATGCTGGTGATAGTGATTGCCACATGAGCAGAGGTAGTGGCCTTTGAAGTTTCATTTGCCACCACTAGGGACCAGCCAGAATTGGAGGCTTCAGAACCAAAGGGTGAAGTGCCCTCTTGGCCAGCCCCCTCATCTTGAGTGCTACTAAGTGCTTTAATGTCGGTGGCCTCACATTCTGGCTCCCAGTGAGCCTCCCGAATTGATCCCTTGAATTGTGGCTCTACCTCGCTTGCTCCGGCGAAAGCCTAAAAGAGACATATGCACAGGGCAGAGTGAATTCATATCTTGTTGATGGCACCTCGTTGAGTCCTGTGACAGCTCATTCATTGTGCGCAATAAGTGCTGGTGCAGGTGGTGCAAGTTGTACTGAACAACAGGATCACCTGCCTTTTCAGCCTGTCACCTTTATATTTGATCGGAGAAGCATGTAAGATGGTATCTACAGTGGGTTATATCACAGTGTTGACATGATTGGGTAAAAACTGAAGTTTTTAAACAAACATTTCCTCACCTATAATGCCCTGACAACACTGCCATGAGCCAGAAAAGTGTGTCTGTTTGTAATATGCACTTTGTATATGGCCACAATTGTTAAATGTGCGACATTATTGACCATTAAGCCATATATACATGATGGGGCTGACGCCATTTGATAGGACTGCACTCAAGAGGTCAGTGGGGAGGGAATGTCCTACAGGTGAGCCAGGCCATACCAGCAGGGCTGGCCTGACAGATCAGTGCATTGGTTGTTTTTTGGGCTGTTTGTGGGCCGATTCTTTTGGCTGGTGTGCTGTGCCAATGCTTGTCTGTAGTTTTTTGGCTATTGTGGGCTGATTTCATTGGCTGGTGGGCTGGTTTTTATTGTTAATTTTTCTGATATTGCCAAACATTGCGTGCTGCAAGCACAAATAGCTAGTCTTCCATACCTTGAAAAACACCTCCTATACGAAATTTCTTTACATTACAGTTTAAAACCTAATTTGCAAATGTGGTCCACTTTTTAGCTATTAGATTTGGCGTTGGAGGGTCTCTCGGAAAAATGCGCGACTTGCTTGGGGTTTAGTAGCTCACGACAATTTTCACGGACCAGAAGTAGCTCTCACTACACAAAAGGTTGGAGACCCCTGGCCCAGACACAGGAGGGGTGTGTGCAGAGTCCTCCCAGCAGTGCCCAGACACAGGACGGGTGGGTGCAGATTCCTCCCAGCAGTGCCCAGACACAGGAGGGGTGTGTGCAGAGTCCTCCCAGCAGTGCCCAGACACAGGAGGGGTGGGTGCAGAGTCCTCCCAGCAGTGCCCAGACGCAGGAGGGGTGTGTGCAGAGTCCTCCCAGCAGTGCCCAGAGACAGGAGGGGTGTGTGCAGAGTCCTCCCAGCAGTGCCCAGACCAGGGGTCTCCAACCGGTCGATCGCGAGCTACCGGTAGCTCGCCGAGACCCTGTGAGTATCACTCCCAGCAGTGCCCAGAGACAGGAGGGGTGTGTGCAGAGTCCTCCCAGCAGTGCCCAGAGACAGGAGGGGTGTGTGCAGAGTCCTCCCAGCAGTGCCCAGACACAGGAGGGGTGTGTGCAGAGTCCTCCCAGCAGTGCCCAGACACAGGAGGGGTGTGTGCAGAGTCCTCCCAGCAGTGCCCAGACACAGGAGGGGTGGGTGCAGAGTCCTCCCAGCAGTGCCCAGACGCAGGAGGGGTGTGTGCCTATCACTCCCAGCAGTGCCCAGAGACAGGAGGGGTGTGTGCAGAGTCCTCCCAGCAGTGCCCAGAGACAGGAGGGGTGTGTGCAGAGTCCTCCCAGCAGTGCCCAGACACAGGAGGGGTGTGTGCAGAGTCCTCCCAGCAGTGCCCAGACACAGGAGGGGTGGGTGCAGATTCCTCCCAGCAGTGCCCAGACACAGGAGGGGTGGGTGCAGAGTCCTCCCAGAAGTGCCCAGAGACAGGAGGGGTGTGTGCAGAGTCCTCCCAGCAGTGCCCAGAGACAGGAGGGGTGTGTGCAGAGTCCTCCCAGCAGTGCCCAGACACAGGAGGGGTGGGTGCCTAACACTCACAGCAGTGCCCATGGAACGCAAAGGGTGGAGTAGCCACAGATACCATGCCCACAAATTTAAGTCAGGTGCACAAAGACCCTGCAGTACATGTACCACATGTGTGCGAGGCTGGGAGTATACGCATGCATAGCGCTGAAAAGAAAACATGTCCACATGAAGTCATGTCAATAGTCCACATACACAAGTACAATGACTACCAAGGATGCCACGAATGATGCAGGTGGAGACATTGCTCAGCATGCATGTGCAAAGTTGAAGGAGTCCGTCACACACCCAGCTAATGTACACACAGCTCAGCGCTAAATATTGGGAACACCCTGCAGGGAAGATGTCAGGGTACACAGAGGAAGGAATACACCTTTGGACAATGTCACCATGCAGCAACTGCTTACATGAACAGAGAAACCTAGCTAACACCGTGTGATGGCACACAGATCCCAGGGTCCCCCTTATGACCAGCACACTACTACATTTCCCACACACCCAACACATGAACACCACCCAAAACCATGTAGCAGCCCCACCAACAGCAATACCAGCAAAGCAGTAGTGTTCCAAGGGGAAAAAATAAATTGCTTTATTCAGCATGAACCAATAAATCTTGTTTGTAGGAAGTTCAATATTTACAAAGCCCATAGGGCAGTCCACAAGTCACAGCTGGATGGGGGACACAGTGGGATGCGTGTCCCCTTGCTTGCCTGCACAGTTAGATTCCGTCGTCTTCCACAGGGGTGAGGGCATCATGTGGGGGGGAAGAACCAGGCACCGCAGGGACAGGAGGGCGAAGGGTAGGCGTCGTGGGTGCAGGGATGGAGGACTCCACCACAGGGGGTGGGGCAGGGCCAAAGGCGGAGGCCAGGATCTCGCTGCACACCTTAGCAAGGTCCTCCAGGGAATCCCCTGCACCCGAAGGAACCACAGGCCCCAAGGAGGGGGGGGGTCAGAGGGATGGGTCGCAGCGCCACTGGTGGAGGGTGTAGACAGGGGGGGGGACCCAACCACCCTGACCGGGGACTCCCTTGACCGCTTGCGGGGTGGTGTCACTGTGGGGCTCAGGGACAGAGCGGCCATGAAGGAGTCTTTGTGTGAGATGTGGCCAGGAGAGCTGAGGGAAGGGGATTTGGAGGGAGTGGATTTTGTGGAATGCGGACTCCCACTCTGGCTGCGTGTCTTACGTTTGCCACCCGACCCAGTGGGTGTGCCTACTTCACCCTGTGTGTGCGTGCCAGGAGGTGTGCGGGTGACCTTCCCTGCTGGTGTGGTGCCTGTGTCCGTCGTGGTGGGTGCATGCCAACGTCTGGGTGTACGTGGGACAGGCATGGGAGTGGGAGGTGTGGATGGGGCAGGGGTAGGGGGTTGGACGTAGCGCTGCAGGAGACCCACTGCTGCAGTCAGTGTCGAGTCTATCGACCTCAGCAAGCTGCGTTGGTCAGCCTGCGATGAGTGAATGCCCTCCAAGTATGCCTCCATGTTGTTGAGGACCTGGCTGTGGCCATGGAGGACATTAAGGATCGCAGCCTGACTAACCTGCAACTGCCGCTGGATGTCCACAGACACGGCATTGGTGGCAGCAGTGGAGACAGGGGCAGGGGGTGCGGTGCCTGGCAGGAAGGAGACATGTGGTGACCGGGCACGTTGGGAAGGGACACGAGCAAGTGGGAGGCGGCTGATGGCAATGGAGGGGGCGGGGTGCGATGCTGTGCCGCTGTCAGATGGTGGTGCAGCCTCCGCCCACTCGGAGAGATCATCCTCGGACCCGTCCGCTTCATATTCGGTGGTGCCAGTGGACAGGTCCTCGGCCTCACTCTCCTCCGCCTCTGTACCACTCAATGTGCCAGCCACGATGTCAACGCTGGCACTGGTGCTCGGTCCCTCCGCTCCGTCTGTGCTCATGTCTCCCTCCGTGTCCCCCGACGATGCTGTGGGCAAGGTGAAGAGACAGCAATTAATCACACACCTGTATACATATGTCACATGAGTCCAATCTACATAGGTTACAGTGCATAGCCTGAAAAGAAAGATCAGTAACATCTACAAAACAAGGTACATATGTAGGGCATGCAACACACAGTTGGTTGACCCACCATGCCACTGAAACACTATGGAGAGCATGACACAATATCAAATGACATGAAATGGATTTTGACAGAGGAGCCAGGCCCTGGGGACAATCCAGCACTGCATCTGCACCACACAGCGTTCCCGAAAATAGGGATGAGCAGGGACCATATCCATGAACTTGAGGCACATGCTGCATTGGTAATACTGAAAACATGCCCAACATGACTGGCTCACTGCACCTTGAGTGTATGTCCAGACAAACATCACACACTGGCCAGACCTAGCAAGGAGACATCAGGATTTGACATGTAGGCTTTGCCCGCACCAACCACCCCTTACATGAGACAATTTGTTGAGACACAGGAAGCACTTACATCTCTTAGTCTGGGTGAAATACAAAGATTGGACACCAAATACCCAAGGTGCGCCTGTCCAAATAATCATGTACAAATGGTCATCATCAGATGATTGTAACAAGACACACAGGCACTGGCCAACGTGAGTATGAACCAGGAAAATCAGGTCAGGCTGTACAGTGGACACTTGTACTACATTTCACGTCAATATACATGGTGCCAGGGGACAATGGCACAGAGCACAACCTATGCTGTAGACACTGAGAGTGTCCACGTTTTGTGATGACACACATGACACCTAGGAAAATATGCCCCAGGGGACAGTAGTGGCAACACAGCTCCATGGTCCTGAATGGGAATGACTGCAACACACGCCACCATCCCTGCACTATGCGTATCGCACACTCATGCACATCATGTCACAGGCCACAACATAGGACATGCACACTGTAAGGCATGACACTTGTGAGACTAACTCCCATGTCTGGACTCTGCATTAGTGCCAACTGACATGGAACCCACATGTACTGAACTGGACAGGGCACAGGCAAGGTCCCAAAACCTGTTACACACCACCCCCACACATGATGCTACAGGCATAGTTCACGTGGAGAAAGTGCCAGCCTAGATAACCTTGTGAAGGAGTGACTACACACAGACCAGGGAACACATTGCAAGGAGGGGAAGGGAGGCAGGAGAGCACAGCTATACAGTGGGTAACTGGATCTGCACAGCACCTTTAAACCCTGGCAGTGTATCCATGCAACTGTGCACTTACAAATGCTGGTGAAACACAACAAGCACACATGTACCTACCCCCTTCCTGCTTCTGCATCTCCTGTAAGCGCCTCTCCAAGTCTGGAAAGACCACCGGCAGCACACGCTTGTGGATGTGGCTCAGTCGGCAGCGCTCGCGGTTCTTATGGCTCTCAGGTGAGTCCCCCAGCAGGACCCGTGCGATCCTCCGCGTCCAGCACCGGATATCCTGCCAGTGTTTCCTCACCTGGGACAGGCGCCGCTTCCGACCATCCGCACTCCTCACGGCGCTGACGGCGGTCAGCCATATCTGCTCCTTGGCAGAGGCGCCTACCTGTGAGGATGAACAAGTGACACTACATCAATACACCTGGCACATGTCACAGAGACACATATTAGAACACATTTGCTGTTTACAACAAGGCATAGTATGCATCCAACGCATTGCACCTTTGTCATAGGGACATGATCCTCTGGGGAAGGGCAAAAGCAGTACGTGCCATTGAAAGGACACAGGTGGAATGAGGGCAACTACACAATCAATGATCCAGGCTCACACTGTGCATCACAAGCTACACCAGGATCATGTGCAGCACCTCTAAGCAGTCACATGCCACAGGCCACTGACGCTACCGCAGCAGAGTACACAGACACACACAGGCACAGGACATTCACCTGCCATTGCCAAATGCTGCGACAAACCTCACTCTGCACATGTGCCACTAGACTGGGGGGGCTCACAGGTGTGGGGCTGGCTCTGCACGTCAGACACACAGCACTGCTCCCTGCTCACATCACATGTCCAGGGTATATCCATCCCTCATGCAGCTGGGGTGCTACACTCCACATATGCACCCACCCACATGACAGGGGAATTACACACACACCGATGTCCAGGGTACGAACACATCATGTGGACACTCTCAGCACAGGTACACAGAACTAACACACATCTGTGGGTACAGTCACATGTCATACTGGGCTGACCACATAATCACATGAGGACTGTAGAGGCAACATTCCCAGGAGGATAAGACAGGCAGAATGTGGCATGCACCATGCAGTGATTGTCACAGTAAACACGCTGCAAGTGAGGACGGCAGACATGCACCACTGCATGCTCTGGCTGGGAGACATCAGGCATTCCCCCCCCTACAGTACATAGCATGTGTGAGACACCTGGACACAATGCCAGAAGTCACAGTCACAAAAAAGGGACACAGTCTGTGCCAGTGGACTCTGCACTCACCTGATACCCTGGTCGCCCATACAGCAGGGGGTACTGTGGGAGGATCACATCCAGCAATGCCAGGTTCTCCTCCAGGGTGAAGGGCTGTGACCTCTCCACAGACCTTGACATGGTTCCAGGGAATCAGTAGCAGCAGCTGGGTCGTGGAATCCAGAGATGTGCAGGCAAGTGCTCCCTCATGGGACCTGGCTGCCTTATATCTGCCTTGCTGGCCTGTTTCATGCACAGGAGTACATAGTGATTGGTCACTCACATTTGCATCCTATATTTCCTCCAATCCCTTCAAACCTAGCACAGTCAGTGGGTTCTTATTGTGGTTTTTTCTTCAGCATGATGTCAACCCCACAAACACATTGCAACAAAGTAGATTCATTCCAACTGACTTCTGCTGTGCACCTTCCAGAACAAATTCAAACTTTAAACTTGGTCTCCATGACAACCAGCATGCATGTAGGCCTTAATACTTGTCCCTCATGTGTCCCCTATGTAATTTGGAGCTTCACACATAGGTACGGTGCGTTCCGGGGCCCTAGGGCACCCCAAATGCATAGCAATGGCCCGTTCAGGCGTGTGTACGCTCCGTACCACTATGAGTACGCATACGCAAGAACACCCATAGTGGTACGGCCCGTACACGCGTGCGTACGTTCACTATCACAATGGGTGTCCACGCGTATGCGTATTCGTAGTGGTACGGCCCGTACACACGCCTGTACGCTCACTATCACTATGGGTGTCCTCGCGTATGCGTACTCGTAGTGGTACGGCCCGTACACACGCCTGTACGCTCACTATCACTATGGGTGTCCTCACGTATGCGTACTCGTAGTGGTACAGCCCGTACACACGCCTGTACGCTCACTATCACTATGGGTGTCCTCGCGTATGCGTACTCGTAGTGATAGTGAGCGTACAGGCGTGTGTACAGGCCATACCACTACGAGTACGCATACGCGAGGACACCCATAGTGATAGTGAGCGTACAGGCGTGTGTACGGGCCGTACCACTATGGGTGTTCTTGCGTATGCGTACTCATAGTGGTACGGACCGTACACATGCCTGTACGCTCACCATCACTATGGGTACACATACGGCAGCACTCCCATAGTGATACGGGAACGCACACAGGCCCTCTTAGCAGAAGTACGGTGGTTTTCACACATCACAGTGGTGACAGCCAGCACACAGGAAGGAATAGGGCTGACATACTTGTCCATGGATGGACATCAAGGCATTGTCTGGGCAGTACTACATGTGTGGGGCACAGGTGTGAAAGGCTGTGAGGTGGCACATTACTCCTGAGTGGATAAGGCACCAGATGTATGATGAGATGTGTACACATGTAATGTGTGACGGTGCAATGTGTGCCAGGCATGCCTTTGACTCCTTTGACATGTGTGCATGTCGTACTGCACACTTGGGATGAGCGTCACTGGCATGGCATGGACACCAACACACGGAAGTGTCCCCTGAGGCCCGGTACAGGGGTTACCACACCTGACATGTCACTACCCACGGTGCACGATGTGACTATGTCATGTATGTGTGGGGGGTTCCCATTAGGTTGATGTTTGAGCTCCCTCAAAAGCTGCAGCCGTTGCAGCAACCAACATGTGTCTGTGTGTAGATTGACATTGCACACTGTTCCGCACCCCATGCCACATGTGGTATCGGATGTGAGGTGCGTATGTATGCATGGGACACGGAGTAGCGTAACAAGGACATGTCTGCATCCTCTCTATGAATGTGTGGTGAGTCATGACATGTACACCTTAATGGCAAGGTGTGTGGGCTGTCCTAGTGTAATGTCATGTGACCTGTGGCTCTAGTGTTCCGCTACCAGTCTCTGCAATCGACATCCTACTTCTGCTGATGTGTGGATGTATGTCACTCCTGTGTTGCGTCTGGCTGTTCACTTGCACTGGGACACAGCTAATCCCATGCCATGGCATGTGGAGGTTCACAATCTCCGTGTGTAGCTGGGTCTTGGTAGGAGTGTCACCTGGCAGCCATACGTGTCCAGGGCATGTGGCACATACCTGACTCCGTATGTAGCATATGTGTATAGACAGATTAACATGTGCTAAGTACAAATAAATTGTTGTTGTGGTGCACTCACTCTTCCTTGTCACTTCCAAATTACTGCAGAGCGCCGCCTCTTCCCCGACCAATTCCGGACTTGGCTGCCATGCGGGAGAATGACTGCATCCGGTGCTACCGCTTCCCCCAACGGTTGATTCTGGAGTTGACGGCGAGACTGGCACCACACCTGCAACCGCTGCACAGGTATCCTACGGCACTGACACCCAAGCTGAAGGTAATGGCAGCCCTACATTTTCTAGCCACGGGTACCTTTCAAAATACCATAGCTCATGTTGGTGGCATGTCCCAGAGCATGTTCTGCCGTGTGCTGCAGGATTTCTTAGAGGCCATGTTGATTCACCTGGATGACTTCATCCATTTTCCTACCCCTGAAATGTTGACTGGGGTCAAGCGTGGATTCTATGCCCTGGGAGGGATGCCCCACGTCATTGGGTCCATAGATGGGACACATGTGGCTTTGGTACCACCACAGGCACAGGAGGTAGCGTACCGGAATCGCAAGCACTACCACTCCATCAATGCCCTTGTGGTGTGTCTGTCCAACATGGTGATTTCACATGTCTGTGCTCGTTTTCCAGGATCAGCACACGACGCCTACATCATGAGGCGTAGCAGGGTGCCTGAAATGATGACGCAGCTGCGCAACGAACGAGCATGTGTTGTTGGTGGGTACACTCTGTCTGTCCTGTATTTTGCGTAGACTTCCAGCACGACCGCTTCTCCTGTCCTACTTATGTCCATGTGCTTTCCATGTAGGGGACGCTGGCTATCCCAACATGCCATGGCTGATCACACCTCTCCGCAACCCCATCACGCCGGCCCAGCTCCGCTACAACACCGCCCATGGCCGGACAAGGCAAGTGATAGAGAGGACGTTTGGCCTCCTGAAGAGCCGATTCCGATGCCTCCACAAGACCGGCGGCGCCCTCCCATATGCCCCGGCGAAGGTCTGCAAAATCTTCATGGTCTGCTGCATGCTGCACAACATGGCAGTTGAGAAAGCTGTGCCACTCATCCTGGATCAAGATGACCAGGACCATCCACCCGTGGAGGACGAAGGGCTTGGCAATGGGGCTAGTGATGTGGAGGATGTGAAGCCGCAAGAGGACATCCGGACTCGGCTCATACGCGACTTCTTTGCTTAGTGGTGAGTACCAGTGTCTGAGTGTGCACGCATTGGTCCCCGTGTGGCATGTGTTGCGATGTGTGTCTCCACCTGCATGTATGGCACGTGAGTCAGAGGTGTGTGTGGATGTGTCACTGAAGTGATGGTGCCAGTGATGGGTGTATTTCCCCAGTCATAATTGTGACCTAGCATGTTGTCATCCATACATGTGTCGAGTACATGCACATGCAAGTGGCTGTGCTTTTTGTGGCTGACTTCTTGTGTGTCTCTCTTCCCCAGGTACTTGCGCATGCCGTCTGCTGGTTGCATTGTTGTGGCACTGCTATTCCTCATGGACACGTCATCGTGTGCTGACTCAGCGTTACAGGCATGGACACGTTTGGAAGTCTCCTTAGGGTAAGGGATGCATCAGGGGTGTATTGGGTGTGGCAGTTGTTCACGATGTATGCACACTGCCCCTGTCGATGTTTGGTTCCTCTGCAGACATGTTGCATCACCATGGTACACATTACATGCAGCTGGGTACACCTGAATAGATGGTCAGACTTGTTGACAGTCATCAGTGATGGGATTGTGGAATGTGATGATGGCATCAATGTGTGTAACACTGCCCTCGGACACATACGGTTTGCATTGGCTCGACATGCTGTGGGACTTCCACATCAGCGGATCAATGGTGTATGGCAGGCTCTCCGTGAGCAGCAGGGGGTGTTTAGCTGTTAGCCGACACGTGTGTGCCAGTTCCATGGCTATCACGCATTTGTACTGCAGAAGGGGGGTGCCAGTGTTGGACCCACATGTTACTCCACATGAACTGTTCATGTGTACTTCGAGTTGCCTCTGCAATCCCGAATACATGACTAATAAAGGTGTCCCTATGCCTCCAAGGTGCCTCTTCTCAGTCAATGCTGGTGTGTTGCCACGGTGCATCCGGCATGTCTGGCATGGTTTTCCGTGATAGTGGCTATGTGTCTATGTGTAGAGTAGCAAGATGCAAGCTGTTTGTGTGGGATTAGACTGTGTATTGTGCATGATGTCCATGACTGTGTGGGTATTGTGACATGTGCCATCCCCATGCATCCAACGTTGGCCAGGCCACCATTCTCTGCATCCACCTGACTCAAGCTTGCAGGACATGGTTCTGCCACCTGTCTACACATACCTGGGTGCCCCCCAGGACACTCGACATGATCCCTGACCTCTGCGCATGACTGTTGCTGTACTCAATATGTCTGTCGGCACGGTTGTGCGGCCACCCCCTCAGCTGGTTGGGCCCATCACGGGTGTGTATGGTGCTCCATGTCTGTCTTGCCTAATACACTGTGACCCGTGTGTCCTGTGCCAGACTCAGGCCCCAGGGTGTGGATGGTTGAAATCAAAAGAGAACTCAGGCATGTTTAGACTTTACAAGACACATGTAAGGTAATAATGCAACCAGCAGGCATCTTCTCTTCATGGTGTGACTTTTTATTTTAGTGGGGGGGGGGGGGGTTTGACATGAGGGGCTTTCCGGGTGTGTGGAATCCAAAGTTCACTAGGGGAGTTGGTGTCCTTGCCATTAGAAATCCTCAGAGTCCATGCCACAGTCTTTGTCAACATTGGTCAGACAGTGACCAGCAAGGCCATGTGGCAGAGAATGTCTTTTGATGCTGTGCTGCTGTTGCTCCAGTGGGCCAGGTGCCAGGCCAGGTGTCCTGGGAGATGGTGCTGTAGCGCCGACCCTCACGGTCTTTTCCGTGGACGACCCGCCCTCCTGCGGGGACCCTCAGAAGCAGGCCGTGACGATGTTTGGGATGCTCCATCGGATGTTTCCTCCTCCTCCTCCTGATCCCTCCCTGTGGGTGGTGATGTTCTACGCCTTCTGGCACAGGGAGGGTGGCCCATGTTGTCGGCCATCCGACGGAGTGTACTGTGAATTCCCGTGAACACCGTCACAAGCTCAGCCTGTCTGTCCTCCATCCTCCGTTGGTGTTGCAGTAGACAGGCATGTTGCTCCGCATGTTGCTGGGCCTGCTGGGTCTTGATCTCATCGAGGGTCCCCTTCATATCGTTGAGGGTGGACACAACCTGGGCCATGCCCGTGGTGTCCTGCCGGTATGTGTCCAGGATGTTTCGGACATGGGAATATACCGGTTCCCCAGCCAACTGGTCAGGCTGGCGCCTCCGCCGTCCTCCACTCCCACCACCCCTGCCCACTTGCACCTGGCTTGCCCTTGTGGGCACATCGGGTCTCCAGGACCCCTGAGGGGTGGCATTGGCGTTGTCGCCTGCCTCCTCCTGGGTGCCCGGGACACCGTGTCCCTCCTGGCCAGCCTGGCTGCTTTGTGGTGGTGGGGCAGGGATCCTGGGTGTCTCCTGGGATGTGGCAGGAGTGGGGGTTGGCCCCGTTGCACCTGACGCAGGTGCTGCAGGTCGATGGACACCAGAGGGGCCAGGTTGGTCGGGGTCGTCCACAGAGTGGTGAGAGTCGTCGCTGCCGGTGGGATCGGCATCCCGCCGAGCCGGGTCCTGTGAGTCTTCCCCCCCAGTGTTGGGGGGTGATCCACGACGTTGACCTGTGTGTGAGAGAGACAATGTTAATTTTGTTCCATGCAACATCCATGTTTCATTAGTTTCAAAGTTGGAACATTTCCTCTGGGAATTTGGATCTGTCTTGCATTCCACTCACAGTGCACTTGTGCATGGGTATGTCCCTTGGGCACAGCTTTGGCGACTTTACCTATGTGTGGCACAGTCTTACTTGCTGCGTCAAGTGTGACTGCAGTCAGCAGTGGAGTGGGCAGGTGTGGCGAGCCGTGCATTGGCGCCTTCCGTGTAGCACTGTACGTGGGCACATGAAGTTGTTCCACACACTTATATGATGCAGGTAGCTGTCGTTGTGCTTGTGCACAGGTTGTGAAATGGCCCTGTGTTTTGCCATGGAGGAGAGGGGGGGTGCTGGCACTGGCCACCCTTGTCTACATGCATGCAGTCCACCTGCTGACGAGCAGACATTCCCACACACCACAAGGCTGATTTGCTCTCCCTGTGTGTCCCTTTCTCGCTCCCTCTCTGTCCCCCTCTCCCTCCCTCTGTGTGTCAGCCTCCTCCCTCTGTCCATCTTCCTGTGTCTCCCTCCCTCTCTCTCCCCCTCTCCCTCCCTCTGTGTGTCGGCCTCCTCCCTCTGTCCGCCTCCCTGTGTCTCCCTCCCTCTCTGTCTGTCCCCCTCTCCCTCCCTCTGTGTGTCAGCCTCCTCCCTCTGTCCATCTCCCTGTGTCTCCCTCCGTCTCCCTCCCCCTCTCCCTCCCTCTGTGTGTCACCCTCTGTCACCTCAGCCCAGCTTCCTAGGCACACACTTTTTGCGGATCTTTGACTGGCCCTTGGCTTGTTGACGTGAGTTTGTTTCTGACCAGCAGGCACCCATTGGGTGTAGTGTCTGCGCTGCTGCTGTGGTGGTGTGTGCTGCCACTCTTTCTCAGTGTTGGCTGTTCATTAGCTGCTGTCATGTGCAAAAAAGTGCCTTCACCCCCATGTGTTAATGCAAGGCGTCCGCCATTTGCTGGCAAGTCTTTCCTGTGTGGGGAAACACTGTTTCTCTGGCTGTGACCTAGGCCATATGGGCAGAGGGCATTGTTGTCTGCTTCTGAGTTGCACTATGTGATTTTTGGGGCCCACAGTACCGCCATCCGGGTTACCGTGTCTTGTGTTGGTGTTTTCTGTGGCCTGTGACTTGACATTGTCCAGCTGGGTGCATGGGGCATGGTGGTGCCAGTGGCATGTGCATGTTCATGGAGTGTGGTTGAGTCATGCAATAGCTTGGGGTGGTTGCGGGCCTGTTTGTGAGTTTGGTTGTGGATGACGTTCCCCCCATGTGAGGTGAGTTGTTTGTGTACTCACTCGGGTCTCGGAGTCTGTCTAATCCGTCCACTGCCTCCACCGGCAGTATGGCCATCACCCTCTCCTCCCAGGGATGGTAGTGTACGGGTCTGCGGGACGGCCCTCCTCCAGTGACGTTGGCCTGGTTGTGTTCATCCGTCATCTTGGCTCGGACCCTCCTCCGCAGATCGTACCACCTGGCTTGGCATTCCTGCTTGTTCCTTCTGGTGTCCGCAACAGCATTCACAGCATCGACGATGGTCTGCCACATGGCTGTTTTTGCTGAAATGCTGGTCTGTCTGACCAATGTTCCAAAGAGGTGTGGCTCGACTCTGAGGATTTCATCGTCAAGGACCTCCAACTCTCGGCTAGTGAACTTTGGATTCTTGTTAGTGGGCATGGTGAGGGGTGTGGGTGTGGATCGTGGGAGGGGGGTGTGGATGGTTGTGGGTGTGTGGGTGTGGTTGTGCAGGTGTGTGTGTGAATGTGATGAGGGGGTGTTTGTGAAGGTGTGTGTGTGAAGGTGTGCAAGTGTAAGGTGTGGTTAAGGGTCTAGTATGGTGCTGTAGGTTGTCTGTGGGGTCTGGCAGCAGTGAGTCTGTTGCAAAGGCTCATGGTTTGTGTGTGTGGGCCCTTTTTATTGGTCCATTGGTGGGTGTGGCTGTGTTTGAACTTTTGGTGGGTGTGTTATAAGGAGTGGTTGTGTTTTGGGCCTCTGTTTTGGATTTTGGCAGTTGCAGGTCAGTGATTGTGTTGTTTTTGAGCTTGTTGGACATGTTTAGTGGCTTTGTGCCATTCGAATGGTGTATTCTTGTGTTGTTTTGCTTTGTCCTGGTTGTGTATGTGCATTTTTAACGTGTGTACGGTGTGTACTTCAGGCATTTTGTTGTACAATGCTGTCCTTGTGTCTGGCTTGGTACGACTCGTACATGCGCGATGTTAAATGAAGGTGCTGGTGTTGGGGCCTGGGGTACGCTCCATACGTCCGCGGGTGAGAGTACGGGTCGTACATCAACGGTTGGGGGTACGACACGTACACGGGTGTACATACACGGGGGTACGACACGTACACGGGTGTACATACACGGGGGGTACGACACGTACACGGGTGTACATACACAGGGGGTACGACACGTACACGGGTGTACATACACGGGGGGTACGACACGTACATGGGTGTACATACACGGGGGTAGGACACGTACACGGGGGTACATACACGGGGGGGTACGACACGTACACGGGTGTACATCCACGGGGGTACGACACGTACACGGCTGTCCATACCCGGGGGGACGACAGGAACGTACACGGGTGTAAATACGGGGGGGGTACGACACGAACGAACACGGGGGGGTACGACACGTACACGGGTGTACATACACGGGGGGTACGACACGTACACGGGTGTACATACATGGGGGGTACGACACGTACACGGGTGTCCATACCCGGGGGGACGACACGAACGTACACGGGTGTAAATACGGGGGGTACGACATGAACGTACACGGGGGGTACGACACGTACACGGGTGTACATACACGGGGGTACGACACGTACACGGGTGTACATACATGGGGGTACGACACGTACACGGGTGTACATACAGGGGGGGTACGACACGTACACGGGTGTACATACACGGGGGGTACGACACGTACATGGGTGTACATACACAGGGGGTAGGACACGTACACGGGGGTACATACACGGGGGTACGACACGTACACGGGTGTACATACACGGGGGGTACGACACGTACACGGGTGTACATACACAGGGGGTACGACACGTACACGGGTGTACATACACGGGGGTACGACACGTACACGGGTGTACATACACGGGGGTAGGACACGTACACGGGGGTACATACACGGGGGGGTACGACACGTACACGGGTGTACATCCACGGGGGTACGACACGTACACGGCTGTCCATACCCGGGGGGACGACAGGAACGTACACGGGTGTAAATACGGGGGGGGGTACGACACGAACGAACACGGGGGGGTACGACACGTACACGGGTGTACATACACGGGGGGTACGACACGTACACGGGTGTACATACATGGGGGTACGACACGTACACGGGTGCCCATACCCGGGGGGACGACACGAACGTACACGGGTGTAAATACGGGGGGTACGACACGAACGTACACGGGGGGTACGACACGTACACGGGTGTACATACACGGGGGTACGACACGTACACGGGTGTACATACATGGGGGTACGACACGTACACGGGTGTACATACAGGGGGGGTACGACACGTACACGGGTGTACATACACGGGGGGTACGACACGTACATGGGTGTACATACACCGGGGGTAGGACACGTACACGGGGGTACATACACGGGGGGGTACGACACGTACACGGGTGTACATACACGGGGGTACGACACGTACACGGGTGTACATACACGGGTGGGGGTGTACATACACGGGGGGGTACGTCTCGAACGTTAGGGGGCTGGGGGGAGTGTTGGGCGCGTATGCGGGCACATGTCTCCATGGTTGCTATGGGAGTTCGGTGCGGACGGTGTTTTTTCCATACGGTTGTAAAATCGGACGCACGGGATGTAAATACGGGGGGGGGTACGACACGAACGAACACGGGGGGTACGACACGTACACGGGTGTACATACACGGGGGGTACGACACGTACACGGGTGTACATACATGGGGGTACGACACGTACATGGCTGTCCATACCCGGGGGGACGACACAAACGTACACGGGTGTAAATACGGGGGGGTACGACACGAACGTACACGGGGGGTACGACACGTACACGGGTGTACATACACGGGGGTACGACACGTACACGGGTGTACATACACGGGTGGGGGTGTACATACACGGGGGGGTACGTCTCGAACGTTAGGGGGCTGGGGGGAGTGTTTGGCGCATATGCGGGCACATGTCTCCATGGTTGCTATGGGAGTTCGGTGCGGACGGTGTTTTTTCCATACGGTTGTAACATCGGACGCACGGGATGGATCGTGATTCTGCGGTCGGACTTCACTTTTCACATTTGTACGGTAAATCGTCCGAGGACGTGTCGGACACATTTTCCGACCCGAGGACGTGTGGGGAATAAATCCCAATGCGATTCGTATGGTCTTTTTCCCATGCGAATCGTAATTGGCAGTTTGTACGACACTTGTACGATTCGTACGGTAAAAAGACCGGATACGAGTCGTACGGGGAAAATTTTTACCGGATCATGATCGGCACCTAAATCTCGGAGCGAGATTGCGCAAGCGCAGCCTTCGAGCCAAGACCTAAAAAGGGTTTATTGAACAGTCTTATTTCTCATGCACGATATATGAACTGCTACAATCGTAAGACAGGCTGCGAAGTACAACATGTGCACAGTTAGCAGTAAGATAAAATAATACTGCAATAGCATGGTTTGTAGCTATGACATATATTCATTAAAATACATACATAAATAACACAAGCTAAAATGTGGATACTCATCTGATGCTTCTAAATAGTTCTACCCCAGTGTACCTAACCTAAGTGTAGTACGAGGTAAGAAGTAGGTGCTCTTTTCTAAAGTATAGCTAACTATAGCTATAGTTTTTAGTTTTGCCAAGAGTTGCCAAAAGTTTCTCTACGTTTTAGTCTGCGCCATACCTTAGAATGTGCGAGGTTGGAATCTCTTTTCCAGGACTCGATATCTAACACCCCGCAAGGGGAGTCAGAAACATTGGATCTGGATTATCTGCGAAGAGGATGACAGCGTCTGGTCAGTGCGTCAGGTTGGAACTCGATTTCCTTCCGAACTTGCCGTGGCGAACCGCAAGTAGGCAGTCAAGCTGGATCGTGCCAGGGCAGGGCAATTGCAGGTATATTTATACCTTGAAGGTGTTTAGGAATGCCTGTATTGACGTAAATTTCAGGCATCGGAACGTCATGAATGAACCCCTAAGGAATAGATGCTCATGCATACTAAATGAGTTCTTGGAGAAATCAACATCCAAGCAAGGGAAATTCCTAAAGGCTTAAGAGTCCGGTTTTCTAAGAACTCGTTGTGACGTGGATGGACGGATGTAGGAGACAATGCCTGTATTTGGTTAGCATGGACAATGCCTAAATAAGGGCTGGATTTTCTATGCCTAAATAAGGGCAATATGAATTGTACCTATATAAGGGCATAAATCAAGAAATCTATATACGGAAGCTAAATCTACACACAACAGTAGGATTCTCTTGACCTCCCTCACTTCCCGAGATCTGAGATCCTGTAGAACGGTTACCTTTTTTGGACTGGTACCACTCTGAAATATTGGTGGGCCCACCTTGCATGCTCTCAAAATGTGTCACACTAAGCTTGCACACCTGCCAGCTTTGGGATTTTTGCTACAAGCCTGAAATGGATGACTGTGGTGCTCTGGAAAATGAGTCCTTCTCAGAAAAGTTTTTGTCTCCACTTGGAATAATCTGCACATCCCAGCCCTTTCCACCCTGAGTTTCTGATCTCCAGTTGACCTCTTCTACTGAAAGTGGAAGATGGTGAACTAGTGTGCTTTTAATGAAGCCTACTGAGACTAGCTGTTCACATGGAGCTTTGTTAAAAGAGCCTGGTGAGATGTGTGCCATGTTGATTACTGATATGGAAGGGATATTAGTAGACATTGGAATGGCAGTGTTGCACAACATTCTGTTCCTTTTGCATTTGTCACCCTAAATGGGACGGGTATGCCCAGACGTGGGTCCCATGCTCACTGCGCCACTGGTTTAAAGCTAGCCTGGCTGATGAGGGGTGATGCCCCGAAATCAGTCCCAGGATGCTTTTTTCCGGTCCACAGAGGACCTGGCTTGGCAGTTCGGGCTGGACTGTTCCCATAAGGAACAGGGTCAAGACTGATTTGCCTATGGCTGGGTCCAAACTGGGATGGCGTGGTGAGCATGATGGATTAAACCCAGATCCTAGTGACTGGGGGTGAATGTTTGCATTGTCCAGCATTCCATCCATCAATTGTTTCTTTTGCATATGTCCCCCTAAGTGGGAAGGGTATGCCCAGACGTGGGTTCCGTGCTTACTACACCACTGGATTCAAGCTAGTCTGACCAATGAAGGGTGATGTCCTAAAACCGGTCCCAGGATGCTTGTTTCTGGTCCAGGAAGGACCTGGCTTGGCATTTCGGTCTGGACTGTTCCCATAAGGAACAGGGTCAAGACTGATTTGCATATAGATGGGTCCAAACTGGGGCAGCGTGGTGAGCATAAGAATGATGGATTAAACCCAGATCCTTGTGACTGGGGCTGAAGGTTTGCATTGTTCAGCATTCCGTCCATCAATTTTTCCTTTTGCACAACATTCTGTAGCACTGCATATAAAGTAACTGCACTTGTATATACTGGGGTTACATGGACAAAGGCATCATGCAGTGTTTTCAGATAGTGGATAACTTGTCTGAGGACTTGGCCATAAATAAATAACCTTAATCTGTCTTATTACCCGGAATAATACCAAGGTGCCCACAGCAGTGCCAGTCACAGCGGACAGCCACACTGGCACAATAAGTAAGCATTAATATTTCAGAATCCCTAGTGACCACTAAACAGCAGCAGACTGAGATGAATCCTGGGATATCTAGGCAGAATCCCAGGCAGGCCGATACTCCGAGCCTCATTTTATTAGAATGTCTGACAGAATATCGACGGACAGAATATCGACCTACAAAAATATCGACACAAAAATATCGATGACAAGAATATCGAGATCCTATCTACAACATGGTAAGTACAAAAATATCGAAAATAAAATATAGAATGTCAAAAATATCGTTATTAAAAATATAAAGTATTTTTTAGTTTAAAAAAAAAAAGTAAAATAAACCAAATAATACTTATAAATAAAATAAACATAATTAAATATATTTTATAATGTTTAACATTAATAATTAATATATATAATGTAATAAAACATTAATTAAACATATACATATAATATATAATATATATACTTACTTAATAATAAATTTTAATAATTGTTTTCATAACTTATAACTTGTTAAAAATTATTATAAATTACAAATACATCATACACATAAAACAATAACATGAATAAAAATTAAATAATTATATATAACACATTTAAAAAATTACATTTAATTTGAATATTGTTAAAATTAATTATATATTACATTAGCTAAAATAATACAAAAAATATTAAAATTACTATTCCCACTCCAGAGAGTGCAACAGTAGGTAAAGTGTTGGATAGCGTAGGGGTAAAAATTACTATTCCCACTCCAGAGAGTGCAACAGTAGGGAAAGTGTTGGATAGCGTAGGGGTAAAAATTACTATTCCAACTCCACAGAGTGCAACAGTAGGGAAAGTGTTGGATAGCGTAGGGGTAAAAATTACTATTCCCACTCCAGAGAGTGCAACAGTAGGGAAAGTGTTGGATAGTGTAGGGGTAAAAATTACTATTCCAACTCCAGAGAGTGCAACAGTAGGGAAAATGTTGGATAGCGAAGGGGAAAAAATTACTATTCCCACTCCAGAGAGTGCAACAGTAGGGAAAGTGTTGGATAGCGTAGGGGTACAAATTACTATTCCAACTTCAGAGAGTGCAACAGTAGGGAAAGTGTTGGATAGCGTAAGGGTAAAAATTACTATTCCAACTCCAGAGAGTGCAACAGTAGGGAAAGTGTTGGATAGCGTAGGGGTAAAAATTACTCTTCCAACTCCAGAGAGTGCAACAGTAGGGAAAGTGTTGGATAGCGTAGGGGTAAAAATTACTATTCCAACTCCAGAGAGTGCAACAGTAGGGAAAGTGTTGGATAGCGTAGGGGTAAAAATTACTATTCCCACTCCAGAGAGTGCAACAGTAGGGAAAGTGCTGGATAGTGTAGGGGTAAAAATTACTATTCCAACTCCACAGAGTGCAACAGTAGGGAAAGTGTTGGATAGCGAAGGGGTAAAAATTACTATTCCAACTCCAGAGAGTGCAACAGAAGGGAAAGTGTTGGATAGCGTAGGGGTAAAAATTACCATTCCCACTCCAGAGAGTGCAACAGTAGGGAAAGTGTTGGATAGCGTAGGGGTAAAAATTACTATTCCAACTCCAGAGAATGCAACAGTACGGAAAGTGTTGGATAGCGTAGGGATAAAATTTACTATTCCAACTCCAGAGGGTGCAACAGTAGGGAAAGTGTTGGATACCGTAGAAGTTAAAAATAACATAGTTATAAATAAAATAATTATTTAAAATAATTAGTGATTTAATTATTAAATAACTCAAAATTATTTACAAATACCAATAAATAATTATTACAAACATAACTACCAAAGAATAATTAATTAACAATACATTAATAATAAATACCAATAAATAATAATTAATAAATATTAATTACCAAATAATAAAAATATTAAACGATAAAATATTTTTCATAACCAAAAACATATGAATGATTAAAAAGTAAATACCAATTAAAATATATTTAACAATTTTAAAAAATATATACCGCAAAATAATAATTATGAAACATTAATTGCCAATTAAAAAATATTGAACTATTAAATATTTTTCATACGCCAAAATAATAAATATTACACATTAATTACCAATGAATAATTACTTATTCATATATTAATTAGAAATATCAATGCATAATATTTAATTATATTTAATTCACAATTAATGATTAATCAACAATTAATTATTTTTCATAACCAAAATATTATAATTTAAAATATTTACCAATTAATAATTATTTTCCAATTAATTAATTATCAATACCCAACAACTAATTTAATAATTACTTAATTAGATTTCAATTACTTCCAACACTATTCCCCTATAAACGCACGACACACTCCACTAATAAAATAATACACTTAACATAATTATCAATTAATCAACTAATTAAAACTAATTGCCAATTAATAAAAATTAATTACCAATTAATACTTAATTAACAATAATATAATTATCAATACCAATAAATGAAAATAAATTATTAATTAATTACAATTAAATTACTTCCCACCCTATTCCCCTATAAACCCACAACCCGCTACAGAACTTAAACGCAAAAATGTATTAAAATCAATTTATAATTCCTAAAAACGTATAATTAATTCCATATAATTAAATTACTTCCCACCCTATTCCCCTATAAACCCACAACCCGCTACAGAACTTAAACGCAAAAATTAATTAAAATTAATCTGTAATTCCTAAAAATGTATAATTAATTCCATATAATTAAATTACTTCCCACCCTATTCCCCTATAAACCCACAACCCGCTACGGTACTGAAACACAAAATTTACTTAAAAAACCATTGTTAACATATAAAAATTGTATACATATATGTTAAAACCAGTAGAACACTTAACTAAAAACATATAACACATACATATTAAATACATAATAAAATACATAACAATAATATAAATATCGATATTAGTAACATCAATATTAGTAAAATCGATATATTTGATGTCGATATTACTAACTTCGATATTACTAACATCGATATTAAAATACTTACCTTAGGATCGATATTCTGTCCATAGATATTATTGACATCGATATTCTGTCCCTTCTATATTTAAAACTCGATATTAGTGTAGGTAGATATTTTAGTTTCGATATTTTTGCTGCTCACCATTTTATTAGCAGTACCCTAGAATAGTGAGTAACACCTTAATGGAATTGGGTGTAAACTGAACACTATTGCCCCACTGATATATATATATATATTCACTGAAAAAACCATAGGTTTCACACAAGTTATAGTTAGCTGTACATTTCACTCGTAAAAAACCAATGAAATTCCACGTTATAGTTAGTGCAGGCAACTATAACTCACGCGACCGCAATCCTCTGCTGATGCTAATACTGTATTTAGACACTTAGGTGCCAATTCCGATCCGGTAAAAAAATTCCCCGTCCGACTCGTATCCGGATTTTTTTCCGTCCGAATCGTCAAAGTAGCGTACAAACTGCCAAGTACGATTCGAACGGAAAAAAGTCCATACGAATCGCATTGGGAAGATTTCCCCACACGTCCTCGGGTCGGGAAAAGTCACCGACACGTCCCCGGGCGAGAAACCCACCGTGCGGAAAAATAAAGTCCGACTGCGCAAGTACGATCCCTCCCGTCCTCCCCATTTCACAACCGTACGCAAAAAACACCGTCCGAACCGAACTCCCATAGCAACCATGGAGACATGTGCCCGCATACGCGCCGAACACCCCACCACCCCCCGCCCGCGTATGTACGCCCCGAACCCCCACCCGTGTATGTACGGACCGAACCCCCACCCCAGCAGAGTATGTACGCCCCGAACCCCCACCCGTGTATGTACGCACCAAACACCCACCCGTGTATGTACGCCCCCGAACCCCCCCCAGCCGTGTATGTACGCACCGAACCACCAGCCGTGTATGTACGCCCCCGAACCCCCCCCAGCCGTGTATGTACGCACCGAACCACCAGCCGTGTATGTACGCACCAAACCCCCCCCCAGCCGTGTATGTACGCACCGAACCACCAGCCGTGTATGTACGCCCCCGAACCCCCCCCCAGCCGTGTATGTACGCACCGAACCACCAGCCGTGTATGTACGCCCCCGAACCCCCCCCCAGCCGTGTATGTACGCACCGAACCACCAGCCGTGTATGTACGCACCAAACACCCACCCGTGTATGTACGCCCCCGAACCCCCCCCAGCCGTGTATGTACGCACCGAACCACCAGCCGTGTATGTACGCCCCCGAACCCCCCCCAGCCGTGTATGTACGCACCGAACCACCAGCCGTGTATGTACGCCCCCGAACCCCCCCCCAGCCGTGTATGTACGCACCGAACCACCAGCCGTGTATGTACGCACCAAACACCCACCCGTGTATGTACGCCCCCGAACCCCCCCCCAGCCGTGTATGTACGCACCGAACCACCACCCGTGTATGTACGCCCCCGAACCCCCCCCCCAGCCGTGTATGTACGCACCGAACCACCAGCCGTGTATGTACGCCCCCGAACCCCCCCAGCCGTGTATGTACGCACCGAACCACCAGCCGTGTATGTACGCACCAAACCCCCCCCCCAGCCGTGTATGTACGCACCGAACCACCACCCGTGTATGTACGCACCAAACACCCACCCCAGCCGTGTATGTACGCACCGAACCACCACCCCACCAGGGAATGTACGGACCGCACCCCCACCAGTGCATGTACGGACCGTACTGACGCCAAAAAAACACGTACTGAACCCGGACAAACCATATTTACACAAGGAGAGTCAAGTAGAGTTTCCCCACACCACCAAACAGGCCCAACAACCCCACAAACATCACATACACTCACCTGCAACTGCCAAACTGCCAAACAGAGGCCCAAAACTCAATCACTCCTCATAACACACCCACACAAATTTCAAACACAGCCACACCCGCAAATGGACCAATAAAAATGGACCACACACACAAACCATGAGCCTTTGCAACAGACCCACTGCTGCCAGAGCCCACAGACGACCCACACCACCATACTTGAACCTCACACTTGCATACCTTCACACAACCACCTACACAAACACCCCCTCATCACATTCACACACACACCTCCACTACCACACCCACACACCCACAGCCATCCACACCCACACCCCCACACCCACACCCCACGCCATGTCCACCACCAAGAATCCAAAGTTCACAAAGGAGGAGCTGGAGATCCTTGTCGACGAAATCCTCAGAGTCGAGCCACAGCTCTTTGGGACATTGGTCAGACAGACCAGCATATCCGAAAAAACCGCCATGTGGCAGAGGATCGTCGATTCTGTGAATGCTGTTGGGACAACCAGAAGGACCAGGCACGAGTGCCAATCCAGGTGGTACGATCTGCGGAGGACGGTCAAGAGGAAGATGACTGACAATCACAACCAGGGGAACATCACTGGAGGAGGGCCGCCCCCCAGACCGGTACAATACCATCCCTGGGAGGAGAAGGTGATGTCCACGCTGGCGGTGGAGGGACTACACGGACTGCCAGGACTCCCAGACCCTGGTGAGTACACAAACAACTCACCTCACATGGGGGGGATGCCATACACAATCAATCATGCATGCCACCCCCCCCAAGCCACCACCGGACACAACAACACTCCACAAACACACACATGCCACTGGCGCCTCCATGCCCCATGCATCAATCAGGGCCATGCCAAGTCACAGGCCACACAAAACACCAACACAACACAGGATGTGGTCGATGCTGGGAGTGGGGGCAGCAAAACTAACATTGAGCAACTCACAAGCACACAACAATGCCCTCAGCCCATATGGCCAAGGGCACAGCCATACAAACTGTGTGTACCCACACAGTACTGTCTTGCCTGCAAATGATGGCTGCCATGCAGGATGCCATGGGTCTGAAGGCACAATTTGCACATAACAGCAGACAATGAAGATGCATCGCTCTGATAGAGTCTCAGCACACACCGCCACAGCAGCAGCCTACACTCAGACACACTGCCCAATGGGTGCCCGGAGAACAGGGACTAACTCACATGAACAAGCCAATGGCCATTCAAAGACCGGCTAACTGTGTGTGCCCAGGAAGCTGGCCTGAGGTGACAGAGAGTGACAAAGAGAGGGAGGGAGAGGGGGAATGAGAGGGAAGGAGACAGAGGGGGGACACAGGGAGACAGACAGAGGGAGGGAGTAGGGTGACAGAGGGAGACCGACAGAGGGAGGGAGGAGGGTGACAGAGGGAGGGAGGAAGGGAGACACAGGGAGACTAAATCACCCTTGGGTGGTGTGGCCATGTCCACTCGTCAGCCGGTGGACTGTGTGCATGCAGACCAGGTCTGGCAGTGCCTCAACCCCCCCTTCCGTAGATGAAGACCGGTCCATGTGTCAATCTGTGCACGAGTCCATCCGTGCTGCAGGCACAGACCTAACCACACACCCAGTATACCCACCCACCGTGTCGGTAAGAACCCTGTCACAAATGCTTCAGTCCCCTACCTGCAACATCAAATTGCCTTGCCAAAACACCATTTGGCCACGTACAGTGCAACACGTAAGGCGCCTCTGCATGGCTCGCTACGCCCGCACACCACACTGCTGACTGTGTACCCAAATAGATGCATCAACTAAGATTGTGTCTCACACATGCGTAAAGCCCTGACAGCTGTGGCCAAGGGACATAGCCATGCACAAGTGCACTGTGAGAGGAATGCAGGACAGATCCAAATACCCAGAGGAAGAGTGCCAAATCAGAAATGCATGCAACATGGATGCCACATGTGACACTGTTAACATTGTCTCTCTCACACACAGGTCAACGTCGACGAACACCCCCCAACACTGGGGGGGAAGTCACACAGGACCAGGCTCCGCGGGATGATGACCCCACCGCCAGCGATGACTCTCACCACTCCGTGGATGACCCAGACCAACCTGGCCCCTCTGGTGTCCAACCACCTGCAGCACCTGCGTCAGGTACAACTGTGCCAACCACCACCCCCATTCCTGCCACATCCCAGGAGACGTCCAGGAGCCCTGCCCGCACACGACCACCCAGCCAGTCTGCCCAGGAGGGACACGGTCCTCCGGGCACCCAGGAGGAGGCAGGCGGCAACGCAGATGCCATCCCTCAGGGGTCCCGGAGACCCGATGCACCCACAACGGCAGGCCAGGTGCACGTGGGCAGGGGTGGCGGGAGTGGAGGACGGCGGAGGCGCGAACCTGACCAGGCAGCTCAGGACCCGGTAGTGTCCCAGGTCAGCAACATCCTGGATACATACCGGCGTGACACCAGGGGCATGGACCAGATTGCGTCCACCCTCAATGACATCAAGGGGACCCTCCAGGAGATGAAGACCCTGCAGTCCCAGCAACATGCCTGTCAACTGCAACACCAAGGAAGGATGGAGGATAGACAGGCTGAGCTCGTGGCGGTGCAAACCCAAATGACCGGTGTACTCCGTCGGATTGCCGACAACATGGGCAACCCTCCCTGTGGCACCAGGCGAAGGCCATTACCAGACACAGGGAGGGATCAGGAGGAGGAGGATTCATCCGACGGAGCGTCACAGACATCGTCACGGACTGCTTCCGAGGGTCCCCGCAGGAAGGTGGGTCGTCCACGAAAAAGACTGTGAGAGTCAGCAGAACATCACCATCTCCCAGGTCACCTGGCCTGGCACCTGGCCCTCTGGCCCAATAGCAGCACATGACATTCTCTGCCACATGGACTTGCTGGTCACTGTCTGACCTATGTTGACGAAGACTGTGGCATGGACTCTGACATTTTGCTACGACAAGGATACCAACTCCCCCAGTGAACTTTGGATTCTACACTCCCGCTGTGCACCTCTTGTCATCCCCACAAACCCGTACCCCACCACAAATAAATTAATCACACTTACAAGATGATGCCGTGATTCTACATTATTACAATACATGTGTGTGTCGTACAGTCAAAGCATGCCTGATCTCAGAATTAACTCCAACCATCCAAACCGTGGGGTCGCAGTCTTGCCCAGGACACACATGGGTCCCAATGTCTCATCTGATACAGACATGGAGTACCAAACTCACCTGTGCTGGGCCCAACCAGCTGAGTGGTTCCCGCACAACTGTGGCTACAGACACATTCAGGGGAGCAACAGTCATGCGCAGAGGTCAGGGATCATGTGGAGTGACCTGGCTTGCCGCTCCCAGGTATGTCTAGACATGTGTCCCTACAATGTGCAGCATGCTTGCGTCAGGCGGATGTTGAGAATGGTGGCTAGGCCAAGGTTGGATGCATGGAGATGCCAGAATGCAGTTTAGGATCACTGTGCCACATGGTTGTGTTGGGGTTGTGGGCTGCATCATGAGTGTGGGCGTGGATCTAGAAGGTCATCCTGCAGCTGGCTGTGAAACATTCCCCCCATCCCGTTAGGACGTTGATGTGGCCTGGTTGCCCGACGCAGTAGCAGAGCTGTGCAGATGCACTCCGGATATGGACAAGTACCATGGGAGTCGTGAGGCACATGTCCGTAGACTGCAGGGTAGGATTCGACACGGATGTTGTAGTTGCCCTGGGGGATGGTCTCTCTTGCCTTGAGGTGGATGGAACTGTGCATCTTGTGCATAATACAGTTCCCACTCCCTGACAAACCCCTAGCATCTTGTCACTCTACACATAGACACATATGCACCACCTATGAAAACTATGCCAGACCTGCGGCACGCACAGTGGCAACAGGGCACCATTGACAGGGAAGAGGCACCTTGGAGACAGAGGGACAAATTTATTAGTCATGTGTGTTGGAATGACAATGATACTCTGTCAACACATACACAGGTCATGTGGATGTACATGTGGGAGCAACACTGGCACCCCCCATTGCAACACAGATGCTGGCATCCCATTGACCTGGCACACAAGTGACGGATAACAGCTAAACACCCCCTGCTGCCACGGAGAGGCCGCTATACACCATTGAGGCCCTGATGGGGCAATCACACACCATGTCAACCCGGTGCAACCTGTATGTTTCCGAGGCCAGTGTTACACACAATGATGGCCTCATCACAATCCCCAATCCCCTGCCACATGACAGTCACCAAGTCTGAGCATGGCTCCAGGTGAAGCCTGCCCCATGTCATGTTCCCCATGTAGGATCACCATGTATGCAAATGGAACACACATGAACCGGAGAAGTGCACACAGACTACAAACAATTCACACACCCAAAACGACGTGAGGCATCCCTTACCCTGAGGAGATTTCAACACTTGCCCGTGCATGTGACGCTGAATCAGCACATGTCGCTGTGTTCATGAGGAGTAGCAGGAGCACAACAATGCCACCAGCAGACAGCATGCACATGGACCTGTGGAAGAGAGACACACAAGGATTCAGCACAAAGGAGCACATCCGCAAGCATGTACTTAACACGTATCATGTTGTCAACATGACAGGTGACAATGATGACCCTCAGACAACATCCTTCCATTGCGCCATCACTTGAGTGACACTTCAATACACACCACTGACTCACTTGGCAGACATGCAGATGGACACACACATTGCAACACATGCCACACACGGCCCAATGCGTGCACACTCAGACACTGGAACTCACCACTAAGCAAAGAAGTTGCGTATGAGCCGACTCCGCATGTCCTCCACAGCCTCCTCCTCCTCCACATCACTTGCCCCGTCACCAAGCCCTTCATCCTCCACGGGTGGATGGTCCTGGTCATCTTGATCCAGTATGAGTGGAACAGCTTCCTCCACTGCCATGTTGTGCAGCATGCAGCAGACGATGATGATCTTGCACACCTTCACCGGGGCATATGGGAGTGCTCCGCCGGTCTTGTGGAGGCACCGGAATCGGCTCTTCAGAAGTCCAAACGTCCTCTCAATGACTCTCCTGGTCCGCCCATGTGCGTTGTTGTAGCGGTGCTCGGCAGCCGTGCTGGGGTTGCGGACAGGCGTCATCAGCCATGGCATGTTGGGATAGCCAGCGTCCCCTACAAGGAAACATCATGGACAGAAGTGTGTCAGCACAGGCAGTGAGATTGGAAGATGACGCCAAACACTGAACTGCATGAGTCTACCCACCAACAATACATGCTCGCTCGTTCCGCAGCTGCAGCATCATTTCTGGCACCCTGCTACGCCTCATGATGAAGGCATCGTGTGCTGATCCTGGAAAGCGAACACAGACATGTGAAATCACCATGTTGGACAGACACACCACAAGGGCATTAATGGAGTGATAATGTTTGCGATTCCTATACACCACCTCCTGTGCCTGTGGTGGTACCAACGCAACATGTGTCCCATCTATGGACCCAATGACATGGGGCATCCCTCCCAGGGCATAGAACTCACGCTTGACATCTGTCAACTGCTCACGATTTGGGAATTTAATGTACTCATCCAGGTGAACCAACATGGCCTCTAAGAAATCATGCAGAACACGGCTGAACATCGTCTGGGACATGCCCCCGACATCAGCAATGGTATGTTGGAACGTACCCGTGGCAAGGAAATGTAGGGCTGCCATCACCTTCAACTTGGGTGTCAGTGCACTTGGATACCTGTGGCGCGGGAGGAGTTGTGCTTCCAGCCGGCCAGTCAACTCATCAATCAACCGTTGGCTGAATCTGTAGCGGCGTATACAGTCCCGTTCATGCAGGGCAGCAATGTCTGGCATACGTCGAGGGAGAGGCGGAGCCCTGCAGTGAAATGGAAGGAACACCTAAGAGTGAGCACTGTACAACAACATCGTCAATGCACTGAGCACATGTTACACAGACAATACACATATGCCACGTTGTGAGTCAGGTCTGTGCCACAGTTCCTGGACACGTACGCCAGTCAGGTTACACTCCTACCAAGGGACAGCCACTAACGGAGGGGGGCAAGATCACGATGACATGGCATGAGACTAGCTGTGGGCCAGTGTAAGTGAACATGCACACGCATCACAGGATTCACAGACATCCACACATGTGCAGAAGTAGTATGCGTATGGTACAGACAGGTAGTTGGATGCGATATGCACTGGTCACATGTCATAGGAATAGGACAGGCCACACACATTGCCTTTGAGGAGTACATGTCGAGACAGAACATACATAGGGAGCATGTGGATATGTACTTGTGTTGATACTCCGTGTAGTTGGATACATACACACCTCATGGCAAATCACATATGTGGGCTGGTGTGCGGAACAGTGTGCCATGCCCATCGACACACAGACACATGTTGGCAGCAGCAACTGCTGACGCATTGAACCACACACCTACAGCAAAATCATGGAAAGACATGCCACACACATGACATGGTTGCAGCATGCAACGCAGCCATACACGTGTCATATGTAATATTCCGTGTACCTGGCATCAGGGGACAGGTGCGGGTGTCCGTGACTGGGACATGCAAGTGACTCATGGCTCCACTAGTGTGTACGACATGCACACATGTCAAAGGAGTGCAGGGGATGTGTGGTACAATGCGCACCATCACACACGACATGTGTACACAGCTCATCGTACATGTGCTTTGCCCACACCTCAGGGGTAAAGTGCCACATCACATCCTGACACACCTGTGTCACACACAGGTGGTATTGCACAGACAATGCATTGGTGTCCACCCTTGGCAATACCTGTCCGCTCCATTCCTGTCTGTGTGCCGCCTGTCACCACTGACAGTTGTTATACGCACCGTACATACGCTCGGAGCGCGTGTATAGGGTCCCTGGGCCAATATTGCCGCTGGCGTATGCGTACGCCACAGTAGTACGGACTGTACACGCGCTTGTACGGTCCGGATCACAATATGGGCGCTGGCGTATGCGTACGCCACAGTAGTACGGACTGTACACACGCTTGTACGGTCCGGATCACAATATGGGCGCTGGCGTATGCGTACGCCACAGTAGTACGGACTGTACACGCGCTTGTACGGTCCGGATCACAATATGGGCGCTGGCGTATGCGTACGCCACAGTAGTACGGACTGTACACGCGCTTGTACGGTCCGGATCACAATATGGGCGCTGGCGTATGCGTACGCCACAGTAGTACGGACTGTACACGCGCTTGTACGGTCCGTACTACTGTGGCGTACGCATACGCCAGCGCCCATATTGTGATCCGGACCGCACAAGCGCGTGTACAGTCCGTACTACTGTGGCGTACGCATACGCCAGCGCCCTTATTGTGATCCGGACCGCACAAGCGCGTGTACAGTCCGTACTACTGTGGCGTACGCATACGCCAGCGCCAATATTGTGATCCGGACCGCACAAGCGCATGTACGGTCGGTATCACTGCTTGTGGGGTGCCCTAGGGCGTGGAACGCACCGTACCTGTGTGTAAATGTATGAAAACACATAGGGGACACATGAGGGACAAGTATAAGGGCCTAAATGCCTGATGGTTGCCATGGAGACTGAGTTAAATTTTTGAATTTGAGCACCAGGTGCACAGCAGAAGTCAGTTTGAAAGAATCTACATTGTTGCAATGTGGATGTTGACTTGACATCATTATCAAAACTGAAACCATGCAAAGCCACACACTGGGGTAGGTTTGAAGGGATTGGATGAAACGTAGGATGCTAATGTGACTGACCAATCAATCTGTACTCCTATACATGAACAGGCCAGCCAGGCATATATAAGGCAGCCAGGTCCCATGAGAGAGCACTTGCCTGCACATCCATTCATCCATGACCACTGCTGCTGATAGTGATTCCTCTGGCACCATGTCCAGGACTGTGGAGAGGTCACAGCCATTCACCCAGGAGGAGAACCTTGCCCTGATAGATGTGATCCTCCCACAGTTCCAGAGCCTGTATGGTCGACCAGGGGTTCAGGTGAGTGCAGACTCCACTAGCTTAGACTGTGCCCCTTTTGTGTGACAGTGACTTCTGGCATTGTGTCCATGTGTGACAGACATGCACTGTTGTTTGGAGTGGGTCCCAGGGTGTGGAAGGCCTCATGTCACCCATGCAGAGCATGCTGTGTTTCCTGTGTGCACTCCTCACTTGCATAGTGCCTACTGTGACAATGAATGCAAGGTGCATGCCACATTCTGCCTGCATACTCCTCCTGGGGATGTTGTTTCCACAGTCCTGATGTGATCCTGTGTTCCCCCCAGTGTGACAGGTGTCAGTACCCATGGATGTGTGTTTGTTCAGTGTACCTGTGCTGTGAGTGTCCAAAGGCCGTGTTCGTCCCCTGCACATTGGTGTGTGTGTTAGTCCCCTGTCATGTGGGTGAGTGCATATGGGGAGTGTTGCACACAAGCAGCATGAGGGATGGATATGGCCTGGCCATCGGATGTGAGCAGGGAGCAGTGCTGTGTGCATGCCGTGCTGAGCCAGCCCCACACCTGTGACACCCCCGTCTACTGGCACATGGGCAGAGTGAGGTGTGTACCCGCAGTTGGCAATGCCATGTGATTGTCCTGTACCTGTGTGTGTCTGTGTACTCTGCTGAGGTAGCATCAGTGTGCTGGGGCAGGTGACTGCTGTGAGGTGCTGTACATAATCCTGGTGTAGCCTGTGAGGCACAGTGTGATCCCTGGTCAGTGAGTGTGTGGTACCCCTCATGCCACCCGTGTGCTTCCACTGGCACGTAGTGCATTTGGCCTTCCACAGTGGATAATGTCCCTATGACAAAGGTGCAATTAGTTGCATGCATACCATGGCCTGTTCATAATGAGGATTGTTCTATATGTGTGTCTCTGTGTCTTTGCTCATGTGGATTAATGTATTCTCTCTTTTGCATCCTCACAGGTAGGCGCCATTGCCAAGGGGGAGATCTGGAGGGAAGCCGTCAGTGCCGTGAGGGGTACAGAGGGTCGGAGGCGGAGCCTGTCTCAGGTGAGGAAACGCTGGCAGGACATCCGGTGCTGGACGAGGAGGATTGCACGGCTCCTGCTGGGGGACTCACCTGAGAGCCGTAAGAACCGTGGCCGCCGTCGTCTGACCCACATCCAGAAGCGTGTGCTGGCGGTGGTCTTCCCCGATATGGACAGGCGCCTACAGGAGAGGCAGCAGCAGGAAGGGGGTAGGTACATGTGTGTCAGTTGTGTGTCCCCAGCCAATGTAAGTGTGCAGTTGCATGGATACACTGCCAGGGTTTGATTGTGCAGTGCGTCAACTTCTCCACAAAGTAGCACAGTGCTGTTCTCACTCCCTCCCTTCCCCTCCTTGCAATGTGTTCCCTGGTCTGTCGCCACTCTTGCACAAGGTTATTTAGGCAGGCAGTTCATGCAGGTGCCCTATGCTATCAGCATCATGTGTGGGGGTGATGTGCCACAGGTATGGGGACCTTGCGTGTGCCATGGCCAATTTCAGTCATTGTGGTGTCCATGTCACTTGGCACTGATTGTGAATCACGACATAGGGGTGTGTCTCCAAAATGTACAGCCTTCCAGCATGCATGTCCAATTGTGTGCCCTCTGACATGATGTGCCTGAGTGGGAGGCCTGCTAAGTGCAGGGACGGTTGCTTAATTTGCAGTCATGTCCATCCTGGACCATGGAGGAGTGTGGGCACTACTGTGCCCTGGGGCACCTCTTCCTAGGTATCATGTGCGTCATCCAACAATATGGCCATTCACTGTGTCTTTGCCATGGGTTGCGTAGGGTGGCATTGTACCCTGGGCTCAACTGTTAGGACCTACAGGTTGCTACATGTGTCCACTGTACAGGGGGACCCATTTTGCTTGTGCATACTCACAGTGGGCATTACCTGTGTGTGTTGTTGAGACAATCTGATGATGTTTGCCTGTCAATGATGTGTGGACATGGCCACCAGGGGCTGTGTGTGTACAGTCATGAATTAGTGGAGGCCATGTGTTTCCATCCCAGAGTAAGAGGTGTACATACTTTCTCCGTCTCAATGAGATTGTCTCAGGTGTGGGTGGTTTGTGCGTACAAGGCCTACATGTCAGAAGCTTCATCCTCCTTGCTGGGTTTAGCCTGTGTGTGATGTTTGACTGGACATACGCTCAAGGTGCAGTGACCCTGTCATGTGTGGCCTGGTTTCATGTATTGCCTTTGCAGCATGCGGCAAGAGTAAATGGATATGATTCATGCTCATCCCTTTTTGACGACGCAGTGTGGTGCAGGTGCTGTGCACATTTGTCCCCAGAGGCTGACTCCTCTCTAAAATTTCAGGTGCAGTGATTTGCTGTTGTGTCATGATCTCCATTGTGTCTCAGTGGCATGGTGGGTAGAAAAACTGTGTGTTCCATGGCCTACATGTGTACATTGTTTTGTAGGTGTTACTCCTGTTGCTTTTCAGGCTATGCAATGTGACCTATGTATATTTGACTCATGTGACATAAGTGTACAGGTGTCTGATTTTCTCCTGTCTCTTCACCTTGCCCACAGCATCGCCGGGGGACACGGAAGGAGACACTAGCACGGACCGGGAGGAGAGATTGAGCACCAGTACCAGCAGTGCTGTCCTGTCTGGCACATGGAGTGGCACGGAGGCCGAAGGGAGTGAGGCGGAGGACCTGTTGACTGCCAACACAGACTATGACGCAGACGGGTCCGAGGCTGAGCTCCCAGAGGTGGCGGAGTCTGCCCCCCCAGCTGATGGCAGCCCTCCACATCCCCCCGCCACCTCAGGTTCCATCACCGGCCTCCCACATGCTCGTGGCCCTTCCCTCCGTGCTCGGTCCCCACATGTCTCCTTCCTGCCAGGCACCGCACCCCCTGCCCCTGTCACCACTGCTGCGGTGAGTGCGGAGTCTGTGGACATCCTGAGGCAGTTGCAGGTTGGTCAGACTGCGATGCTAAATGTCCTCCATGCCCACACCCAGGTGCTGACCCAGATGGAGGCATACATGGAAGGCATGTCGGCTGCGCAGTCTGACCAACGGCAGTTGCTGAGGTCCATAGACTCCACACTGACTGCAGCACTGGATCTCCTGCAGCGCTGCGTAACACCCCCTACCCCTGCCCCATCCACAATTCCCACTCCCGTGCCTGTCCCACGCACATCCAGACGTCAGCGTGCACGCACCCCAACAGACACAGGCACCACACCACCAGGGAAGTCGAAGCGCACACCTCCTGTCACGCACACACAGGGTGAGGAAGGCACACCCACTGGGTCGGGGGGGAAACGTAGAACACGCAGCCACAGTGGGAGTCCGCATTCCACACAACCCACTCCCTCCAAATCCACTCCCCTTAGCTCTCCTGGCCAACAGTCAGTGACAGCATCATCCACTGCGAGTGTGCCCCCCAGCCCCAGGATGACACCACCCCGCAAGCGGTGGAGGCGGGACCCGGCCAGGGGAGTTGAGTCCCCCACCCTGTCCACACCCTCCCCCAGTGGCGCTGCGACCCATCCCTTTGCCCCCCCCCCCTCCTTGGGGCCTGTGGTTGGATTGGGTACGGGGGAGTCGCTGGGGGAACTTGCCGACGTGTGCAGCGCCATTCTGTCCTCCACCTTTGGCGCTGGCACCCCCCCTGTGGCAGATTCATCCCTCCCTGCACCCACAACACCTACCCTTTCCCCTCCTGTCCCTGCGGTGCCTGTTTCCACCCTCCCCCCTGATGCCCCCTCTTCTGTGGATGAAATGGACTTGTGAACTGTGCAGGCAAGCTAGGGGACACACGTCCCGATGTGTACCCCCCCCCCGGACATTGCTGCTGGGCTGGCCCATGGCCCTTGTACATATTGGACATTTTCTCTGATATATTTTCCTGCTGAATAAAGCCTTTTCTTTTTGTTTTGCACACTGATGCTTTCCTGGACTTGCTGTTGGTGCTGGTGCTCCCTGCGTTGGGGTGGTGATAATGTGTTAGGGGTCTGTGAAATGTTGGAGTGTGCTGCTCATGGGGTGTACCCTGCCATCTGCGTGCCATCACAAAGGTCTCTGCAAATGGTATTTGGTCATGTTTGCTCTCACTGTATGGTGACATTGTCCCAAGGTGTGTTCCGTCCTCTGTGGCCCAGGCCATTTTTCCTGCAGGGTGTCTCCCAAATGCTGTGCTGTGCTGTGTCTACATTTCCTGGATGTGTGAGGGTTGCCTTTCAATATAGCCATGCTGGCTCAGCGATGGCTCCGCCTGCATCTGGGGTATCACCCTTGTAGGTCACTGAACTTGTTGATGGGGTATATTGTCCGATGTCTGGGCACTGCTGGGAGTGATAGGTACACACCCCTCCTGTGTCTGGGCACTGCTGGGAGTGATAGGCACACACCCCTCCTGTGTCTGGGCACTGCTGGGAGGACCCTGCACCCACCCCTCCTGTGTCTGGGCTCTGCTGGGGGTGTTTTGCACACCCCATTCTTATAGCAGGTTCGGTGCGTACATGCACGGGTGGGGGTTGGGTGCGTACATACACGGGTGGGGGTTCGGTCCGTACATACACGGGTGGGGGTTCGGGGCGTACATACTCTGCTGGGGTGGGGGTTCGGTGCGTACATACACGGGTGGTGGTTCGGTGCGTACATACACGGCTGGGGTGGGGGTTTGGTGCGTACATACACGGCTGGTGTGGTGGTTTGGTGCGTACATACACGGGTGGGGGTTCGGTGCGTAGATACACGGGTGGTGGTTTGGTGCGTACATACACGGCTGGGGTGGGGGTTTGGTGCGTACATACACGGCTGGTGTGGTGGTTTGGTGCGTACATACACGGGTGGGCGTTCGGTGCGTACATACACGGCTGGGGTGGTGGTTCGGTGCGTACATACACGGCTGGGGGGGTTCGGGGGCGTACATACACGGGTGGTGGTTTGGTGCGTACATACACGGCTGGGGTGGGGGTTCGGTCCGTACATACACGGGTGGGGGTTCGGGGCGTACATACTCTGCTGGGGTGGGGGTTCGGTCCGTACATACACGGGTGGGGGTTCGGGGCGTACATACACGGCTGGGGTGGGTGTTAGGTGCGTACATACACGGGTGGGGGTTTGGTGCGTACATACACGGGTGGTGGTTTGGTGCGTACATACACGGCTGGGGTGGGGGTTCGGTCCGTACATACACGGGTGGGGGTTCGGGGCGTACATACTCTGCTGGGGTGGGGGTTCGGTCCGTACATACACGGGTGGTGGTTCGGTGCGTACATACACGGCTGGGGTGGGTGTTAGGTGCGTACATACACGGGTGGGGGTTCGGGGCGTACATACCAGGGTGGGGTGGGGGTTCGGGGCGTACATACACGGGTGGCGCTTGGGTGCGTACATACACGGGTGGCGGTTCGGGGCGTACATACACGGGTGGGGGTTCTGGGCGTACATACACGAGTGGGGGTTCGGGGCGTACATGCACGGGTGGGGGTACGGGCCGTACTTCCACGGGTGGGGGTACGGTCCGTACATACACGGGTGGGGGTTCGGGGCGTACATACTCTGCTGGGGTGGGGGTTCGGTCCGTACATACACGGGTGGTGGTTCGGTGCGTACATACACGGCTGGGGTGGGTGTTAGGTGCGTACATACACGGGTGGGGGTTCGGGGCGTACATACCAGGGTGGGGTGGGGGTTCGGGGCGTACATACACGGGTGGCGCTTGGGTGCGTACATACACGGGTGGCGGTTCGGGGCGTACATACACGGGTGGGGGTTCTGGGCGTACATACACGAGTGGGGGTTCGGGGCGTACATGCACGGGTGGGGGTACGGGCCGTACTTCCACGGGTGGGGGTACGGTCCGTACATACCCCTGCCCACGCTCTGCGTGCCTGGGTACGGGCCGTACCCATGCCTTTGGTGTGTGGGTACGGTGCGTCCCACCATTGTTGCGGGCCGTGGGGTCCGCACCGTACACAGGCCTTGGGGGCGTGGCTACGGGTCGTACCACGCGTACCCCTACATGACCCCAGCAATGCTGGTACGAGCTGTACCAAGGCCTTTCTGACGTGGGTACGGGCCGTACCGCTATTGTTGGAGTGACGTAGGGGGACGCGTGGTACGTTCCGTACCCACGCTCTTGCGGCCTGGGTAGGGTACGTACCGGTTCGCGTGACCATCCACTTCCGTTGTGGCGGAGGCTTGCGTTGCTGGCCTCGCCCCCACCCCCTGGAAGTGACCAGGCCCTGATGGTCAGGTATGTCCAGGCCATGTGTGATTTGGTACCATGTGTTGGTGTTGTGTGTCCTGCCCCTGCCCCCCCCTTTGCCCCTGGTTGTTGTGCTGACCTTCTGCGGCGTCTGCGTCGGTTCCTGTACGCCAGGTGGACTGCTAGGAGGGCAGGGATGGCACGTAGGTTCGGGTCCATGTCTGTTCGTCGCGTCCAGCTGCTCCTTGCGTGTGTCGTCCTGATTTCCCGGCAGTTTTTGGCAGCCGGTAAATATTTTCCGTGCGGGATGACGTCGGTTCGAATCGTACTTCCTGGTTCGTGAAACGTAGGCTGGATGCGTACCGACGTCACGTCGGCTCCTTTCAGGATCGGAATTGTGTTTAGTTTCTGTTCGGTCGGTGTTTTGTTCGAATCGTACGGAAATGGTGTTTCCGTATGAATCGTACTTGCATTTTCGGATGGATTTCGCACCGGGTACGAGTCGGACGGAGAAAAGGCTCCGTCCGACGGTTCGTACCCGGTTTTTACCGGATCGGAATTGGCACCTTATTTGCCCATGTCTTCTTCCATTAAATTTTAGCTATACATATATTACAAATATTTTTTTTTCATAAAGACACATATGTCATTAGCAGAGGATTGCGGTCGCGTGAGTTATAGTTGCCTGCACTAACTATAACGTGGAATTTCATTGGTTTTTTACGAGTGAAATGTACAGCTAACTATAACTTGTGTGAAACCTATGGTTTTTTCAGTGAATTTGCAAGGTTTTTTAAATGCTAATTCCTAACTATAACGTGTGTGAAACCTATGGTTTTTTCAGTGAATTTGTATGGTTTTTTAAATGCTAAGTTACTTTACGCCGTTCGTGCCGTGCGCGCCCACTTCACGCAGTTTGTTCTGGCAAACCATAACCAAGGCTAGGTGGTTAGGAGCTGTCTAGCCTGCCCCCTTTTTATGATATCCAACTTTGTTTTTCCTCCACCCCTCCGAGTACTAGAGAGAAAATGGGGGCCGACAGTTCCTGGTTTCGACCGATTCGAATGTTTACTAAGATCTAACAGCCAATCAGAATCGCGCTCGCGCACGGCACCGTACGCGTACGGTAAGCTTATGGTGCGCGCTCGGAGCGCGCTTACAGATATATATATTGATTTAAATGCTATTTTCTCAGGAACTACTGAACAGATTTACACCAGACCTACAAAAGGCACTTCCTTGACCTGAGGACTACCTCTCTGCCAAATTACAAGTAATTCTGTTCAGCCGTTCGGGCTGTAGCTGTGTCTAAAGGTCCTATGGAAAAATGCATGGGGAAAATGCGTTTTGGGACCCCCCTTTTTTCTCAGCCCCCGCTTGACGAATCCCCCGAGACTTTCAGGGTAGGAGCGGAGCGGAGCGCCCCATTAGTTTTGAAAATTTCGCGAGGATTCGTCGACCGGCACCAAAGTTATTCCAAATAGAATGTTGCGGATTTCCTATGGAAACAGGGTCCTAACTATAACTACCTACTGGCGACCGCCAGTAGGTAATATATATATAGGAAGAACCCTCTCCTATGATTCTGCAGTTCATAAAAGAGCTGAAGTTGCTGCTCTTTGAAAGCTAATCTCCCACCTCTAAGAAGTATGATAGCCCTCACTGCCCAGAAGAAACCCTAGCATTCTTCTCCCCACTTGATGTTGCTGATTTTAAATCATCTTTTGGCACCTCTGGATGTACAGCTCTCCACTGCTCCGTGGCTAACTTTGTGCATAGAATTGCATCGTGGTACTTTTTGCTCGGTTGCTACCTACGCGGTGACAGGCTTTTGCATCATGCAGTCAGTTGTCCAGTCATATACCTGAGTTGCTTCTACAGACAAATGTTGCTCATAGCACCTTTGGAATACTTTATTTGTTCACTTTCAGAACTCCTTGCACCAGATGGCAACATTTAGGTGCTGATCACGATCCGGTAAAAAAATTCCCCGTGCGACTCGTATCCGGTCTTTTTACCGTACGAATCGTACAAGTGCCGTACGAACTGGCAATCACGATTCGCATGGGAAAAAGACCATACGAATCGCATTGGGAATAATTCCCCACACGTCCTCGGGTCGGAAAAAGTGTCCGACACGTCCTCGTACGATTTACCATACAAACGTGAAAAGCGAAGTCCGACCGGGGAATCACGATCCGTCCCGGGCGTCCGAATGTACAACCGTATGGTCCGCACCGAACTCCTATAACAACCATGGAGACGTCCAAACAGGTGCCCGGTACGTGCCGTATCCCCCCCCAGCCCCCGCATGTACGTGCCGTACCCCCCCACCAGCCCACGCATGTACGCGCCGTACCCCCCCAGCCCCCGCATGTACACGCCGTACCCCTCCCAGCCCCCGCATGTACGTGTCGAACCCCCGTGTATGTACACCCGAGTACGTTCGAGTCGTACCCCCCCGTGTATGTACACCCGAGTACGTGTCGAACCACCCCGTGTATGTACACCCGAGTACGTGTCGAACCCCCCCGTGTATGTACACCCGAGTACGTTCGAGTCGTACCCCCCCCGTGTATGTACACCCGAGTACGTGTCGAACCCCCCCGTGTATGTACACCCGAGTACGTGTCGAACCCCCCCGTGTATGTACACCCGAGTACGTGTCGAACCCCCCGTGTATGTACACCCGAGTACGTTCGAGTCGTACCCCCCCGTGTATGTACACCCGAGTACGTGTCGAACCCCCCGTGTATGTACACCCGAGTACGTGTCGAACCCCCCCGTGTATGTACACCCGAGTACGTGTCGAACCCCCCCGTGTATGTACACCCGAGTACGTTCGAGTCGTACCCCCACCCGTGTATGTACGGTGCGTACCCCCAGCGCGGGGGGGTTCGACACGTACTCGGGTGTACATACACGGGGGGGTTCGACACGTACTCGGGTGTACATACACGGGGGGTTCGACACGTACATGCGGGGGCTGGGGGGGGTACGGTGCGTACATGCGGGGGCTGGGGGGGGTACGGTGCATACATGCGGGGGCAGGGGGGGGTACGGCGCGTACATGCGGGGGCAGGGGGGGGTACGGCGCGTACATGCGGGGGCTGGGGGGGTACGGCGCGTACATGCGGGGCCTGGGGGGGTACGGCGCTTAATGGGCCACCTACTCTGGTCGTTTCGCGCCGTACTTCGCATTTGCGGCACTTTTTGGGTGCCGTGAAAATATTGCCGTCCGGACTGCTGTCGGTTCGAATCGTAATTCCTGGGTCGTGAAACGCTGCCTAGAAGCGTCCCGACGTCACGTCGCAGCATTCCCGGATCACATTCGTATGCATATTTTCGTCGGTCGGTGTTTTTTACGATTCGTACGGAAATGGTGTTTCCGTGCGAATCGTAATTCCATGTTTGTAATGTTTTACAACCGGGTACGAGTCGGACGGAGAATACGCTCCGACCGACGGTTCGTACCCGGTTTTTACCGGATCGTAATCGGCACCTTAGTCAAGATTCAGACACAGCCAATTAAACATGACATTGAATTAAGCCTAATCCAGTCATTCATCAATTAACCTATCAAAACATGATCATACCCACAGGGCTTTTTCCACCAATCAGAGTCACCCAGTCTTGAGGGCTTTGCAAAAGGCGGGTACGTTCGATATAATCTATTTTCCTACCATCTTCCAACTGACATCTTTCTTTTCCTCAAATCACTTTCCTGTTTTTACCTCTCTTTCCGCTCCCTCGCGCAATCAGGTGGCTTCATTAGTGTTGCTCAGTTCTTACAGGAACCTCAGACACGTAAAGTAAAGGGTCTTTCCACTTCAGTATGTGTATAAATGCAACAAATTATTACAGAGCGAAATTATGTGTACAACGAAGATTAAATATCCATCCGCTCCTAAGTGCAATAACCAGTTTTCCATATATTTTTAACTTGACACTGATCTCCTAAATGAGGAAGTCCTCACAGATTTTGTATACCCCCATGCTCCACCCCCCCTCCATCAGCCATGCAACTTGTCCTTCAACTCTGGAAAAAGGAACCTGATGTCTATGAGCAGCTCAATGTTTCCATCCATGCATCAAAATGTTGTACACCTGGAGACTATCAGCATTGCTGTCACGCATGGCTTTTATAACAATATGGCCGCTCGAATCAGCTTCCAACCCTCATATGAGTGAGTTTTTAGCAATAACGGCTACATCTAGTAATTTTAAAAAGTATTTTGATACAATCACACTTCAGCATAATGTACATAATTATACTAAACTTAGAAACATAGTGTAGCTCGTACGTCAGTTTAGTGTTTGTTTCTTGGGGGTACAATGAAGGATAACCATCCATGCATCAACTTGTGCATGGACAGAGACGCCTAGTAATATGGCCGCCGTTCATGACCGCATGAATTAGCTTCCCTCCCATAGGATTTTTCTGCCATCACAGCTATATGTATCTATCTCCGCAAGTACTTGAATATAGTCGCGCGTTAGCATTTGCATCCACGACACATTGGTTTATTGTCTTTCAAGGTGCTGCCATTATGGAAATACGTTACATAGTCTGTTACTCAATAGTTTGACTCCTCACATGTATATATCCATGGTGGCATCCAATCATTGTAATCTTTCCTCTGTGAGCGACACAAGACAGTGGTTTCCGCTGGAGTGGGGCTCTGTGGATTGGTATTCCTCTGGCTGGTTGGCCGGTTAAAACAGTCCTCAACAACTGACGGGAGATGCTCAGTCCATTCATAAAGAACAGCAAGCCACTAGACGCTGTGAAAGAATGTTAGAAAAACCTCCTCAGATAGTTTGCTCATTGCCTAGCAGGAGTTAAGAGTCCATCAGCCCACCCTTACTGGCGGAGCTTCGTCATCTGAGACTCTAGGAGGTCAAGGTCGGGGGCCACAGTTTCGAGCCAACAGGCCCTGCTGGGTGCCTAACTTGATACTCCTAAGAAAAAGGGAGCTCCTGCCAAGGTGTATGTACAAACTATGGAGACCCTAGTGATGTGCAGTGCTCTAGTGTAAATGTGAGTTAAAAATGGCTACCTGGGCAAAAAATATGTTTATTAGGAATTGTCCAGGTGTCATATTTAAAAAAACAAATACTCTTGAAAAAATTGACTATTTCCTGGCTAAGTCGACATGTTTCAGCCGAATTGGTCAACTGACCCGGCTTTCTTCAGGACCTAGATGTAGTGGAGATAAAGGCTACTGCAGGATAGAAACATTTAGTGCATGGAATCGTGAAAAATAGTACTCAAAAATCCAAGTACAGTAATCAGGTAAAACTGTGGCAATGGCCACCCTACCGGACAAGCAACCTCGTGCTTGGATGTAAGAACTATGTCTTCTTTCCTGAAAAGAATTCAGAGAATCAGACCATCAGAAAGACGTTTCATACATAAATCACAGCATCAGTGACTACTATTCAGCAGTGCCATTTTGTGCACTGCTTATATTACAGAAGAACCCAAACAATGGTTTCATGCAAACAAGATTTCAAAAAAACTGTACTACACTCACCCAACTTTTTGTGGGAGAAAAGCCTCACCTCACCCGGCTGACTGCTCGGAGATAGAGGCACCGCTCTGTTTATATGTGAAGAAAAAACAGAAAAGTTGCATACTGATACTAATCTGTCTAAGCCCTTCACATATGTATTAAACATTATAGTAGACCTATAGAATCAATAACCAAAAAACGCAGTCCCTCATGGACACAATACTGCAGGTAGATGGAAAAGATATATTTAAGAGATACAACAATCAGGCAATTCACAATAATGAACACCTCAATCTAAACAGTCGCTCCTAGCTCATTCCAAAGTTGAATATAACCGAATTAGGGGGGAGAGAAGCACATACGCTATATGGGTTTATGAAGATAGATATTACCACCTCACTATCAAATCCAATCAGAAATGAGCATTGATGGACCTAAACCCCACAGCCAGAAAACGGAGCTCTCCTCTCCTTACCTGTCCGTCGGTACTTCAAGCCAGACTGCGAGCTGTCTGGGAGGTGACGGCAGGGGGAGGGAGAGCTCCTTAAATACACGCCTTGATTGGACAAACTTACTCAATTGGCATCAGGTGCTAGTATATCATTAGCACAAACTCGCATGCGCGTACAAGGAAAAAAGACGCGAGCTCCGAGACACTCGCATCGGAGCATGCGTGTTCCAAGAACTGAACAAGTCGGGTTGCACCGCATCTGTAGATAACATGCTTCAGATAACGCCACTTCATTTGGCACATGCGTGGAAAGCGGAACCAGTAATGTTCCTTGGCTCTGCATCCGCGCATGCGTGTTGGAAGGAGAACGGCCCGAGTTGAGTCGTTTCTCACAGTGGCAGAGACAGCACGAGCTGAAAACTCAAACCTTCGTGATGGGAACCAGTGATGTTCATTGGCTCCACAACCGCGCATGCGTATTGAGATGAGAACGGCCAGAATGGAGTCATTTCTCACAGTGGCAGAGACAGCATGAGCTAAAGACTCAAACCTTCGTGATGGCAGAGTTCAAAAAACTACAGCCCGCTCCACATCTCACCACATCAGTGGACATAGGTACTAGCCGTCCTTGGATATTGCAGAATCATACAAACTGCAATTCTGAGTGTGTGATCTATATGATCACATGCCCTTGTATTCGGCACTACATTGGTTACACCACACGCAAAGTGAAGCTCCGTATAAGTGAGCACAAGAGTACTATTCGATGTATGAAACAGTCTACTTGCCTGACAGACCATTTTGTTGCCAAACAACATAAGGCCGATGATTTGAGATGGCTTGTGCTGGAACGTCCTTTTATTCCCCAGCACGTAGCAGATATCTCGAGATTTCCGTTTTCAAAAGAGCAGAGGTGGATTTTTAGATTGAAAACAGATACACATGGCCTCAATGACAGTATACCATGGGCCTCTATCTGAAACCCTGTTTGACAATCTTATGTTCCAAATCGACTGGTGTGTAGATTTTCCATCACATTACAACATTCTTAATCATTAATAGGACAGTTGATCCGAATAGATACCTGCGCCACTGTGCATATGAGTACCCAGATCTCGTTCTACACAAACATATGTACATTTAGGCATGTGCTATCCTGTGTGTACTACTTGTCTAAATAGATGCTGAGTATTTCCATCTCTCCATTTACCTGAATGTGAAAGGTGGCCGTGATTGCTGGTCATCACTGGGGGTTACATGTGGCTTTTTCATACTAACATCGATATTAAAATACTTACCTTAGGAAAGCAGGTGTTTTGGTGGTGATTTGTCCCTGAGTTCCGCTCTTAATGTGCCGCTGTCAACCTGATAAACAGCCCAGATCTGGGTTTGGTTGCCGCTATATGTTTTGAAAGTACACACACGCACGGTTAAATGGTGTTCATCGACACAAGAGCGAAGCCCCTTCTTCAAACCTTTTCTCAACCCTTTTTCAATGAGTGAGATGTGGAGCGGGCTGTAGTTTTTTTAAATCTGCCATCATGAAGGTTTGAGTCTTTAGCTCGTGCTGTCTCTGCCACTGTGAGAAACGACTCCATTCTGGACGTTCTCATCTCAATACGCATGCGCGGTTGTGGAGCCAATGAACATCACTGGTTCCCATCACGAAGGTTTGAGTTTTCAGCTCGTGCTGTCTCTGCCACTGTGAGAAACGACTCAACTCGGGCCGTTCTCATTCCAACACGCATGCGCGGATGCAGAGCCAAGGAACATTACTGGTTCCGCTTTCCGCGCATGTGCCAAATGAAGTGGCGTTATCTGAAGCATGTTATCTACAGATGCGGTGCAACCCGACTTGTTCAATTCTTGGAACACGCATGCTCCGATGCGAGTGGCTCGGAGCTCGCGTCTTTTTTCCTTGTACGTGCATGCGAGTTTTTGCTAATGATATACTAGCACCTGATGCCAATTGAGTAAGTTTGTCCAATCAAGGCGTGTATTTAAGGAGCTCTCCCTCCCCCTGCCGTCACCTCCCAGACAGCTCGTAGTCTGGCTTGAAGTACCGACGGACAGGTAAGGAGAGGAGAGCTCCGTTTTCTGGCTGTGGGGTTTAGGTCCATCAATGCTCATTTCTGATTGGATTTGATAGTGAGGTGGTAATATCTATCTTCCTAAACCCATATAGCGTATGTGCTTCTCTCCCCCCTAATTCGGTTATATTAAACTTTGGAATGAGCTAGGAGCGACTGTTTAGATTGAGGTGTTCATTATTGTGAATTGCCTGATTGTTGGATCTTTTAAATACATCTTTTCCATCTACCTGCAGTATTGTGTCCATGAGGCACTGCGTTTTTTTGGTTATTGATACTATAGGTCTACTATAATGTTTAATACATATGTGAAGGGCTTAGACAGATTAGTATCAGTATGCAACTTTTCTGTTTTTTCTTCACATATAAACAGAGCGGTGCCTCTATCTCCGAGCAGTCAGCCGGGTGAGGTGAGGCTTTTCTCCCACAAAAAGTTGGGTGAGTGTAGTACAGTTTTTTTGAAATCTTGTTTGCATGAAACCATTGTTTGGGTTCTTCTGTAATATGAGCAGTGCACAAAATTGCACTGCTGAATAGTAGTCACTGATGCTGTGATTTGTGTATGAAACGTCTTTCTGATGGTCTGATGGTCTGAATTCTTTTTAGGAAAGAAGACATAGTTCTTACATCCAAGCACGAGGTTGCTTGTCCGGTAGGGTGGCCATTGCCACAGTTTTACCTGATTACTGTACTTGGATTTTTGAGTACTATTTTTCACGATTCCAAGCACTAAATGTTTCTATCCTGCAGTAGCCTTTATCTCCACTACATCTAGGTCCTGAAGAAAGCCGGGTCAGTTGACCAATTCGGCTGAAACATGTCGACTTAGCCAGGAAATAGTCAATTTTTTCAAGAGTATTTCTTTTTTAAAATATGACACCTGGACAATTCCTAATAAACATATTTTTTGCCCAGGTAGTCATTTTTAACTCACATTTACACTAGAGCACTGCACATCACTAGGGTCTCCATAGTTTGTACATACACCTTGGCAGGAGCTCCCTTTTTCTTAGGAGTATCAAGTTAGGCACCCAGCAGGGCCTGTTGGCTCGAAACTGTGGCCCCCGACCTTGAACTCCTAGAGTCTCAGATAACGAAGCTCCGCCAGTAAGGGTGGGCTGATGGACTCTTAACTCCTGCTAGGCAATGAGCAAACTATCTGAGGAGGTTTTTCTAACATTCTTTCACAGCGTCTAGTGGCTTGCTGTTCTTTATGAACGGACTGAGCATCTCCCGTTAGTTGTTGAGTGCTGATTGGGGATTGGAGGTGTATCAGTCCTTAAATAATTCCCCTGTGACCCCTATATATATTGTGTTTTCGGTTAAAACAGTCTCCACAAGACAAAGGGTTGCAACACAAGGCCCCCAAAGAATGGGTTGTTTGCCACTCCACATGTCCTGACTGAGTACTTGCCAAAATATGCTCAAATCTCGAGACTACGCTAAGGCAAATGCCCCTCCTTTCTTTGGAGGGGTAGAATACTCCTAGAATTAAGAACCGCGATTTATGGTCCTTTAGAAAGGCTCTCATACATATTTGCAGTCTATTTCACGCTTTGGAAACTGTCACATTTTGATCATTCTTAGCTTAAGGTATGAGATTTTTTCCTAGTTGTGATGTTTTTTCCTGGGTATGATGAGCAAGACCTCTGACCTCCTGGTCAGGGACCAGCTCTCTCTCCCCCACTGCTCTATGCACTCTGCACTGCTTGGTCAGGTAGGTGTTTGAGGCCCTCCTCCACCCGCAGGCTCTTGCCTGCGCCTCATCCCTGGTGGTTCAGTGGGAGAGCCTTGCTCTTCTGCTGGTTCCACTTCTGTCCGTGTTGTATTGTGCCTGTTTTCTGTCATTTTTCTGGAGAGCAGCGCCAGGGACCCTGGATCTCCGACCCTCCACCGCTACAACCCAGCTGCCCTCCTCGCACTCAACCCTGGTAGAAACAGCAACTTCCAGCCGTCGACGCGGAAGACCACCCACTGCCAATTCTCCTGCCGACACTGCCAGCATTCCTTTACCATCCACAGCAACCCCTTCGACCTCTACACCTTCGCCAGACGCCCGCACCAACGACGCCCTGAAATGCATCCTCCTCAACGTGCGCTCCCTGCACAGACACGCCGTAGAGATCTGGGACCTCCTCGGCACCCTCTCGCCAGACATCGCCTTCTTCACGGAAACCTGGACAAACACTGCCTCTGCCCCCGACATCGCCACCGCCATCCCCTACGGCTACAAGATCCAGAGGAAAGACCACCCCCACCGCACTGGAGGAGGACTCGCCATTGCACACAAGAGCTCCCTCCATCTCTCCACCTCCTGCATGAGCAACTACCTCTCCAACACCGAACACCTCCACTTCCAGATCCAGACCAGCCCCAGAACCACGCTCTGCGAAACCCTTGCCTACACCCCCCAGGCCCGTGCTCCTTTCACCAACGCCATTGCTGACCTCATCGCACCCCACGCCGTTGTCTCCAGGGACTACATACTCATCAGAGACCTGAACTTCCACCTCGACAACCGCAGCGACCCGGACTCCACCGCCCTCCTGTACAACTTCGGACTCAAGCAGCTCATCACCACCCCCACCCACAAGGCCGGACACATCCTCGATCCCATCTTCGCAGGAGGGACTAACATCCACTTCAGCCACACCTCGCAGCCCCTCTGGACAGACCACCACTGCGTACACTTCTCTTTCATCACCACCACTACACACAAGCCTACCCCGGGCCCACCACCAAAGGAGCTGGAGTAAGGTCACAAAGAGGACCTCAACTCTACCCTCACCCACGACCCCCCCTTCACCACGAGCGACTCCAACTCTGCAGCCATGGAACTACACCGCTGGATCTCCAGCTGCGCAGACAAGCTTGCTCCCCTACACCGCCCCGACAGACAAACTCTATAGGCCGCTTGCTCCACCACCTACCTCCAAGAAGCTAGACACTCCTGCAGACGGATCGAGAAACGATGAAGAAACAGCCAAACAAACGAAGACAAGTCCACCTACAAGCACGCCATGACAGAATACCACCAACTCATAAGAACCACCAAGAGTACCTTCATCAGGAACTAAATCCTCACCAACGGCAGAAACTCAAAGGAACTCTTCAACATCATCCAGCAGTTCACCAAACCGTCCAGCGAAGCCACGGATATCACACCATCCCAGGACCTCTGCATCAAACTCGGCTCCTACTTCCACCTAAAGATCAAGGCCCTCCACGACAACTTCAGCGAACAGACTCCATAAACCACCCTCCCCTCCAGCAATGACAGCACGCCCACCATCACCACCTGGACACCGGTCACCACCGAGGACACCACCACGACCATGAAAAGCACCCACTCAGGAGCTCCCACAGACCCCTGCCCGCCTCACCTCTTCCACAGAGCTGCCGCCACCATTGCGCCTGAACTACGCCGCACCATCAACGCTACCTTCGATTCCGGCATCTTCCCCGACGACTGTAAGCAGGCTGAGGTCAAGCCCCTCCTCAAGGAACCCTCGGCTGAGCTGACAGACCTGAAAAACTACTGGCCCATCTCTCTCCTTCCCTTTGCAGCCAAAGTCACAGAGAAATTCGTCAACGCACAACTGACCACCTTCTTCGAAGAGAACGCCATACTCGACTCCTCCGAGTCTGGATTCTGCTGCAACCACAGCACCGAGACCGCCCTCCTCGCCGCCACCGACGACATCCGCATGCCACTTGACCAGGGGCGCACCGTGGCCCTCATCGTGCTAGACCTCTCTGCTCCCTTCGACACCGTCTCCCACCAGACTCTCGCAGCCAGACTCCACGACGCTGGCATACGAGGACTCGCCCTTGACTGGATCCGCTCCTTTCTCACCTGCAGACCCCAACATATCAGACTCTCACCCTTCCTCTCCGAACCCACAGAGATCAACTGCGGACTACCCCAAGGATCATCGCTCAGCCCCATGCTCTTTAACATCTACATGGCCTTCCTCGCCGCCATCGTCAGACAGCATAGGCTCAAAATAGCATCCTATGCCGACGAAACCCAGCTCGTTCTCTCCCTCACGATGAACCCCGAAGACACCAGACTCAGCTTCCAAGAAGGGATGAAATACGTCACAGCCTGGATGAGCGACAGCTGCCTAAAACTGAACCCAGAGAAGACAGAGGTCCTCGTCCTTGGACCCTCCCCCACCATATGGGACAGCTCCTGGTGGCCCTCCGCCCTCGGAAACCCACCCACACCCAGAACCTCAGCATCATTCTAGACTCCTCCCTCACCATGGCTTACCAGATCAACGCCTTCGCCTCCACCTGTTTCAATTCCCTCTGCATCCTCCGCAAGACCTTCAAGTGGATCCCACCCAAAGCCAGAAAAACCGTCACCCATGCACTCATTACCAGCAGACTGGACTACGGAAACGCCCTCTACGCTGGAATCAACAAATCCCTGCTACAGAAACTCCAGGCCATCCAAAACACCTCAGCCAGACTCAGCCTCGGCACCCCACGACATGAGCACATGACCCAACACCTGCGAGACCTCCACTGGCTCCCTGTCGAGAAGAGAGTAACCTTCAAGCTACTCACCCACGCCTAAAAATCCCTCCACAACATCGGACCCCAATACCTCAACGAGAGAGTCTCTTTCCACGCATCCAAAAGAAACCTCCGCTTTGCCGACCTCGCCCTAGCAATGACCCCGCGCATCTGCAAAACCAGAGCTGGGGGTAGAGCCTTCTCCTATGTTGCAGCCAAAGCCTGGAACGAACTCCCAGTCAACATCGGCCGCTCCCCCACCCTGCACACCCTCCGGAAGAGCTTCAAGACCTGGCTTTTTGGCTTAAAAAGAGCTGCACCCCTCCCCCCAGCACCTTGAGACCCTCACGGGTAAGTAGGGCACTTTATAAACCCCTGATTGATTGATTGATTGATTGATTGATTGATTGATTGATTGGTTTGCTATGGTTTACTTGCAAAACAATGCAGATAATTTAAGTAAACGCACAGTTATCATTCAATGCAAGTGGTAACACGTTCAACCTCAGGATTAATCCTATGGTGTAACACTTACTAATTGAGGCTCAAACGTATTGTGTGCCATCCAAATTAGGTACATGGTATACTTATATGTTTCAATAATATATTCATGGGGGGAGGAGCCTAGCGCGCACCCAAGATGGCCGCGTAGGTGCGAGGCTCCCGAGGACCTCCGCGACCTCCTGCATAAATCCTGACCGAATCCTGTCCTAGATGAGGGGACTGTGTTTGTGAACCCGAACTGAGGTGACGCCCGTTTTCCGTTTTCAATTCGGACTTCGGACACCGGCGGGAGCACCGATTAAGGTTTGCGGCCTTCTCCACACCGGCCCCCCGTACTGGAGTTGTGAGGCGATCCGGCGACAAAGTGAATAACAGCGGCGGGCAAGGCCGGGCGACTCGCGCACCCCGCACTTTCACTTTCGCTTTTGCGCCCTCCCTGCTGCCAGGCGAGGTAGGGTCGCGAAGCGGTGTGCGGCGGTGTGGCCTCGTTGGGGTGCCCTGCCGGCCCGCCGGCTGCGGTCCGTCCTGCGGAGCGGTGGTCGCCCCCCCCCCGGAGCCCTTGAACGGGATTGTCTACCCCCTTTTTGAGGAGATTGGCTCGATTTGGGGACCGCGACCATGGCCACAAAACAAGATGGCGACCGGGCTAAAGTGAAGTCTACCCGTCGTGGCGCGGCCCATCAATCCAACAACATGGATCGCTACACCCTCCAGAAGGGGTCTCCAGAGGCGCTGCGTAGGTCCCCCACGGGCCCGACTGATGCTCCTGCTCTGCCCACGGACCTGACCCTCCGAGACGTCATGGGCGCCATCGCCGAGATGAAGGCCTCGGTGGACCAGCGCTTCGACACTCTGGCGCAGAAGATCGACTCGGTCCTCGTGGACGTGGGCCTCGTGAGAGCCGATCTGTCAAAAACAAATGACCGGGTCGATTCTTTGGCCCACTCTACCTCGGGCCTCACATCTGACGTGGCGGCCCTCCAACAGGAGGTGCGCAGGCTTGGCCAGGCGAGCGCCCTGATGCATCGTCGACTGGAGGATTCCGAGGGTCGGGCCCGGAGAAACAACGTCCGCATTATCGGGGTGCCGGAAGGACGCGAGGCAGAGGCAGCGGATCTGTTTGTGGAGGACTTGGTCCTCACCCATCTCCAGCCTCGGGGGCTGAGTAAATTCTTTGCAGTGGAACGTGCCCACAGGGTCCCCGGGGGTAGGCCTAAGGCCGGAGCCCCTCCGAGGCCTCTCATCGCCCGGATTTTCAATTTTCGGGACAGGGACGCCATCCTGCAGACTTCCAGGCTACAAGGGCCGGTCAGACTTGATAATATGGATATAAATTTCTATCCTGACTTTACTCCGGCGGTCCAAAAGCAGAGACTGAGCTTTCTCGGTGTCAAACGTCGCCTACGGGACCTGAATCTCAAATATGCGATGCTTTTTCCGGCTAAGCTGAGGGTGGAGGTGGATGGCCGCACGCACTTTTTTGATCGTCCCGAAGCGGCCGGGGACTGGCTGGACACTTTGCCCGGAGATCGGGGCCGGGGGGGTGGGGGGGAGCGGTTGGTGGGGAGGGCCCGCAGGATCAGGACTGAGGGACTACTGGTAGGCCTTGCTCGGGACTGTGTTATTGTCACCATTGACTGTCAGGGTAAGTTCCCCTCCTGTGGAGGTCGTGTGGGGTCTCTTGGGGGATCTCCCTCCTCCTCTGGGGGACTAGTTAGTTTTCTTTCTATGGGGCGACAGGCACACTGCACTTTGGGGGGGCTGTTTGGGCTCATGCAGGGGTGCAGGGTGGGGGGAGTTCTGTTGGGATGGGTGGGTTGGGGTGGGGTGTGGTTCGTTTCTACCGCAAGGCAAACCCTTCATTGTATTGATGTTTTTGAGATGCTCTCCGGGGGACAAATGATGGCTTTTGTATGTGATGGGGGGTAGGGACCTGACTTTGTTGTCCTGGAACGTTAACGGACTGGGTGATAGGATTAAGCGGGGTGTGGTCCTGCAATATCTGAAACGGATTTCGCCTGATGTGGTCTTTTTGCAGGAGACGCACCTCATTGGTAACACCTTTTGTGCCATGAATCGGCGTGGCTATCGTTTGGTGGCCCACTCGGGCTTCACATCTGGCTCACGAGGGGTGGGCATTATGGTCAAGACCTCGCTCCCGCTAGAAATAGACGAGGTGCGCCATGATGAGAGGGGACGATACACTGTCTTGGTGGGGAGAATGGAGGGCAAAGTAGTCGTCTTTGTCTCAGTGTACGTCCCACCGGGGTTACAGTCCACCACCTTTGCGGACCTGGGACGCCTCCTGCTTGACCTTCCGGGGGGGCTTCTGGTGGTTGGGGGGGACTTCAATGCGGTGGCCTCTGGGACTATGGATCGTTATCCCCCTAGGGACCTCCCCCGGGCACAAGCGTGGCTGTCTGGCCTTTTGGACACACTGGGATTGGTGGACTGTTGGCGTCTAAAGCATCCCACTCAGCTGCAATACACCTTCCATTCGGGGGCCCATGGTAGCCTTTCGCGGCTTGATCATGTCCTTGTCCCTGCGGCCTATGCCGGGAGAGTGGGGGAGGTGCGCCATTTGGCGCGGGGTATTTCAGATCATTCCCCACTCCTGTTGCACTTTGATGTCTTCCCGAGGGGGGAGGGCAGGGTAGCTCCAATCAATGCCTGGTACCTGCGCGACCCCACTATTCGTGCGGACTTGATTAAATCCTTGCAACGGTATTTTGAGGAGAATGTGGGGTCTGTCTCGTCGGCCATCTCCCTGTGGGAGGCTTTCAAGACAGTGCTTAGAGGGGAGGCCCTCTCCTTTATTTCTCATGCCCGGAGGCGCGCACAGGAGGAGGTGACCCGGGTGGAGGTTGAAATTACTGAACTGGAGGGTGATCTGGGGAGTGGGGTGACTGACGCTGCGCTGCACGTTCTACACCTGAAGCAGGCGGCATATAGGTCCCTCGTCACGGAGGCGGCCAGGGGCCTCAGCAGAGAGCAACAGGGGAGATTGTATGATGTGGGTGATAAGGCTGGCAAGTTGATTGCGTGGTTGGATAAGAAGGAGAGAGCTAGTCGTGTGGTCCCGCTGATTGAGAGAATGGATGGTGTACGTGTTACTGAGCCGGAAGGCATTGTCTCTTGCTTCGCAGATTATTTCCGAGAGGTATATTCCCCGGTTTCTCCCTGCCCGGAGGAGGATTCCCATGCCCTGCTGCGTGACATCGCGCTGCCCTCCCTCTCAATGGAAGACAGGGAGTTGATGGATGCCGCCCCCACCTCGGACGAAATTGCCCTCGCCATCCGCTCGGTCGCTTCTGGCAAGGCCATGGGCCCGAACGGTATTCCTATTGAGTTGTACAAACTGCGACCGGATGTACTTGCACCCCATCTCCGCGCAATGTTCCTGGCGGCCCACTCGCGGGGCTCCCTCCCGCCGGACCAGCGTCTGGCTACCATCGTGGTTATCCACAAGGAGGGGAGACCGCGAGACCGGGTCACATCCTACCGGCCTATCTCGCTCTTGAACGCGGAGCCTAAAATCCTCGCCAAGGTGCTCGCCAACCGGCTGGTCGGCGTGGTGGGCGATTTGGTCCACCAGGACCAGTCCGGCTTTATTCCCCATCGCAACACGGCCCTTAATCTGCGGCGCTTGCACGGGGTGCTCGCGCGTGTTCCGTTCGTGCGGGAGCCGGCCATCTTGGCGTCCTTAGACGCCACCATGGCGTTCGACACGCTCGAATGGCCCTACATCTGGGCGATGCTGGCAAAATTTGGATTTGGCCCGGGATTCATCAGTTGGGTCAAATTGTTGTACTCGGACCCATTGGCACAGGTGGTGGTGAATGGTCGAGTCTCGGCCCCATTCGGGCTGGGACGGGGCACGCGACAGGGTTGTCCCCTGTCGCCGCTCCTTTTTGCACTAGCCTTGGAACCCCTGGCGGAGTGGCTGCGGTGGCACCCTTCTATCCGTGGTCTCCGTTGGACCCCCGAGTATGAGGACCGCGTGTCCCTCTACGCTGATGATATCCTTCTGTACTTAGCCTCCCCGCGCAAGTCACTGATTGTCCTGGTCGATGTTTTGCGCTCCTTCGGCCGTAATTCAGGCCTTGTCATCAACTGGGCTAAATCCTGTGTCTATGTGCTTTCCGGGGAGGCTCCTGTCCTCCCTCGGGGCTGTCCGATCCAGATTGCCTCGCAGGGATTTCGATACCTGGGGGTCTATATTACGCTGGACCCGGTGGCCCGCTACGAGCGAAATTTGCTTCCCCCCCTCCAGCGATTGAAGGAGGACGTCGCACGCTGGCGGCGCTTGCCGCTCTCGCCGCTCGGCCGGGCGGCATTGTTCAAGATGATGTCATTGCCGCGCTTTCTGTACGCTCTCCAGAACACTATGGACTTGGTCCCGGCGCGCTACTTCCGTGAGGTGGAAAGCTTGCAGCGCCGTCTGTTTTGGGACGGGAGGCCGCGTATAGCTCTGGCAAAATTGACGCTCCCGTGGTACGACGGAGGGATTGCCCTCCCGGATATTAAGCGGTATTACTGGGCCTCCCAGTTAGCTGCAATTAATCACGGTTTCTATGGGCCCGCCCTAAACCCGGCATTTGAAATGGACAAAATGCTCCTGCCCGGTGGCGACTACAATCGAGCGCTCTACACTAGCGTGCCCGATTCCCGCTTGACGGGACCCACACGTGTCATGGTGCGAGTATGGCACGCGGCTAATGCAGCTATGGGATGGAAGGACCGTTTGACCCGAGCGTCACCGTTGTATGCGTCGGAGAGGCTGGGCTCTTTGTGGACCTCGAAGGGCTTCGAGAGGTGGGACATGATAGGCATCAGTACAGTGGGAGATCTCTGGACGAGGGGAGGATTCAAAACATTCGAGACGCTGCAGGCGGAGTTTCAGCTGCAGGGCAGTGAATACTTTCGCTACCTGCAGGTCCGTCACGCACTGGGTTCCGTCTTCCCAGACGTGGCCTCCATCCCGGAGTCCTCCCCCCTGGAGGATAGAGTGCTAGATGGCCACGTTCCGGACAGTACGATCTCCCTCATTTACAAGAAATTGATAAATGACCGCTCGGGCTTACTGACTGGCCTCCGCGGGGCTTGGGTTGCCGATGGGCTGGAGTTGGACGACGAGGACTGGATTTCCGCGGTGGCCTCTCCGAAGGAGGTGGCCATCCCGGCTCGCCTTCGCTTCGTCCAGCTTAAGATACTCCACCGGGTGTATATGACGGGGCCAAGGCTTCTGCGTATGGGCTATGCCGAAGATGGATTGTGTAAGCGTGGGTGTGGTGCTTTGGCGACTTTTTTGCACATTCTGTGGGAATGTCCGAGGGTGGAGCGATTCTGGCGTGGTGTGCATGAGGTCCTGCGAGCGGTTACGCATGTCGCGCTGTTGCCTGAAGCGAGGAGATGCTTGCTGAATGTGTGGGAACCGACCGATTACTCGGTTCCGCAGACGCGATGGGTGACTCTGGGATATATGATAGCTAAACGTGACATTGCTCAACTGTGGGGATCCCAGAGGCCCCCGGCGGTGTCAGCCTGGAAAGAACACATGGATTGGTGCATGTTCCGAGAAAAGGTGGTGTATGTGGCGCGGGGTAAGCCTGGGGCATGGGTGAAGATATGGGGCCCCTGGAACGCCTACCGCGGGGGTATTTGCGAGCCGCCGTCGTTGCCTCCCACTTCACCAGCTCCATCCCCCTAGTTGACCCCTTCCCTTAGCCCCGGGCACATTGTTCTCCCAGTCCCGGATCTGTTTCCCTTCCCCTCTCTGGATTTCTTTGGATGGTTGGGGTCCCCCACTGGAGGAGCACGTGTCGTCATTTTCGATCGCGGGTTGCCTTGCGGGTGTGGTTTTATGTTGTTGTGTTGTATAAAACGAAACCGTATTGTGGGCTCAGAGTCATGTGGCCTACGTTGTTGATACCTCCTCTTTATCGTCTCTGCAAAGTCAGGTGCCTTATTGTATGTATGTCATTTGCTTCTGTCACTTTAGCGGCCGGCCGGAAGGTTGTAGGCCCATACTTGTATATACTTGAGATTGCAATAAACGGTTTCAACAAAAAAAAAAAAAAAAAAAAAATAATATATTCATGGACTCTGGGACAAAAATAAACATATATGACTTTTTCCTTTATAATGTACACTAAAAGATATTGATATATCTGAGGAGTGCAATGCAAAGAACAAAGTACTATGTTGATATGAGAAATGCAGGTGGGCTATCCTAGATATCTGTCTTATTCATTGTTATAGAATGCAATTTTCTTCAAAAAGTGGTAAATATTTTGGCAGAATTGGCCTACATGCCTAGCTAAGAATTAAAGCACTTATTCCGGTTGAAACATTTGGACATAAGGATGCATATTTATTGATGGAATTCATAGAAAGCATCATTTTATATTTGATAATGACTGGTAAATATTACAGTGTTGTGCATATTGGATTGTTTGCTACAATTAGTCAAAATACAGTTTTGTGATAAGTTAGGTTTCTGGTTGGCAGAGGTATGTACCCTGCCCTAGCAGAAACCACAATCCTAGTCAGGGTAAGTGTAGCACACACTAAAAGTTTACCTGTGCTCACTCTTTGGTAATGTGGTACAGAGCAGTCAGGCTCAATAAACTAAAGAGGCAATGTGTAAAGTATTTGTGCACACAAACACTGTAACACAGTGCCAACACCACAAAAGTACTCCACACAAGTTTAGGAAAAATAGCCAATATTATCTGAGTAAATCAATACCAAAACAACAAACATCCGACATACAGAAGTTAAGATATGAGTTTTGAAAGATCAAATCAAAACGCAGTGCTTAGAAATCAATAGCTCCAACTGGAGCTATCTGATCGCGCTTGCCTGGGGCAAATCCAAAAGTTCAGTCCAACTGCGATGGAGCGCAGGCTGGATACAGGAGTCTCGCAGACCCGCTGACAGTACATCAATTAATCAATCAGGGTTTTGTAGAGTGCACTACTCACCCGTGAGGGTCTCAAGGCGCTGAGGGAGGGGGGAATGAGGAGCTCTGTTGGGGTCATTCGAAGAGCCAGGTCTTGAGGTCCTTTCTGAATTGGTGCAGAGTCAGGCTTCGTTGGAGGTGGAGGGGGAGTTCGTTCCAGGTCTTATCTGCGAGGTAGGAGAAGGATATTCCCCCTGCTCTAGTCCTGTAGAAACAAGGGAAGGTTGGCTATGGCAAGGTCGGTTGAACAGAGGTTTCTTTTGGGGGTGTGGAAGGAGATTCAGTCATTGAGGTATTGGGGTCCGATGTTGTGGAGAGCTTTGTAAGCATGTGTGAGCGGTTTGAAGGTTATTCTTCTTTTGAAGGGAAGCCAGTGGAGGTCGCGGGGGTGATGGGTAATGTGGTCATGTCGTGGGATATCGAGGATGAGTCTGGCTGAAGTGGTTTGGACGGTCTGGAGTTTGCAGAGGAGTCTTTTGTTGATTCCGGCATAGAGAGCATTTCCGTAGTCCAGTCTGCTGGTGATGATTGCTTGGGTAATGTTTTTCCTGGAGTCGGGGGATACGTCTTGCGAAGTATGCGGAGGTTTTTGAAGCATGCAGAGGACGCGGCGTTGATTTGGTGATTCATGGTGAGTGAGGAGTCGAGTATGATGCCGAGGTTGCGTGCATGGTCTGATGGTGTGGGTGGGTTTCCAAGGGCGGGGGGCCACCAGGTGTTGTCCCATGTGGACGGTAACCCTGGGCATAGTGAGGCTACGCGGAGTATCACGAAGTGTGCCCAAATCTACGCGCACCCGCACACTCCGCGTAGCCCCACTACGCGCCGCCCGCGTAGTGGGGCTACGCGGAGTGTGCGGGTAGTGGGGGAGGGAGGCGGGTGGTGGGCAACTCTTCTCCGCCGTGGCGTCTGCGTAGTGTGCCTGCTACGCCTACTTTGCGAAGCACGAAGTAGGCAGCACTACGCACACTTCGCGGGCGGAGCGGAGCACTGCGCCCACCCTTAGCGGAGGGGTTGGAGCTGAGGATGAGGACTTCAGTTTTCTCCGTGCTAAGCTTCAGGTAGCTATTGCTCATCCAGGACGCCACAGCTTTCATCCCTTCCTGGAAATTGCGCCTGGTGATGTTGGGTTCCTTAATGAGGGAGAGTTGGGTGTCATCAGCGTAGGACACAATGTTGAGTCCGTGGTGTCTGATGATGGTTGCAAGGGGGGCCACATAGACTTTGAAGAGGGTGGGGCTGAGGGAGGAGCCTTGGGGTACTCCGCATCTGATCTCTGTCGGTTCTGAGAGGAAGGGCGGGAGTCTTGTTCTTTGTGTTCTGCCTGAGAGGAAAGATCGTATCCAGTCTAAGGCTATTCCTCGGATGCCCGTGCCGTGGCTAGTGTGCGGTAGGAGACGGTGTCAAAAGCTGCTGATAGATCCAGGAGGTTGAAGCCTGCCGTGTGGCCTTGGTCGCGGAGGGCACGGATGTTGCCGGTGACAGCAATGAGGGCGGTCTCGGTGCTGTGGTTGCTGCAGAATCCGGATTGAGAGGTGTCTAGGATGCTGTTGGTTTCTATGAGGTGTGCTAGCTGTGTGTTGACAGGCTTTTGGATGACTTTGGCTGCAAAAGAGAGCAGAGAGATGGGCCTAAAGTTCTTGAGCTCCGTCGGGTCTGCGGAGGGCTTATTTGGGGTGGTGACTTTGGCGTGTTTCCAGTCATCAGGGAATATGGTGGTCTCGAGGGAGCAGTTGATAGTTCGGCGTAGCTTGGGTGCGATGACAGTGGCAGCGCTTTGGAAGATGTGCGGCGGGAAGGGGTCAGTAGGTGCTCTGGCGTGAATGCTCTTCATAGTCTTTAAGGTGTCTTCTGTGATGAGAGGGCTCCAGGTGAGAAGGGTTTGTTGGATGGCATCGTTGGGGGTGGTGGTTAGGGCAGTGTCGTGGTCTTGGTCAGTGGTCGAAGTGGGGGGAAAAAAGTAGGGGAACTGTGGGCGGAGAATCAGAGGGCGAAAATAACCCGAGGATTGGGGCAGTGGGCGGAGTCAGGGGTGTGGCCAGGAGGAGCAAAACATACCAATTTTTAGTATTTGTTTTGCATTTCACTGACCAGTTACAGCTCATTACGTTATTTAATTCAAATTGACATTAAAATACATTCACAAATTGGGATACGTCTCCAATCACAGAATGTCCCAAATACGTTTCAAAGTGCTATCACAAGCCATTTGTCTCTCAGCCGTGCAGTTTCTGTCATCAGTGCTTTTCCTCCCCTTTTCCACAAAAGCAGTTCAAACTTGAATGGCAAAATATCCTATTTTGCAAATGTTTTCCACATATTTATGGTTCTGCCATATTTGCTACATAATACATTATCTGCTGCATTATCTGAAGCATTTAACTAATAAATTGTACCTCAAACGGATCAAAGTTTACTAAAAATGTGACTTGTGTTGCGGCAAAGTGAATGGCCCTTTGCAAGGGTTAAGTGGTTACCTTTATCACTGCTACATTTGTATGTTGAACTGGTACTGAGTCAAAATATTTGCAGAGACTGTTAGTATATGTAAGAATGTCAAAATAATAAAGTATCAGGAAATATACCGCATTACGCTGCAGCCTTTTTCTTGCTGCATAATTTAGTTAACACTGCAGCATAATTTTGTCCCCCATTGCTGCATAATTCCAGCGACTTCAAAGCAGGCAGCACATGTTAAAAGTGCTTGTGCATGAAGCAAAGCGACTGTTAACCCCTTCCCTGCTCATGACGGAACCACTCCGTCATGAGCCACGGGTGCCGTGTGCTCATGACGGAGTGGTTCCGTCATGCCGCGGCCGTTGGCGGCCGCTCCTCCCACGCGGCGCTAATTCCCCGCCTGTGCGGGCGATTAGCGCAGTGGGCGGAGTCGTGATGGAACCACTCCATCATGAGCACAGCTCAACCGTGACTCATGACGGAGTGGCTCCGTCATGAGCACAGCGCCACCGCGCTGCCCCCAAACCCCCCCCAGCGCTGTGGCGGAATTCCTGCCGCAGCCAAGGGGTTAACTTTGTGAACTTATTTTGGTGTGCGAGCAAATACTGCATTGCCGAGCCCTGATGAATTGCAGCTAATACTGCTGAAACAAGGCCAATGAAGGTACCAATGGGTGAGGCGGACCGGCATCAAGGGTCCTGGGACCTCAGGGACAGAGTCACTGTCGCTCTAGGGTGTGCTTCTTCGTATGGCTGCCGGCAAGACTGGAGGAGAACTTCAGTATGGATTGCCTTGAAGATTAACCCACACTTGCCACCCCTAGCGTCCACCTGCTGATGCTAAGACACCAGGGCTTTTAAGGTCTAGCTGGGCCTTCTAAGGTCTAGCAGGGGAATGTGCTCTCTCAGGAGAGTAGTCTGTTGGACTGGTCATAAAGGCTGAACCTGGTTCCCCATTTCCAAATTCCGCATCTCTGGCCAAAGACGTGCCACATCCTCTCCCCCACTGGACACCATACTGCCCCACTGAGAGAAAATCGCACTGCCTTTAACCAAATGTGTGCCCCTCTATAAACACCTAGATGAGATTCAATTTAAAATATACACTTGACAAGAGTAATACACTGGCTGAAAAAAGTAACAACATTCTGGAAAAAGCAAACACTCATAGGGAACACAACTTAACACTTTTATACTCATTATTCAGAAATCAATGAGCGTTTTTGCCTGAAAAGTTAAGCACATGACTAAAGGGCTTGGAAGGGACCCGTTTCAATGTCCATTGCTTATAACCTTACAAAACATAGGCAGTATGGTTTAAAAAGACCACATCCCTGGACACAGAGCTGCGGTACACATTTTATGAACTAAAATAGGGAAAACAACTGATAAGGATCACATTAAATGTTTTCCATTCCACTCATCAAGCCGGCATTGCAGTACCTCCATGAATGGCGCACTTCCCCACTTGGGGAAAATGCTGTTTAAAGAAAGATGAGAAAGGAAAAGTAGCGATTCATTGGCAAACGCTGTAAAGTGCCGCTAATGTGTTTGGGGTGAATAAAATCAATCAGGCTAATTTGCGACCACTCTCTCCTGCTTTATTTAGTTATGTATTTATTGTTCAAATGTTAAACATTGTTTTCTCTTCTCCCGAGGCTGCATAGAAAAATGTCAGAAAAAGACATTTGCAGCAAAAGTGTTTCCTCTTTTTTTTGGATCCATTTCGCAGGGGAATGAATGAAGGAAAGCAGAGGAAAGAAAAGTCACGGTTTTCAACAAGTGACCTGGAGCACCACAAAGAGGTAGATAATAAAAGAAGGGAGGGGGCGGCTGCTAGCGGTGGAGCAGGAGAAGTGGACACTGTCCTTGACTTCTCTGAGCAAGAAGGACACGACAGCCCTTTTCCTTCTGTGCCCGCCCGTCCTTGAACATACACGAACGGTAGGGCTGTTTCGGCCGCCCTGGGGCGCTTATCTAAAATAATAACGTAGGGGAACGGACTGTATTATATGAAAGAAGTAGGGGCACGCCATGCCCTGCCGATCCTGCCCACTTCGACCACTGGTCTTGGTCATCGAAGTTGTTGTAGATCGTCTTGATCTTGAGGTGGAAGAAGGAGCTCAGTTTGTTGCAGAGGTCTTGGGAGGGAGGGACGCCGGTAGTCTTGCTATTGGGTTTGGCGAATTCCTGTATGATGATGAAGAGTTCCTTGGAGTTGTTCGGGTCGGAGAGGATTCTGTCTTGGATAAAGATTTCTTTGTTAATTTGTTGAGTTGGTGGTGTGCTGTCATGGCTGCTTTGTAGGCAGCGTGCGCTTCTGGGGTTTTGCTGTTTCTCCACTTCTTCTCCAGTCGTCAGCAGGTACGCTTGGTTTTGCGGAGACCCGAGGTGAACCTGTTGGCTTTCTTGTTGTGTGGTCTTGTGGTGTTCTGGAGGTTGCTTGCCGCTGTGTTGGTGTCTGTTGTGGTAGGGGGAGGAGTGCAGGTGAGGTATTCTTCAGAGACTTTGTTCCAGCTTCTGCGTGGGGGGGCAGGGCATGCGCTTGGTTGTCTAGGTGTAAGTTCAGGTCTCCGAGTAGTATGTAGTCCATAAGGGCGAGGGCGTCGGGTGAGACGTGGTAGGTGATGGTGCTGGTGAAGGGGTTGCGGGGTCCAGGATGTCTGGAAGCAAGTGTTCAGCAGAGACTTGTTCTGAGGTTGGGCTGGATTTGGAAGTAGATGTGTTCCATGGTGGGCTAGGCATAATTCGAGTTGGTAGCAGTGAGTTGGAGGGAGCTCTTGTGGATGTTGGTGAGGCCTCCTCCTGGGCGGTTGGGGTGGTCTTTCCTCAGCATCTTGTATCCGTCAGAGATGGCGGTTGCAATGTCGGGTGAGGAGCTGGCATTGGTCCAGGTTTCTGTGAGGAAAGCAAGGTCAGGCTCGCAGGTGTTGAGGAGGTCCCAGATTTCTACTGAGTGTCTGTGCAAGGAGCGTATGTTGAAGGAGGATACAGTTCAGTGGCTTGTGTGCAGTGGCGTCTGGTGGGTTGAGGGTTGCTGCTTGGGACCGGAGGTGGGGGAAGATGCTGCGGCACTGTCAGCACGAGATTGGGCCCTGTGTGTTGCTCGGTGTCAAGAGCTGGCAGTCGTTGCGGGAGGCGGGAGTGACACACTGGGGTGAGGGGCCAAAGCGGCAGCAGCAGCGGGGAGTGCGAGGAAAAAGGAGGCAAAGGAAGGAAAGAGGGAATGACAAGGACAGAATAAAGGCGAACAGAAAAGGCAACAGATGGAGGCAAACATAAAAAGGCAAATAGAAAAGGCAACAGAAAAAGGCAAATAGAAAAAGGCAGACAGAAAACAGGTGACACACACACAGAGCAGACTAGCAGAAGAGCAAGCTCTTCCACTAGACCACCAGGGAGGAGGCACAGGCAGGAGCCTGAGGGTGGAGGAGTGCCTCGAACACCTACCTGGCAAGAAGCTTGAGTGGCGCTAAAGGCAGCCCCATAATGGTGGAGCTACGTGGGGGAGAGCAGTGACTCTGACCAATATGTTCAAGGACAATGCATTGAAAAGCGGAGGTGATTAGTCGCTGTTGGAGGCGATGCATTAGTTCCGAATTCGGGCAAAATTGTTGATGCGTCGATGTCAAGTGTGTCTTGCGTCGGTTCCGAAGTGTTGATGTTGAACCGCTGGGCTGTAGGCGCTGCTTTGGCGTGAAGTCGCACAGGGATGGGAATGCTTTGGAGTCAGGGAGAATGAGTCGCAGGCGTCAGTGACGCGGTGTCTGGGACTCACGCAGCAGCAGTGATTCGGAGGTGCTCCACCGGCAAAATTGGGCTGCGTTGTAGGTCGAGGCAATTGCGTCACGCACTCAGCGAGCGGTATCCACAGCTTTGGTGCAGTCAGCATTGATGCTTTGATATTGAGGGGAATGCACTGGTTCTGCACAAAGCCTTGGTGTTGATGCATTGGTTTCTCAAAATGCAGCACAAATCATTCACTTTCATGGGCCCAGGACAGGATTAGGCACCGCTAGGCAGAGCAGGGATCAGAGCAGAGGACCCCAAGTGCTAGTAGCAAAATGCAGGTCAAGTCTTTGGTATCTCTGAGACTTCAGAAACAAAAGGCAAGCCCAACAAGCTCTTTGAGAACCTTTAGAGATGCAGGATGTAGCGAGTCATGTCCAGTTCTCCCACTCCCAGGCAAGAAGCAGCAGACCAAAACTGCAAAGTGGCAGTCACTCCTGGCAGCACAACAGCTCTTCTTCCTGGTAGAATGTCCTTAGTTCCAGAAGTGTTCTGAGTATAAAGTGTCAAAGGTCCAGTACTTATGCCCATTGTAGCCTTTAAAGTAGGGAGACTTCAAAGAAAGGTATTTGTGGTGCACAAGACCCTGTCCTTCTGCCCTGGTGCCAGACACACTACAGGGAGCATGCACCTCTTTGTGTGGGGAGAGGAACAACCCTATTCAGGTGCAAGTGTCATCTCCCTCTCACTGTAGCTCAGGAAGACCCAACAGCCTGGTCATGAGCCATCAGGATATGCAGGGCACACCTCCGCTCCCTTTGTGTGTGATGTCTAGAGGGAATGCACAAAGCCCAGCTGTCACCCAACCCCAATGTGTATTCCAGAGACAGACAGAGGCACAGAATGGTCAAAGTAAGAAAATGCCAGCTTCCTAAAAGTGGCATTTTTAGACCTGCAATTTAAAAATCAACTTCACTAAAAGATGTGTTTTTAAATTGTGAGTCCAAAGATACCAAACTCCTTCCTATCTTTTCCCAGTTGGAAGTTGCACTTCTAACATTTTACAAGGCAGCTCTAATGCTAACGTATAGGAGAGATAAGCCTTGCTGCAGTAATAATCGAATTTAGCAGTTTTTCACTACCAGGGCATGTAAAACTCAAAAGTACATGTACTACCTTTTTGAAACACTGCACCCTGTCGATGAGGCTACCTAGGGCCTACCTTGGGGGTGACTTAGATATAATAAAAGGGAATGTTTGAGCCTGGCAAGTAGGTGAAGTTTCCAGGTTGAAATGGCAGTTTAAAACTGCACATAGGCTCTGCAGTGACAGGCCTCAGACAGGTTTGAAGGGCTGCTCATGTGGGTGGCACAATCAGTGCTGCAGGGCTACTAGTAGTATTTGATTTTGGCATGCCCTTAGCACCTGTAGTGCGCTGTACTAGGGATATATCGATAAATCAATTTGCCAATCATGGACAATCCAAATGCTATTACATTTTAGACATGAGCACATGCACTTTAGCACTGGCCAGCAGTGAAAAAGTTCATTAAGTACAAAAGTCAGCAAAAAGGAAGTTCAGCACACAGTCAAAATAGGAGGCCAGAAGGCAAAAAGTCAGGGGAAACCACGCCAAAGATGCCAGGTCTAAGAAGGTTCTTGATTTCTGTCCCGATGAGAAGTTTGAAATTATTTTTACAGACCAAAACTCATCAGCACATTATGGAAAAACAATCATGAAAAATAATTAGAAAGAAACACTAATGTCAAAAAGTGATTACAATGAACTGATTTAAAGACTATTTCTGGCCTCCCCTTTGATTCCTGGCTTTAAGCATCAAGTCCATGCTTTACTACAAAAGTGCAAGGACATAATAATTGATGTATCCTCACGTTTATACATGCTAAAGCATTATATGTGTCCTCTGTTACAATTAACTCTTGGGAAGGAACTTATGGTCTTATTCACAGTTTGACGAATGTGAGCAGATTGTCAAAATACGCCTGTTTACGCCTACGCCACAATGGAGGTCTGTCCATCCTATTTAGAGGAAATTAGTTTGATGGACTTCAACCATCCACTGCTTCCAGCACATTTTCTTTTCTTTGTCAGGGGCTGTATATCCTTCACATGATGGAGGGAGCATTGAAAAGTCAACACCATGTCCACTGCATTCAGAGTATTATTTCTGCACACAGAAATATGGTGGTTCATCCTCCACAGCTGTGTTGAAGGGAAAAGAGTATGTCACAAAACCTACTCTATCAACATGTCATTGCCACTCAAAGTGCTGGGACTTCATCTGGCAACAGCAACTCAATGCACAACAAATAGGAGGTAAGTACCACTATTAGAATTATTTTACATGCACTGTGTTAACTATCAATGGCACTACAACTAACTTAACTTAATGTACTGTGTCCTATTGGTCATGTTTCTCACACAGTAGCTATCCTTCAAATTCTAAATCAGGCTCAAAGTCTATTATACTCTATGGTACCGCTAATAGGAACATCAGGATACCTGTGAAGTTAGTGATATAATATTGCAACCAGAAAAATGAAAAGAAGGGTTAAGAGGGGAAACATCTATTACAACGCAGCCATTACAACGACCTACCTTTACAACGCAACTGTTGCAACGCAACTGCCTTTACATCGCATGCCATTACAATGCATGCCATTACAACGCATGCCAATACAACGCATGCCATTACAACGCATACCATTACAACGCATGCCATTACAACGCATTATAAGACAAGTAATGGAGATTTGTTTTGTATTAGGGTGGGTATGTGTTTTGGGGTACAAGGGAATAGTAATTTTTTCCCCACACTATCCAACAGTTAGTCATTTTTATCCCTACACTATCAAACACTTACCCTACTGTTGCACACACTTGAGTGGGAATTGTAATTTTTACCCCTAAACTATCCAACGCTTACCCTACTATTGCCCTTAAAGTATTATGCATTGTAATGGTATTCGTTGAAATGGTATTTGTTGTAATGGAATGCTTTGTAATGGTAGTTTTTAAAAATGCGTTGTAATGGCATGCCTTGTAAAATCATGCAGTGTAATGTTAGTTGCGATGTAAAGACTGCGTTGTAACATCATGTATTCGGTTAAAAGCAACATACATATTTTTCGTATAAATAAACGTACCCCCTTGTTGCTCCTCCATTGCCTTCAGCTACTCATCCAGGTCCGGGTACGCAACATCCAGAATGGGCTCCATCATGGGTGTCAGTAACCGCCCCACCCACTAAATCTGCCCCCCCTCCCTGCAGTGGATGCTGCGGCACCTGAAGACCCCTGTTGAAGCACTTCTCTAACAATAGACTGCCAGATGTTTTGCCAAGCTACACAGACGGAGATTAGAAAACCATAAAATAGTTAATCATGTTATGGTACACATCACAAATTTTAAAACATGATTATGCATAAATAATCAGAATATTATTTAATATACATTGGGCCCGATTGTGAGTTTGTTTGACGTTAATGTGTCACAAATGAGACGGATATTCTGCTCAGCATGATACATTTCATGATATACTATGTTACTTGTAATAAGGTGGACAGGATGTCTCTTACACTGTGTGGGAGTAGCAGATAAAATAACGTAAAAAAACATGAGCATTGTTGTGTTTTAACCTTGTTAGATGTGTGTGTTTGTTTATTATTTTACTTTGGCCACAACTAAATGTTTTGTGATGCTACTAAGGCCCATACCGTGGGGCTGATTTATTACGTTTTGGACAAGTGGGTGGGATCGGAGGGGCACGATGTGCCCATACTTTTTTACTTTATGAAAAAACATTCCTCTACTTTTAGTGAAATGATAACCGTCCCGGGATGGTTAATGCCGGTAGTTTAAGAGCTTCAACTAAAGTGTCATTCAAGGAGTTGTCTGTGCTGTGAAACCGAGGGCAGACCGTTAGCTAAACAATAAACAGGACTTCTTGTTAGGGTTCCTGTTTGCCCCAAAGAAATGCAAATATGCGCACCTGGTTAATCTGCAAATGTAAACAGCGCTTGGGAGCCAGTCCTGGCTTTCTGTTGACAAAGATTTATTCTTTTTGAGTGGTAGTGCAAGGGGCTTACCAGCTGAGCTGTGAAGTGCTTGCTTTTAAGGACAGCTATATGAGACAAGCATTTACAATGCAATGGTCTCGGCATTGGTAAAGTTAGAGCTATTGGCATTGCTCATGACATTATTTTTGTTTATGTTTTTGTTTTTAAAACATTTAAAGAAACGGCATTGTTATGAGCAATGCCAATAGCTCTAACTATAACAATGCCGAGACCGTTGCATTGTAAATGCTTGTTTAATGTCCTTGCGAAGCTTGCTCCGTGTCACTTACATTTGCATGCAGGTGAAGTGACTGCAGGCTCGTTCATCTCCGGCCGCACATCGGTACAGTCAGTCTAAGAACACTGACATCACCCTCTGCTAGTGCCCACCCGCTCCATCTGTGCTTCTTGGACAGAGAAAGTTGTGGGTGTAAGTGCTGTGGTGGTATTACTTTTAACCACGCTTGTGGTGGTGACGTGGGAGGACTTAGGAAATCACAGTGCTGCTTCGCTTGCACCTGGTTCCTATGAGGATGACATCAACGGTGACCTCTAGCTCACGAGGTCGAATCTTTTACAGGGCCAATTTATGCGCTTATGCTTCAGAGGTCGGCAAACTAAATAGCTTTAAATCGGATAATAGTATATTGGCCAGCGCACAGCACTTTCAAATGGGTAAATGTGATATTAAGAAGCTACCTAAACTAATTATTGCATACTGTGACCTTTATCAACCTCGGAGGGCGTGTTTATCTAGCGTACCACAGTCAGTCTAAAAACACTGACACCTCCCTCTGCTAGTGCCCAACCGCCTCACCGGTGCTTCTGGGGCACACACAGGGTGTAAGTGCTGTGGTAATAGTACTTTTAAACACACTTGTGGTGTGGACGTGGGAGGATGTAGGTAAAACACATCACGCCGTCATTGCATGGTATGATGACATCAGCGGTGGCCTTCACACTTCTCGGGCTTTACCACTTATACTTGTGCACACGTTTATTTTTATTCAGTTTTCTATAGCGCGGACACTATAGCAAGGACAGGTAGTTAAGTGTTTGTCTCTTCTGCTGCACCGGAAGAAACAAAACTGCTCCGCCTCCGGATGAGGTTACCCAGCCTCACATGAGCCACAAACAGGACGGTCCCACGCCCACAATTGAAATTGTCACAAATGAAGAGTTATGCCATTTAACGGGTATACATTTAGTCGCTTGTCATCCAACCCCAACTTGACGGCACAAGGGTACTCAGTCCCCACGCACTCATTCTGGTCTCCGCCAAAACGCTTTAAGAAATACAGTGCACTAATACCCTGCTTTAAGTATCCAGAAATATTTTTGCACACCTGGTTCATAAGGTCGGGGTGAGATACGATTCCGCGCAGGTCAAAGTAGGCTGGGGTGAGGAGGCCACTCTTAAGCTTGAAGCTCCCAAACTTAACAGCCTCGATCTCAAAGAGTCGCAGAGCCAGCGCCTCCATGTCTGCGAGTCGGGGATGAATAAATACGAAAAGGATGCGAGCGAGACACGCCGCGTTTCAACAAGCCAATCACCAACCATAGCCCAACCTCTACTAATAGGCGCAGCGTGATGGCGTCACCCCCGTGGGAGAATTAAGCAGTGACGAGAAATAATAGGAGTGATAAAAGAAATGCATATATCCTTATCGTGTATATATTCTTGAAATGGCGTGCATACATGGTTAACAGATTTCCTTTGAAACAGCCGATTACGTATTTGCTTTGATACTGCATGTGAAAACTAAAGGCAGGAAATCAAGAATTATCGAAGCAGCCATGTTAATGCCAGGCAAAGCAATAACAATATAAACCCAAATGGAGATGGAAATGGAGGCTCTGGTGTATACCGTAAAATATGTTGTCTACGCTGCGTGACCTTAAATGACTGTCTCCCAAGACGATACAGGAAAATCCAGTTTTGCACGAAACTCTCGTTTTTTTGCCTTCATTTGTGCCAATGTGGAGGCGCCTTTCTGATTGGTACGACTACGCTTACAGCTAGCTCTCATTGGTTATTGCAGCTCTCTGCAGCTATTGCAGACTCGAGCAAGGGCAGACAACTCCGCTGGCCGAAAGATTGACATCGTAATTTAAACTGGAAAAACAAGGCAGAGCAAAAGGCACACCACCGCCTTTCTCCGAGGCAAAACAGAAATGCCTCGGAGAAAGGCAGCGTCGTTTTCGGATTCGGGGGCGTGTTTTGCTGTAACTCCTCCTTGAGACTTCTTGCAAAAAACACGCCCCCCGATCCGAAAAAGGACGGGGCCTGATCTGAATGACTGACCTCTTCTCCAATGGCTGGCCAGCATTCAAGAGGCCAGCCAATGGAGAACAGGGGAGAAGAGGGGCGGGTTCAAGCCCCTCTTCTCCAAGTCATTAAATCTCGGAGCTAGACTGCGCAAGCGCAGCCTTCGCAGCCAAGACCTAAAAATGGTATCAGGTACAGTCTAGGTATTACTAAAATCTATATTTTAGAAGCGCCGTTTTATCTTAAACCTTTTTTCGCTTTTTGTGCCAGTCTATCTTATACTGTGTGTATTGCCAGTTTAAAATGACTTGCATATTCATAGTGGTTTCTGGCACAAGTTGGGACCTCGTAGCACTGAAAATGCACAAGCCACAACTCTCCACTGAACCAACCAAGATTTAGGGGCCGATTACGATATTACACGGTCGGACTGGCGACCACTGTTTTGATGGTCAGGAGACAGCCCGCCTGACAAGTGGATGACTGCCGATTCATGATGCCACCACCTTGCTTGTGGTTGGAAAAGTGCACTATTACATTGCAGCCTGCACTTCGGCCCAGGAAAAGGGCAGCAGCACAAGCTGCATTGTAAAAGGGCGCTATGTCCACATCCATGCACTGTGTGCCAGGCACCATGTGCTGCCTGACACAGTGTATGGATGTGCGTGGGGCCACTGCATGTGCCCCCTGGGCCACTTAACAGTGGGCCACGTGGACCCTTCTTGGGGCCCCCAAAGTCCGTTTCCTACTGCCTTTTCAAGGCATTCAGAATGCCATTAAAAGGCAGTTGGAAAGGGACATCCTAATCCCTTTGGCGGTGCCTGCGCAGGAAGGGATAGGATTCTGACTGCTTGCTGACTCAACAGAATCTTGGATGTTGTCAGAGGCAGCGCTCTTTTCCCCCACCTCTACAGTCCGACCGCCTGCAATAAAAATGTGCATGTGGTAAAGGCTTGAACCTAGATAAATACTGTGCAAAATAAGCATCGTAGTAATATTTCAGATTCGGAAGTGCGAGCCCTCCCTGATCTAAATCTTCATATAAAGTGCCAAGTGCTAAACGAGGGTTTTTTTTTGCCCATACAAAAGTTGTAAACATGGACTCAACCTGAGAGAAAGATGAGCTTGATAAAGTGCATGGTATTGAAGAAAACAGAAAATTAAACAATGGTAAAATAGACATTTTGATAAGAGCCACACGACCTAAGATAGATAAAGGAAGCATATTCCAACGGATCAATAACCCTTGAACTTTTCTTAAAAGTGGCGTATAATTAAGTTTAAATAGATCTTCAAACGACGCTGAATAGAAAATCCCCAGATATCGTTTTGGATTGAGATTTACTGAGCCTTGGATGTCTAGATGTAAATCAAAAGCAGCTCTCCCACACTGTATAACTTCCGTTTTAGCTCTATTTATTCGATACCCTCCTAATGCTTCAAAGTCTTCAAATAATTGGAAGACTTTGATTTGTACTTCTATTGTAGGCTTAATTAACAACATAATATCGTCTGCATAAAGTTTTAACGACGGCATAGTCGGAATTGGAGGAAGGATATCTGGGGAGTTTCGTATTGTGATTGCCAAGGGTTCGATGAAAAAGGCGAATAGTATTGGTGATAAAGGGCATCCTTGCCTTGTGCCACGCTTAATATTAATGGACCCTGCCATGGTCGAATTAATAATTACATTTGCCACTGCATTCTGATACAAATTCTGAATTAAGAGTATAAAAGACGTTGGAATATTAAAAGAATTCAAAATACAAAACAACGTCTTCCAAACAACCAAATCAAAAGCTTTTTCCGCATCGAGCAATAAAACTAACGCGGGGATGTTCTGAATTTCAAAATAATCCAAGGCTTCTGCAAGAAAATGGGTGTTGGTAGCTAACTGTCTGCCCGGTAAAAATCAATTTTGGTCGACATATATCAATTTTGCCGCATATTTATTAAACCGGAGAGATAAAAGTTTTGTAACAATCTTATAGTCCGAGTTCAACAATGTAATTGGGCGATAAGAGTTGGGATCCCTTTTATTTTTACCCTTCTTCGGAAAACTAACAATATTTCCCTGTTTAAAAGATTCTGGAATACCCCCCCCCCCCCCATCTAGCATAGAATTAATCAAGGAGAGGAAGAATTCACCAAACGCCTTAAAACATTTTTTATAAAATTCGGCGGGTAAGCCATCTGGTCCACATGCTTTAGCATTAGGTAAGCTCTTTATCACCTCTTCCAACTCAATTAATGAAAACGAGCGGGCCATAAGATTTTTATCTGTTTCCATCAACATGGGTGGTGGATTTTCAAGCAGGAACTTTTTCAACAACAGATCATCGACTGACTGAAGTTGGCCATAGATAGTCTGATAATGAGCAAGCATAATACGATTAATCTCAGCTGGATCCTCCGTAGAGCCTGCTGGACATGGGGAATTCAAAGCTTTGATTTGATTTGTGGCTGCTTGTTCCTTGGCCTGCCACACCAAGAGCCTACCAGTAAAGTTGCTTTCCTCATAGATTTTCTGCTGAGACTGTTGGAAAAAGATCTCGCTTTGAGTGCTATATACAGTGCAAAGCTCGCGCTTGGCTTGTTCAAGCTGAACTTTGGTGGTGGAAGAGGGATTCTTTAAAAAGGCGGCATTACAAATATGGATCTTATCTTCAATTTTTAATTTCTTCACCTTAGCATTTTTGGCGGCGACTGCCTCTTTACTTACTACTAACCCCCGAATGAAGGCTTTAAGTGTGTCCCAAACTATATTAGGTTCTGCAGAATGAATGTTCTGAATTAAAAATTGTCTAATCTCAGTGTCCATAAACTTTACCCACTCAGCGTCATTCAGATGCAACTTATTAAATAACCAGCGTTTAGGGTTTTTTAAACCAGAGCCCACATGAATTTCCAGAGATAACATTGCATGGTCCGAAAATCCATTGAAAAAGAAATTTTGTTGAAAAAAATCTAGAGTCCGTGAGATTAAAAGAAAATCAATGCGTGAGGAAGATCCAAACCGTCCTGAACCACATGTAAATTTCTTTAAAGTCGGATATGCTATTCGCCAAGGCTCTTGTAAATTTAGCATATCCGAATGATCTATCAATGTTTTAAGAGATCTAGGCTTTGTCTGTTTTTTCCCTTGGACCGTAGAATCCAGATGTGGACTCATCAAAATATTAAAATCCCCACCCACGAACAAATCTCCGACAACATGATTTAGAGAGAGAAAAAGATCGTCATATGTTTTGGCGTCATCTTCAACAGGTGCATAGTAGCTTACAAAGGTCAGAGGGCATGGTTTGGATCTAAAAGAGCATGTCACCCAACACCACCTCCCAAATGGATCCTTACCTGAATTAATACACTCTACTTGTAAGCCTTTTTTTTTATAAATATAGCAGTCCCTCTATGGAATGCAGAGGCAGATGAAAAACCCCTGTAGCTGGCCCAGGTTTTAAACATTGAAAATCCCAAAATGTTTATAGTCGAAATATGAGTTTCTTGTAACAGAATAATTTCAGGATTTTCTGTTTTTAGCCATGCTTCAATAGCCCGCATTTTTTTTCGATTATTCAGGCCGTTAACATTAAACGAAATAATTTTTAGCCTATTAGCCATTTAAAAAAAAAAAAGGAAAGATCTAAAAAACCAATCAATGTAGCATTCTGAGAAAAAAAAACAAATGAAGCATACAAAAATAATCAACCAATTATTGAAACTGCCGGTTGCATTTTTCCTATTTTTAAGTGCCCTATCCCACCCCAAGAAAAGTAGACTATCCCCCCTCCACGGCTCCTTCCACTTTCCCCAACCCCTACTCAATTTGGGTGTTATGTTATTACACCCGGTGAATCAACCCCTTACCCGCCCCTCAATACTGTGATGCGTGTTGCTTTTTTTTTTTTTCCTTTCTTGCCCTCCAGAATTTAATTAAATTTTTCTAACGAACCTATAATTATCATGAAGCCCTCTAAGCTAATCGCCCTAAACCAGAAGAGTAAAGAATAAAAGGAAAAACAGGGAGGAAAAAAAAAGAGGAAAAATAAGTTTTTAATTTTCTCCTAACATGGCGAGCTTATATCGAATTTACTCCTGTTTCCATGAACTCTGCAAAAAGAGGCGAATATAAAACATTAGCTATATCAACCTAACACTATTCTAATCCTCCGTTATCTTCTCCAGAAAACCCTGTGCCTCGTCAACATCCGTAAATAAAAAAACTTTCCCTTTACTAATACACGCAATTTGCATTGTTGTGCAATTGATGCTTGTGCCCCCTTTGCCTTAAATAACTGCAACATTTTTACAAATTCCTTCCTGCCGCGGGCAGCAGCGGCAGACATGTCCGAAAAGATTCTACATTTAATAGTCTCATTAATTGGGAACTGTCTCTGCTGAATAGCTTTTGTAAGAACTGCTTCCTTTATTTGAAAATCTGCAAAGTTGATCAGAATCGTGCGTGGAAGGGTTGAGTTAGGGAAAGGATGAGCTGGGACGCGATGGGCTCTCATAATTGTAAGGTCACCCTGGAAGTCCGGAATAACTTTTTCTTTAATAAAGGTGTTGACCCAGCTTAAAGTTTGCGACCCTTCTATTCCTTCAGGTACGCCAACTAGGTGAAGGTTAGATTTATGTGAATGGTTTTCCAATTCCTCCAGTTTGGATTCCAGCGCCTGTTTACTTTTGGTTCCTACTTTAACCTCTTTTGTCATTTTAAATAGCTGGTCCTCCAATACGGAGATTCTCTCCTCTGCCTCATGGAGCTTAACAGGGAGATTACCCATAACATTTTCCATTTTCTCCAGACGTTGATTCAAGGAGTCTAGTTCCGCCTTCTGAGTTTTTTTCATATCACGGATTTCTTCTAGAATCAAATGTAGCATGTCCTTAACATTGATCTGAAAATCTCCAGTCAAATCTGTGGATCGATTAGGGTCCGGAGTGGATGGCGTTACAGTTGTGGCCCCTGGGGAAGGTGGGGAAGATCTTGACCCCCCCTTCCTGAACTCCTTCCTCCTGGTGTAGTTGGGCCACAGTTGATATAGCTGACCCTGTTTCTTTGGTAGCGCTAAGCTGCTTATCGAGTCTTTGCTCCGAGCTTAATCCCTTCCTTAACTCCTGGGGATCACCGCTAAGATCTTGACTCTGAATAATAGCTGTAAGGTCCAGACCCCCATCTAGAACATTGGATAGAGCAGAGTTAATTAGCTCGGTTGATAATAAAGCGAGAGCAGGATCTAGAGAAATCATGGTCTCATGAGACGATTGAGGGGATTGAGGACTGTCTATATCCTTGATGAGTTTTTTCTGAAAGAGTGGAAATTGCTTGGTCGCCCTTTTGTCACTTTTATCTCTGGATTTTTTCTGCATACTGCCTTCGCTTTCTACTTGCGGATTTATCGATGAGGCTACAGTATTTGTAATATCTGAATTTTTAATAGCACTCTGGTCTGACAAGGCTAGCTGTGGCCTATCAACTGCTGAGCTCTCTTCCTCTATTTCTCCCTCCGAGGTCTCAGCTGTAGAGTCTGTGAAGTGAGAAGCTGGAGAGGGCGAGGCACCTTCTACCCCAATTAAGCGGGCTGCCTTTTTAGCCTCTCTTGCTTCTCTAGCAAGAAGTCGATTAGTCTTTGCTTTCGCCAGGCGGGTATTCAATAACTTCCCCATCTCTGAAAGCTCAGTCCACAGACTTTATGATAACTTTATGATGACCTAAAAGTCCGTCTTCAAGAGCAGGGCTATCTTTTCTGACTGGATTTCTCTATTCCCAGGACACTCTTTTTCACTGAGAGGTCTGCACCGATATCGAATCTTGAACCCAGAAGCGGCTTCGAGCTTTTAAGTCTTTTCCCCAAAGAGCCAACAAAGTTATGACTGAGGTCTTTCCTCTCAATGCCTTGGAGATTCCTTATACAGCTTACCGTCATACAGCTGACCCGATCTCAGCTGGACTCCAATACCCAGAATGCACCTCTAAACCCTCTACAAAGACCGGCCCTTTTCACCTCCATGTAGTCCGGATAAAGGCTCACATTCAAACTGTAATTTTCCGGCAAAAAATAAAGGATACAACAGTTTCTCTCTCGGAAGCAGAGGCAGATGAAAAACCCCTGCAGATGACCCAGATCTTAAATATTGAAAAATCCAGAGTTTTTATAGTCGAGATAAAGCCGTTTCTTACCAGGCCGAATCCTCTCAGGGATGGCGCTGCGACATGATTGACCAGACAAGGTTGGCTATGGCAGACCCCGCCTGCACGTAGCCTCAGTTGATCACTGCTCCGCCCCGCCCCGTACTTGGAAACTCCGACCGTTGACCGAGATGCGAGGTTCTTGGTTCCGTGGCGCTTGAAAGAACGGTAGAGGCAGAGAGGCAGAGTTATCGGCGGTTGCTGTTGATTTTTACTTTGCCGGTCCTGCTGAGCTGCTTCTTTTTCTTGTGGCTGTGGCTGGAAGATGGAAAGACGGAAAACGAGGTGAAAAGCGAAAGGAGAAAGCAGACCCAGCTGCTGATAGCTGCTGATAGCAACGTGAAGGAAAGCGTTACAGTCAGTAAAAACTCGGCGATGGAGTGAAATGGAGCGCACTGCTCGCAACCCGTTTGTATTTTGGCTGCCGCTTTTGTATGGCTTTACTTACTTGGTCGCTGGCATTGTTGCTGAGAGAGCTGAGTGACCCAGCAGCGCCGGGGGGGACTGCTCTCCTCTGAACTCTCCCTCTCCCTGTTTTGACCCAGTAATCTTCCCTATGAGGTTTCACCAGAGGGGAAATAAAGGCCTGGAGAGGGTTAAAGCAGGTTAAAGAGCCTGCTGCTGCATGACACCAGTTGCTCTTTGGGAAAAGGGAGTTCTTCTGGTGCAATGACAGGCTGAATAAAACTGAATAAGCTGAGTCCTACGGCGCTGAGTCGACTGGGAGCTGAACTTTTTTTTTCCTAGAAAAATCTTTGAACAACGAATAGTGTCCTGGACGATAAGCAGATCCTCTACAGAATGATCCGAAGAATAGAGGTGAGGTGAGCGGGCTGCAGCTGAGGGGGACTAGGAGGACTGAGAGCAGCCCCCCTTCTTGACTGTTACCACTGGCCTAAATGTGAGTGTGGAGCAGTGAAAACACAGCCTGGTGTTAAAGGTTTTAAAATGTCATGGTAGGAAACAGGCATTTCTACTGACAGTCAATCCAGTTCCCTTTATGGCAGCCATGTGCAGTTATCCATTATTCCTTTAGGTGTCGCTGTACAACAGGTATCCGTGGCAGAGGTTCCTGCTTCAGGGGCCATATCTGTTTTTGTTTGAGCATTTCCATACTTGTATTTCGACATGAAATATGCAGTTTAGAACCAGCATTTTTTCCACAGGATTCTGCACGGCATTGGAAACTAAAGTCAGGCTGCATCCTGTTTTGAGAAGCTTTTCCCGGACTTGTGACTCTTAGTATCACAGATTTTGTATATTGTAAGCACATAAACCTTGTCCATAGTTTTCCAACCACAATTATCTGCAGGTGACCTGGGAGGTCGTTCTGGAAGAGTGCTTTATTTGTCACCCTGCCCACTAGTAAAAACGTTGTGATTAACGTCAGTGTCATTGGCCACTTAGGGCAGGTTCCGTTTAATTCGAATTTTAACTGAATAGAAAAGTGATTTACGTGGGTCAATGGTTAATATATCTTATCTCCTTATCTACTATTTTTTTTCTCTCCGTACTCATTTTCATATAAGTTCCTCCAATCACAAAATTGTGCAAAGCTTCCCTTATTAATGTATCTACTTTATCTACGCTGCCACACACTATTACATAGCGCCAGCTGTTAATTACCTTGACTCTTTTTTGTTCCCAAAGCCGGTCCCAGGGCGATGCTCTCCGAGAGTTGAATGGGATTCTGGGACGCTGCACGCGCGGATGCTGCTACGCATGAGAACGTGACCTGTGCGTCAGTCCCTTCAGTCGAGCAGAGAAGGGGTGGCGGCCAGGAACAGCAGCCTTAATGCAAGCAACATTGAGAATTCCTGTCCACAGATAACCCCTTAATGTCTCCCAATCTCATAGTTTAAAAGAGTTGCCCAGGGCCTGTTTTATGATTAGGTTAATCCTAAAAGAGGTCCCAGTTTCCTGAGAGTACTGTGTTTCAGTAAACACAATTCAGTTCCTTAGTCAGAGCGCTGCAAGATAAGTAGACCCTGAAGTAACTGGTAACCAGGTGAAGTGGTGAACTGTCACGATACCATAGTGTCCTGTCACTGTGGTAACACAGTTGTGTCAGAGGACTGTCAAGGGGAACTGTCTGAAAGTGAAGAATTTTAAGTGAGACAGATATAAAATGGCAATATTTATCCTTAGAACATTAAGAATCCCAAAAACGGTGAACATTTAGGGCATGATTAAGACTTTTGGCGGAGCGTTGATGTGGCGGTGCAAATCACAACACCACCATTCCAGATTGCTACATTTAAATTGTCTGGCGGGCGGCAGAGTGGCGATCCAGTGGTAGAGCCTCTTTAAAAGGCAGCATTGCCTTTGAAAAGGGAACCGCAATGGGACCGCACATCAAGGTTCCTGCACGCCATGGACTCAAAAGTTGGTGCCGTGCAGGAACCTATGTGGATTCACATAGGGGGGCACATGTTACACCCCCCTGTGTGCATGCACGTGCGGTGGAGGCACAGTGGGCCACCAAGTGTATTGCGGCCTCTGGACTGCTGCGCCACCTCCAGGGAATGGCGGTTCCATGGCGAAGTCAACGGTCCCAGGGCGGTCTGACCGCCCAAATTGTAATCAGGCGGTCGGACTGCAGATGCGGCGGTGGCTGGACTGCCACCACCACGAGTCTGGTGGTCCAGGCCCCCCTAGTCCCATGCAGGTAGCAATAACATTGCTGCTGTAGATGACTAGTAGAAAAAGATAATATTCATACATGACGACCAGGAGGTAGCTTATGGAGACGAATGGCCTAAATTCACGTGCTTCCAGATACTTCCACCCTGCACCTGATGTGTCTATTATTTGTAGGGGCTTAGGGCAAGAGATTTTTCCTGAGTCAATACTTTTCCCTCTGAGGATTACCCCATCACTGGGTAATAATAATTTATCATTTACAATCTAAAGGATTTTCGTTGTTCTACGTCAATTTTCTGGCATCATGGATGTGTGCCTCTGTCTGTTGGGAGGCAAAATTCATCACTATGAAGTGTACTGTTCAGGTAAACAACATAGTCTGAAGGTGGGTTGTTCAAAAGGGCGCTTATTTGTACCAAAGTACAAATATTAATACTTAAGGCACTTTACAGAGACTATGTCACATGATAATAGGAAACAGTATCAATATAATTTCTTACACCGTTTGTTTGCCTTAATAAAGTGCATAGTGGCTATGACAGTATGAAAACTGTCTATGAACAGTGGTAAAAAGCACAAGAGATGTGTTGAGAATTACTGGAACAAAATTCTGAGGTTTTTACTAATCCTGCTCTCAGCATGTGAGCGGTGGAGGGATGGCGGGGGTGGAGTGCACATTGCTGTATAGGGGCTTGTAGGGTGGCAGGGCATTATCAGAGTTTTAGGTTTCATTCCCTTTTTCGTTATGAGTGGGGTTCGTGTTTATGAGTAGGGTTCGTGTGGAGGCCCAGTCGAGTCTGTGGGCAGCCGGTTATTTTACTGAGTGAATTTCTGCACCAAGTAAATCTGGACCGGTGTGTCCACACCCCAAACCCAGAAAGCGGGTACACTGGGCCACGTGGAATCAGCTGGGGTGGTTTCCCCCTCTGGGAAATTACTCCAACCAGTTTGTAATCGACCTTCAGTCACAGAAACCCACGCGCCACCAACTGGATCCAGCTGACCAGGGCTTTAAGTGTGCCGGGTCCTGCCGATGCTGAGCACCAGCAGTTCTTAAAAGCAGTGGCTGAGACGGGTCCCTATCGGGCTCTCCATTTTTGCTCTCACTCTCACCCTCAGGATTAAAAAAATAACCTTAGCTCTGCATCAGTACCAACATACAAAGCATTTGATGTAACTTCAAAGAGACTCGTTATAGGTCTTTCACAGTCTCATTTCAGAACTGAAGCATTTTTAATATTCTCTTCAACAAAGCCACAGTTGTTGCTTATTTATCTTAAGAAACTAAGAACCATTGGCAACGCCAATAGTCCTTTTTAGGTCTCGCCTGGGCCAGCCCATGTGCTGCTCTGGCGAGACATTTAGTGAGTGGGCTTTTGAAAGTCCAACCACAGCTTTGTGTGGCATACAGTGTGCGGTTTCGCGCACAGGCACGAGCAGAGGCCCCATCTGGCTTTCCTCTTGCTCGCCCAAGCGCGCGCCTCGCTTCAATGCCCCTCCCCCACCACAGAGCACATCTCGCAGCTTGTTTATTTCCTTTTAGCGCGCTCACACAACTCCCGGGCTTGTCTTCGCTTTCAGTGTGTTCGCCGCACCACCCGCTCCTTTAGCACTGCCTCGGACCGTCGCATGCATGTGATTTTTCTTTCTGTGTGTTCATTGTTGTGGCCACAACACTGCTTCATGTTATGCCCCATTTGGCTCACCTGGTCGCCCCTCTCTTGCTCTACCACAAGCTATCCCACTCTTTCTTCTGCTTCTACGAACTTCTCTCGTGCTAGGCTGCCCCCTAACATCCCTATGCTTCTCTGCTTTCCCGCCTCCACCAGGTCATGCCCTTTGCCCCCTCCAGGCTCCCCTTTTCCGCTCCCATTATTGCCCTGAAGTCCTCCTGACCCTTCTTTCCCCACTCTATCCCCCTTCTGCGCCTTTCATCTTCCCCCTATGTCTCCTTCTGTATTCTAAGGTCTCATTTCCTTCTTTCTTCCCTGTCTCCCTCCTGCCACGTCTTTCTTCCCCCACTCCTATTCCATCAACCTCATGTAACTCACCTGCGAGCGTTCTCCCCTCTCACCCCTCATGCTGTGCTACCTCTCTCTCTCTCTCACTGCCCCCCTCCCCTCTCTGCTAGTCTCATAGTAACTTCCTCATTACTTTCTTTTCTCTTCACTCATGCGGTCCCCTTCAACCCCCCCCCCCCCCGGTTCTGCGGCAGTCTTCCCAGTCTCCCCCTCCTTGAGAGGTGAGATCAGCCTCTATTGTCCCCCCCCCCAGGCCTGCACAGGGGATTGTGCAATGTGCACTTCTGGATTCGGTGAGTGGAATATTTAGCATTTTTTCGGCTTCCTGGAGGTGCTGCCAGGGGCATGCGACAGGCACCGGCCAGGGGTCTGCACATCTTGTTGTTGATCACTGCTGCGGGGCCTACACAGCCTCCTGGCCTCGAAAAACTGCGAAGTGTCCCAAAGCTGAAAGCAGGCTGGAATTAAAATCGGATTGTTTTTATTGTGCCTTGACCCAAAATCACTGCATCCGACCCATATGGAGAGATGCGGTTTAGCGCTTCAGCCTTATTCTGTTTACTTGTAATTACTATCCTTGCCCATCTTTGCTGTGCAGTCGGTCACTTGTGGCTCTCGTCAGGTCCCGTCTGTGCTCCTTTCTTGGTTCTGGTCCGTTCTTTGCACCATTGGTTTAGTCGTGTGCTATCCTCATGTTCGTGTTTGGTCATAAATGGATTGACTTCTCTTGATGTATTCTACTGGTGTAGTTCATCCTTACCCCCTGCTTTTGCCTCGCTTTTGTGTCGCTGTCCACTTTCTCTTTTTCAGCTTTTTTTCTGGTCAGTTTTGTGAGACTTCGTTTCCTTTTGCTTTTCCTCTCATGTTTAAGTCGCATCCTACCCGCGTTCTATGGTGTTGTTTCTAGTCCTATCCTTTCTGTGCTGCCCAATTGTCAGTTGTTGCTCTGTTTAGCTTGTCTCATTCAGTAGATTTAAAAAAAAAATATTTTTTTATTTTACAAGTTTTATATAGCGCTAGCTTGACCCGTGAGTATCAGAGCGCTTTACATACACACAGGAGAGAAAACAAGCATTGGCATAGCCAATAGGTCTCACTTTTGGGACCTTATAAGTGTTTAGCCGTGCAACAGTTGATGTTGTTCCACCAAGGATATTGTGGTGGATAACTAAACACTTATAAGGTCCCAAAGGCGAAACCTATTGGCTATGCCAATGCTTGTTGTTGTAGGTGTAAGGTTACTTGTTGTATTATATATCTGGATGCAATAACAGAAGCAGCAAATTACTAGTCGGGCAGCACACTATTCTAACCACAGATTTTGTTGTAAGCCACGCCCTAATTCCACCGGCCACGCCCCTTTGAGAGACCCCCCAGTTTTTTCATCCCACTTAAAGCCTGCAGCTGACATCGTCTGTAATTGGTCGCCTGGAGTTCCCACCACCAGGGAGACTGGCCCCGAGAAATGATTTATTTCGCTGCACAACAGCACTCACTTTTGAGTGCACTCGCTACAAACCCTCTTGTTATTTGGCAACATTACATCAAACGCTGGTCCCGAAACAGCTGCATGTAATCTGCACTCAGGGCTCTTAATTAACCTTCGAAGCGCAGTTCAGAAAGCTCAGAAACCCGTCGGCATCATCAAGCAAACACGAAGAGCTCGGGGTTTCCAGGGCTCGCCCACGCACTCAACCGCTGCATAATGGGATCTATCTCTCCGCGAAGCCAGAGCTATTTCCATCCGCGCCACTTTCAGCGTTAGCAAACAGGAGAGGCGCGGAAACCACGCGGAGCAGCCGGGATGCAAAGACGCACGCGCGCACTCCCAGCACCTCAGCGATAATGTTCACACCTGGCGGCTCGTGTGTGGTCCTCGAGCCACGACTGCTGATCCATAACCAAAGAACGGGAATTGTTCGGAGAAAGATGCACCACTCCCTCGCAGCAGCAACATTCGGTAGTTTCGCAATTACGTGCTCCTGGCTCGGTATTTGTCCCTGTCTCTGTGGTAGTTATTAAGCTGTCTCTTAGCCACGCCACAGCCACCTGTGGCGTCTTTCCCACACATGCCTACCTGCGGATTTATTCTCTTCTGGTTAGGCACTGGCCAGGCCAGCACACTGGCACTACGGCCCAGAGCCCTCGCCTAGCCTGAGGGAGCTGAGAGAGGGTTTGAAACTTGGGCAAAGTGGGCACTTTCCCAGCAGCCTCATATTCCTGAAAGCCCCCTCATAAAGTGGTTGGGGCAGTAAGAAGACTTTGGGGTTTATTTACAAACCCTTACACCGCCGAAGCGTCACTTTTTTTACGCTCCGGCAGCGCAGTGTGCCTGCCAATATTTACAAGGTCACGTAAAGCCACCCTGCATGGCTTTCCATGACCGTGTGAATATGGCCTCCTTTCACGCACTACCCTGCGTGAAAGTGGTGTTCCATGGGTGTTGCTGTGGGTGTACTCACGCAAAATTGATGGAACCTGACGCATTCCCAGATTTGCAAGGTTTTGTAAACATGGGAATGCATCAGATTTCTGTGACTCCCCAGGGGAAGCGTAAGGGAGGCGCAATGAGGAGAAATACCTTTATTTCTCCTCGTTATTCCTTTTTCTGTGTGTGCTGCATTCAGCAGCACACACAGAAAGAGGAATACACCTCGAGTGTTTGTTTTTGTACAGGAAGGTGTTCTTTCCTGCACAAAAACAATCACCCCTTCAATGCAGACACCATTGCACCATGGCGCCAGGTTGCCTGCATTGGCGCATGGCAGCCCATTGTCACTATCTTGTAGATATGGCACATTTCTGCCCCTTTTCTTTTGACGCACAGAAGCGCAGCGGGAAGGCCTGCTGCGCATCAAAGTATTGTAAATGTGGCCCCATCTATCTCACATTTATGTATGTATTTAAACCCCACTCCCTCTCTCTGAGGCTGTCTCTCTCGCTCTACGCATTCCTGCCTCACCACTCGCTACTTTTCCATCTACATCACCTTTCATTTTATCATCTGTTCCTGCCCTCCTTACCACTCTTTATCTCTACATCTGCCTACCTCCCTCTGGCTTAGTATTGCCTCCCTCTGTCTACCTTGCTTCTCTTTGTACTACTATCCTCTCTGCCCCACCTTTCTCTGCTTCATCTGTCCCTCTCTACCTCACTAATCGCTAATTCCCCCAGTCTCTCTTCCTCACTTCTCTACTACCGTTCTCTCTATGTCTGCCATCTCTCTCTATCGTCTTCTACAACTGTCTCTGTCTCACCTTCCAGTTTGTCTCCTATCTCTCTCCTTATTTCACCTCACCTGTTCTACCACACCCCTCTCTTTACCTCTCGCCCGCTCTCTCTCTATTTCTATGCACCTACCCCTACCGTACCTCTCTCCCACCCCTCTTTCAATAAATGTCTTTCGCATCCCTCCTTACATCTCTACAACGCCCTCACCCGTCTACCTCTACCTCTGTACCACCTTCTATCTCCTCTGTCTTTCTATTTAGCCCTTTTCTGTGCCTCTCACTTCTCTGTTTCTATTTCACCTAACCGCATCTTAGACACACCTACTTCATTCTCTCTCAACCTCCTCTTTCTTTACCTCACCTCTCTATCCCTCTCTGCATCTGGCTATCCCTCACCTCTTTTGGCCTCTCCTCACCGCATTCTCTCTGCTGTCTCCTGCCCCCTCCATTTTCTCATCCCCAGAGCTGAATGTCACTGACTCTCAGAGAAGAGTTGGCATCTTTTCCACAATGGCTAGTTAGACATTCAGTTCCATGGGAAATTTTGCGGCAAGCCAAACAAAATCCAGTATTCTAAGCATTCTATAGGTATTTCTTGGGTGGTGGTCGCTGAACAACTTGAGCTTTCGGATGTTTTTGGGTGTCCCTAATTCTGAAAGTTTGATGTGTAATTGTCTGCTAACAATCATATTATGCCATGTTAATGGCAGGGATGATGAATCTCTGGGCTTCCATTGGCATGTATGACCCTTATGACATTAGCCCAAAACGAAATCAAGGGGGAATTTTGAACACCCAAGTGTCTATTGGGTTCAATAAAGATAATGCTGTTATGTATTGAAGACATATCTTGTTACTGCAGTAGAGCTGGTCAATGAGCCTTTTCAACGCTTTGTAGAGCAGAAAACAAATCTTTCAAGTTAATGCGTTCATTTAGTAGACCATGCAACCACATTATAAATATATAGCTATACAAATATACCATCGGCATGTTTACCTATTTGTACATGTGGCATAAACCCCTGTAGATCCATATGCAAAATGTTTACTTTTACAATGTACTTAGCCTTTTGGCTGAAACACTGGCATATATCATTGAATTATGTTTAATTAAGCATTATTTCCAACTGTTCAGGGCATTATCAATTGTTAAGTAATTGTCCTGGAATTATGACCCTAAAATGTGGAGCCATGTTGAAAAGAAGGGCAACATACAACCACTAATGCCTGATAGAATGTGGGCAATAGGGCTATTATCAACTGCCCACGAATTTTACAAAACCTAGACAAAAATCAAAATGAACTTTATTTGTCTGCTTAATGTCCCTGATGCCAAAACTAGAATGAAACCAAGCATCAGTAACCCTGATGACCCTAAGGTGAGGAGCCATGTTGAAAAGAAGGGTAATTAATAACTGCTAATGCCTGACAGAATGTGGGCAACAGGTCTACTATCACCTGCCCTCTAAGTTCACCAAACATAGACAAAAATTAAAATGAATTTTTTTTGTCTGTTCTTGTCTCTGATACTAAACCTAGAAAGAAACCAGGCAACAATAATAAACCCATGCATTCTGATTGGTTTAGCAATCTCAACATTCTATTCCAGGTGCTAATACAGAACATGTGTATTGAAATGACACTACAGTGTAAAGCTTATTAAGCCCTTTATTGGAGCATCCATTCACACAGAGCGTAGCGAGGTAACAGCCCTCGAACAACACACAGAACATGGAACTTACATTAAAGCACAACACAGTAAGACCACTAGCATGGAATATAAACAATCCAAAGTTAGACCAGCTAACTGATCATTGTACATGCATCCTACATTGTAGTAGAATATTAGAGCACACCTTCAGGACGTCATGTGTTCTAATATGCATTCTAATCAAGAACCTACTGCTACAACATGGGGCTTTATAAAGAACAAAGACTCAAAGTAGTATTCTGTGTCAAGCTCTGAGAGTACCTCTGTTTTCCTTTGTACTGTCAGGTAGGCCTCATGGAGTTTCACCATATCTTCAATCATAGACTCCAGTTCTTCGGGTAATCTGGCAGCAGAGGCCGCTTGCCTCATATCATTGTTAACATTTGATAGCAGTTAATTCCCCCAAAGAGTATTCTGCCTTCCAGTTCAGCGTTATTTTCTTTTGTTAGCTTTGAGTTTGAATTATATAGAAATAAATGATAACGCATAATGTTGGCTGCCATCTTACCTCCCACATAAAAGAATCTTTAGAGTGGTGGAAGGTGCTTAGTTATCTCCAGCTCTTTTTGCTATCATAACCATTTAAGATTTCTGGATATTACTACCCTCTATCGCACTTCATTTTCCTAGGTTAGAGTAGGCAGAGCTTTACCTGATTTTCTACTAATTACATAGTTTTTCTGTTGTATTTATATTTATTTACTATACCAATTACTTTTTCTTTCAGTTTGTGTGGGGCTTCCTATAGACTGTGGAGCAGCGTAATTTTGGCTCCATCCTTATACGTTGTAAATGCACAATATATACGTGCATTTAGCACATGCACTTTCTGTCTCCTAACGATATTAATGTGAAGTGTTGCAGTTGACATCACTATTGAAGTGCATTCACTGTAGGGTTAGAGACTCATATATACATTGTGTGTCTTAACTGTTTTAAATGACATTTATTGTTTAGGTGATGGAGTAAAACATTCCTCACACTATTAAAATGTATTTACCTTAGAAACAAAAAGGATTTATGTAATGTGTGCACTAACGTTTCATATTTGTGTCTATAATGTAGTTCTTAGTCACATTTATAAACGTGTGCTCAAAGGTTATTTACCTTTATTAAATTTTAACATGAATCTAATGTACTGACAGATTTGTTCTTATTCTGGTTGAATATACAAACATTTATTAAATGTACACCATTGATTTAAAATGTTAACTTGTCATAACTAGGCCATATTTCGTTCTGCATGAAATGCTGTTTTCCATTTTCTGCTTGCATGTCATTTCCTTGCAGGTACATTCTCATGGTTTGTTAGTTTGAGAATAGATGTAACACTGTAATAGCGACAGAGAGAGAGCCCGAGAAGAAGACCTTGACAAGGAACATGGAGAGCCAGAGCCTCAACTGAAATTCTCCATTTATTATTGTTGCCAGGGCTCACAGATAATTGAGGACAATATTGTTCCCAGGTTTGGGCTGGTATATTTAGTGAATGATGCAGCTCACAACGTGAGAATGGAAAGGAACAATGGAACCCCTGATGATGTGTAAAGAGGGGTGTTGCCTTGACTTTTGTCGTAATATTTGGTTTTACACTGCCTGAGGATACCCCCCTTTACTTTGGACATTGAGGGGGATATTCACAAGGACTTATCTCTGATTTATCTCCACCTCAACGCATCAAAAGTGGAGCTAGACCTAACACCCCATTCACAAGCTGGTGCAAACTGCAGACATCACCAGTATTCCCGCAATAACTGCCCCAAAATGTATTCCCACGGTGGACATCACCAACTAACCCTAATGAGATGCAGAGTAGGCTTTCCCATGCAAAAACACCTGATAAAACCACAACATCACTTTCACAACGAACTGCCAGATCTGCGAAGCAAACCAAAAACAGGCGATAAGCTGCGGTAGCCGCAGTATTTAACACCTGCCTCAAGTAGGTGTAAAAACAGACGACTACCTGCAGTAGACAACGGAGCCCCGCACACAGCCACACCAGAAGAACAAACGACACCATGGAGCTACTCATCATGTAGCTCGGAGCCCCAACAGGGCCACAATACCCACTGCCACCACCCCCAGGACCCGGACCCGCCCCCCCAGACCACCACAGAGGCAGCACAGAGTAAGACAGTGGACCTACCGAAAACTCACCACTCTCACAGACCTAACGCCCCAGGAAGTCATTGCCCACTACAGGCTCAAAAGGGCAACGATCCTCCGCATCATGATCCACATCGCCCACAGGCTGACGGTCCCAACACAGCAGAGAACCAACATCCCTCCGGAGACAAAGCTGCTGGCTGTGTTGCACCTGCACGTCTGGTACCTTCCAACCAACAACTGCCAGAGTCATCTCACAGCCAGCCCTATCAAAGTTCATCACACCTGTCCTGGATGCCATCCTTATCTTCATACCCCAGTATCTTCACTTCCCCAACACTGCGCAGGAACAGCTGGAGACAAAGCAAGGGTTCTACGGCATAGCCGAATTCCCGGCTGTGTTGGGGCAATCGACTGCACACATGTCCCACTTGTGCCCCCTGCAGATACTGCACACCACTACCGCAACAGAAATCATCAGCATTCCATCAATGTGCAGGTAATAGTGGACCACCGGGGACTCTTCACCAATGTCGTCGCCAACTACCCAGGCAGTGTGCATGATTCCTTCATCTTCCGACAAGCCATCATCAACCAGCGCTTCCGGGATGGCACATATGGAACGGGACTGCTCGTTGGTAAGTGCCAAATCAACACATCACACACCCCAAAGCCACCAACACACAACGAACAACTGTGGGAATGCACACGTGACCAAACCACATATAACATGTCAAACTACACGGCCACCTACCAGACATGACTACACCACTCCATGGTCATCCCGGGCTACCCCTGCACCCAATACAGACATTTCATGGCACCACAGCCACAAAACAGCTGAACTTGTGGAGATGCGTAATGCAGCCATGTGCGAGAATGCAAGTGACCCGTGAGTGGGAATGTACACAATGAGAAGTGAGGCGTGGAAGTGCAGGACAGACATGGGAATGCAAACAACTGATATGTCCATGCAGACCACGACTGCTGGTGACTGGAGAGTAGTGAGCAGTGGACGCAACCATGTCACCCCAGGGCGTGGGACAGATAGCGGAAGTGTCGTACGCTGTGTTCCCCCCTGTGTGCGTGAGCGTAGTGGGTTGGCCCTGAGTACGCCAGGGCTGCACAGGGGTGTGGTGACTAACTTCATTGTGCAGGCCGTGGTCCACTCCCGGGAAGGCCAACGTCACTGACAGTGCGGCGCCGCGCGGCCTGCCACGAGGCCGAGGCCGTGAGCAGCGGGGCCTGCGACCCTGTGCGCCTGCTGCACCCCAGGATGCTGATGCACAGACCAGGCCTGCCCGCCCCAGCACACTAGTGCGGCACTGCTCACCTGCAGACACTGTCGTGTGTCAAAGTGGACCCAACACATGCCGGTGCAAGCACCAAGCTCCAGTCCCGCGACCTCTGCAGCCTCCGCAGACCATCGCTGGCCCCACGACGCTGGTCCACATCACTAATTACTAATTTACATGCTCCACCGGCGTCCTCTTCGGCCCAGTAGGTCCCACATGTGGAACTGAGTCCTGAATGGCAGTGACCCCACGTCCGTGGCAGCGGCCACAGCACAAGACTCCCTTCGATCAGTGAGGCCTAATTCCATATCGCAGGCCTGCGACACGTGGTGCCACTAACCCTGTACAACGCAAGCCGGCGACACGTGGTGCCACTAACCCTGTTCAACGCAAGCCGGCAACACGTGGTGCCACTAACCCTGTGCACCATGAGTGACCGTTATTCTCCGGCGGAACATCGTTGGTGTCTGAGCCTGTGGCCTGGGGGTTGTCATCAGCAACAGACAGGTACGGACTTGGTGTCTGGCCTGGATCTGTGGCATTCATATCCGCCATGTTGCCGGACACAGCTGGCATGTGCCCTCTGCATCATGCCCTGGGGGTAGACCCCCCATTATCCCCCCTGACATCCCGCGGAAGGCACCCATGACACATGTGAGGCCCTACTCTGCCCTCATGACCCTACACCAGTCTCCCGCAGGTCAGCATCCTGTGGCGGTGGGCTCCGTGTCGGCCGCTGTACATCCGGGGCCACTAGCCCTGTGCGACTCGAGTCATTCCCTCTTGTTGTACTGACATTGCATTTTTGAGTGCCTGATGACTGTTGGAGTTGTTGCTAGCACCAGCTACTCCCTGAGGGCTGGCTTACACTCACTCCACACACAGCCAGGACAGGCGTCACTGTATTAGTGGGCCTGCCATCACATCCTGCCGAACCAAGTATCGACTCTTTTCTCCCTGCACTGCCACAGGTAATCAAGGATATGCACTCTGCCCTTGGATGATGACAACCCTCGAGACCCGGACACACCCGCCCAGAGGCAGTACAATGCGGCCCACATACGCACCAGGGGCATCGCTGAACGCACATTTGGCGTGTTGAAGTCATGTTTCAGGTGCCTGGACGGCACAGGTGGAAAGCTCCTGTACAGCCCGGACATCATGTGCAAGATGATCATTGCATGTTGTGTGTTGCACAACATCTTTGTTCTCACCAATGCCCCATGGATCCCAGTTCCAGAGGTACTGGACGATGATGGTGACGATGGGGCAGGTGGCCCACATCCCACTGCAGCTCGAGCAGGAATGGCCCGTAGGAACTCCATCATTGACACTTACTTCTCATGAGCACGTCACATTGTGGCCGTCCATGGCAATCATGGGACAATAGAAGATGTCCAATTGCACTGCATGTGTGATTGAAACATATTTGCAGGTTACAGGTTGTACTTGTACATTGTCATGTTACATTTTCCTGCGGTTTCAGATGGGATTTGCCATGTTGTGCACATTTGCGGAACCAGTTGTGTCCTGTGTACAGTTGTGGAGGGGTTGCTGTTTGTACTGGGATGTTGTCAATGTCGAGGTGCACTTCTGCTTATGTGCGTATGCTGCACGGTGGGCGAGTCGCTCCTGCGGCTCTGATTTGTCTGCCACTGGTCTCTTTCATGCGGTGTGCCTGTTGGTTCTGTTCTTCCACGGTGCTTGGATGTTGTGGTGTACATGTTGTCCTCTGCAGTCGGTCAGGGTGCATCCGTGGTACTCTGCTGTTGATGTATTTTTTCTGTGGCATTTTCCGTATGCTGTTCTTGTGCTTTTTCCTGCATTATGCATGGGTATTGCTGCCCTCGCACTGGTTGTCACTGTTTTCTTATCGCGCTTTGGCCCATCGCAGGTTTTTTGGCATTGGGGTTTGTGTTATCTCCGTCGAGGTGGTTGTATCACGGGCATTGACCGCGGTTTCGGCAAACTATCGCATGGGGCCGCCTTGTTGTGAATTTCAAGTTGACACTGGGTTATTTTCCCGCGATAGGTTGCGGTGTTGAGAGTTGCATTAAGCTGCTCTTGCGGTAGTTATCACACGTTCTTGTGAATATACCCCTGAGATGTTTAGACCTCTATTCTTATCCCATTTGACTCTTTCTTAGGGTGGCTTAGACTGACAGTCATTTCCCTGTCCCTAAAAGACTCTTGACCGAGCTTCTGAAATGCTGATACCTTCCTGCACTTCCCTGCATTTTCTATTTTTCTGCATTTCCCTGACCTTTTACGTTTTAAATCATCCTCCTACATTTGGACTTTAATTTGGATGATTTTAGACTTCACTCATGCTCTAGAAGAGAGAGCCAGACACTCTTCTCTGAGCATCAAAGTTTGTTATTGATCTTTTGTATTGCTATGACTGAACTTCTTATCTGCATTATGCTGGTACTCCTGAACTTCTTTAGGAGGTTGGGTTATCCAGTTGTACTGTTAATTAAATTGGTCGATGAAATGATAACTCCCTTTACCACTCAGTCAGCGAAAAAGGTTCACCAAATAGGAACGGTAAAAGGGTTGGCCCAGCGCTGGATCAACAGTATTGTTACTTAGACACTTTGATGTCTGCACACAGTGCAGTAACTGCTTCCTTCACTCTTAAGGCCTTATTATGAGTACGGCAGTCCCAAGACCGCGTACCCACTGTGGTGGTCCAACTGCAGAAACCTCGGCGGTCTGACCCCCCGATAACGAGTTTGGCGGTCGGACTGCCACCAGTCCAACACATGACCGCTGCCACCACCAGGTTCCTGGATCCCGACGGGGCATCAGTGGGAGTAGTAGTGGTCTGCACAAAGGGCAATAATCAACAGTGGTCTCAAAATGGAACCAACTATACTACTTCCCAAATTCTGTAAATTAGCAACTTATAGTACTAAATCCATGTCCAACTGAATCCCAAACACCTTCTGTAAGTCCTTACTTTTGTCTGTGATGTAAGTACAGTCATAATCAGAGGAGAATGAATCATGTGTCTTAATATTCCATGTTCTTTCGATTTCTTTTCTGGTGACCCTAATTCACGTTAACCCAGGGTGCTGTATATCTTGATTCTCCGCTCATCCAGTTAGGTGAATAGCATCATCATTGGGTCTTTATCACCTGAGTTTTCAGTTCTCCAGGTGATCTACGTTCCTCCACCTGGTGAAAGACCATCTGGTTTCAGGACAGTCATGAATAAAAGGTGAGTAGTGCCAAAAAAGTGGTGAGAGGGTTTAAAAATACCTCTGTCTGGTTTCTTGTCTTTTATTAGACCAGAAATGGGTAATATTAATGTTGTGAGAGTTGCTTTGGTGTATGTATTAGTGATCCACAGCACCTGGTCGTGGTATGTCGACATGTTTCGCCCTAGCTTGCCCTTACGGGTCAGGGGGCCTTCTTCAGGACCGGTGTGAGAGCGGCTTACTTTCAGGTTGCTCACAGTGAGTAAATAGATTCACTTACCCCTCTTCATCAGTGAGCTCAATCGATCAGGCTCTGACATGTGTTATAGGTGCAGACTTTGCCTATAACTTATAAAGGAGATAATTGTCGCTTTTTCAGGTATAAAGGGGAGGCACAAGACTTTGTTGCACCTCTAACGTGCCAGTGCTGCCACCGTCCTCCTGCCCCAGAAACGAGATGTAAGTACAACACTGTTGAACCATCAGCCTCCTTCAGACTCCGCCCTCCTTTGCGAGCAGAATGTCTAACGCAAGATGGTTCTGCAAAACCATAGCCCTAATAGCAACCATATCAGTATTTAGAAACAATAAAGCTCCAGCTGTATTAGTAGACAGTTTATCAACTACTGTGGAAAGTTTTCTAATCTTAATGTTGTTCAATATCACCCCTACATTTGGAATTATTGCACCAAAAATATCTCCCACAATCTCTCCAGCACTGGCACCTCATTTGGACCTAGATTTTTCCTCTTTGGAAACACTACTCTTTCATAACATGTTCCATACCATTTGTTCGGCAGCTTAAAATAAGCATTCTTCCACAAATAAAATAAACCCCTGGAATTGCACAGTCAGTTCCATCCAAGAAACAATTTCCAAGATCCTCGAACCTCAAAGGTATGATCACACTCACTTTTCCCTACAGTAATAGTATTGTATTCATTCACATCATTGTGTATGTGCAATTTTCTTTGGTGTTGCCAAACTAATGTCAATGCTCCAGAATTCCCTGCTGCTTGATGATCTACCTCTTCCTGTGACCAACTCGTAACACAGAATTTCTTTTAGCTGCATTTGTCTTTACTGCTCTATATCCATCTTCTACTTGATCTAAGAATTTCTTTTCAATGCCACTAAGAACACAGGTCAAATTATACCTATGTGCATAAGCAGTATCTAACGTTTAATCGAGGCAAAATATCTACTAACCCTTTTAGCAACGTGAACATATGAATGTCGATTTAAATGTTTGAACAGCTGAACTTTTGAAAAAAACAAATCATAATTAGAATAATAATACTGAAAATGACTCTTTCCATAGACAATACTCAACAATAAGTTACATGTAATGCCACATGCCAATGGTATGAAGCAGGTAATTGCATGCAAACATAGCAATCCCTTGCTTCCATTGTGTTAACATACTCATAAAGCAAGTTATTAAAAGCATTTTATGTATAATATCCTCTAGATAAATCAGCATGTACATTCTGCTCTTCTAATGAGTATAAACCTCCATCTACTTTGTGTGGTGGTCCCTGCTCAGATGTATATTTCTCTTATTTGACATTAGTCAAACCCAAATGTAATCCTACAATTAACACTATATTTTATCTATTATGTACCTGCATCTACAACTAGTATTATTTGTTTCCATACTATTTAGATTCAGACCAAGCGGGTAGAGAAATAGCAGCAACAGAATCTCCTCTGTCGACCTCCCCCTCTGCAAACCGCAAAACAGTCTTTATTTGTACTCAACTTTTATTTTAAAATATGTACAACCTTCGTTAGGTTTCATAAGCCATTACGTGTTCTTCTAAATGTCGGCCCTAATTTTATTCTTTTCCACTCAGACCTAGGTATTCTTCTTTTGGACAACTCAACAAATTTATTTGTCATCTCTCATAATATGGGGACCAAGTTAATTAATAAGCATCCCCAATATCAATATTCTTAATCCATGAACAAGCACAAGAGACTCTTCAGGATTTATAGGGAAATTCAGTCTCATTCAGCACTAAATTTCTCAAAGCACTTAGGGCCTTATTACGAGTATGGCGTAGGACCGCCATACTCGCATGGTGGCCCGAGTGTTGTGGTTGGACCGCCACAGGACCGCTGTGTTTGCCAGGGATCCAGGATCCCGCGGAAGTCACTCAACTGTCAGGAGCGGTCAGGTGCAGGAATGTGCCACTGCTGCACCGCCCAGCATATTCTGAGTTGCCTGTCCACCACCTTTTTCAATGGGATGAGCCCGCCATGGAAAGGGTGGGGAGAGGCAACTAAGGGGGGGCCTAACATGGCCCCATGCTGCTCCTGGGCCTGGCGGTGCATGCAGGAGGACACATCTTGACATCTTGTGCACCTCTGGAATTGCACCCCTGTTCCTACACAGTGTGGCATGCATGCATGCATGCCACACCATACAGGAACATGCTGCAATCACTTTCAGAGTGGCGGGCTGCATGTTCAGCTCTCCTATGAGTCTAACAGCCACTGTCATGAGACCACTGCAGCACCACCTGCCTGTCCGCCATGGATTACAATCGCAATCCGGCGGGCAGGCACACCACAGCTTTGGAGGTCCTCCTGTGGACGGCGCGGTGGCAGCGCTGCAGGAGGACCGAAAAGTCATAATAAGACCCTCAGTCTAGTCGGGTAAGGAAGTGCAAATGTAAAGTTCTGAAAGTCTCAGTTGAATCTCTACTATTATTCCAGAATGTCCAGAAGTCGCTCTCGTTGCCATCATAGCGAGATAAGTCCACTCAGGAAAAGAGTACCTCTGACAAGGCCCCCTCGATCTTTTAGACCTTCTGAGATTTGATCCCTTACCTTTATTTCTACTCAGTTCTGATTCACCAGGTGCCTTGGATATGGATGCAAGAGTTTTTTCAGAGGATAACTTCAACCTTCTCCTTTCTTTACTCTTTGGCCGGCTTTCTTCTACCACTACTCGTCATCCACAGTACTAGTTCCTTAATTGGGGTTAGAATCTGATTTGTTCAGCACCACAGCATCAACTTCTTCTAGCTCAGATTCAGTTTCAGATTCGTCGAGACCCCCCTGAGATTGTTCCAGTGCTTTCTCAGACTCTGTCTGGTCCCCTACAGCTTGGCTGACCTCTTGCCGTGGCCTTTCGACCACTGCTGGCATCTTTTCTGGGAGAGGTGCTCTTAATGGTTCAAGGGGACACAGGACTCTACCAGTGTGGGACGCCTGCACCCAATTAGGAAGACCACAACTTTTCACAGCAGTCGTAGTGACCAAAATCACCTCGTACAGACCACGCCAACGGAGCTCAAGGCAGTTCTTTCTCATGTGTTTCTTCCCCATGACCCAGTCACCAGGACTAAGGTCATGGCACTGCTCCTGATGTGGGGGTGCTATCGTTGCTTCAACCTGGTGAGACACAGAACGAGCCACGTCAGTCAATCTTTTACAGTAATCAAGCACCAAATCGTCTGTGATGTTCACAAACATATTTGCAGGCACAGCAGGCAACCGTATAGCTCTTCTCATAGGGGCAACAATCGTGTCCGGGGTACTGGGAAGTCTCAGGAGCACAAGGGACAAAGCATCAGGCCATTTTAGAGATGTTGAAGCACACACTTTAGCCAACCTGGATTTCAGAGTGCCGTTGACCTGCTCTACAATACCTGAAGCTTCTGGATGATAACTTCTATGTAATCTCTACTCCACCTGCAACGCTGCACGTAGAATTCTCAGAACCTCCTTATTAAAATGAGTTCCTCGGTCTGATTACAAAGAGGTTGGAAAGTCGAATTTCCGAATAACTTCCCTCAACAACAGCTTAGCTACATAAGGCTGTTACATCTCCTAGTTAGGTAGGCTTCCACCCAATCTGAAAAGATGCACACCACTTCTAGAATGTGCCTCTATCCATTGCATACTGGCATTTCAACAACAGCCATCTGAATTCTGTTGAAAGGACATCCAGATCTCCATATGTGAATCAGTGTAACAGTGGTTCACTTTCCCACATTCATTTGCTGGCAAATCACACATCTGTAACACAATATCCCAGTCATCGCTCAAAACTTTGGGTTAAACCAAGTCTGCCTAAACAGCTTCACCATGGCTTCTCTTCCTACATGCATCGACCCATGATAATACCTCATCATCGATGGCAACAAACTATTAGGCAGTACTGGTCTTCCATCTCCCTGAAACCCAAATATCATCTCATTTCACACATCCTGCTCTGATCCAACCTTGCTGTTCCCCCTCAGTAACGTCATCTTGCAATATCTTTACTTGCTCCCATGTATCGGCAAGTATCATCAAAAGGTTGAAATTGGTTTCATCTGCTCTCTCATTTGTATATTCACTATTAAAAGTGCAAATGTGTAGCGGTTTCCAATTGTCACCAAATTGTTTCCATTACAATGGGCAGAACTGTCAATGACAGCAAATTTGGGTGGCATTTGTAGGGCTTTTAAAAGTTTTCTCACATTTTCTCCATTGCGGATCGGGCACCCTGACGAGGTCATAAATCCCCTTTGAGACCATAACTGTCCAAAGTCGTGAACGATACCGAACCCACACTAACTGTTAGTGAATATTGTCACTTTCACCAGGTCTGAAATGCAGCATGCTCCGGTAAGATCAATCAGTTCTGCCACCTGCGCAGAGAATACTCCTTGAAACTAGGCAGCTGCCACTACTCACCCAACAGTACAGACAGCATAAGTAGCCCTTAGGTTTCCCTCATTGTCCCCGAGACAAGAGCCATCCACAACCATGGTGTAATCAGATTCAGACAATGGCTCGTCAGTAATGTTGGAAAGGGGCTTGGTGCATAATTCAGTGACATCGAGACCGTCATACTCTCCTTCAATCTCATGCGCATCACAATCAGGTAAAGGGAGCAAAGTAGCTGTGCAGGGTGATGTTCTTAGCAGCCAAAATAGTCTGCTCATACATTGTGAACCTACTATTAGGTTGCTGAGTACGAGACTGAGTCAACAATATTTCAACTGAATAGGGTATATAGACAGTCAAAGGGTGACCAATTACAATGCTTTCACACCTCCATATGATGGCATATGTTGCAGAAATGGATTTGAGACATCCGGGCAACGCTGATGCTTCTAGATCCAGAGTAGCTGAGAAGTAGGCAACTGGTCTATGGGCACTTCTATAATTCTGAGCACAACCTTCTCTTTCACTACAGAAGAGCAAAATGTTTTGTTGTAATCTGGCATTCTTAATGCAGGAGCATGACAAAGGCTTTCTCTCAGCTCCAGGAATGCAATTGAGCAATCATTACAAATGCAAAACAACAGTTGATGGACAGAATGCAGATCAATGTCATACATTCACCCCAGTACAGACATCTGGGCCTAAATCCATCGTTTCTTTGCTCACCATGCCGTTCCAGTTTGAACCCAGCCATATGCAAATCATTCTTGACCCTGTGCCTCATGGGAACAGTCCAGCCCGAACTGCCAAGCCAGGTCCTCCCTGGACTGGAAACAGGCATCCTAGGACCAGTTTCGGGGTTTCACCCCTCTTCAGCCAGGATAGCTTGATTCCAGTGGCATGGAGAGCATGGGACCCACGTCTGGGCATACCCTTTCAACTCGGGGTGACAAATTCAAAACAACAGTTGATGGACAGAATGCAGAACAATGTCATACATTCACCCCAGTACAGAGATCTGGGCCTAAATCCATCGTTTTTTGGCTCACCATGCCATTCCAGTTTGAACCCAGCCATATGCAAATCAGTCTTGACCCTGTGCCTCATGGGAACAATCCAGCTCGAACTGCCAAGCCAGGTCCTCCCTGGACTGGAAACAAGCATCCTAGGACCGGTGTTGGGGTTTCACCCCTCTTCAGCCAGGATAGCATGATTCCAGTGGCATGGAGAGCATGGGACCCACGTCTGGGCATACCCTTCCCACTCGGGTGACAAATGCAAAACAACAGTTGATGGTCAGAATGCAGAACAATGTCATACATTCACCCCAGTACAGAGATCTGGGCCTAAATCCATCGTTTTTTGCTCACCATGCCGTTCCAGTTTGAACCCAGCCATATATAAATCAGTCTTGCCCCTGTGCCTCATGGGAACAGTCCAGCCCGAACTGCCAAGCCAGGTCCTCCCTGGACTGGAAACAAGCATCCTAGGACCGGTGTTGGGGTTTCACCCCTCTTCAGCCAGAATAGCTTGATTCCAGTGGCATGGAGAGCACGGGACCCACGTCTGGGCATACCCTTCCCACTCAGGGTGACAAATGCAAAACAACAGTTGATGGACAGAATGCAGAACAATGTCATACATTCACCCCAGTACAGAGATCTGGGCCTAAATCCATTGTTTTTTTGCTCACCATGCTGTTCCAGTTTGAACCCAGCTATATGCAAATCAGTCTTGACCCTGTGCCTCATGGGAACAATCCAGCCCGAACTGCCAAGCCAGGTCCTCCCTGGACTGGAAACAAGCATCCTAGGACCGGTGTTGGGGTTTCACCCCTCTTCAGCCAGAATAGCTTGATTCCAGTGGCATGGAGAGAACGGGACCCACGTCTGGGCATACCCTTCCCACTCAGGGTGACAAATGCAAAACAACAGTTGATGGACAGAATGCAGAACAATGTCATACATTCACCCCAGTACAGAGATCTGGGCCTAAATCCATTGTTTTTTTGCTCACCGTGCCGTTCCAGTTTGAACCCAGCCATATGCAAATCAGTCTTGACCCTGTGCCTCATGGGAACAGTCCAGCCCGAACTGCCAAGCCAGGTCCTCCTTGGACTGGAAACAAGCATCCTAGGACCGGTTTCAGGGTTTCACCCCTCTTCAGCCAGGATAGCTTGATTCCAGTGGCATGGAGAGCATGGTGACATACGCTGAAACCGGTCCCAGGATGTTTGTTTCCGGTCCAGGAAGGACCTGGCCTGGCAGTTCGGTCTGGACTGTTCCCATGGGGCACAGGGTCAAGACTGATTTGCATATGGCTGGGTCCAAACTGGGGTGGCGTAGTGGGCAAAAGAACGATGGATTTAACCCAGATCTTTTGCCTGGGAGAGAATGTTTGCATTGTCAGCATTCCGTCCATCATTTGTTTGCTGTAACACTTCAAACAATCATTGCCCCAGGGCACCGGATCGGACACATCCTTGTGTGTCAACCGCTGCAGAGGTTTGGCCACTAGGGAAAAGTTGGGTATCCAACTGGCGACAGTAAACCACCATTCCCAGAAACAACCTACTTCTTTCTGCTTACGAGGCAGATTCATTTGCATGATCACCAAGATACTTTCTTTTGACACCTTTTTCGTACCTTTGTGCAATGTGATTTCTTAAGTAGAGGACTTACGTCATACAGTACTGTAATCTACTTGGGGAAACTTTGTGTCTGTTCTCTGCCAAATCATTCAGCAGGGCAATTGTGTCTGTTTTACACGCTTCTCAAGTATTCCATGAAACCAAAAGGTCATCAATATACTGGATTAGGACAGAATTACAGGCCATAACCAGAGACTCCAGATTTTTCTTCAAGATCTGGTTAAAGATGGAAGGGCCCTCTGTATACTCTTGTGGGACACGGCACCATGTTAAAACATGACTCCCCTGCGGTAAGCGACTAAGAATTGGCTTTCCTCATGGAGGGGAACGGAGAAAAAGGCCTTCCAAATATCAATGACAGTGAACCATTCAGTCTCACATGGAATCTAAAATAATATCACAGATGGATTTGGTACCATGGGACAACAAGGAACCACTATGTTGTTAATTTTACGGAGATCCTGTACAATGCGGTACTTACTGCTCGGTTTCTGCAAGCCCATAATGGGTGAGTTACATGAACTCCCCAGGATCTCTTTCAAAATGTCTTGTTCTATCATAGTCTCAATCACAGGTGTAATTCCAGCAACTGTCTCGGGTATGAGGTTATACTCTGGTGCTCTCAGGAGTTCAGCATTTGGCTTAAATTGGATACGGACTGGCTCACCTCCTCGGATGAGTCCGATGTTCTTTCCAGAAAAATCCCCATTTATGTCTCTCACTGTATCTCTGAGATCCAATGGTAAGTCTTCTACTGTCAACACGGGGAACAAAAAAAGCACAAATTCTGGTTTGCCAGTTTGAAGGCAATGTCCTCATAGTTTGTCTGAAGCTCAATATCCTTTGATGTGCAATAGATGCTGCAATTTAATTTGCACAGCAAGTATGTCCTAGCAGGCACACAGGACTGGATTGATACACCACAAATTGATGATTATCTTCAAATGTCCATATCTTCACATGCACTACTTCAGTAAGGGGGTTTGACAATCTTTTATTTGCAACTCCTACAACTTGGCTGTTTTTCCCAGAGAGGAGTAAGTGTGGGACCTCTGCTGCTCTTACAGTAGAGCAATAGCTCCAGTGTTAATCAAGAAAGTGATGTTGTGGCCATCTAATCAGCATCAATGTATGGTACACTCTGGTCTACCTCTAAGACTTCACCAAGTGTACAGTCTTCCTCCCACATCATGCACCATCATAAGGACTGATCTGAGCCATACCCATTAGATGCGTCAAATTTGGGGAACTGTTCGTACGGGTCATTATGATGGGACATATTCTGATTGCAATTCATGTCTACATTCTGGAATAAATCGGGCTCAATTTACAGCTTGCTGTGGCATCGGGTGGTGTGGTACTTGCAGCATAGGCCCTTGGGAACCAGCTGAATTTGGGAATATCAAACTGGGTACATTCTGGGGTGGCAGAAATGTACTCGAGTTGATTAAACTTCCCATTTTGTTCTTGATTTGCAGGATTAAATCAACATTCACACTTCCATACCCCCACTTGTTATAACAAGCATTTGCAATGCAATAGGTCTCGCATATATGCGAGTTTAAGCTATTGGTATTGTTAGTGACAATGTGTTTTATTTATGTTACAAAAACCAAAACATAAATAGAAGGCATTGTCATTTACAATGCTAATAGCTCAACCTCGGGTAAATGCAAGACCTGTTGCATTGCAAATGCTTGTTTCCATTTCCAATTATGCCCGCAGTAGCATAATACGCAAATAAATGTATTTCACGAAGGAAAGGGTGCAGGACCATGGACACCAAGTAACAGCGCCCTTTTAATCGTGAAAGGAATATCATTGTTCATTATGCTACTGCTGGCATACTTCGAAACGAAAAACAAATTAAACAATTTACATGACTGTTTGTCAAAGTTGCATTTAATTTTACACGTTTTGTCGGTCTTCTTTTTTAGACAAATTTGTAGTCCTGCTTTTTTGTTGGCCTCCATGTTCCGGTATGTTTTTTTTTTAAATCAGGCCATCCAATATATGGGACATGTACCATGAATGACAGAATCCACGGAAACAGGGATACTGCCAGTATGTAGCACAATGGAGACTACTCCCTAAACAGCAGCAGGGCAGGAAGGTAAATACGCATTTCCAATGCAATGAACTTGCATTAATGTAAATGTGAGGTATTGGCATTGCAGATGCTAATCGTATTTTTCCATTTCAAATTATGCCAGCAGTAGCATAATACGCAAAGAAATTTCTTTCACGAAGGAAAGGGCGCTCTACCACAGGCACCAGCCTGTGGTAGAGCGCTCTTATATAGGTGTCCCTGGGACACCTATATAAGAAATTCTAGGGACACCTAGTAATAGCCTGTGGTACTGCGCCCTTTCCTTCATGAAAAGAATTTGTCTGTTTATTATGCTCCTGCTGGCATACTTTGAAATGAAAAAAAAATTGCATCTGCAATGTCAATAGCTGGCATTTTTACTAATATGAGACCTATTGCATTGCAAGTGCTCTGAGCAGCCTCCTGTGTGGCTTCAGCTGTGAATAGATCATTGCAGCAGAAAGCAAAGAACAAACCTTAAATTCGCCCTATCTAAGTTAAAAGGTAAGACAAAGTAAAAGGAAACACGCAGCAACGAGGTAAGAATCAGTTAAAAAAGAAAGTTCTTCCTAATGGGAGATCAAGCGGGCATGCATATGAACACCGTACTTTACCGGTGCTCCTCAGCTGAAAGTAAGGTTGAACGGAAGTGAGGTATCGGCTGCTACGACGAAACAGGAGGCTGCAAAGAAGAATGATGGTGGAATGAGCCAACGGTAAGCAGGAGGTGGGAATTGAATGGTTTTAGTGATGACAATAGGTCATGTGCGCTGACGCTCAACCCAAAAATGACATGGGTTTGATTTCTTTAAAGTGGCAACATCAACTCCAGTCTTTGAATATGTAAGAACACCTCTTCCCCCTTGCCCCTGAAATCCCCCACCTTGTTGCATCAGAGCCCCAGACTGGTAGACTCCCTGCATAGGGGCAGTATTCCCTGCATAAGGCTGTCCCTGACCCCCGTGAGCAACCTTCATCTGCGCTGCCATCACCTTTTACTTCAACTTCTTGTGCTTCATCTCAATCTCATTACAACAATATTTAGCGTAGCGCAGAACTTTGTCAACTGACTTATTCTGTCAACAACCTCCATGTTGTTGTATCATGCTAATTTCAGGTCTCAACCCAGTTACAAATCGGGACACAAACTGTCCCATATCCCTGCGTTCTAGGGTGTCCATCCCACTAAACTGTTTGAAAGCCTGCAACAACATTTCATAAAACACATGAATTGTCTCTTTAGGTTCTTATGTCATCCTATCAATCTTTACCATATCAATATCCTGCGGTGCCACTTTAGCTTTCACCCAAGTAATCACCTGCTCGTATTTCTTCATCACTATAGGTGACAGACCATGTTTCACTGGATCTCTCTCAGGCTCGCCTTTAGGCCATTCTGTAACTATTTTACATGGTATCCACAAATCTCTGGGGACTACAATCTCAAATAAAGTATTCAGATCGATCTACAACACCATCAGCCTGTTTGAACCACCTTTACAGGCTTCTCTCTCAGCCTTGGAAAATCATTGGTAAATGCCGCAAGGTTATCTTTACTCCAAGGTACATGCACATAAACTCCGCTTGGTATTTCCCACAAGGAGAAAGCCTTGACACCCATTCCTATATCCCCCAAAAGAGGAGGTTCTCCCATTGTTCTTTTGGAACCCTTTCTTTTTGCCTATCTTTCCTCCCATTTGTCCAATGTACTCCAAATCTTAATGTTTAGAATTAATTCTCGGATTGGATCTCCAATCCTGGTAATCTCAGATTATCTATGTCCTGATCGCTAAATGCAAGTCTATGATTTTTCCTCAAAGCCTTTGTTCATTCGATATCAACATCATATCTCTGAGCCAATTCAGATAATTTCTCATGAGCCTGTCTCACTCTCCTAGTGACATCTTTTCTCATGAATAACAATCCATTCTGTTGGTAGGTATCTATTCGATTATGCTCCAAGCTCCCACTTATTATTTCCTCCAACTGTGTTTTTAATTTAACCACATCTATCAAATCTTCTGTTACAGCCAATTTTATAGTTTGATGGCTCGCCTCTGCACTCTGATTTTCATTTGAATTATTATTATTATGCTCCTTCAACCATTGCTCTAAATATTGGATATCAAATAGATGCTGGCTCTAAGAAGTTATTTTATGAGTAGTGCTGTCTTGGGGCGCACAATTACGTACATTAGGGAGGGTTTCCCGTACAGGTGAATCCATACCTGCCAATCTAGGAAAAGATCTTATAGGTCTGAATCTATTCTGTACTGCCGAAGGATCTACACTCGCTGCACACGGTGAGCTCACATTCATGGGAACCTACTGTACAAATTACATTCTCTGGCTATCTGCTCCTCTTTCTAGTGTCTTTGCTTCTGTAGAAACAGGCACTCTCTGACTTTCATTCCCAGCAGGACTAGAATCGTACATAGGAACTATAGGACCAATAGTAACCGGTACTGTAAGAGCATCCTGAAGTTTGGAAGCCAAATTGGGGTTACAAATTCCTGAAGAGCCTGGGACACATGCTCTCATATTTCCTACTGCTTTAGTTTGTGTTGTGCCAGTTGATATAATCCCAACACCAGGACTAGAAGCAACCGGTACTGAAGCACTTCCAGACCTACTAGTAACACTCGTATTTCCCCCCACCTCCAAAGTGTGTTTGATTATATGGTGGTGGATGTTCGGCTAACAGTCCATCCAAAAGGATGTCTCGTGCATCACTGTCACTGTCCTCGTGCCCCGCTCCCTTCTTTTTCTTTTCCTTTCTCTTTCTCGCACGATCATTTCCCTCGCTTGTTATGGCAGTGTAAAATCTCACTGCCACAATCATGTCTAGTCTCCATTGCTTTTGTTGTTCGTTCCATCTTGCATATGCATATGCATGCATCGCTTTCTTCATCCTCCCTTGATATTTGTCTCTTTGTTTTCCATGTGCTTCATGTTCCTATGTATTAAGCGCTTCAAACTGTCTAGGTAATGGTTTCTTTGCAAACAATATTCCTCTCAAATGACCAATTCTCAAATTAAAGGTATCATAGCGTGGAAATATTTAATGCACCCTCTATCTCTGTGAGATTGTGCCAATTCATAAGCCAGATAATAATATTGGGCCCTACATTCGTAGCCATATAATGAGCTGGCGTGTCCTCCAGTGGTGCTTCCTAGCCAACTCTAGTAGATAAATCGACATCTCTTCGTATCATATCCCATATTGCTTTAAAACATCTCATTTTGAAATTGTATACTTTTATCACATACAATCAATTACAAAATCAATAAAATGTCTAATTCTGTAATAATGCACCAGACAATAACACTGCAACTGCAGATTATTAATACCACCAATCCCAGTGTGGCCAACTGGCCTATCCCAGGGCGGCACACTTTGATATCACACTTACACCCCGCAGCAGTTCACCCTCCATCACAATTTTCTCCACACTCTCTCACTCACTTTTGATTATACTAAAACAACAACAAGCGACAATTGTCTGCTCCGCTAAAAGAAACAATAGAATTCAATCACCAAAAGAACACACATTCACGCTTGAAACATTTACCATTGACTTAAATCAGTATAGTTTCCATTCTGCGCAAAAAGGTACACCACACTAGTTACAACTCTATTATGCCCACAAAAGTTCCCTATCTCAACTGGGATTTGTACGACGTCTCACGACAAACCTCACAAAACATTAGCAGACAATTACAGCACAGTGTCTTCTGTACCTTTATTATATATCCCAGGATCCTAGGTCACGTTGGACCCGATAACAACTTCAACACCTTCAACTTCAGCAACGTAACATCACATCCACACGATTCTCACAACATCTCCTCCAGACATCACACAATCAATATTGCACCACAAGCTAAGTATAATTCTCATACATACAACCCTGATAATATTCACTCCTCCCCCGCCGCTGTTTCAATGCACGCCATTGGAGCTCCATCTATTCTCCATGTCTCGATCCTGGATTCTAGACTAGGGCCACTGGGTTTGGGGTCTAGACTGTTCAAGGTTAGATTCTATCTCCCTCTACTTCTAGAGCTAACCATCCTACTCTGCTACCAACTGCAAGAGCTTGGGCTCACTCAAACATTTATCTCCAATCCGATGGTCTTGTTAGCAGCTTGCGAGGGAAGAGGGAAAAACCAATCACAATTGAATCTCAATATAGTGCAACCAATTTGCTCACACAATAATCCTCTCGATACTAAATCTGAGATCAGCAGGATATAAATATAAATTTAGTAACAAATCGATATAGACCAGCCTCTACATTATCATCTAGAAATACAGAAAGAACACAATGAGTCCAAATCTCCTAAAGAGATTCACCCTATATAACACAAAGCAGACGACTAACTCTATAATGGCATTGCAAATAATCAGGAAAAAGAATTGAGTATTAAACTGCATCAAATGATTCTCCAAGGTAAGCATGATCACACTATCTCTCCCTAAACTGTCGTAAAGGGACAACCTAAACTATGAAGCATGGAATAAAGGTGAAATTGGAAAGGTGTCAGCTATCAGAGTCTTCAGTAGAAGGCACTCCAACCATGTGTCACGTAGCATAAAGCCACACAAGCAGACGCATAGATCTGCTCCCCGTGAAGTCCTGAGATGTCTCTCTTGTCCCTCACTAACTTACAGCATAAAATATCAATTGTATTCAAGGTAGACAATCCCACATTCCTTTTGCTAGTACTTTTCCATGATTTCAGCACAACTGGATACTTGCTCCACTTTTCCCACATTGATGAATTGCAACTTCATTCGTCCTTGGTCATTCTTATTTTACTCTTTGAGAACTTGCCTCCTTTTTACTGCATTTCTCCTTGCAAGCTTCATCTTCCCATACCTTGCTATCTAATGACAACAAAACCCTTTTATGCTAACTAATGAGGCTTTGTCTACACCTACAATGTAAACACAAATACAAGCAAATATATTCTACATTGAAAATTGAATACTAATTACATGTTAGACTTTAAACATGAGCTTGAACTAGACAGTTTCTCGAGGCCCACTCTCATGTTAATTTAGCAGGCCACAGGGTTACAGAGTATGTGCACATTTCTACACAAATAATAATGTAGCTACTTAAAACATGAATAAATTGTAACAAATTACAAAGATGTTGTTCCAAATGCACCTGCATGGAAATAATTCTTGCTATACATATAAATGTTTAAACATTAGTCTACACATACACATTCTATTTTATTAACCTCAAAATGAGACACACTTTAAATGGTAACTTCTCTGTCACAATAATATGTAAATATTACATAGATATTTATTTGTCACATTCTATGCACACAATTATAGGTCTCATTAATCTTCATGTGGAGTACTTTAAATATGCAATACCAATTTTCCCTAGTAACATTAATCCCACAGAATATATTCAAGTGCTGACTACGCATGATTATGATGCACTCCTACAGTGTCTCAGAGTAGGATCAAAATTGCACTGCTTAACAGTCGAAATGTTCACACAGGGATCAATACAAATGGAAAATGAATCACCCCTGCTGCCACACCGTGGGCCTCGTAGTCAAATCGTAATATGGCTGTCTGAAGACCACCAGCGCTGTGGTCCTCTAGCGGTCGCGGATGCGGTGGTCGGGTAATTGGACTGCTAAACTCGTAATAAGGTCCTAGATCTGAACACATCATTTCCAACAACTAGGAGTTAGTCAGAAATAAAATGTGAATTATAAAACTGAAGCTTGGGGTGCTGGACTGTTAATAATCCTGCAAAACCAACACCCACAAGAACCGCAGAAGAGAGACCAAATTCAAATCAAACTGTGTCTGACTGAGAACCAAAAGTGGCTCTGGTAATCTTTGTCAAACCACCAGCCCCCATAATGCATGCAGCTAGTGAGAGAGCCTGACCACTGCAGGGGGAATTTGGGGAGGGGGTTGTCCTGCCACAAATTTCTTTTTTTTTTAAATAGCAAAGATGGTGCTACAACACATTTTGCATTACAAAACCTTGTCCAATCTGTGCATGAATGGTTGAGGATTGGAGACGGGCTGCATAGGTTCAATGAATGAATATGTGGGTGATGAAGAGTGCATGGATGAATTAATTCAGGAATGGATAACTCCTGTCACCAATCCGTATGAAACACGCAGAACCTTGATGTACATAATACAGATTGCACTGATTTAGCACATCAAAGAATTAAACAAAGCAGTAAGCTTGGATCTAATATGGGAGAGAGAATGTAATAAAGATGTATTGCAGAACGTGAAACCATGTGTCAATCATGGCTTCCGCTTGACCACATTATGTGATCCTAGACAAATAGTTTTCACAGTATTTACTTTTCCGTTATCATCATATGATAACACCTTGACATGCATCAGTATGGTCTGCACACAAGCTAACGACTGTATTACTCCATCTATAGTAATACTCCAAGCCACGTAGGGCCAGGAGAGAGAACTGACTTTCCTCTTGGTTCACTAATAGCATCACCATCAGGGAAGTGGTGGTGGGGGCACGAATGTTTTCGAAGTTCGTGGTTAGAATCTGTGACTTCTAAGAACTGCCACTCAAAAACAATGATATCATTTAGTATACTAAACTGAAATGCATCGGAAAGATCACATTTGAAGAGTCTTTATGATAAATGTACTAGACTCGCTGAGCCAAGGAACATCTCAACTCCCCACCATCGAAGCCCTTAAGGTGAAGACTGTTTGTGGCGCCCTTGCAGGAGACAGGAACCACCCAATGCAAAAACAAATGGTTTGCTTGAAAGACAACAGGTAGGCAACGTGGCATGCCAGTACCCAGCAACAGCACCGGCCTCACCGGCGCCAACCTGCAAGCCCACTGGGAAAATGCCCAGTGCCCCACAGAGCCAGTCCGGGCCTGGTAACGCGCAGAGATCTGACCCTGATTTAGAAGACTTCGCTACTGCATTCTACTTCCTCTGAGGAAAAGAAAGGACTGCCCTTCTTCCCTGTACGCCCATTATCATTGTAGAGTTCGCCCACGACAATGATGAAAATAAACATAAGCAAACGGTGTTTGTCGAGAGCCAGAGAGCTCACTCACGGCATTCTGCATCAAAATGAAACCCGTCAGCACCTGGCTATGTAAGCCAAACTCCTGTTAGTAGCTACTGGGATTCACCATTGCCTCATCCACTGTTGCCCTAGCTGTGAGCAATGGTATACCTTCTATAATATCCCCCATGCCCACAGACCAGCATTGTCTAACTTGAGTGTCTCACTTTTCCTATTGTTAGATGGACAAATTTAAATGGTCACGACCACAGATGTGACCCAGGACTCCGTTAGGGTCAACGTGAGAGGCAGAAAACAAAATCTTTATTCTGGTGGCTGATTCGTTGAGCCCCAACCCAAACACAAAAGAAAATGTTAAAAGTCAATACAATGCATTCTTTTCTTTTCAGTAAATATTTCAATATATGTCTGTCTGTCCATTTTTTGTCCCACGAATGCCATCCCACCAATGTGGTAGTTGACAGGACGGAGTGGATTTTGGGTGAAACCGGCGGTAACTTTGCGCGTGATTCATCTGGATAGGTTGGAGAATGTCAAGGGTCACTTTGGGCTCAACACCCGCAAAAGCAGATTTTAACCTGCATATGGCATGCTATCAGTGTAATCTCTAAGGAAGTATTTTTCTTCTACCATTTCAGCTCAATGATGGGCAAAGACATGGAATACTCAAAGAGTTATTATACTATAGTCTGGGGCGGACAACTGTACCTCCAGTTACAGTGTGTGATTCGTGGCACGACTTGTCAGAGGGAGGAGCAGACATTATTCAGAGACAAGCATCTCTGAGGAGATTCCAGCAGCAGTTGAGCCTTTTCCCTGCTTCAGTACAAACCCAGCCACTGGCTGCTGATTATTGAATGGAGCTGTGCCATCTGAAGCCAGCCAGAAGAGGTTTGACCTATACACATTGCTACTGTTTCTGTGTCCTAGATACAAATCTGAATAAGGTACAGCTTTATTGTGAACCCCTTAGAGTACAAAGCAAATTGTATTGCCATGAATACATGTGAGTAATAGAGAGAGGTATGTGGTAAGACTAACTAATAGCATTTTTTAGAATAATGAGAAGGCTTTAATACTTTTGTATAACATACATTTATATCATTAAATTAGGTTAAACCATACCTGTTTATTTACAGTGCTATGAAACAGCAGTAACTGCACTATCAATTGTAATATAAAGGAAGTACATATGTCATTCCTCTCTTGAAGGGACCGCATATTGCTGCAGTGGGATCAAAGTCCAGTTTTGACTATGCCTCGCATCATTGCCCACAGCAGCTTCGTTATCCCGCTATTGGCCCACATTATGTTCTGACAAGCCACCTCAAATTGGACCTGCAGCACCCTCTGTACTGCTTCTGATAGAACACTAAACACATGCTCTGCTAAAGTCCACAAACCTTGGGGGCATATTTACATGACCCATTCACCACTGGACCGTCACTTTTTTTTATGCCTCCGGTGACGTACGGCCATTTCCCATATTTACAATTTGCGCTAAGCCAAATAACGTGGCTTAACACCACCTTGTAAATATGTCCCTCTCCGCCACAGTCCTCTGTGGCAAAGGGGCGTGTAATGGGTGTTGCACTGGGTGTTCCACTGCAACACCCATTGCTTTTTGAGGCTGCCCCAGATTTACAAGGCTGAAGCAGCGGCAAAAACGAACACCAAGGAATACCTGGTCTTAGCATGGCGATAATAATTTTTCCTCGTTTTCTGCTCTTTCTATTCTGCATTCTACAGCACACATTGAAAGAGCAAATCACCATCATTGATTGTTTATGTGCAGGAAGGTTTTTCTTCCTGCACATAAACAATCTCCCCCTCTCAACATGGCGGCAGCGTGTCTGTGCTGGTGCCAGGCAGCTTTTTTTGCACCAGCATTAGGGGAAACACAGGGGTACGCAGTATTCTTGTGGATACAGCACATCATTGAATTTAAAAAATGTTGGAGCGCAGCGTTGCCAAATTTATCATAGCACCGCGCTCCAACATGTTTTTGTAAATATGCCCCTTGGTGTTCTAAGAAAAGCACCGTAGCTTAAAGCTCTGCTAGCTCACTTTGAGAATGAGTGCCTGCACTGCCTTCTGTGGTATGGCTAGTATTTCACTGTTACTTTATCTGAAATATACCTCAGTTCTGATTTGTGGCAGCTGCCTCTGATAATCTGTGTCCAACTTCTAATGTCTAAGAAACTGTAAAATAAATGCTGCAGTATTTGTCCACCAGATGCCAAAATTAACTACTATGGATGAAAAAAATCTAAGATTTAATAAGTTTGTGCTACAGACTGTTCTCTACAGACTGAACACAATGGGACCTGATAAGCACCATAGTGGTCGATAAGAGATGTCAGAACTGTGCACAAAGGGTGTATAGACTCTGAAGTCCCCACAAAAACCTCATATTTGATAAATGTGTTACAGAAATGACAATGAGAAAAAATAACATTAGTAACAGGCTTTTCATTTTTTTGTTTTACAAAGCTTGTCTTCCATTTTTCAAGTTGTACCTTTATTTTGATGAAAACAATATGGTCTTTGTGTTTTGATTTTAGTAATTAGAATTGCCTTTATTCCCTCCCAATACCCTTCCCTTCCACTGCCTACTTCACTCATCCCGTAGTCCACCAGTGTTGTGCCCTTGTCCCCGAAAAGGTTTAAAACAGAAGAAAAGGGATGTTCTGGAAATGTATCAATCCCTACATCCATTGTCTGGCGGAACATCCTTTTCCTTCTGTTTTTAACCTTAGTAGGATATAATACGCTGGCTTGGTTGTCCCTCAAGTAGTTTTATTTAATTCTAATAATTAGCTGGATACCACTTACATTCTTCTTTCAAATCTCTTTGCTGAGATCAAGTCTCTTTAAGTGCTCCAATAGCTCGGAGCCCATTCAGACAGATACGATGCTTATTCTGACGAGGAGGGAATCCAATGATGAAGCATGCCTTCTTTGGTGGGTAGCGGTTCCACGTCCTGAATAAGGATTACACGGGACCGGACTGGGAAAAAATAAGCCCTAGCAAATTTTGTCTGACCACCCCCTGCACGGGGGTTCTCCCTACAAGAAAATTTGGGAAGAAATGGAAAAAATGGTGCAATTTTTATTATATATTCAATTGTATTATCTTTTAAAGCATAGTAAATGATGACAGTGTACCAGGCTACGCCACCACTTAAATATTTATAATTAGGGTCTTACTATGAGTTTGGCAGTGCAGGAGCAGGACCACCCTGCTCCTGCACCGCCAAACCTTTGTAGGAGCCGCCCACCCGATCAGGAGTTTTCTCCTGTCTGGCTGGAAGTCCTTTGGCGTTCCCAGGGCATTGCCTATGAAAAAGGCACCGCAATGGGAATGTCAAAGGCAGTACCTGCATGGCATGGACTGCTGCAATCTATGCTGTGTAGGTACTAGGGTGCATGTACACAGGGGCAGATGTTGTGCCCCCTGTGTGCATCCACATGACGTGAGGTATCAGGGGTCCCTGTAGGGTCCCCTTTGGTTCCTCACCACCACACATTTCATGGCGGTCGCACACCCTTGAAAATTGTGGCAGTGAAGAAACTTGTACTATGCTTGTCTGCCTCAAGACTGCCGCACCACTGCCAGAAATCTGTGATCCCTGGCGTTTGTGATGGTCCCAGGGTGGCCCGATTGTCCTGGTCCTAATAGGGCAGTCTGAAGACCGCCACTGTCGCACCCCCGTAAGTTTAGCGATCCATGGACAGCCGGACTCGTAATAAGCCCCTTAGGCATTTTTTCTCATGTGTGGGTTATAGGTCCAATTGGAAAGTCTGCATATAAAATGTCAGAATGCAGTTAAGACTCTCTTTCAATGAGTCACGCTATCATTGTGCAAAAAAGACATTGTAGGCATGTCCAAAAGCAAAATCTGTATTGCTATATTAACAAGACAAAGTTTGTTAATCATATCGTCCTCTAATTACACCACAATTTATATTGCCATGCTTTACAATACATATATTCCCAATTTACCAAAAAGTTAGGTGATTAACACAGGAAATCCTGAAAATACAATCTAGTCCTTGATGTTGACCATTTATTTTCCCCAGAGCCTCTGAGGCCTGATCTGGAAGAAAAGGTCACCTCGTGACAATTTGCAGGCGGGGGCTTGTCACTGAGGGAGGGCCAGGGCCGGCTTTAGCACTGATGACTGAAAGTGCAGCAATCTTTATTGGGGCCCATCAATGATTCCCTCACTGTCACCCTACAACAGTGCAGCTCAATTCTCGCTAGTTCTCTTGTACATGTATTTCATCTGATTAATAGCGTCTCTTCTACCAGTGTAGCGTGTCGAAGCAGTTTACATAACACATACATACAAAGACAATTAATCATACACGTGTAAATCAGTGTATAGAACATGCTACATAAGACAAAGGGAAAAATATGAAGTGTAGGAGTCACATGTCATCCATTCTAGTAGGCATTTTTTAAGAGTATTTGGTCTGGCAAAGCACACATTCAGAATTCAGAAAGTAACAGTGTTTGGGGCAGGCTTTTCTAATAAGAATTTATTTCTACCCAAACAAACCCTTTTTAGCAACATTAGGATAATAAAAGACTGGGAACAAACATAACTTTCTAATCTGTATGATGCAGTTTGCCTGAAGCTATTTGATGGTAGTTCATAGCTCACTCTGTTATATTACGATTGTAACTTATGAACTGCAAATGACAAATGGAACTCTGTGATCAAAACAGTGAGCCACTGAGCTATGCACATAAAATACAGTTCTGTGTTCTGCATGGAACACGTTCTTTGTAGCAGGTATATTAAACCTGAGACAAAACTACCACTACACAAAACTCCATCTCTCTCCAGCACAAACATTAATCACCACAGATATCTTGACACTTTTATTGTTGCCAGAAAACTGCTGGATGTACAAGGAACTCTGCAGCAGGTGTTTTTTAAACCCATGAAAAATTTCCAAAGTCTCCCTGGGAGGCTGGAAGGGTAGGAGGGCCGATATAGCAGCACTGCTGCAAAGCAGGCCCCAAGTACACAAAACTGGGCCCCATCCTTCCAGTCTCTCAGGGAAACGCCCAATGCCCGGTGAATCTAGTCAGCCTTGGGGTTACCCCAGACTTTCTGAGCTTCCTTCTACTGCTTAGGTTTAGCCTACTGTGTCTATTTATTGTGTTCTAAAGTTGCGACGTTGCAGACCTAAAAAGAAATCCTCTTACCCTTCCCTTTTGTGAATCATAAATAGGTATATTATCTATGTAAAGTCGCTTATCACCGTGTGGTTACTATTTATACAGCGTGCAGTTTATTTTTGTGTAAAGGCTAAAATTTCCCAGGTCCTGACCTGACTAGTGTCGCTAGGTGCTTCAGTCCAGGTTTCTTCTGTGCATTCTGGGACTCCTAGTCCAGGGTTTAGAACAATAAACAAAACTACAAGTCAAAGAATACGGAGAAAAAAACATGAATGCGAGCAGCTAGTTACAAAGAGACTTGAGAATCGTAGCAGTTATGAAAATTGCATTTACCTCAGCAATTAGATGTATATCTTGAGAGACACGATACGGGTCAAGATATTGGTCAACGTTCTTTAGAATGATAAAGAATTTACAAAACAATTCCTCCTTGTAAAGGGGCCTTCTAACAAATATAGTTTTGACCACTGATTGTGCTTTACAATATAAAAACACACCAAACCTTTCACTCCAGCACCATCACCCAATAATTTTCCAACCCACTAATGTTTCTTGCAGAGCTGTGCAAATATCACCGGCATTTTTGTCCTGAAAAGATGACAGCAGTGTGGGTTGCATAGTGAGCCTAGATTTTTTTCCATGATTGAGAGCTTTATCTGGCTGTGAAAGCATATAGTGATCATTGTTTTGGCAGAGAACTGGGTGTTCCCATGAGTGGCTAGATGCAGTCATGGAAGCAGTGATTGTAGAGGAGTATGTTATGCAACATGGTGTCTTTGGGATCAGAAAGGTAGATTCGAGATTTATTTATTATGATTTGGGACTCGAAGCGGTCTACATAAAATACAATAAAATGTTTTCTAAAAAGCAATATATACAATATACATTACATTATGCTCTAAGTACAAGAAGCTCCATACACAGAAAAAGAGCAAATACGCAAGAAATTAATTTACATCACAGCAAAATACTAAGCTGGCCTAAGAAATACAACCAATGCACAATGTTTTAAAATACAACACTAACACAGTACTTCTTATATCCATCATTATAAAGAGATAATTCATACAATAAATCTATTTTATTCTGTGCAAAAGTGTTTGAAACCTTAAATACCAAATTCCTCAAATTCAAATGAGTGCATTTACTATGAAATTAATGAAGATTCAAATAAGTCTAGAAAATATTCAAAAACTGTGTAAATAATGTGAACATTTTTGCTCAAACTATTTCTGATGGTGGTACGTTTAAACAATTCTGAGCCTCCACTATCGCAGTTAAATAGTACTTTAAAAACATTGGTCTTAGCAATTGGCGCCGCTACAAATGAAGAAGAGGACATACATGTGATCTAAATCTTGAACACAATTCCAACAGAGGTCACAAAGCCTCTCCTCCTTTGATAGTCCTTCCCAGGATCCCCTGATAATTCCTAACGGGAGCAAATTCAGCCTTAGTAACAAAATAGTTCTATGCACACCATGGGAAAGGTTCCATAGTACATAAGGTTGTCGTTTGTTACAAATACTACTCTCCAATAGAATAGGAGTCCCATATGTCTGTTCATAGTGTACTTAGCTTCTCAGTGTGTGTGTCTAGAGTTTTACACCTCTGGTGTGAAGACTCATGTCCATATAGGTGTGAGTCGCGAATGGTATGGCGATTGGTGCCTATGGGTGTATGTGTGTATGCGTAGGTCTAAGGGACTGGACCAGTTCAGAGAGGATGTGGCGCTACAGCCCCTCCCTAAAGAGAACTTTGACAGGTTTGTTCTGTGATTAGTCCACAGGTGTGAAATCACTACTAGGAGGGTTTATTAATTTATATGGGCATGGTTGCACCAAGCTCCATTTCATTATGATGTTATGTTTTCAGTCCTGGGCTTTTCACTGGCAAAGCATTCATGAGTGGCAGAGAGCCCAAATCTCATTTTATCACCATAGGGGAACTGTTCACTATTAATGTCACAGAGAGACATATTATGCCCATGTTTCTCCGTCTTTGGTGGTATTTATTCTGTCCAAGTTTGATTCCAGATCATTAAATCATATTCTTGGACGTTCAAATGTTAGCATCAGCGATGTTTGTTTCTTTCACTGCAGCGTCTGACAGTTGTGTCTGTTTTTTCCTCAGCCTCCAGGAAGTGATGCTGTAGGATTCAAAGTGTATACTGAGGTCTATGCACTGTTTGTTGCAGGAAGTCAGGTCTGTTCCTTCACAGACTATGGGTCCCATTTTGAGGAGAATGGCAATAGGATATTGTAGTGGGCTGGGCCCACATATTCAAGTGATGAAGTAGACGTAGCCAAGGTGATTTTATGTAGTTTATTAAGTCCATAGATAGAAGTTACAGCAAGCTAGGACAAGCCCAGAACAGGCCCCACCAGGAGCAGCCTCCTAGCTGCTCAGCCCATCTTCCCAACTGTCTCAGTCCCCCACAGGCATCCAAGCATTCCACCCACACTAACATTCTACGCGGAACACTGACACTGGCTGAGCAGCTAGGTACAGAATGAAGGGAACATATTAAAATGACTTAAGGATACTACACATCCTCTCCCTTTACACTGAAAAGTAATAAAACCTAAAGTAAACCCAAACTAATAAGCAAACAACTAAATACAGAAATGTACAAAAGATATAAAGAGTCCATAAACCCAGGGATGCATAAAGAAATACACCACGAGAGGGAAAACAGACAAACTAAGGAGAAAGTAAAGATGCAAACATAGATCAACACACTAACACCATCTGTTATAGGGGGTTAGAGTCCCACCTATTTATAGGGGGTTAGAGTCCCACCTATGTAATTAGTAATGGGTGCAAGTCCTATTTACTAAGTTTAAAGGGGGTTTTAGTCCCACCTTTTACGTTTGTGTTGGGTTTTAGTCTCTTCATTTACGTATTCGCTGTCTTGTGTGGGTAGCCATCTTTTGATGCCACACGGTGCTGCATGTCGGTTTTTCATGCTGCATAAGTCAGTGGGTTTCAGTCCCATGTGACGTATTATGTACAGTTGGTTGTCAGTCCCAAACAATGTTTTTTTTCACGTGGGTTTTAGTCCCATAGTGCCCTCACATGAGGGGTGGCGTATTGGTTTGTCGCCACAGTCTTCTCACGTGAGAAGTACTTCCTTGGGTGTTGTTCTACCCATAGGCATTTATACCCGTTGGATTCTACTCTGGGTATCATATTCACTTGTTGTTTGTGAGCTCTTATTTCACTTATTAAATTTTTCTTTGTTCAGTATTAAGGGAGGGGGGTGGTGTTAGTGTGTTGATCTATGCTTGCATCTTTCCTTTCTCCTTAGTTTGTCTGTTTTCCCTCTCGTGGTATATTTCTTTATGCATCCCTGGGTTTATGGACTCTTTATATCTTTTGTACATTTCTGTATTTAGTTGTTTGCTTATTAGTTTGGGTTTACTTTAGGTTTTATTAATTTTCAGTGTAAAGGGAGAGGATGTGTAGTATCCTCAGGTCATGTTAATATGTTCCCTTCATTCTGTACCTAGCTGCTCAGCCAGTGTCAGTGTTCCGCGTAGAATGTTAGTGTGGGTGGAATGCTTGGATGCCTGTGGGGGACTGAGGCAGATGGGAATATGGGCTGAGCAGCTAGGAGGCTGCTCCTTGTGGGGCCTATTCTGGGCTTGTCCTAGCTTGCTGTAACTTCTATCTATGGACTTAATAAACTACATGAAATCACCTCGGCTACGTCTACTTCATCACTTGAACATGTGGGCCCAGCTCACTACAGATATACGCCCAAAAAAGTGGGTGTCCCATCCACCCTCCCCTTTGTTCCAGCTATTTCATTAATATTCATTAAGTAGGTCAAAGTGACCCAATGCATTTCAGTATTTTGTGAACTGACCTAGTTCATAGGACTGTTCGCAAAATCGCCATAGAATTCGCAATAAGTCAGTGCCCAAATTATGAACACTTTTTGTGTCCTGCCTTAGTACATCCAGTACTTGAAATGGAAAAAAAAAAGTGCAGGTATTCTGTACCAGAGTACCTGCTCGTTTCTGAGAAGTGCCGGTACTCTCCAATTAAAAGTATTAAGTTTCTCTTGAGAAGTGCAGGTCTCTCCCTCTCAAAATAAATAAGTGCCGGTACTTCGTACCGGACAGAACCAGCCCATTTAAAGCACTGAGGGGTGTATTCACAAGAACGTCTGAAAACTACCGCAAGAGTAGCTTAACGCAACTCTCAACATCGCAGCCTATCGCGGGAAAATTACGCCGTGCCAACCAAGTATTCACAACGCGGCGGTAGCATGCGATAGTCACCAGATAACGCGTCAAATATCAGCGTGAAAACACACCTCAAAAATGCGAAACGCGAACGCAAAAAATCATGCGATGAGGCCAATCGCGGTACAAAAATTAGCAAAAACCAGCCACAGGCCTGCAAATCCCACGCGTCTGGCGGGAAAATGCACTATAAAAAACACCCACCAAAACCAATTCAAACTGCGTAGCACCATGGATGCACCCGGACCGAGTGCAGAGGACAAGCCGAACTCCACAAGCCCCACGGAGGACCAGCATGGAACCCCGTGTTTGGGGAAGGGCAAAGAGAAGAGGAAGAGGAAGACGGGGTTCAGTCCATAGGAAGACCGGATCATCGTCACGGAGGTGATAGAACAACATCAACAACTGTTCAGCACCTCCACTGAGGCACTGGCAACCCAAACGGAAATATGGCAGGCCATCGTCACCAACGTCAATGCAGTCGGAGTGTCGAGGAGGTAAATGGAGGAGGTCAAGATGCGCTGGCATGATGTGAAAAGGCAGACCAAACAGAAACTCGCCGCCAACAGGAAGGCAGCAACGGCGACTGGAGGTGGGAGTCCTGCGACACAGGAGGAGCTGGGTGAGCTGGAGGAAATGGTGGCCACAGTCCGCACTGTGGAGACGGTGGCAGGATTTGGGGGCCTGGACACAGCTCGATATGACCTGACCCAACAGCAACAGGGTGAGTAACCACCAGGGACTGGGGGGACAGGGGGAGATGGGCGCAATGGCACACATTCACAATTATGTGTAGCACACTGCACACCCACAATGATCATGGAACATGTCCCTGATAGCCTTGGCACACTGCAGCATACATTGAAACACCAAGTAGGCCCCCATCCACAATGTGCACAAAGGGGCTCCCTCCCTATCACCAATATCACAACCTACCCATGCACATGTGCTGAATCCAGCAAAGCAGCGGCTCTGTGAGCCACACTGACTATGCAAGTGACACGGCATGCCCGATAGCATGGCTGCAGCCAAAGAACATGACATGGCCCACGAATCGACATGGAGGTGTCCCAGTGCGGACCACATCTGTAAAGGAGCAGGTCACACTCTGATATATCCACGTGCACCCACAACCCATGCCGTACAATACAAGCAGAAGACGAACAATGCACCAGGCCCCAAAATCTGTCCGAGAGCACATATGACCCAAGTCAAAAACAATTCAGCCCCCGAAAAGCACACAATTCAAAGGCACCCCGCCTCAAAGGGAGAAGGGTACACAAAATCTCAGCTGCAGGGGCAACTCCCCCACAATGCAGCACACACACATAGCAATCACAGAACATCAGCAATGACAGCAATGTGGTACAAAGTGCAACACCAACACCACAGGACAGAGCTCACAAGAGGTTCTGCTCGTGCGTATTAACTGTCCACTCACATCTGGCATTGCCTGACACTGTGTGATGATAATGTATAGGTACTACCACACATCCGTCATGTAGTCAAAAAACACACTGACTGCCATCAAATAACCAGTTCCACCAAAACAGTCACAATGTACATTGGCATGCAATCTGAATGTAAACATCTGCAAATCTTCAACATACATGTGAAACTCTGTTAACCTGCATCTCCCCTTTACATTGCAGAGGGACAAATAACACCTCCTGCAGAGCACACCACACTTCTCATCATTGATGATGAAGAGGACAACCTGCACATATGTCAAGACACCCTCCAACAGATAATGGACAGCCTCCGCACGCCATCCCCAGGAGCAGGGCAGGCCAGCTGCCTCGAGGTGACCCCACCACCTGCACAGACTACACAGCAGGAAACACACACCACCATGACTGTCTCCCAGTAGCCCCCCCGACCAATACATGGAATTCCAACAGCGTGTGTGGGGTTGCCAGGTTGAGTTGGCTAAACAGCTGCGGGTGGGTTTCGAGCTCATGGCAGCCAAACTCGATGCCATACATGGGTGTCTGAGTCCCATCAGGGACCACATACAGTCCCTATCGGACACCCCCTGTACACACCATGCTCCACCACAGACCTTGGCTGACCTCACTGGGGCCATTAATCGGATACAAGTACTGTCTGGTCATACAGGCACCAGCGATGACAGCACAGAGTTGGCACAGATGCAGAGGCCAATGGAGACCATGGAGCAGATGCAGGCTGGAAGTATGGCTGCCACGGCTGGACACCAGCGAGTAGTAGCTGGGAACTTCAATGCCCTGCAGTTCATCATCCTGCCATTGCTGCCACAGAGCCTGTCCCAGATGACTGCAGCGAGAACATCGACACACACAGCTCCGACCCCTGATGTGTCAGTGGCACACAGTGATGCAGGCCCATCACCTTCGCAGTCTGATGTGTCAGTGGCACACAGTGATGCAGCCATTACCCTGCCACACACACTGGACACAGAACCCGTATCAGGGGAGTATGATGGGTATGGTAGGAAGGAGGCAGTAGCATCCATCACCGCCATATGCCCTGTCCCTGCCTGGTTCTGACCTATGCATCATGCCCTGGGACAATACCTCCCACTGACCCCCGGAACACTCTATGACATTCACCCGGACCCCGACACGGACTGCCATATCTTCACTGCTGGACAATTGCACAACAATCCTGCGGCGGACTGCACTCCCCCTCTTCCAAATCACTTTTCAATCCCCAAAGGACTCTGGTTGGCACACCACTGGGCTTCCATGTAATGTGAGCTTGGATGGCCATGTACAGCTCCAGCTCCAGCTCCGTCAATCACCTGAATGTGAATAAAACATTCTAAATCACACAGATGTGTCATGACTATGTTCACTCACGTATAGAAGTATGGCTGGATCTAGTGACAATGATTGCACATGAAGGTACACCCTGGTAACTGACATTTATGTGCATGTGTATCCCTGAGACATATGGCCAATTGGATGACTGTGAAGGTGAGTACTAGCTATGTCCCCATTGCACATCAACAACAATCTCACAACCCCCCAACGTAGGCGCACCTCCATGTTTTGAATAGGGCTTTGTGCAGGAATGACCAAATCGTTAGCGGGCCAGAAGTGGTGTCCTACATCACATGTGACAACCGAACTTCACGTCGCATACCTACCCACAGACATCTGTGTGGACATGTCCTGTTACAATTCATAACATTGCTGCACATGGTCTGAGTTTGGACAACATACTCACATTGCTGAAGTCACGTAAGTGCACAAGTCGGCCAGCAACTATCCCAAAACAATGTATGGCTCACAGAGGTGGAGCTTGCAAAAGGGAGCCACCCCCATTGTACATGCGTCAGTCAGTTCCTCCCTGTGTAGGGACGATGCTCATTGTGGCACACGAGTGGACCATCTCATCAACACTCATCACAGTTAGACACCAGTGGAGTTGCATAGACTTTATTGGCATGTGCGTGCCAGTACGGATGAGGCAACGGCCACAACAGGCAGGGACATGCTTCAGACACTTACAGCATGGAAACATTTCGAGGTTCAGAAAATGGTGAGGCAAAAATTGACAACAATCATCACAGATGGCAACGGTCTCAGCCCACCTTGCCATGTTGGACCAGTCATGTGTTGTTTTGCATCTGCCCATTGCCCCGTGCGAGGAGGCACGACTCACTGCTCATGGGATCTGCATAATGCTCTGCCACCGGAGTGCGCCGATTGTCTGCTCTGCTGACAGTGAGCAGGTGAAAGGGTCCAACAGGTTCACATGTCGTGCCACATTGCCATGTGTGTACTCTCCCCCCAGCAGTGTGTCCGAATTGGTAACGTTGCCAAACGACGCTGTGTTGCTCCGACCATTGACCTGCATCACCTTGCACAGGTGTGTGTACACACGCGTAATTCCACGCAGATACATCCAGAGTCCTGACGAAGGCAGACATGTCCTCTGTTGTGGTGGGATATGTGAGCATTCCCCACGATGCAACAAGTTGTGCTGTTGGTGACAATCCGATGTGGCTGCAGCAACATAGTTACTCGTCCATGAATGCCCGTGCAGCTTCATGTGCAATGTGTTCCAATAGTACGTCGTTGTTGTGTTCAAGGAACACCGGGGTGAGCCAATCCATTAACTGGTCCAGGCAGGTGTGCTCAGCCCATGCCGTTTCACCAATCCGCAACACAGCCCAATAGCAGTGCACCTCGATGTGGTCACTGCACACGAGGAATTGTGCAATCTCCCATGCACAACTGCCAATACATACGCAGTATGTCAAGGCATCCCATGCACGGCTGTCTCAGTTACACTCCTGTTCGTGATCCAACAGGGGGCGCAGACACAAGTCATAGTCCAATTCATCTAAGGTTGTGTTGGATAGGCAGACATCCATGGGACACTCGAATGTGCATGTTCAGCAGTGAACCAGGGCTGGACGCAAGTGACGTAGGCAAGACGGAAGCTCAGCCGGTAACGGATCCGCAGCACTGCCAGTGGCAGTGTGCCCAGTACATGCAACATACGTGCACGGTACTGTTCCACGTGACGGGGGTTGTGCATGTGCCCGGGATGGCCTGCCATTGCGTTGGTGCGTCTCGTGTGACCGGCACTCTTCTGGACTGCGGCAGTTATGTGGAGGATATGCCACAGCTCTGAGCAATGATTCGAATGTGTGTGCAACGTTGGGAAGAATGGGTTGCTGTTTCCGTGAGTATCAAGGGTATCCCATGCAGAGGTACCTCAGACAGGGGCTTCTGTGTGTGGGGTGTGGATAAGTTGCATAGTTCATTTGCGCAATGCGTGGTGTGGGAGTCGTCCCCATCTGCCATGACATCTCTCTCAGGGTGTTCCAGCTGCGTTCAGGACCAAGGTCAGAGGTGCAGGTGTCCTCCCGCCTTATGCATTGGAACAATGAAGCTTTCATCCCTAATGTTTGTCTGACTACTACTTGCGTTTTCGGAATGTGTTGTGGCTTTGGCGCTGAGATTGAGACAACGCCTTGGGCTCATGGTGTGCCGATGGTAAAACACACACACATGTTGGTGTGTGGAGCCAGGTGCCCGAGAGGCCTTGCGCTGCTTGTGCAATCTCACTCCGTCTCTCTTCCTCGCTCTCTTCCTCCCTCTCTCCCTCTCTTTCCTTTGTTTGGCACATGGCACACCTTCTTCTCTTCGATTTTGTCTTCCAGGCTGTGTCCTACAGATTGTCCAGTAAGGACCCGCTAGGACTCATCCGAATGGTTGTTTTGACTCTTGTTTGAATGGTGTTGTGTGTTGGTGATTGCGTTGCTGTATAACTGATTCTCCATTTTCTGGCCACGCATGTATGTTGATTTTCCTGCTTGTGCGACATCAGGCAAAATATTTTGTTTTGGGATTTGTAGTGTTGGTGTGCAGTTTCTTTGTCCGGGGTTGGGGGGAGCCCAGGGGGGTTGCGGGCCTGGGTGTGGTGTTGGTGGGTGTTGTGGCCCTCTTGGGTGTCCGTGCTGCATGGGCAGTTGCTCGGTGGCATCTGTTGTTCTTCATGTGTGGCTAAGGGCTGTGCTCCCTCGTCTGGTGCAGGTTGTTGTCCGACTTTGCACCAGGTCAGAGCAGGTGTCAATTTCCTGGTGCTAACGTGCCTTATCGCATTCTTTGTGTTCTTATCACCGATCTGTTTGGTTGTTGAGAATGTTGCGGAGTGATGTTGTTGCTGCTTTTTGCTCGGGAACGCCTACTCTGCATCTCATTAGCGTTAGTTGCCGGGGTCATCCGTGGCGATGTTTGTTGCGGATGCTAATGCTGGAAAAGTGGTGCTGTAGGCTGTTTGCATCGGCTTGTGAATGGGGCTGTAAATTTATCACGACTTTGGCTGCGCTAAAATGCCGTTAAATCAGAGATAGCTCCTTGAGAATATGGCCCTGAGTGCATCTAGCCCTTAAAATGCAAAGTAGCACAGAGTTCACGATGCCAGAGGCAAGGGATGCTGTGCCTGACCCTAAATGAGGTCCTACAGCCCTGACAGGGTATTTTTTTAATCAGCATGTTGATAAAGGATTACTTTAGGGCGTTTGTTTGCTGCTGTGGGACAGTGCCTACAACGCGCCTCTTCATCTTTAAAATAATCTAAGCATCCATTTACTTTAGTAAGATTCATTTTTTCATTTCAGATTTGAGCAACGGTACGAATGTTTAGATATCCATTACACTTTTAATTTGGTAATTCATATCTTAATAAAAACATTGCAGCTCCGCCTTAGCGCGGCATCCATGCATTCCTATTCCCTTAAGCGCCGTCAGGCGTCCGTGGGAAGCCTCCATCTTGGACTGTTCCAGGCCTGCTCGGATCTGGACTCACCATCCGCCCAAAACAAACAAATGCATTCGTGGATGGACATTATTAACACATACTTTGTCCAAAAAACATTCAGATGCGCTCTATTATAACGAGAAAAACACGCTGGGCTGCATATAAATGCTGTTAAGAAGGAACAACTCATAATGACTTTTAATGTGGGGAAGTCTCTCGGGTTACAGCGCGTGGTGCGCCGCGTGCTCGAGTGCCTCACAAAGTCGATACAGCATTGACTTGGCTGCTACGAGCGAATTACCTACGGGCGGCTGCATTGAGAACCCGTAAGGCAAGACAGTGTAGTGAACTCGGGGTCACACTGAGCATGTTATAGTCCACTCTGAGCCACGGTCTTCTACTGCGACCTCCTGACCAGACGTTTCCCCAAAAAGTTCATTGACAGGCCGATGAATGGAAGAAGTTGGCAGGGCGGCTGTACTCTCGCTAGCTCGTCTCCTGCACGTCGTGTCCAGCTTGTAATCGGAGCCCCGGGCTTGGCGGTTGCCCAGCAGAATTACTAGGACACAGACAGGCCTCCCAGCCGGTATTCGGTTTTATGGGCGGAAGACTGCAGTGAAAAATTATAAACGATCCCGCTGGGCAAAGTCGACGTTATTTGGAGAAGAATTGGACGCGTCATTTATTTTGTGTCTCACGTTCTGTCCTAATCAACAGGCCATTCAACTGTGCTTCATTTCCGAGTTATTTCTTCTTCCTGGCGCTCGAAGTGGAGCCCAGGCAAGCTGGGCAAAGATGCTGCCAGGAAAAGGCGTCTCCGGTCCCGCGTGGCAGGCCTCTCTGCCAGTACACCGTTTTATTATTTTGTATTCACAGAGGCAAAAACTCTGGGGATGTGAAGATTAGTCCCGGAGAGGCTTATTTACAAGCGCCTTGCAATTCTGGTATGTCACTTTTTCCCATATTAAGATGCAGAGTTTTCTCTCAATAGCACCGGAACATGAACCCACAGTGCACGACCATAGCGGTAACCACAACCTGAAATCCTTAAGAAAATTTCACAAGTGAATTTAACGCAGGCAGAACAAGTAAAAATAAGAGGCAGGATACTCTTCTGTTTTTTAGGGAAAAAGTAATGTTGTATGTTTATTAAGCAAGGTAATGACCCTCGTTGTTGTGGTGGCCGGGATTTCTGCTGCCTCTGGGGAGAGGAGATCTCCCCAACATTCCTCGCACGGAGGGTGGCTGCGACGCTGCATCCAGGTGCTGGATCGCCTTAACTTCACCAGAGGCGTCCCGCAGTGCGGGACCCTTGTTGTTGTGCTGCCCGGGATTTCCGCTGCTGCTGGGGAAAGTAGTGGCGTAGCAAGCACTTTGGCCACCCGTTGCGGTCCCCGTGTTTGCCGCCCGCTACGGCCACATAAAAGAGAACAAGAAAAGGGTGCTTGCAGGATTTTTTTGATTTGCCGTCCCTCGGTGGCCGATTGAGGAGTGGAGAGGGGGGCGAATGCCACCCAGAGATCGTCAAGTAAGAGCGGGGGGAGGCTGCTGCCCCCAAAACTCGTGCCGCCTGGGGTGGACCGCCCCCATGCCCCCCTTGCTATGCCACTGGGGGAAAGGAAACTATATTCCCTAGCAATCCTCGCACTGAGGGGGGGCCGCAACGCTGCATCGAGGTGCCGGAGCGCCTTAAATTCACCAGAGGCGTTCCGAGGCACAGGACCCTCCTTGTTGGGGAATATGGGGAGTAGCACAGACCACTGACACCGAAATAGTATGTAAAAGGCCGCTTTTATTGAAACAAGTGCACATCACAGTTAAAAGGCCTTTGGCCTGATGCCTTACAAAACTACAACCTCACTATACACTATGTTACGCTACCCCCACCCCTAAGGTTCCCCCACACAACATTTAAAACTTGCAATTCAATACCCCTACTGTGACCTTTAGCTTTTGACCTTCGACCTTTGAACTTTGACCCTTGGACTTTACCCTTTCACCCCTACTGTGACCTTTTAATCTTTGCCTTTGACCTTTGACCTTTACCCTTTCTCTTTTGACCTTTTAACCTTTACGACTATTAACCTGTCACTAATCTAACTTCCTAAAGCACCTTAAAGATCCTACTTCGTGAACTTGTCTACCCGTTCCCTTTCAGCCTGGATTGCCTCTGTCAATAACGAATAAACTTGGCTAAAACATGCCAACTTGACTGCCAACCGCCACCCAGTAAAAAGGGGGGACTACCCCTTTTTCTGCCCCCCAAAAACCTAGGTAACGTCAGAGCCTCAGCAAGGGAAAACTGCACCTGACAAAATCCGACCCATGAGAAATAGGGAACCCCGAGAGCCTCCTACAAATACATCTGAGTCATAAGATAAAGCCAGCTGCATGAACTTCGTAAAAAGACGTCCTGACACCATAGACCCGTTCCATGCCGTCCTATTGCGTCCATGTGTACAGCCCCCATGCCACGCCCGCATGTCCAAAACTCAGCCCACCTAGCACCGCTTGACCCTTGGTGAAACTCACCTGTATGACATTCCCAACCCCTACCCCCCTCCTGCCCCAAATAGCCTATCTTAAGACGGTAGCAGCTACCTTCCTCCCAGGCCCCCTACTCCTATATGAACCCATGTGCAACGATACAGAGCGGATCCCAAGAGACCCAGAGTCTGCCTCTTTTCCTTGTTGGTCTTCCCATATTACCAAATAATCCTCCAGTATCGAAACCGACATACCAGAGACCGTCACCTCGAGCCAAACCTGAAAAACAACAATAACATTTCAGAAAACGAAATATCTTAGCAACATTTCCTCCCCCACATGTACACATTGCTAACAGTATTACCTGTTCTACCTCCAAAAACCTTATGTCCGCCATGCTCCGACCCCATGGCCAGCCTCCCAAGACCTAGTGTGCCTGCAGCTCCCCAGCAATACGGAGAACTGTGGAAAAGTCGCCCCTTTGCCCACCATTGTGACATACAAGCCTCTGCCCGGCGCCACCTTTCTCACCGGGAAGTGCAACAAGTCTCCTGGCAACATAAAAATAGAGACCTACGCCCTACAGCCCTGCATGCTGTCCTCGGGCTGTTTCCCTTAAACGAACCCCTTTTTACCATACCAATTCATATCCTAATATTAGCCCCTAAAACCTCCCAGATGAGCGGGACAAGAACCACAGGTATAGTAGTCTCCAGAGCCACACACGTGTAACTTATTGCATAACCTCTGCACATATGCCCCAGTCTTCGTCGTCAAAAGGGGGATCCCACTCCTAAAAACCCCCCAGCCCAACCCCCGAAAACCTGTACCCCACTTGTCTGCCAACTGGACGTTTCCCTGCCGAAAAAATACCCTTGGCTGCGGGCCTTTCTGCAGTCCTACATACTAATGCCTATCCCTGTACAAACGGATGCCAAAGCCCCTGTGCCCATCTTCAATCCTCACTAGTCCTTTTTTCTCCCTCACTCCCTGCTAAGCAGGACAGCACCGCAAGCCTTGTAACCGTGTACCTCATACAGGAACTCACCCATCTGTGAGACGGAGAAAACATCTGTGATGTCCTAGCCCTCCCCGTCGCATGACACGCTGATAACATGCTCTCGAATCTAGACCTGCACATACCAGCCCAGCAACAAATTCAGCCCCCTACAGGGGCCCACTGTCCGCCCTGTTTGTAACGGGCCCCTAAGCCAGGCCCTAGCTGTCCAAAACACTGTCCCGCACCTACTGGCAGCCCCTGGTAATGGGCTCTGTAGATCTATCCCCTTGATAAGTATGCCCCCTTTGGCCACGGTATCAATTACATTGCCCATGATTGGCAACACCGTAATGGGTCCAGCTGCTTTCCTTGTATCCAAACATACTCTGAATGTTCCCCTGAGCTCCCAGACTGTCCAGCCTCTAATGGCAGTCCGTTAACCGGGCTTATCCTCTCTAATCCCTACCCGTACACAGGACCTCCATGGTCACAGACCTCAATGTCATACCCCAAGAATGACCGTGCCGTGCTGCCCAGGGTGTCTTCCGTGCTGTCAACTATTCTCCAGGTTCACCCATGCCTTCCCTCACTGTCAAGCCTCCTCTGGCACGCGTAACAGAATTCAGTTCTAATCGCCTTCAACCAGCCGTGCCTCCATGGCCACAGTATCATTGTTGGTGCCCCTGAATGCCAGTGCCGTTCTGGGCTACTTGACTTAAATGCTGCCAGGGGTGCCCTAAATATCAACACAAAATCCTCCAGCACGTGCTATTGCTGTTCTGAGCCACTTGTCTGTTGTGTTGCTAATGGTACCCCAATGGTCCACTCTGAGCTCCTTGAGCCTGCCCGGCAACCTCCGGCAGCCCTCTGAACCAGTGCTAAAGCCGTTCTGGGTCATGTATCTACCAAGTTGCCAATGCTACCGCAAAGGTCAACTCCGAGCTCCTCAAGCCTGTGCTATGGCCGTTCTGGGACATGTATCTTTTAGGTTGCCAATGCTACCGCAAAGGTCAACTCGTATCTTTTAGGTTGCCAATGCTACCGCAAAGGTCAACTCCGAGCTCCTCAAGCCTGTGCTATGGCCGTTCTGGGCCAAGTATCTTTTAGGTTGCCAATGCTACTGCAAAGGTCAACTCCGTCTGGGCTCATCGGGCATGTGCCAGTGCCGTACTGGGCCACTTGTCTTTTATGTTGCCAATGTTACTAAACGTGTTTGCCCTTATCACCATTAGGCTGCCATGGCCACAAGCTCCATCTCACCGGCCTGTTTTGACAGCCCCCGACCTGGGTCCAGCTGTCTGCTCTGGTGCCCAATGCACCCAAATCACCTATGATCCCCATTTGTGTGTGCTCTATCACCACCATAACCCACAGGAGAGATCTCAATGTCCTAAGATGACAGCCCCCAAAACTTGTCCAGCAGTCTGTTCTTGTGCTCCCATGTACCCAAATCACCCCAGATCCCCTGCGTAATACCCTTGGATGGAAAACCACTGCTGACTCTTCCATTCTTGAGAATCCCCCGACCCTGCGTGAGCCGTTTCCCTTGGCCCCCTGGTCATTGACGTCATTTTTTGATACTATACCTCCACAATCTCAAGTATTAAAATGTCCAAGTTACTAGGTGTGTTAGAAGTTGCTCCCATATGCCTACGTATGTTGCTGTGTCCCTGCCGACTTCCTCCATAATAATTGGTAATAGACAGTGTACCCCCGGGGCCTGTAAGCCTGCATAGCTACCTACAAAAATCCCTGGTGCGGCTTCCGGTATGAAGACTGTCCTTTCTGTCGCCGCTTGCCTGCTGAATGAACCTGGAAAATATCATGAACGAATTGGTGCAGAAGTGATCCCGCCGCAAACATATGGTCCGGTGTGCTGGTCCCTGTCTGCATCCCGATCTGCTATCCCAACACACCCGGGGCCTACTCCTACCTAACTAACCCTCCAAAAGGGGGCATCCAGGTAAGCGCCCCGGGAGTGGGTGAGGAAAAGCCACTCCGCTCTTGGGAAAAGATAAGGAGCTGACCCCCTTACATGATATGATGTAATGCCCAGAGTAATGAAATAAGCGTGAAATGCTGACACATCACTGTGGCCGCAGCTCTGCCAGCCAGGAAATTAAGTTAATTTTCCTTTTAGCTTAATATTTCCTCATCAAAAATTAAATAATTCTAAATGTAAACACTAAAAATTTCCCAAACATTACATTTTACATCTTCTCCTTAACAAGTTCTACTTCCTCTAATAATCAATGCGCAATGCCGATCCTACCAAAACAATCTCCTCCCAAAACGCCATGCCTCTTCCAACTGCTCTCCAAAAACGGGTTTGCTTGGGGGAAAGAAAAAACGCAGTTACCTTGGTAACCTGCATGTGCGGAAAAGCCTAATGCTCAAAATGCCCCTACTTCCCTTTCTGAAATGACCGTAAAACGCACACACACGCTCAAACGCTCTGCTGAACCTCAAAGATACAGACTACTACGAGGCAAAAAGGTTCTCGCGCCCATACGCCATCACCCAAACTTGATCGCGAGCGCCCAACGGCAATCCTCTACCGTTGCCAGAAGTCTCTACAAACCTCTCTCAGTGTGACCAAAATCATTACCCAAGCCCAAAGACCCTCCCCTCCACATTTGCGCCAAACATTTAAATCAAAATAACCATCATGAAAAAACTAGAGCCACTCCAAAAATCAATAGTTCGCCCATATCGTCCGCATTAAAAAAAACTAAAAACCCTCTCATATATAACCAAACAAACTCCCACTACCATATGAAAGAGCTCCAAACCCAATGAACATAACACTACCATGAATTCAAATTCACATTTAAATTCCGTCATAGAAACAAATGTACCATACATTCTTCATAACAAAATCTCCATAACCTCTCTCAATTCACCACAACACAAACTACCCCATGCCCCAATACCACAAACAAGCTTCACACCCCGAAGAACCAAAGTATTTATAATATGCACTTATCTCCTTGAGCAGCAGCAACGAAAGCCCTCAATAACTAAATTATGAAAAAAGTCTGTCCTGCCTACGACTAACCACCGGGAATACCACAAAATGGTGGCTGGCAGCACCAAAATGGTGACATAAATATCCCTTGGGCTATAAAACAGCCCAACCAGCCAAAGAAGCCCAAAAGGGGCAGAGCAGAGGCCTGCGCCACTCCCATTTCCCAAACATCCCGGGGGGCAGACCTCCCTACGCTCAGCTGCCCCCCAAGACCCCTTGTGCTTCTCGGGATTTCCACTGATGTTGCAGAAGGAGACTACACTTCCCAGCATTCCTCTTACTGAGGGGGGCCACAATGCTGCATCCAGGCACCGGAGCACCTAAAATTCACCAGTGGCGTCCTGCAGCGCGGGACCCTTGTTGTTGTGCTGCCCAGGATTTCTGCTGCTGCTGGTGAAAGGAGAATACACTCCCCAGCATTCTTCGCATGGAGGGGGCCGCACCGCTGTATCCAGGTGCTGGAGTGACTTAAATAAGTTGTATGTCAATATAACAAATACAGAAATGTAGTCTTACATATATACTGTGCCCTAAACATTGTTTAAATACTATAGCCCTATTCACAAGAGTTTCCAATTCTTAACTTCAATGGGTGATATTTTGTAGAAAATATTTAGGACACAATATTTATATCAGGCAATATTCTGACAATAATATTCTGGTGCCATATTAATACCATCATAAGCAACAGTGTAATTCAGCTCATATGCTGGTTCTAGAAGAAATCATAATGAACCCTGTACCACAGAATCTGCACCTGCCTTCCTATCTCAAGATACATCCTGCATTCTATGTTTGCTACTGAAGATCTGGAGTAAATTTAACTCTAAGTATCTACTAATCTACTAAGTATTCCTGGTTCACCAGGCCTGTAGGGCCTGGCCTTAATGCCTCTGCTGATCCCCAGATGGGTCAATCTGAGCTTGTGATTGAGTTGGTAAGTGAACGGGCGGGGAAGAGAAGGCATATACCTGGGTTCTCACATATTATCAAGTAGAGTATGTGAAAGGGGCATGGTGTTGATTTACAGTTTAATGAGAAATCCTCTAGTTTGTGAAGTAGTGCTTAATTCAAAGCAGAATCTACCAGTGAAATTGTCTGCACTTTGCTACCTTTATGATAGAGGGTGCCGTGCTGTTCATTAACAACATATTCCAGATCACACTTCACATTCTTTAAACAGTCATGCAGTGTAAGCCAGCTTGGCTATATCTACTGTAGTGTCCTATGACACTCTGAGGCTCAAAACACTGAGGGGCATATTCTCAAGGAGCTATCGCCGAGGTATCGGCACTTTATCGCAGCCAAATTGGTGATAAATTTATCGCGCCATTCACAAGCTGGTGCAAACAGCCTATATCACCAGTTTTCCAGTGATAGCATCCTCAAAAACATCGCCACAGATGACCCCGGCAACTATCGCTGATGAGGTGCTGAGTAGGCGTTCCCGAGCAAAAAGCTGTGACAACACCACTCCACAACATTCTCAACGACCAGCCAGATTGGCGATAAGATCACAAAACAGGCGATAAGGTGTGTTAGCAGCAGGAAACTAGCACCTGCTCTGGCCTGGTGCAAAGTCGGACCACAACCGGCAGCAGCCAAGGGAGCACAGACCATAGCCACACCTGAAGAACAACAGATGACATGGATCCACTGATCAAGCAGCTCGGAGCCCCAACAGGGCCACAACACCCTCCGCCACCACTCCCAGGCCCCCCCCCCGAACCCTCCCAACTCCCCTCCTGGACCAACACTGAGGCAGCGCAGACAAAGACAGCGACCTCCTGAAAAGGTACCAACCTCACAGACCCAACACCAGGGAATGTCATTGCCCACCACAGGCTCAAAAGGATAACCATCCTACGCATCCTGACCACCATTGCCCACAGGCTGACTGTATCAACACAGCAGACAACCAACATCCCTCCGCAGACAAAGCTGCTGGCTGTGCTGCACCTGTTGGCCCTGGGACCTTCCAACCAACAAATGCCAGAGTTGGATGAGTCTCACAGCCAGCACACTCCAAGTCCATGACAACTGTCTTGGATGCCATCATCAGCTTGGTACCCCAGTACCCATACTCCCACCACAATGTGCATGAACAGCTGGAGACCAAGCAAGGTGTCTACACCATAGCTGCCTTCCGGCACGTGTCAGCGGGCAATTGACTGCACACATGTCCCACATGTGCCCCCTGCTGACACTGCACACAATATCCGCTACCAAAAACACAAGCATTCCATCACTGTGCAGGCAATAGTGGACCACCAGGGAATCTCCACCAACGCCGATGCCAACCACCCATGCAGAGTGCATGAGTTCTACATCTTCCGACAGTCCATCATCAACGGGCGTTTCCAAGCTGGCACCTACAGAAATGCGCTGCTCGTTGGCAAGTACCAAATGAACACACCACACACCTCAACTCCACAATCATGCAACTGACAACACTGGGAATGCACACGTCACAAACTCACATACAACATGCCAAACAACATGCCCACCCACCTAACACGACAGCACAACTTACTGTGGCAACCTGGGCCAGCCATGCATATAAGCCATCAACGGCATGGCACCTCAGCCACTCTATAGCAGATTGTGGGAAGAGGTGGGGACCAGGCATGTGACCCATGAATGAGAAGGTACACAATGTCAAGTGTGGCATGGATGCGATGGCCAGACTGCAGTATGCAGACCACACACATATCCATGGTGACATACACCGCTGGTGAATGGAGTGCAGTGGACAGTGGCTGCAACCATGTCATCCCAGCCAGTGGGGAAGATCCCGGAAATGTAGCTTGTTACATCCCCCCCCCCTGTAAGCGTGAGCGGAGTGCGCTAGCCCGGTATACGCCAGGCCAGCGTAGGGGTGTGAATAAAAAGCACGTAGCTCTGGGTGTGGTTCTCTTCCGGAATGCCCAATGTCTCTGCCAGGGCCGCTCCCCTCACCCCGCCACAAGGCTGACCCCGTCGCCGTGAGCGGTGTTACCTGCGATCCTGTGCGCCTGCTGCACCCCGGCCCGCTGGTCCCCGTACCAGTCCTGTCAGGTCCTGCGCACCCAGGCCTCAATTCACACCTGCCGACACCGGCGTGTGTCGAAGAGGGCCCACCTCGTGCCGGTGCAAGCTCCAAGCCCGAGTGTCGCGAACCCTGGCAGCCTCCTCAGACCATCACGGCCTCCGCGACACAGGCCCGCAGTACTCCTTTCTCATTGATGTACTCCACCGGCATACACAGCGGACTAGTAGGTCACACATTTGGAACTGAGTCTTGATTACACTATGGCAGAGAACATTATTTATGGCTGTTTTCATGTCACTATACTCCCTTCGATGTGGTGACACCAAGTCTGTGTATAGCATTCCAACCACACATGTCTGTGTGCCCACGTGGACTACTGCCCTCAGGCCACACTGCACTCGAGTAGGTCACACATTTGGAACTGAGTCTTCATTTTTCAATGGCAGAGTACATATCATTGCACGCAAGGAGAGATGTAAGAGGATGACGCGTTTCAATCAGGAGGAAAAAAGGACCATTGTTACGGAGGTGATCGAACACTACCGACAACTGCCCTGGTGTCACTAACTCTGTGCATCGCAAGCCAAAGACACGTGACTTTGGGCCCCTGCTGACCGCTGCCTCCGGCCTACATTGCGGTCCAGCAGGCCTCACACGAATCCAATCCAGTCCGTACCAGGCAGGACACGTCATCGTCGCTGACGGAACACCAGCTCAGCTCTGGTGCTTTTACCTCCGTCAACCACAAGTCACCCACAAATGCCATGTCAACGTCGTGCGCTAGTGTTCCAGGAGGAGCACGCTAGACCTCGTCTGGCCCGCACTGACTGCTGCCTCGGGCCTACACTGCAGTCGAGTAGGTCACACATTTCGAACTCAGTCTTGATTTATTTATGGCTGACTTGATGTCATTGTACAGGCCTCTTCGCAGACTGCATCCCCTTTCAGCCCCGGTGCCACTAAGTCTGTTCCCCAAAATCCATGGACACTTTCTGGTTGAACTTTGGTGGCGACTAAGTCCATGGACTGGGGGTTGTCGTCACCATCATGTCGGTGATACTGACTTTGTGGCAAAAATGATGCAGTAGCATTCCACTCCATTTGCTGCTTCCGGACGGCTTCCACCCTCTGCATCATGCCCTGGAGGACACCTTCCACTGTCCCCCGCTACCCTCCGCCATATTCACCTCAGACATTGATGAGTACCCGCTCAGCTCGCGTGCCCATCTCACTGCACCGCAAGTCACCGCCCCTTGGCGGTGTGCCTGTGCCGGCCGCAGTACATCCGGGGCCATTAACTCTGTGTAGCTCAAGTCGGAGACCCTGGCTTCGGAGATATTGGATGACCCTGCGCTGTCCGCTGCCTCCAGACTCAACTGCGTTACACCAGGGCTCACACATCAAATCGAGTCCTGACTGGCCCGGACAACGCATCACCGCAGGAGGCACACGCCACCACCGCCAGGTCCACCTCCAACCGCCAACTGCAACTGAGTAGAAACAGTTGTACTGGCAGACTAACTGAGTTGCTCACACCTGTGGTGGATGCCATCATCTGCCTGATTCCCTGCTCGGCACTCCAAGTGCCCCAACCTCAGTGCACTCACGGACGCTTATGTTTGCATATTGGGTGACCTCTGTACTTGCTCCGGCTACCTCCATGATGCTCCGCAGTTGTCTCTGTTATGCTGGTGTTTTCTGTTTCCGTTTTACTTCTTTTCACTGTTCAAGTTTTTGCTATCACCAACCACTCCTTGCAGGCTGGTTTACACTCACCCCACACACATCCAGCACAGGCGTCACTGTACATGTGGCCCTGCCAATAAAGGGGCTGGGCGCACGTGCCGGTGGCCAGTTCCACAAAATATCTGCGTGTGTCATTGTGTTCATAATGTATGCATGAGGGTCCCGGGTACGGCAACATTACATTGTGTTGTGTACAGCGGATGCCAACATGTCACCACAGGCAGCGTGTTGGACCTTGTGTCGAGACTGCTCGGCCCTGTGCCCACGAACTACAAAGATGGCCGTCGCCGCTCACCCAAGCGCATGCGCGGACGGAGGTCAGGTGTGTTAAAGCCCGGCCTCCCTCGACTGCTGACGCTTCGCGCTCTTCCGGACCTTCCTGCATATCACTGCAACTTACCTGCAAATTCCTGAGCCCTGCTCCTCTTCAGTGTTATCCGGTGCTCGATAGAAGCCCAGGTTCACACCAGAACATGGGATTGTATTGGAATCCTCAAGGACATATTATCAAGCCCATTATCGCCGCTTTAGTGGCAGTTTCCTGCCGCTAAAGCAGCAATAATTTTAACGCCGTTCTTGATAATATGCCCCTTGGAGTGCACCCACCCAGCCCCAAAACACTAAAGCCTGTCTGGGAGGTGGTTAAACCTCCCTGTGACAGAAAACCTATTGTCCAGGCCTCCCCTGCCGGAGTTTCGTCCAGCAGCAGGAGGGCAGACTCGTGTCTGTGGCTGGCAGCATCCATTTTGTGATTCCAGGGTCTGTTAAGCTGGTACCGGGTATACCGGCGCTGTCATGTTTCTCCCTCTAGTAGGGTGGAATCATACCTCGTACACCAGTTACTGGTGTGGGGGTATGATTCCAAGGTGTTTGACACCAAACACGACATGTTTCCATGCAGCCATTCCAGAGTTAGCATTTACCGCGAGGTTGTAATGCACTTAAGAGTATATGGTTTGGCTGCATCACAACCAACCCCGGAATAAAGGTTCCAGAAGCTGCAGAGGGGCTCTGCTCATGCATGGGCACCATCTCACATGAAACCCAGCACCCTGCCTTCAGGATTGTTAAGGCCTGCCATAGGGGTGACTGATAGGTTTACATGTGCAGTGATATGGAGAGATATAGGTAACCTATATCTCAGTAACGGTGCATACACCACCTTACCCAGGCTGCAGTACAGACCTGTGGTGTCATTTTGGAAGGCTCCCCAGGGGTGGCATAGTACATGCTGCAGCCCCTGGTAGGCCTCTGGAGTACCTATGCCCTGGGTACATAGTATACATAGGGACTTATAAGGGCACCCCAGAATCCAATCTGGAGTGTACCTAAAGTACTGGTAATCAATTTAGAGAGGAAGCAGTTTGGCTGGGGTCCTGGTTAGCAGGGCCCCAGCCAGACTAAAGTCGAAAAACAGTGAAACATCATCAAAAAGTGGGGGTAACTATAAGAAGCAGATCCTACTCTCCTACACCTTGGACATGTAGCTTTATCCTCACCCACTCAATACATAAGAGGAGTGTATTGGGCCGTCGTACGCAGGTCCAGCGTGGTTGTTGAATGATAATTGCGTGCCTCTGGCCATGGTTCAGTACTGGAAATGCGCAAATGCATTTGTCTCTGTCGCAGTGTGGGTCTCCTTTGTGTGGTGTAGGTGGTCCTTGGGGGGAATTAGACAACCACGCATGTGGTCTAGTTCATGTTCCATGGGTTTGGACCCCACCCACACCTGTTCGGCCACCTCCGTTTGGCATCCTAACACCTGACATTGGAATGCCATGTGTAGCTCGGTGAGGTGTTGAGAGCCAGCCGTGGTGGCGGGTGCTTCCTGCTGTGTGGGCTGTTCAGGGGCTGGGTTCTCCTCTATGTAGCTTGGCTGTCCTGGTCCTGGTGGTGGGTTGCCTGGGATGTCCATGAGCTGTTGTGGGGTAGCGGTGTTGAAGGTGTGGTGGTCCACTCCAGCATCACTGATGAGTTGTCTGTTCTGCTCTGCTGGAGGTGTTGTTTGTCCCTCTGCAATGTGAAGGGGAGATGCATGTTGACATTGTGTTGACATGTATGTTGGCGCATTGTTCTCGTATAAATGCAGACTGTATGACTATGTACATTGTGACTGTTTGGTAGGTGCTGGATTTTGATGCGGGACAGTGGACATTTGGACTACATGACAGATGTGGGGTTGTACGCGTACATTTCCTTATCACAGTTTCCTGCTCTGTTAGATGTGGTTGGCCTGTTTCAGTGCATGAGCGCAGCCAGTTGTGTCTTCTGTTCTGCAGTGTCAGTGTTGCACTTTGTGCCACATTGTCATCAATGTGGATGTGCTGTTGTTGCTATGTGTGTGTGCTGCAGTGTGCCACGGGGATGAGGGACGTGATCCAGGGTCATTGTTGGTGTCCAGTGTGCTACACATTGTTGTGCATGTGTGCCATTCTGCCCATCTCCCCCCGTCCCCCAAGTCCCTGGTCGTTACTCACCCTGTCGATGTTTTGTCAGGTCCTCTCGAGCTTTGTCCGGACTCCCGCCTCCTTGCAGCATCTCCACACTGATGACTGTGGCCCCCGTTTCCTACTGCTCCTCCTGTGGCGCAGGACTCCCACCTCCAGTCACCGTTGCTGCCTTCCTGTTGGCAGCGAGATTGTGCTTGGTTTGGCTTTTCACATCATGCCAGCGCCTCGTGGCCTCCTCCATCGCCCTCCTCGACACTCCGACTGCATTCACGTTGGTCTACTTGTGTGTCAGTTGATGGTAGTGTTCTGTCACCTCTGTGACGCTGATCTGGTTTTCCTGCGGACTGCACCCCGTCTTCCTCTCACTCTTCTCCTCGGCCTTCCCCGACCCCGTTGTTCCTTGCTGGTGGTCTGTGGGGCTTGTGGGATTCGCGTTGGCCTCTGCACTCGGTCCGGGTGCATCCATAGTGCTACGCAGTGTCTTTTTTTCTCCCTTTTTTCCGTTGCTTTTATGGTGCATTTTGCCACATGACGCATGGGATTTGCAGGCCTGTGGCTGGTTTTCGCTGGTTTTTGTATCGCGATTGGCCTAATCGGAACTTTTTGGGAGTTCGTGTTTCGCATTTTTGAGGTGTCGCGTTGACTTTATCGCGGACATTTGACGCGTTATCGTGGGCCTATCGCATGGTACAGCCGGCTTGGGAATACCGCGTTACCACAGTATTATTTTCCCGCAATAGACTGCGATGTGAAGAGTTGCGTTAAGCTACTTTTGCGGTTGTTTTCACACGTTCTTAAGAATATCCCCCTGAGATTTCCCCAATCACCACTCATATTAAAAACAAAACTGTCATTCACTCATTAACTAAAATTAAACACCGCACGCCACCTCGTGGCTGAACTCCCAAGGCTAAATAAGCCTCCTTACATAACCTTCAACAATCTCTTAAATTCCCTCATTTTCTATCTCAGAGTCAAGCAATTATTTTCAGTGGCATCATACAGACCAAGACTGTATGCTCTTTGCCAGAGACAGATTTTATTCAATTAATACATTGAGCTGTGTGGCCTGAGGCAATGGCTATATTGGTTCAAAAGCATGGAATATTTCAGATTTGTTTTGGAGTGGGTCAGTCTGTCAACTCGGAAAGCGGGCAATAACGTTCGGGACAACGTAAACAAAACTAGGACAATGGTGTTTTTTAACTCGAACTAGAGCAACTCCCCGAACCCCATCTCATTAGGCGCGTACGCACCTCCTCTTCGTGATCTGTAATTACACGGTGCTAGGACTGCATCTGGTGTTATCCTATTGTGGTTTTGCTGGCAGTCCCTCTACCCTGCTCTCTTAGCTATTAACGTGTCTCTTCTAATTCATGCTGTGTAGTGTTGATGGGAGCTAATATGTCAGCTATGTCAGCGCCTTGTCTCTGCAGGTCACACAGAATCGTGTCCTGGTATGTTGCAATTGGGATTTGCGTAGGCCTGGTGTGCCCTCCTGATGCAGAACAACACTTTCCGTTTTAGCCCACACCTGTAGGGAGCGTTTCCAAGCCAGTGCCCTAGTGGGCTCAGGGGATCTCCATCTTTTAGTGATCAGTCGCTTCGCCACCACCAGCTCCAAAGCAATAAAGCGAGAGGTCACTTTCTGACTTTTTCTCCTGCGATAAATATGTAGGATGCACATATCCCTTGACGGGGGTACCATGCGTTCTGTGCAGTTAGCCAAGGCATCGGTCACCGCCCCCCTGTATTCTCAGAGCCATAGACAGCTCCACAGCATGTGTAGCAAATCAGCACCTGTGGCATAGCATCATGGGCACTCAGCATCTGCACGGTTTAAATATTAATTAATTTTGGCCGGGCGAGGTATGCTTTTTGTGTTATGTAGTATTGTATTAATCGAAAGCGCATATTCCGTAGTACGCTAATAGGACCTTCTAGTACTGTGGTCCACTCAGCATCCGTGAAGGGACGGCGAAGATCCTCCTCCCAGCTTTGCCGCAGGGGTGACAATGTTGCCGCTATATGGTAACTAAGGGATGCAGCAAACCATTTTGTGAGATGTTGGCCTTGCCCCATAACATGTAGGTATTGGATCATTAAGTGTATTGCGGGGTCCTGGGTTATGTCACCACAGTGTTTGCTTAGTGTTGCTATGAATGTGTGATGCAAGAGGAACTGACCCGGCTGGAGTCTGTCCTCCACAACCAGCGAAGCAAATGGTAGCAGAGCACCCTCCGGATATAGGTCTCCTGCATCATGGATCACCACCTCTAGCCCAGCAGCGTAGCTCATGTGGCGCGACGAGTGTGGGGCATCTGGGAGTGCCGTGCAACAGAAGCGCAGGCGCATACATTTTTGCACTTCGTGTTATTTATAAGCACCTGTGGTAGTATGCTGTGTTAAGCAGCAGTGGTTTTGGCGCCTTCTCCCTGTTGCATGGGTGAAACAAAGTGAGAAGGGCACGAAGGGATCAGGGTGGGGAAACGGCTGCTGTATCAGGTAGTTGGTGCCCGGAGAGCCACCTGTCCACCCACTGCAGTTGTGCAGTGAAATAATACTGTTCTAGTGAAGGAAGTGACCTGTTAAGGGCCACCCGGGTCACTTACAACCACCTCTTAGCCTTCTAAACAAGTGAAGAGTCGGTCAGACAGTAGAGAATACAAACAATCATTTATTGGTAAATTACACTGCAGTGGAGCCCAATCCAATCAGCACCCGTAGATGTCTGTCAAGGGGACTGGTTCCCTGACACTTGGTAACGCATATTCACTCTTCTGACAACCCCCAACCACTCCCCCAATCGAAAATTACTGGCCTGAGCCGTACATGAACAAAGAACAGGAAGATGGGCTTTTACCTGCACGGTGGGTACACGTTATCACTATCTCAAGGTTGCCTTGCGGAGCCTGGCTCTTCCTAACGTGGGAGCTACGAAGGAAGATATGTTGTAAATTGCAACTTCGATGTGATTAAGCATTTACTAAAGACATGAATTCTCCTCCCTTACACATGTTCCTTTTGTTATGTTGACTGAAGTCTGGACTCCATTTTGTACTGTCATGTCTCCACGTGCTCAACACGAGGAGAGTCTTATCTTTGTGTTAGTTGCTCTTGTAATCTGCCTAGTAACAGTCTATAAATAGTTCCTTTGTCCGTCTGGCGCATGCCCAGACTTGACCACATCTGTTATCAGTTAGTCCTTGCTTGACCATGTTTTCGCGGGCTTAAGGAGTATGTCAGCTCCGCCCACATATCGATCTTGTATTGCAAATGTCCATAAAAGGTAACATTCCTCGTCTCATGTCGTGCCCTCCCACTTATGAGCCCCTCTGTTGTGTATAAAAGGGGACCGTGTATGCAAGTTCTGGGTGCTACTCTATGCAATACTGAAGGGTATTGTATGGATTGTAGGACCACCCTTAAGGGTTAATAAACCTTGTCTTTGTACTTTGCAGTTTCCGTGCCAACTTCCTTATAGATTCCATTGCAGGAGAGCGAACCCTTGTGTCCTGCGGGCCTAGCTGGGGCCTGTACTCATCAATTGGCGCCCGTCACGTGGGGCTCATCGGCGACTCGGATGCTCGAAGGATTGGTCGCGACGAAGGTGAGGAATTTGGCCGGGGATGTGATCACTGCCAGAGGCACTTTAGTCCTGGCATCCCGAGGTTTTTCTTCCTTCCCTTCCGAGCTGACCATCTGGGTGGCGCCGGTCCTCGACTGAGACCTCTTCTGTCGGTTCTGCCGTGACAGCCGTTTGGGCGAATTTCGGAGCTTGGCAGTTGGAATCTGGACTCTTGATTGGTAAGAACCGTTGTACGGTACTTGCTCCGAGTTTTTGAAGCCTGGGTTGGCTATTTGAGTTTGATTTGCGATGACCGGTCATATCTTGTATTGATTATTGTGAGAATATATGCGTTGCAACACATATAGGCAGGTAATGTGGAGATATTTCTCCAGGACTGTGTAACTTTGACCAGCACAACGTTTAAGTGCCATTTATTTGATAATACTGCATATTCTGCATTATTTTTGAGCATGCCTGCTTTTAGCGCACTCCGTAAGTGGTGCTGCTGTTTTGGAAACCGGTTAAACCTCGAGGAATCTGCTCCAGCTCCCCCAGAGGGGACTCCTAATAGGGATATGTATGTGAAGCATGGTCTTTCCTCCATAATGTACAGCACAGTATGGAGGAAATATACCAAGAAGGATCCTGAGTTACGGTGGCCGTTGTATGGGTCGTTTGATATACGTAAGATTGAGTATGTGGAACAGTGTATGTGTAAACGGCGTGCGCGGCAAGACATGTTTGAATGTGTGCGACTATGGGTGAAGGAAGTGCGTGAGCGAGAGAAACGCGAGAAAGCGCTGTTTGATAAAGAGCAACGAAAGAATGATCATGTGAGAGCGCAGGAAGCAAAGCGTCGGGAGGAAAGAGAACAGACGGAGAAACAAGAGAAAGAACATAGGTTACAAGTCTCGGGTCAATATGCTGTTCGTCAGCCACTCTATCCTGTCCTTAATAATCATGACGATGATTTTTATTTATTAGATCGTTCTCCGCCTCCTTATGTCGGCGCGTCTGCCCCGAGGCCACAAGATTCTGGATCGGGTTCGAGTAAGGTAGACACGCCGTCCATGTTATCGGCTCAGCGAATGGGTGAGCTTCGGCAGGTTTCTTATCGTGCATGTAAGGGCAAGTTATCCCTTGATGAACTGTTGGCTTCTTGGGAGTCGTGGCAGGATAGAGAAAGGTTGTATTTTTTGGGACACTTTTCTGATGAAGTGATTGGTGCCTTTCGGAAATATTCCAGCGTCTTTGAACCTGACGATGTGGTATTGGATGCTAAAGCATTGCGTAATGGTGTTTTCTCTCCCTCTAAGGCGCCTGAAGCAGTTCGGCGACTGTTTGCGTTGCGGGATGCGGCAGCAGACCTTAAAGAGAAAGCGCGCCAACATCTTGAGGAGGAAAGGCGGTCGGATTCGCGTACTGGAGGCGGCCATTCATCCATCTCTCAATCAGATAAGAGCGATCCAGTGCATGCTAAACCAATGCGCGAGGCGGCGCCTTTGTATGTTCCTCCTAAAGGAGCGGGGACTAGCTCGGATATTACCTCCGCCGATGCTAAGGGATATTTTGTGTATAATTGGGTTTATACTCCCTGGCACAGGGCTGACGTCATGGCATTAAAGAATGCGTTGCCTGATCCCCGCAAGAATCCAGCGGCCTTTTACGAAGAAGTCGAGGGGGCCTTGAATTCTTGTATTATGACCTTAGCGGATATAGATTTGTTCTTTGGGCTTATTCTACCACCAGATATGTGGCGATCCGTGCGGAAGGTAGATGATGTTGCCACTTTTAAGGCTCGATGGTCTGAACTTGAGGATGAGGATAGGGAGAGAAAGCCCGCGCAGAAACCACCTCAGATTATTTTAGATCTCCCCGCTGCTATTTTGACTAAGTTGAAGACCATCATTCCCCCTAAAAAGATTGACTGGAATATGCTAGCCTCGTGTAAGCAGAAAGCCGATGAATCAGTTGCAGATTTCTTTACGCGCTTTGAGGAGACGTTCCATGATTTTAGTGGTCAGTCTCTTACGGATGATACGGGTCGGCACCTTTTTGCTGACAAATATGTGGCGAATTTATTACCGGCAATTGCAGCTCGCCTCAAAGCGAGTGAAAGTTCTTGGTCCACTACGACCCCGACAGCCCTTCTGACTATAGCTCAGTACTATGAGCGCCAGGAGCTAGAAGCGAAGGGGCAGGAGGAAAAGAAATCGAAGGATTTAAAAACGATGGTGATGTTAGCACAAGTATATGGTCCGGCCCGACGGGGTGTAAATAGAGGTAGGGGAGGATTTTATGGTCCTCCCTCGGGCCGATCTGATCTGAATAGGAATCAATGTGCGTATTGTAAGCAATCGGGGCACTGGGCCAGAGAATGCCCAGCGTTGCATGCTTCACGGCAGGGGCACGGTCAGGGACACACTCAGAGTGGCCCCAGAGGTAGAGGGGGTTTCTCGAATTTTAGAGGGAATTCTACTGATCACGCTTGTTTTGACCTTGCTGGGCAGCAACGAGATAGGTCTAATGTTTTTGATCGACAAAATCAGTATCAAGTGTCGGGAATTGACCGGTCTGGGTATCATGATTCTCAGCATGCATAGGAATGCGTTGGATGGGGGTTAGAATCAGTTGAGGTGCCAGTTGATCAGAGGGGTCCTTACGTATCAGCTGAGGTTTTGGGCTCCACTGATCAGTTTCTAGTGGACACAGGAGCGACTCGTAGTGCGCTGTCTAAACAATTGGTTCCGAGGGCTCCCCCATCTGGCTTAATGGTTACATCGGTAGGGTTTGATGGAACACTCTCCCGAAGCCCTCTTTCGCAGCCCCTTACATTTCGGGTTAATTCCTTTTCTGCACCCTGTCCATTTTTGTTAGCTCCGAGCACGCCGGATAATATTATGGGCCTTGATATGCTGAAGTACTTCAGAGCTACGATCCGGTGTTCCCCTGCTGGAGTGCGGGTGATATTGAATGACAATTACCCCCTGTCTGAACGGATGTGTGTGGCTACAGAAGATGCTGTGTTAGCTGCCCTCCCCCGTGCTCTGTGGGCCACTTCGGATACTGATGTGGGACAGATGGTGATTCCGCCTGTTCACATTAGTGCCAGGAGGGGGCGATGTTACCACGCCTTCCACAGTATCGTATTTCGCAGGAGGGGGAAGAGGCTCTTATACAGATTGTGCAGGATTTGATTAAGGTGGGAGTGGTGGAAGAAGTTCCCTATAATGTTTGTAATAGCCCGATTCTACCCATTCTGAAAAAGGATACGGATGCTAAAGTCTACCGGTTTATCATTGATTTGAGAGAAGTAAACAAGATCGTGATACCCCAGTACCCAGTGGTTTCGGATATCACGACGTTGCTTACTTTGGTCCCACCTACGGCGACCACGTTTTCTGTTATTGATTTGAAAAATGCCTTCTTTTCAATTCCCATTCATCCCGATAGTCGATACCTTTTTGGTTTCACTCTCAATAATAGGTCTTACCGATTTTGTAGAATTCCCCAGGGCTATACGGAAAGCCCTAGCATCTACAGTCAAGCCTTGAAAAGACAATTGGACTCCTTTGTTCTGCCCGAGGGTGTCGCCCTCATTCAATATGTCGATGACATCTTGCTGGCGGCTGACACCCCGGAGTTGTGTGAAACGAGTACGTTGTCTTTGCTTTCCTTTTTGGCATCCCACAATCACAAGGTCTCTCGGAAAAAGTTGCAATTTTGTAGACCAAAGGTGACTTATCTAGGTCACCTTTTGTCTAAGGAGGGACGTGCACTCACACCAGACCGTGTTCAAGTGATTCTGGATACACCGACGCCGTCCACGCAGAAGGACGTGCGCGCATTTTTGGGTCTTGTTTCGTTTTGTAGGCAGTGGATATTAGGGTTTTCGTATATAGCCAAGCCATTGTTAGCCCTTTTGACAAAAGATACACCTATCCCGCTCCCCTGGACGAATGAGTGTGACACTGCCTTTCAGAAACTGCGACAGGCCCTCTGTTCAGCACCAGTATTAGGGACACCTGATTATACCAAGCCTTTTTCGTTGTATGTGCATGAGAAAGATGGATGTGCATTATCAGTTTTAGTGCAGATGTACGGCGATAAGCAGCGCCCTTGTGCATATTTTTCGGCTGTACTTGATCCTGTTGCCCGAGCATTGCCTGGTTGTTTTCGCTCGGTTGCAGCGACAGCTGTGTCAATACGCCAGAGCGAGGGAATTGTGTTATCTCATAAGCTTTTGGTATTAGTCCCCCATGCTGTTGATGCCCTGCTTAATCAGACAAAGACGCAGCATTTGACCAGTGCCCGTTTAACGGGATATGAGCTGACGCTTTTGGCTCCTCATATCACGTTGAAGAGGTGCGTGACGTTAAATCCTGCCACATTGTTGCCATACCCCGAGACTCGGTCTGAGGCACGAGAAGCACATGATTGTATCCTCATGACCGAGGAACAAACAAAGGGTCGTATTGATCTCCAGGATACGCCCTTTTCAGATGTAGATGGAGAACTGTGGGTGGATGGGTCATGCCTGAAGCTACCAGATGGTACGACTTCAGCAGCGTATGCGATTACCACATTGCAAACAATAGTGGAGACAGCACGCATACCACAGAAATCAGCTCAAGCAGCGGAACTGATAGCATTAACACGAGCATGTGAGCTCAGTACAGGATTGTGTGTGAATGTTTATACAGATAGCCGCTATGCCTTCGGAGTAGCGCACGATTTCGGCCTGCTCTGGAAGGAAAGAGGGTTCTTAACGTCGCATGGAGTACAAATAATGCATGGGGAGTTAGTTCATAATCTTTTAACTGCATTGACATATCCGAATAAAATTGCTATCATTAAATGTAGCGCCCATAGGAAAGTAGTCGATAAAGTTGGAGAAGGGAATGCGTTAGCAGACCGAGTGGCGCGGGAGACTGCGATGCAGCCCGGTGCTACTGCCATGTATGTAGTAAAGTCGCAAGTAGAAAGATGGCATGATGCGAAGGAAGAAGTGCGAGAAATACAGAGGACCGCTTCTGATAAAGAACGGGAGCAATGGTCCAGTGAGGGAGAATTGGATGATGAGGGTTGCTGGAGAAATAAGCAGATGGATCGATGGAAATTACCCACAGCTTTTGTACAACCTATGGTTCAGATGGCACATGGGCTAGCACATGTTGGAGCTTCCGCAATTGTAAAATTGCTTACCCAAGTTTGGGAGCATCCAGAGATTGCTAGCACGGCAAAGAGAGTGGTGCAGACCTGTATGATCTGCTTGCGGTACAACCCAGGAAAGGGGACTCGGACCCCAGCAGGAGGATTCGTAACGCCTACTGCACCCTTTGAGGTGTTACAGATGGATTACATCCAGCTGGAGCGTTGTAATAATTTGAAGTATGTTCTAGTAGTGGTGTGTGCCTTTAGCAAATGGGTTGAGGCATACCCCACGAAGGACAATACTGCAATGACTACCGCTAAGATGCTGTTGAAGGAGTTCTTCCCTCGATATGGCGTTTGTAGACTTCTGTGGAGTGATAACGGGCCCCACTTTATAGCGGACGTTATAAAGTATGTTCTGAAGGGTCTAGGCATCACCCAGAAGTTCCATGCAGTATTCCACCCTCAATCTGCAGGACTAGTCGAGAAGTATAATGGTACACTGAAGCTCAAGATCGCTAAAATTCAAGCTTCAACGTCTTTGACTTGGCCAGACGCTTTACCGCTGGCATTGTTGTCAATTAGGTCGGTACCGCACTCTCGAATCGGTCTTACACCATATGAGATTGTCTTTGGACGTCCAATGAATATTTGGGGTCCGCCAAAACCTAAGACTGTGTATGATGTACCTTGCGTAATGATGAATGATTATTTGGCACAGTTAACGGATAACTTGGTTTCCATTCATCAACAGGTCCGGGAGGCGCTCCCTGATCGGTCCACCGGCGAAGGACATAGTCTCCGGCCTGGAGACTATGTCATGCTCAAAATCTTCGATAGGACGAACAGCCTGGAGCCGAGATGGGTGGGCCCTGAGCAAGTCTTGCTGGCAACAAGGACGGCTGTGCGAGTTTCCAACAGAAAGAATTGGATTCATTCCCTGCACTGCCGCAAAGTACCGCCCGGATTGGTGGAGCCCGCTGTACTGACCGATCAACGAGAGATTCTGACCACAGAGAAAGGCCGTGCTGTGGAATCGAACGACGCTGAGGAGCTCTTTCCGGACCACGCGACTCCTGGAGGAAGGCGATATCATCTGAGGCCAAGAAAGTGAATCCTTCAGTATCGGGACATGTTGTCAGAACGGCCTTTGGGTTAGTGAAACGGAGAGCCAGTGAGGCAAGGGGGGGGGATCAGCCCTGCATTAGTGTAGTGACACCCGTCTTGGCCCGTTGGTGAAGAAATCGACCGCTGCCCAAGGGGAAGAGTTCTGACAAACCTTTAGTTTCAGGAAGATATTGATTTTTTATTTTTTTTGACATGGAGAAGAAGAAGATCCTCTGCGCAACAGGTTTTATGCTCACAGTAACTATTGTTGGGATAACCACATGGTTTGTGGAGAACGTGACTCCTGCCCGAGAGTTGCTTGTGTTGACCACTCCAGTGCCTGCGGAGCACTATTTCTATACCCTTCCATACCAAGAATTGAAGCATCGTCAGTCTTATTTGAATAACACTTTCATTCAGATGTTACATCATACCCATGTTGCCACCAATGCTACGAACTGTTGGATATGTGGTATGATGCCAGCTCATCAGAAGAAGGGAGGAACGCCATTTATACCTCTTCCTTTCTCTCATAATGGCTCTTGTAGAGCATGGTACACTTTGCTTTTTGCCACTCGGAAACCCACAGTGGGACGATTACTCTTCAGACTCAATAAAGAATGTCATCAGGATAAAGATGGATATCCGCAAGCGAATGGGACAATTTGGGAATGGGAAGAGTATCGACCAGACAATGAATCGATTCCATATGTTTTTACGAACACCAGAGACACTGTGGGAAGAGATAAATTTGTGATTCAAGTGGCACAAGCTCAAGCGGACCTGTGTGTCCAAAGTGTGGGTTACATTCCCGTCGGTGTTAGCGATTGTATTACCATATTAAACATCGATGGATTGAATAACAGTACTTTTTTAGCATCCCATAATACGTACTTCGTGTGTGGAACTAAGGGTTATTATCGTTTGCCAGCCGGTTGGTCTGGAGTATGTTATGTATCATTTTTGTTACCTCCTGTATTTCTGGCACCTGCATCCTATCATAAGGATTTAAAGTTGTTGAATAATGTGACTGTAAATAGGTATAAACGTACTTTATCAATTGATGATGTGGATCAAACTGACACCAGTTTACAGCAGTATATCGACTTCAATCTAGGATTGTTTTTCTTCGTTGGAGCTGCCCTAAATAGTAGGAAAATTCGAAGATTAACACGAGTGGTAGAGGCTGTGACAAACCAAACCGCTGCTGCTCTTGGGAATCTTACGGAAGAATTACAGATTACCAGAATTGTTGCATTGCAGAATCGTATGGTGTTAGATGTTATGTTAGCTGATCGAGGTGGAGCTTGTAAAATTATCGGAAGTAGTTGCTGTGTGTTTATTCCTGACCACACACCTTCAGTCTACATTGCAATTAACAGGTTGCATAAAATTGCAGCTGAAATCCATACAGAAAACGGCACTTGGTCCTTTTCTGGATGGTTTTGGGCATTGATCACTGCTTGGGGTTGGAAGGTTTTGACTGGTCTCTGCATAATTATAGCAGTTCTGTTTTCTTGCTGTATCTGTATTCAATGTGGTCCTTTGCTCTGTTCCGTATGTGTATCATTTTGTATCCCCGATAAGAAAGCTATTGCCAATGTCACTTATCAGAAACGTTTAGCTAAGGAAGTAGAAGAGATGATGATAATTGATATATATGATGATTATTCTAACAAGCCGGATGTCTTCAGTAAATGCTGAAAGGGTCGTCTGTTGTAAATTGCAACTTCGATGTGATTAAGCATTTACTAAAGACATGAATTCTCCTCCCTTACACATGTTCCTTTTGTTATGTTGACTGAAGTCTGGACTCCATTTTGTACTGTCATGTCTCCACGTGCTCAACACGAGGAGAGTCTTATCTTTGTGTTAGTTGCTCTTGTAATCTGCCTAGTAACAGTCTATAAATAGTTCCTTTGTCCGTCTGGCGCATGCCCAGACTTGACCACATCTGTTATCAGTTAGTCCTTGCTTGACCATGTTTTCGCGGGCTTAAGGAGTATGTCAGCTCCGCCCACATATCGATCTTGTATTGCAAATGTCCATAAAAGGTAACATTCCTCGTCTCATGTCGTGCCCTCCCACTTATGAGCCCCTCTGTTGTGTATAAAAGGGGACCGTGTATGCAAGTTCTGGGTGCTACTCTATGCAATACTGAAGGGTATTGTATGGATTGTAGGACCACCCTTAAGGGTTAATAAACCTTGTCTTTGTACTTTGCAGTTTCCGTGCCAACTTCCTTATAGATTCCATTGCAGGAGAGCGAACCCTTGTGTCCTGCGGGCCTAGCTTGGGCCTGTACTCATCAGATAGGCATGCAGAGACAGAACGGTCTATTCATTAGTGAGTCGAAATCCAGCCTTGAAAACAAGAGAAAAAAAATAGCTGATCACAGTCTTTTGTCGAGGCCAGGAATACAGAAATAAGGAGTTTGAATCTGCTATCACCTAACTTGGCCTACAAAATACCAAATGGCACCACAAATGCTAACCTAAGCTTGTAGTGTAAATATGACTTCATGGGGCACATTTTAGGCCTATCGGTTACTGCTAATCATAGCCTTCTAAATGCTAATATATAACGTAAAATCAGTCCACATGAGTACATAAATTGCCACATTTTAACACTAGATTGGGCAGCGCCAGCCTCCCTTGATTTGTCGGTAGGTAGAGTTTTCGGAGAGCCACTCGGTGACAGGAGCCTCCCCAGATGAAACCACTCACCACTCACACGAGGGTCCCAAAGAAAGGTGGCGGTATGTACATGGGTAAGTTGGTGAAGTAATATAGAAGCCACTGTAAAACTACCATTTTAATCGGGTCCATACGGTAAAGGGGATAATGGGCATCCCTGTCGGGTTCCCCGCTTCACCTTGATCGAGTCTGAGATGTGAGGCCCTGTCTGCACTCTCACCATCGGCTCATTACATAACAGCTTGATCATATGGATAAAGTCATCCCCAAGTCCGTAGAGTGGTAACACAGCAAACAGGTGTTCCCACTCCAGGGAGTCAAAGGCCTTCTCTAGATCCAGTATTGGACAACCAAAGTAGGGCCATCGGTCCACTGAGCATTTGGCCACCCTGAAGAAGGGTTGCAAATTCAATGAATTACTGCGTGCCGGCACAAACCCATTTTGATCAGTGTGAACCAGGGATGGGTCCAAAGGCGCCAACCGGTCAGCCAGTAATTTTACCACGATCTTGTAATCTCTATTTAATAGGGCCAAGGAACGATATGATCCCAGCTCTGCTGGATCCTTATCAGGTTTGGGGAGCAGGACCAAACAAAAAGCCATCTTTCTTTTGTCACACACACCAGTTCTCGTTCAGCAGAGGTATCCCTCATTTGCAGCTGACAGGAGAGCTATGTCCAATGCAAGATAAAAGGATCATGCAATAAGCAGACCAGAGAGTGAAGAGAAGCATCAGGTTTATTCGATATACCTCAGCCACAGCATACCAACTGCCAGTTCAGAAGCGTGCAGGCTCCTCACCCTACATTCTAGAACTTTGTGACTGCAAGGATCCACTTTTCTAGTCCCTACTACAATGTTCTGGTATCTTATACAGTGCAAGTGACATAGGTGATGGACAGATATCACACATCTCCCTTTTTTCCCCAAAAATATTCTTCTCAGATTCTTAACTCAGAAAGCATAGAAACACATAACAGAGAATAACGCATTTGAAGAAAGACAAGCACATTAAACAAATATGTTAAGTAAGAATTTTCATGGGATTAGTACATTTTGACCATTGTTTATTGCCATTTGGCGCTTTGCTCTTAGTCAAGTTGTCAAACCTCTCTTTGCAGGCTGCCTGCTACTCCAACTCCTTTTTCCTACACTGTTTGCCTACATCAACCCTCACTCAACCTTTGTGCAACTTCATCCACCCAGGTACGAACCAAGAATTCTGCCTCCTACTCTTTAACAACTCAAAGGGAGTCATACCTGTTGAATGATGAGGAGTTAAGCTATAAGCCTCTATTCACCTCCAAACCTCATCTATCAAACTCATCCCATTTGATCTTGCCAGCTGAGTGCCCTCTTTGAGTGTTTTGTTAAATCTTTCTACTGCCCCATTGGTTTCTGTGTGAGTTTGTGTTCATTTCATTACATTGCATGATTTCCTTCATGTCTCTGGTGCAAAACTGAACACCATTGTCAGTTAAAAGGGTGTTGGGTAGTCCCTCTCGTAAAAGAAAACCTTACTAGTGGTGTATAACTGAGGTTGAGCTGATGTCAGATTCAAATTCGATTTCTGGCCATCATAAATATAAGTCGACTAAAACTAGATTGTATGGGGAATTCCTTTCTCCCCACAGTGGCCCAATGATATCCCTTGTTACATTGATCCAGGAACCTTCAGATCCTGTTGAAACAGGCTACGCAAATCCTTATCTCTCTCTCAACCAGTACATCCATCCCTGGCCACCAAAAGTCTAACCTCAACCTTTGCTTGGTTTTGGTGATCAAAAAATGACCTTCATGAGCTATATCAGTTTTTTCCTGAGGGTTTCGGAAGTTATCAATTTTGTGCCTTTTAAAAGGTATCCATCTACTTCTGATAATTCCACTCTGACCATCCAATATGGCTTCAGACACTCTTCATTCTTTTCTACACTATCCCACCCCTGGATTAAAAAAAAACTCATATTTTAATTAGAATGGGATCTGTTTCTAACTCTTTTTCCAAGTTTCCTCCTCAACCACCCCTTTGGTGATCATACACACACTTTCTCTGTTCAATTCTATATCCTTATCAGAGACTGTCTCTTCCTTTTCTGTGTCATCAACCAATCTGGACAAGCAATCTGCTGCAAAGTTACGTGTACCAGATATATATTTTACGACAAGTGTGCACTGTTGTAGATTAATGACCCATCTATTAATTCTACTGGAAATTGCCTCCAGCCCTTTTTTTGTAAATACCTCCTTAAGTGGCTTGTGGCCAGCTCTTAACTTGAACATAGTCCTCCAAATAGAGTTGAATTTGTTTAGGATTCAGTACACTGCCAATGCTTTTTTTCAATTTCTGAATGGTTGAACTCAGATTGCTGATGTGCTTTTGAGCCAAATGCACTGGTTTTCTCACCTTTTCCATTTTATTGTAGAAGTACAACTCCTTGCTATTTGAACTGGCATCTGTTGTAATGATAATTGTTTCTCCTGAAACAAATGCTTTCAAATCTGGTGCAGTGGTCAGAACATTCTTAACATCTTTAAATTCTTTCTCGCAATGCCCATCCCACTCAAAGGTTACCTTGTTTTTCAACAATTTACTCATATGACACGTTTGACCGGGAAAGTTGCTGATGAATTTACTATTAAATTCTATAATAACTTACAAAAAGGATCTCAGCTCTTTTCTGGTTTTTGGTGCCCCTAATTTCATTCTGGTGTTAGCCAGATCTGCTATTGATTGTACTCCTTCAGAAGTGAATTTATGACCAAGATAGTTTATTTTAGTACATTGACGTTTACGTTTGTCTTTACTTACTGTAAGGCCATACTCTTTGAATCTGTCAAACTTGTTTAAGTCTTTCATTATGTTGTGTATGATAGTTCCCAAATATCAGCACATCGTCCTGATAACAGATAACCCCTTGGAAAGACTAATGCTGCCATTATCAGACTGAGCGGCATATATTTAAATTTGGGCATGATAAAAGCAGTGAGCTTTTGAGAGTTGGGTGTAAACAGAGTTAGTAATAGGCAGAAGTTAGATCTAATGTTGAGGAGAATTTTGCTCCAGCTAAAGTAGTTGTGATCATCTCTTTTATGTTTCGCAAAGGGAACTTATCAACAACTACCTCTTTTTGAGGGCCCTATGGTCAACACAAAAGTGGATCTTGCCATCTGCTTTTCTTGCAACTACTATTGGTGCTAACCATTCAGTTGCTTCCACAAGCTCTATTACATCCAGCTGACACTGGAACTGCATTCTCTTACAATTTTATCTAGTGCACGTAGTGTTTGAGGCATCCTAACTTTTCTGTGAATACTTCAGAATATTACTTTTCAAAATCAGACCCCACCTCTACTTCCTTGTTAACATTCTGGATCAGTATTTGAGGTTCAGCATTGGGATTCAGATAAACTTCAATGGGGCCTATGCATCAACAATGCCATTTGCGATTCCTTATTAGCGAAAAATAAGGAATCGCTACTAAGGAATAGCAAAAGGCTATGCATGTAGGAATCGCTATTCAAATAGCGATTCCTTAATATTCCTTATTACCGAATCGGTAATACCGAATCGGTAATAAGGAATACCTACCCATTCATTCCTATGGGCTTGGAGGCCCATAGGAATGAATGTAAAGCCATTCTGTATTAGCGATTCGGTATTACCGAATCGCTAATAGCGGGAGCACTTTCAAGGGTGCCAGGGTGTCAAAAGGACACCCTGTTGCACCCCTGAAAATGATATGTGCACATATGTTGCACACACACATGCTCTAAGGGCATGTGTGTGCGCAACATGAAACTTTGAAAAATGCACAAAAGTGCATTTTTCAAAGTTTTTGCAAATTACCATGCAGTTCATCTTCATGGTAATTTGCTCCCCCTATTAGCGAAATCGCTAATTTTTTAACTTTGATGCATTGCATTTAAGGAATCTCACTTTGGGATTCCTTAAATGCAATCGCTATTTAAGGAATCGGTATTTAAGGAATCCCTATTTAAAGAATCGCTATTTAAGGATTCCTTAAATAGCGATTTCTGCTTTTGGGTTGATGCATTGGGATTGGGTATTTTTTACTTAATACCGGGAGCTATTACCGAATCGGTATTTTACCGACTGGATTTTGGGTTGATGCATGAGGCTGTATGTCTTTTTGCTCTGGACACCCTAAAATGTTATCTCCTTTACATGAAACATAAACGTTGCATACAGTATATCTGTTTTCATACTCAATCTTTCCAACACAATATCCTCTCATCTTTATTGAATGACCAACATATCCTCCTGGGTGTAGGCCCATTTTGTGTAGCTTAATCTGTTTCTTGAACAGTTTATTAAATACCTTCTCTGAAATTGTTAGTCTTGAGCATTAAACAAAAATGACCTCAAACTCGAGGTCTTTTAACATTACCACACCTTTGGGGTTGCTAGACTCTCCATCAGTCATCTGCAGTACAATTTCTTCGCACACCTCAGACACACCTTGTTTCTCAGGTTTCTTGCTACTAGAGCTGCTTCTACATCATGCCATAAAATGTCCATTCCTCCCACATTTATTACATACAGCTTTCATTGCTGGGCATTCCTTACTGTTCGACATGTGACCAGCCCTCCCAGGTCTGTAACATTGCCCCTTGAAGGCGTCAACACTACTCCTGTCCTTTGTCACAGGAGTACCCTTAACTATTTGTACCTCATTTTTCTCTTCCCCAGCTACTTGTACATTGTACTTATCATTGGTGTCTTGCTTAATTTCTTTAACACATCTCATCATGTGCTCTACTTGTTTTGCAACAATCAACACATCTCCCAAGGGAAGCTCATCTTTTAACCAAAGTTCTCCCTGTATCCTTTCAGTATTACAATTCAACAAAAAATGGTCCCTGATGTGTTCGTCACTTGTTGCTTCAAACTTACACGAGGTGGCCAAATTACTTAGCTCAGACACACATTCCTCTACTGTTTCTCTGTCCTTTTGTGAGTGCGTCCGAAAATGATAACGTTCCATAATTATACAGATACTAGGAAGGAAATGATTATCTAATTACTTTATACTTATTTCCTATTCATTTAACTCTCTGTATTCATCAGCACTCAGATCAGGTGGCTGCTCTAGGATTTCATGTCCCTCTGCTCCTAGACAATCTTGTTGTAGTGTTATCTCCCTCTCTAGACCCAGATTGGGCTCACAAACTATGGAGTGATTGTGAAATATTTTTTTCAATGTGTTCCACTTCAATGGTGGTTTCTGAGGGGACATTAAAAAGAATGGGGGAGAAATGACACTCTGCATACTCATTTCTTCTTTCTGATGTCACATAAAATATACCTCACTGTGAGAAGTTGGCCTGGTATATGATGCTCACTAGTTAAAGTGATCACCTTGTACCATGCCAAGCAACCCTTATGGTGTGGTTGTAAGTCAACCTTTTCGGACTAGCTGCCCTAGTGGTAGCGTAGGCTAAGCAGTCTTTGAGGCTAAACTCGTGAAGCGTGTTAAGCCAGCTGTTTTACCAAATGCAACCCCCTTTTATACCAATGAAAGGACACCACACAGATATATATTCAAAATATATATGTATTTATTTCTCAAAGTAACCCCTAGTCTCTTTATGAGCACAGGAGCACAAATTGTCAAACAAGATTACAGTAGAATACACAGAAGTTGCACTTTATATGGATAGGCCCTGGTGGCCGCTCAAACCATATACTAAAATAGTGGTATAAGTACCATGAACAGCAAAGGGAAAAGGCCTAGGGCCTCTAGAATCGCTGGGCCTACAAGGAGCTAACTTCAGTTAGTGACCAGGAGGTCCACGGGTGGCGTGTGCAGAGCAAATAGTCACACGCGTGCTCCCATAGGTTTCAATGGGTGCGTAAAAAGTACAAAGTTACTGCAAAAAGGATCTTCCGGATGGACTAGGAACTCAAGATTTGGAACACAGACACTAGAGATGTAATACTACACTTGGGCACAGGAGTGCCAGTTTTACCTCACCCACAGGAAGCGGGTGCATAGGCCTCGAAGTGCGTCGGGTTACTTCTATCTGTTCCGTGGAGCCTGAAGACAAAGATGCTGCAGGCGGTCGGTCCGGGAGAGATGCGGTGGATCCAAGAGTGGATCGGAGATGTTGAAGACCTGTAAGCAGAGGGGACAGTGTTCACAGTCACTAGCCAGTGACCAGCGTGGCACCAGGTGGGTACCAGGCAATGTCGGGTGCAAACAGGAAGAAAGGTGTAGCTTGTCTCTGCAGCCACGTGGTCCCTGGAGATCGACGACGTCCAGGAGTCGGTTCACGAGCTGTCCCACGCAGGCTCTCGCTGTCGGCGGTGTCGGCGACTTGATCGAAGCAAACAAGCCTTGGCAAAAGCAATTGTTGTGGAGAACAAGATAAGCTGATGGTTCTGACCAGCAAGGTCAGAGGGACTGCTCCTTTGGAGGGGAGCAAGGGCCAGTCTGGAGCAACCAGACCAGCAGTGTATTTCTTGAAGTTCGTCGCCAAGATGGCCACTAGCCAGCGGGCCAGCAACCGGTTAGGCGCGTCGAGTGGCAAAATGCAGAAGGGCCCCACGCAGATCGTGGAGATGCTGGAGGGCTCACCTTTGGTGCAGATGCTGCTCGAGGGTTGGGCTTCTCAGATCCCAAAGCACAACTTGGAGGGAGCCTCGGTTGTTGCACTTGCAGCTTGTCGTCGTCGTTCCAAGATGGCTGGCTCCACGTGTCTCGGTGCCTCCACGGGTCTCCTCTTTTCAGGGACTGTGGATCGGGCGGTGAGAGGTCTGGAGGTCCAGGTCTTGTCAGTCTCTGGGCTCGGGCTCCGGCGGGAGGCGGCGGCAAAGCAGACGTTGATTCGCTGGATGGTGCTTGCGTTAGCAAGGTGGTCACTCCCTGACCACAGGGGAGATTTCCTTCAGTCTTCTGTGCAGCAGAATGTCGAAGTTCCCGTCTTCTTCTTAGTTTCAAGTTGATTCCAGGATGTCTGAAGTCTTAGGACACAGCTCCTACCTTTAAGCGGATTCTAGGGGCCGGACTACCTGCTAGGTCCCTCCCTATGGGTGGGACCAGGAAGGGGGTTGGTTACACCCCCAATCCTTTGTCCAGCTCGCCCCAGGCCCGGGACTGGTGTGCCCCAGGACCGGTTTGAACTGGCATATGCACCGAGGCTCCTTGTGAGCCACAGGCATGTCTGGTTTCTTTCAAGCCCTACCTGACCAATACACAAAATCCTGTCTGGGGTGGTGCACGCACCTCCCCTGGCAGGAAACCCTTTGTCCACACCTCCCAAGCTGGAAGGACTCCCAGCAGCAGGAGGGCAGACTTGTGTCTGTGGTGGCAGCATCCATTTTGTGGAGCTGAGGCTATGTCTGATTTTACCCGGGTTTCAGGTACTGTACATGTCGTGTCCCTCTAGAAGGGTGGAATGCTAACCCCGTCGCCAGAATTGGCGAGGGGTTAGTATTCCAATTCGTATGACACCTTACTCGACATGTTTTGATAAAGCCAAACCAAAGATAGCATTTAACCGCGAGGTTCATAATGCACTTAAGAGTATATGGTATGACGATATCTGGAAACAGTAGAAGGAAGTTGTTCCGACCACTGCAGACAGGCTCAGCTCATGCCAGAGCACCATCTCACATGGAACCAAGCACTCTGCCTTCAGGATTGTTAAGGCCTGCCATAGGAGTGACTTATAGGTTAACATGTGTCCCATTTAAGGTTAGGTATAGGTATACTACACCTAAGTAAGAGGTGATTACACCAACTTACCCCAGCTGAGTGATCAGCCAGTTGTGTCAGATTGTTAGGCCAAGCCTGGGGTGGCATAATACATGCTCCAGCCCCTGGCAGGCCTTGGGTACACCAATGCCCTGGGTACCTAGTGTACACTGGTACAGGGGCTGACAGGGTGATCCACTTCCAATTGGTTATGCACCTAGGGTGCATAGTGTAAATTTAGTAGAGAGAACAGCAGGCTGGGGGTCTGATTGGCAGGCCCACAGCCTCAATATGTCAAAAACCAGTGAAGCAAAAAGCAAAAATTTGGGGTGACCATAGGATAGCAGACCCTACTCTCCTACACAACCCCCCCCCCCCAAACGCAGGGACATTAAACTAGCCTTGACCAGTCTCGTCTTCATGTCCTAAGTGGAAGTACCTGGAGAGACCATCTGCATTCCCATGGTCAGTACCTGGCCGGTGCTCCACTGTAAAGTCCATCCCCTGTAGGGAAATGGACCACCTAAGCAGTTTGGGGTTTTCACCCTTCATCTGATTTAGCCACAAGAGGGGCTTATGGTCGGTCTGAATCTTGAAGTGAGTGCCAAACAAGTATGGCCTCAGCTTCTTCAGGGCCCACACCACAGCAAAGGCCTCCCTCTCAATAGCTGACCAATTCTTCTCTCTGGGGGTCAACCTTCTGCTAATAAAAGCAATGGGTTGGTCTTGACCATCTACATTAAGTTGTGACAGCACAGCTCCCACACCCAACTCAGAAGCATCTGTTTGGACAATAAACTCTTTGGAGTAGTCAGGACTTTTCAGGATAGGTGCAGAGCACATGGCCTCCTTCAGGTCATCAAATGCCTTTTGACAGCTTACTGTCCACTGAACCTTTTTGGGCATCTTCTTGGATGTCAGATCATTAAGAGGAGTCACAATGGACCCATAGTTCTTAACAAACTTCCTGTAGTACCCAGTCAAGCCCAAGAAAGCTCGAACTTGAGTCTGGGTGGTTGGAGGAGACCAGTCCTTGATGGATTGTATCTTACTCTCCAGTGGTTGAACTTGGCCTCCACCTACAAGGTGGCCCAAATATACAACCTTACTCTGCCCTATCTGGCACTTAGTAGCCTTGATAGTGAGGCCTGCCCTTTGCAGAGCCTCAAGAGCCTTCTTCAGGTGGATAAGGTGATCCTCCCAGGTGGAGCTAAAGACAGCAATGTCATCCAGATATGCTGCGCAAAAGTCATCCAACCCAGTAAGGACTTGGTTCACCAGCCTTTGGAAGGTGGCAGGTGCATTCTTCAGACCAAAGGGCATCACCACAAACTGGTAGTGCCCACCTGGGGTTGAGAATGCTGTTTTGGCCTTAGACTCCTCAGCTAATCTGATTTGCCAATAGCCAGCTGTAAAGTCAAATGTGCTCAAAAACTTTGCAGAAGCTAGTTTGTCTATGAGCTCATCTGCCCTTGGAATAGGGTGTGCATCTGTCCTGGTGACAGCATTGAGACCCCTGTAGTCCACACAGAACCTCATCTCTCTCTTGCCATCTTTGGTGTGAGGTTTGGGGACCAGAACCACTGGGCTAGCCCAGGGGCTCTCTGAGGGTTCAATGACACCTAATTCCAGCATTTTATGTACCTCAGCCTTTATACAGTCCCTGACGTGGTCAGGTTGTCTGTAAAGCTTGTTCTTTACAGGCAGACTGTCACCAGTGTCATGCCAAGCTTTCTGTAAGGCCTGGCTTGCCTCAAGGTTTTTGGATGCCTTCTCCATATACTCAGCCATCCTGGAGCGGAGACCAAGTACATAGTCCACTATGTCTTGTTTAGGCTTTTTGAGAGGTAACTCCCATCCTTCCTTCACTAAACATAGTGGGCCTCTTACAGGGTGCCCAAACAACAATTCAAAGGGGCTGTAGCCAACTCCTTTTTGTGGGACCTCTCTGTAAGCAAACAGAAGGCAGGGTAGAAGGATGTCCCATCTTCGCCTGAGCTTTTCAGGTAATCCTTTGATCATACCCTTTAGGGTCTTGTTGAATCTCTCAACAAGCCCATTGCATTGTGGGTGATAAGGAGTGGTGAACTTGTAGTTGACACCACATTCCTTCCACATAGCTGTCAAGTATCCTGACATGAAGTTGGTACCTCTGTCAGAAACTACCTCCTTAGGAAACCCCACTCTGGAGAATACTCCCAGCAGGGCCCTGGCCACAACAGGAGCTGTAGTGGTCCTAAGGGGAATTGCCTCTGGATACCTGGTGGCATGATCCACTACCACCAGTATAAATCTGTGCCCAGATGCAGTGGGAGGATCCATGGGACCCACTATATCTATTCCCACTCTTTCAAAGGGGACCCCCACCACAGGTAGTGGTATTAGGGGGGCCTTTGTTGTGCCACCTGATTTGCCACTGGCTTGGCAGGTCACACAGGAGCAACAAAACTCCTTTGTATCTTCATTCATATGAGGCCAGTGAAAGTGAGGGACAAGCCTGTCCCAAGTCTTGTTCTGGCCTAAGTGTCCTGCTAAAGGAATATCATGGGCCAAGGTAAGAAGGAAGCCCCTAAATTGCAGAGGTATAACCAACCTCCTGGTAGCACCAGGCTTGGGGTCTCTAGCCTCTGAATAAAGGAGCCCTTCATCCCAATACAGTTTATGGGTACCTTGAGCATTCCCAGCAGCCTCAGCAGCAGCCAGCTGTCTGAGGGGTTCAAGAGAGGGACAGGATAACTGAGCCTGCCTCAAGTCAGCCCTTGAAGGTCCCCCTGTCCCCAGAAACTCAACCTGATCAGGTTCAAGCTCTTCAGGGACAGTTCCTTCAGGGTCTTCTAGATCAGCTTCCTGGGAAGGCTGATCATCACTCTGAGGCAGGGGGGAAGGCACAGCCTTGACCCTCCTGTTCTTCTTCTTGGTAGGTGCTTGGTCCGTTGTTCCAGGATCCAAGACCTGAGGTTCAGTGAGGCACTTTTTGGCCTGTGACCTGGTCACAGCAAGGACATGTGATGATATACCTAACATCTCTGCATGAGTCCTGTACTCCACTTCTGACCATAGAGAACTCTCTAGGTCATTGCCCAACAAACATTCTACTGGGAGGTCTGCACTAACCACAACCCTTTTGAGGCCAGTTACCCCTCCCCATGAGATGTTAACAACTGCCACACTATGTGAAGTAGTGGCATTGCTGGCATTGGTCACCAGGTAGTTCTCACCTGGTATGTACTGTCCAGGGTCCACAAAGCCTGGTGTCACCATAGTGACACTGGCACATGTGTCCCTGTAGGCTTGAGCCACTTTTTCATTTATTAAAGGAGTCTGTCTGTACTTGCCCAGGTTACTGGGGCTCACAGTCAGGGACAAATCAATGTCCCCATCACAGATCAAGACTGCCTGTGCCAGGGTTCTGTCTAAGTCAGAATCTCCTTCAGTTCCCATAGTGATTCCCACTACACCCTTTGTCTGGGGACCAACACTGCTAACAGTAGTACTGGGAGCAGGTGCCTTAGGGGCAACAGTGTTGGGGGCTCCACCCTTCTTACAATCACTAGTCCAGTGAGTTGTATTCTTGCAATGATTGCACCAGGGTTTCTTTTGACCTTCTTTCTTCTTTCCCTTAGTTTGTTGTTGGGACCCACCCTCCTTAGCAGTAGTTTGGGGCCCTGTTGAAGACTTCTGGTCTTTAGATTTCTGATCTCCACCCTTTTGGTCTGTTTTCTTCTGATCACCCCCTTGGCCCTGGTTCTGGTTCTTTTGCTTAACCCTGGTTCTGACCCATTTGTCTGCCTTCTTTCCCAATTCTTGGGGAGAGGTCAGATCAGAGTCAACCAAGTGTTGATGCAGTTCCTGGTTTTGACAGTTGTTTAAAATCTGTTCTCTCATCATCAAATTATATCCTGTAAAATCAGATACCTTACTTCCCAGCAACCAACCCTCCAAAGCCTTAGGGGCACATTCAATGTATTCAGACCAGTCCTGAGTCTGTGTCTTTTGGGTGTCTCTGAACATTAACCTGTACTGTTCAGTGGTTAAGCCTAACCCATCAACCAGAACACTCTTCAGGACTCTGTAGTTTCTGACATCCTCCTCCCTAACAGTGAGGAGTCTGTCTCTGCCTCTTCCTTCAAAGGAGAGCCAGAGGATTGCTGCCCACTGGTCTTCAGGAACCTGCTGTACTTTGCAGGCTCTCTCAAGAGCAGTTATCCATTTGTGGATATCATCCCCACTTTTGTAGGGGGGCACAACCTTAGACAGGTTCCTATTATCAAAGACCCTATCTTTGTCCTTAGGGACAATGCTGCCACCAGTGGGTATAGACCCACTCTCTCTAGGTTGCCTAGCCTTGTTCAGTTTCTCTTCCATCAGGCCTACCTCTAGCTCCTGCTTCCTGATCCTCAGCTGGGCTTCCTGCATTCTGGCCTCATGTTCCCTCCTCTGAGGGGTGGTCATCCTTTTCCTGGAGTGACCTTGAGAGCCTCTAGAGCAGACGTCTTCAATCTGTGGGGCGCGACCCCCATGGGGGCCGTGGAACCCTGGTAAGGGGGTCGCGCATTCCCGGGCCTCACTTCTTGGACTCTTGGGGGAAAAAAAAACGGCCCGGACAGTTCATTATAAAAAATTAAAGTACTTAAACCTGTAATGCCATTCAAGAAGTGTTCACTTGTGCTGAGAAACCGGAGCTGATCGGACAGCTAAACAAGGTTTCCTTCCAGGATGCTTGCCTGAAAGGGATGGAAATATACCCTATGAGTTAATCTGAAAATGCAAAGGGCAATTTGCAGTTGTAAAGAATGATTGGGAGCCGGTACTGGCATTCAGTGATTGAATCACTGGAAGCTTAGTGAGGAGCTATGAAGTTCGTGCTTCTAATTGTAAATATATTTACATAGCGCTTGCTATCCCGGAGGAGGTGTTGAAGGCCAATAAGGAGCAAAAAAAACAAGCATTTGCAATGCAATAGGTCTCTCATTTTAGAAACTTTGACCTATTGGTATTGCAAATGTCAATGCCTTTTATTATTGCAGGTGTTTACAGATATTTACAAGTAAGAGAGGGAAAACATAGGGGCTCATTACGTCATCGTTGCGGTGCTGGGACCGCCCGCCGGACATGCAGTGGTCCCACCACTGAGATTAGGATGCGCCCGCCATACATGGCAGCACCGCACGCAATGTCAAAAGTGCGTGCGCAGCATTTCCCTTCACTACGTGGCAAGCACCACGCGGTGCCTGCCACTTGGTGCATGGAAATGATGGGGGTACCCCCCCAGTGCGGCGACACCACCCTCCCCCCCCCAAGGGGGGACCGCAACGGGCCCTCAAACCCAATCCCTGCCAGCCTTTCCATCGCCGCCATAGAAAGGCCTTTGTTTACCCACATCCTGATATGGCGGACGGAGCCTGCTAGGCACCGCCACCATTTCAGGCACCCTCCACCAGGCAATCGGGACGATTCATTTTGCCAGTGAAGCGGCGGACTGACTTTCCGTCCATTGCAGTACCCAAAGCCATCCTAATTTGGAGGTGAGTAATGCGCTTCGTGATGGCGGAAGGACGCCACCAGCGGTGGCAGTCCTTCTGCCATCATAATGACCCCCATAGATTGGGAAGACAGAGGGAAAAACCGGCAAGCAGTCACAAACAGAAAACATGACCCGCAATTGCGGTCAATAAAAAAGGGCAGGGAGTGTCTGTAGTTGCAGGTATTTGGTGCGCAAACGTTTAATTGCTTTGCCATGGGAATTGGGGAATTTTATGGTTGTCGAGGATGAGGAGTACCAGATTCCAGAAATTTTTGTCAGGAGGGGGTCTTTACGCCTAAAAATGTTTGACAGGGGGGTCTCGGCTTCAAAAAGTTTGAAGACCTCTGCTCTAGAGGCATGAGAAGCATTAGAGTCACCTGAGCGATTCCTTTGCCTCCCAAGCCCCTGGTTAAGTCCACTGGGGAGATCCAATGGGATGATCCCATTGTCAGTCCCCAATAGCCTTAGTTTAGCTGGGCCAAGTATAACACTTGGCACTGGGCTATTTCTCCCTTCATCCTCACTACTTTCTGTATCCTCACCACTTTCCTCCTCTGTAGTATGATTCTCATCTAAGGGATGGCTATTGGAAAGGGGTACTTCTGTAGCATTTTCAGAAGGGGGGCCTCCTGTTCCTGTCCCTAAGGGGGCTAACTGGGAAGCTTTCTTGAGCTCTCTCTGATTTTCATCATTTTGCAAGAGTTCTCTGAGCTCAGCAGAGGTAGGGTTCTTGGGCTGTTTAAGGCCTCTAAGAGTTGCCAAATGCCTGAGCTCATTCTGGTTAAGGGTAGCAAAGATGGATGGTGCCCTCTGGGGGTCACTCTCAACAGAGATGGGTACAGTGGACCCCTCTGCCCCAGCCATTGCTCTTAAGTGTGGGTGGATGTGTTGCAATCTACCTACACTTGGGCTTACCTACTAAACCTATCTAGTAGTTGTAGTCAGGGTGTGCTACTCCCTTTGCTCTACAACAACTAAGTTCAGTAGAACTTATGTATATCTAATCTTGTTTTATATGTACCTACAGGTACCTATGTGATCTTTCAATTGGTAACCAAGAGATTACAATGGTAAAACACAGCAAGCTCAAATCCAACCGCTGCTCACCAATGTGAGAAGTTGGCCTGGTATATGATGCTCACTAGTTAAAGTGATCACCTTGTACCATGCCAAGCAACCCTTATGGTGTGGTTGTAAGTCAACCTTTTCGGACTAGCTGCCCTAGTGGTAGCGTAGGCTAAGCAGTCTTTGAGGCTAAACTCGTGAAGCGTGTTAAGCCAGCTGTTTTACCAAATGCAACCCCCTTTTATACCAATGAAAGGACACCACACAGATATATATTCAAAATATATATGTATTTATTTCTCAAAGTAACCCCTAGTCTCTTTATGAGCACAGGAGCACAAATCGTCAAACAAGATTACAGTAGAATACACAGAAGTTGCACTTTATATGGATAGGCCCTGGTGGCCGCTCAAACCATATACTAAAATAGTGGTATAAGTACCACGAACAGAAAAGGGAAAAGGCCTAGGGCCTCTAGAATCGCTGGGCCTACAAGGAGCTAACTTCAGTTAGTGACCAGGAGGTCCACGGGTGGCGTGTGCAGAGCAAATAGTCACACGCGTGCTCCCATAGGTTTCAATGGGTGCGTAAAAAGTACACAGTTACTGCAAAAAGGATCTTCCGGATGGACTAGGAACTCAAGATTTGGAACACAGGCACTAGAGATGTAATACTACACTTGGGCACAGGAGTGCCAGTTTTACCTCACCCACAGGAAGCGGGTGCATAGGCCTCGAAGTGCGTCGTGTTTCTTCTATCTGTTCCGTGGAGCCTGAAGACAAAGATGCTGCAGGCGGTCGGTCCGGGAGAGATGCGGTGGATCCAAGAGTGGATCGGAGATGTTGAAGACCTGTAAGCAGAGGGGACAGTGTTCACAGTCACTAGCCAGTGACCAGCGTGGCACCAGGTGGGTACCAGGCAATGTCGGGTGCAAACAGGAAGAAAGGTGTAGCTTGCCTCTGCAGCCACGTGGTCCCTGGAGGTCGACGACGTCCAGGAGTCGGTTCACAAGCTGTCCCACGCAGGCTCTCGCTGTCGGCGGTGTCGGCGACTTGATCGAAGCAAACAAGCCTTGGCAAAAGCAATTTTTGTGGAGAACAAGATAAGCTGATGGTTCTGACCAGCAAGGTCAGAGGGACTGCTCCTTTGAGGGAGAGCAAGGGCCAGTCTGGAGCAACCAGACCAGCAGTGTATTTCTTGAAGTTCGTCGCCAAGATGGCCACTAGCCAGCGGGCCAGCAACCGGTTAGGCGCGTCAAGTGGCAAAATGCAGAAGGGCCCCACGCAGATCGTGGAGATGCTGGAGGGCTCATCTTTGGTGCAGATGCTGCTCGAGGGTTGGGATTCTCAGATCCCAAAGCACAACTTGGAGGGAGCCTCGGTTGTTGCACTTGCAGCTTGTCGTCGTCGTTCCAAGATGGCTGGCTCCACGTGTCTCGGTGCCTCCACGGGTCTCCTCTTTTCAGGGACTGTGGATCAGGCGGTGAGAGGTCTGGAGGTCTAGGTCTTGTCAGTCTCTGGGCTCGGGCTCCGGCGGGAGGCGGCGGCAAAGCAGACGTTGATTCGCTGGATGGTGCTTGCGTTAGCAAGGTGGTCACTCCCTGACCACAGGGGAGATTTCCTTCAGTCTTCTGTGCAGCAGAATGTCGAAGTTCCCGTCTTCTTCTTAGTTTCAAGTTGATTCCAGGATGTCTGAAGTCTTAGGACACAGCTCCTACCTTTAAGCGGATTCTAGGGGCCGGACTACCTGCTAGGTCCCTCCCTATGGGTGGGACCAGGAAGGGGGGTGGTTACACCCCCAATCCTTTGTCCAGCTCGCCCCAGGCCCGGGACTGGTGTGCCCCAGGACCGGTTTGAACTGGCATATGCACCGAGGCTCCTTGTGAGCCACAGGCATGTCTGGTTTCTTTCAAGCCCTACCTGACCAATACACAAAATCCTGTCTGGGGTGGTGCACGCACCTCCCCTGGCAGGAAACCCTTTGTCCACACCTCCCAAGCTGGAAGGACTCTCAGCAGCAGGAGGGCAGACTTGTGTCTGTGGTGGCAGCATCCATTTTGTGGAGCTGAGGCTATGTCTGATTTTACCCGGGTTTCAGGTACTGTACATGTTGTGTCCCTCTAGAAGGGTGGAATGCTAACCCCGTCGCCAGAATTGGCGAGGGGTTAGTATTCCAATTCGTATGACACCTTACTCGACATGTTTTGATAAAGCCAAACCAAAGATAGCATTTAACCGCGAGGTTCATAATGCACTTAAGAGTATATGGTATGACGATATCTGGAAACAGTAGAAGGAAGTTGTTCCGACCACTGCAGACAGGCTCAGCTCATGCCAGAGCACCATCTCACATGGAACCAAGCACTCTGCCTTCAGGATTGTTAAGGCCTGCCATAGGAGTGACTTATAGGTTAACATGTGTCCCATTTAAGGTTAGGTATAGGTATACTACACCTAAGTAAGAGGTGATTACACCAACTTACCCCAGCTGAGTGATCAGCCAGTTGTGTCAGATTGTTAGGCCAAGCCTGGGGTGGCATAATACATGCTCCAGCCCCTGGCAGGCCTTGGGTACACCAATGCCCTGGGTACCTAGTGTACACTGGTACAGGGGCTGACAGGGTGATCCACTTCCAATTGGTTATGCACCTAGGGTGCATAGTGTAAATTTAGTAGAGAGAACAGCAGGCTGGGGGTCTGATTGGCAGGCCCACAGCCTCAATATGTCAAAAACCAGTGAAGCAAAAAGCAAAAATTTGGGGTGACCATAGGATAGCAGACCCTACTCTCCTACACTCACCCTGATTTCTAACCCTTCTACCCTCACAATCAAATTGGGGCTTAGGTCTTGCAGTATATTGCAAAGTAAAATGTATTCACACACCGAGTTTCTGTTCTCTTTTTATCACTTCCAACATCAGTGTGGTTTTCCTTAACTGCCTCCAGGTGGTGCTGGCTCTGTTTTGACTAGAAAAGACTCTGAAGCCCTGAATCAATGAGGTAAGTACACCTTGCAGCCTTTGACAAAATGCAGCAAACGCAGAGCAGTAGATGGCATACAACAGAAAATCTTCCCAAGACTCTTCACAGATGCTCCTCCCTCCGGGCTCCCGCAGAACCCCACGGGAACAGGGATGCCGCTTGTGCCCGGGAAGGCAGACTTAAGGAAGGTGCGTAGTCCTCCTGGAGTGGAACCCTAGTTTGGATTCTTGGGCACCAAATTCTCCTCATTTTGCTGCGATTGCGGTGAGTTAACAGTGATGAATTCTCATGCTGAGCACACACCCCTAATGCTGAAAACAATTCATAGCTGCTTGTGAGTGGCATCAACCATGCTCACATCAGTTCATAGCCAGCTGTGTGATGAATTCTTATGTTCAGCGTGCACCTCCAGTGAGCAAAGAATGCCAACAGTTGTGCATTCTCTGGCTCAGCACGCACCCCTCGTACTCACAACAGTTAGTTGCTGTGTATACACTGTGTCAAGTTTGCTACCATCAGTTCGTAGCCGCTTAAGTTCGGTGGTAGAAAAGGAGGGGATTATGCATGTACAGTGCACACTCTCATTTGAAAGCCGCACACCTTTCAAGCTGACATTGTAAGCGGAGAGCGGCATAAGATAGTCATCTCTCTTTCTAATGTTTACGCGCTTGACGGAGGTTGAAATCACCACACCCCTCTAGCACACAGTTTCTCAAGTTGGCTACCATCAGTTCGTAGCCGCTTAAGTTCGGTGGTAGAAAAGGAGGGGATTCTGCATGTACAGTGCGCACCCTCATTTGAAAGCTGCACACCTTTCAAGCTGACATTGTAAGCGGAGAGCAGCATAAGATAGTCATCTCTCTTTCTAATGTTTACGCGCTTGACGGAGGTTGAAATCACCACACCCCTCTAGCACACAGTTTCCTTCCCAAGTCAATAACTCAAGCGGTGAACAGAGGTCACGTGGGGATGACGGTTAAGTCATCACAGTGACTGCCACTAGTAACCAATTACTCACTGCTCAGGCTTACAGCCAGTGACCATCCACAAAAGTATTCAGTGTGTACCAGAGTCGGTTTCACACAACGATCCTGGACTCAGTCGTGTAACCAGGGTTCTTCCCTGAATACCCTTCAATTCCTAAGAGTGGCCACACACCGTCTTCTTGCTGCATCAAGTATGTTATGAAGTGTACCAGGATGTACCCCATACTAGTCGGCAGTGTCCAATTCAAGATAAAAAGTTTACGGAATAAGCAGACCAGAGAATGAAGAGAAGCGGAGAAGCATCAGGTTTATTCCGTACACCTCAGCCACAGCATACCAACTGCCAGTTCAGAAGCGCTCAAACTAAGTCTACATTCTAGAACTTATGACTGCAGGTTTCCAGTGTTCTAGTCTCTTCTACAATGTTCTGGTATCTTCTACAGTGCAAGTGACATAGATGACGGACAGATACCACAAGCTTCCAATCATTTATGAAAAATTTCAGCTGTATCCAATGCTTACCTGACTGATCATTCCCTTTGTGCACGAAGCAGAGTTATCTCTTACTTGTTACAGACACCAAAGCTATGCATTGCTGACATATCCTTAGCTGCATACTGTAAACGTACTACATATCAGTTATTTTTTTCTATATTCACCCATCCCACTGACTCCTGGGACAGAGCGCTTCAAGGACTCCTGAGGGACAGGGAGAATATCTTTCACAGGACAGTGAGAACAAGAGGCAGTGATCAATGAATACTTGGCTCACCTGGTCAGAGGGGCTCTGATACAATGGGACAGAGGGCTGGGAAACAACAGACAGTCTTATAAAAAGAGTGAGAAAGTCAAACCTGTGAAGAGTCTGTCCCCACCATAGTGGAACAGAGAGCTAGAAAACAATGGCAAAATTGGGTGCACAGAAGAAGAAATAGAAGACTCACAAATCCTGTTGTAAGAAGACTCTGGCACGCAACCCCTTAGATCTCTGTTTGGTACAAGATCCATCAGTATTACATGTCAACATTGCAAGAGCTGACATGGGTTAGGTGGAGGACCATAAGACCCGCTACCCTTCCCAAGCAGAGAATCCCACATGGATAGCCCACAACATAACTCACTTGTTCTGCGTTGATTCTGTGAGACTTTATCATATGGAAAGACCAGCACCATAGAAACCACCATACTTGCACATATTAGAGCCTGGTAAAGGTGAAAGCGCCTACGTCCCCCAAAGAAATGTCGTTGGGTAAACTAACAATCATGGATGTTATTGGTCTATGACAAACTTGAACACTATGAGGCTAAGAAATGAGTGTGCTAGACGAAAAACGCATAACATACTATAAATGAGAATCTTTGTAGAGTTTCCTTTGCCATCCAATAATTTGTCCCCCATATCTTTGAAGATGTTGCTTAATGTTTTGTTAATACATTTTTATGATATTACCATGTGATGATGTTCCTATTTATAGCAACATTCACTGTTTTGAAAGTTCCTTTCCACTTTCTGGAATGTCAAAGTGTGATGAGGGATTAGCTTAAAATGGAGGGTGTTGTTAAGGGGGATTCAGTTTTGTAGCTTCAAACCTCAGCCCAAGTCTGTTTGTTCATACCACTAGTTTAAAGGTGCTGTTTGATCCTCAGACTTGGGTCCTTATTGATCTAAAGTGTTTTATTCTCCTTTTGCTTTCATTTGGGTAGATTATTGTAAAATATTTCCCTTTTTTTCCATTAGCACCTTATCCCCATACTACAACTTCTAGTTATGAGTTATCATGATGGAGGCCTTAAGGTAGGCGGGAAGTATTGGGTAGACATGTGCTGTGGTTTAGAGCCATCCCACGTGAGTTTATCAAAATGAGTGATGTGTGCTGCACTGCTGACTTTGATATGAGGATGTGACTTGTGTGCTTAATAGTGCAGTGTATTCAAGCCTTGTTGAGAGATCACCAAATTGATTCCCAGGTTTGCATGTTCACGTGTGTTGACTGTGGCCGTGGGGATGATATTGTGTAGTGCATGTTTGACCTCACGACATATAGCTAACCCAGTGGGACTCTGTTTCGTATCCCTTCGCTTGTATGCTGCCAAGATTCTGTCTTGGAATGAAACAAGGACTGAGGGCACCTATCTGCTTTCTTTCTCCTTGCTTTTCCAATGTATTAAGAGTGGAAGCCTGGGGAGGAATTACCCAATTATCCTTGAGTTTGCACAGAAACACTCCCTTCATGCAAGATCAGTCAAAAGCTTACTCGTCAGGATACTTTACATTTTACTGTTTCTAATACATATTTATCATTGTAGGGGATTTTGAATTATTTATTTCCTCTCCAATAATAGGGGCATATTTTGGATATAGTGCTCTGTGCCCTCTACGCCGTGGTGCGCACTTAAATATATGCAGCAGGTACAGAGGGGGACAGTATGATTTCTCTCAACCATTGTGCTACTCCTAGTGCAGGCACAAACTTACGCCTACACTGGGAAAACCGCATTAGTGAAAGACGGCTCCAGCTGTTTGAAAAGAACATCCCAGTTTCCCTTTATTATTGGGCGCCTTTGGTATAATTTAAAACAATCCATACATATATATGGGTGTTTTTTAGGGGATGTTACTTTAACGGCTCGATGAGACAGACCACTGCCTACTCCCCCTACCACTGCCATCTTGATTCCCAAAGAGCCAGCGGTTGAAAGTGAGTCACTTTCCCTTGTGAAATCAGTTACCCCCCAACTTGAGATTCAAGGCCACATGTACGACCAAGGAATTTGCGCCTCGCAAAGTGCGTCGCAATAGCGACTCGCAATTTGCGAGTCTCAAATTGGTATGTACAACAGTGTCTGCGACATTGATTGCGATTCCCAATGAGGTCACAAATTGCATGCCTCATGCATATTAATGAGGCACTCGCACTTTGCGACCCCATTAGGAATGGCTGGCACTCCAAGGTATGGTGGCCTGCTGGGCTCAGCAGCCCTCCGTGTCTGGGACTGCTTTAATGCTTTTAAATAAAGCAGTTTTTTTTTAATGCTGCCCGTTTTCCTTAAAGGAAAACAGGATGCATTTAAAAAAAGAAAAATGAAATGTTTTCGTTTCATTTTTTAAGGGCAGGTAGTGGTCCCTGGGACCACTGCCTGCCCCTAAAAAATATTTTCCCCTGCATTTGCAAATGGGAAGGGGTCCCCTGGGGACCCCTTCCCATTTGCGACTGCATTACCACCTTCTTGTAGAGGGCAGTAAATTGCGAGTGTTTTGCGACCGCCTTTGCGGTCGCAAAACATTCTTACATAGGGTTACAAGTCACAATTAGGAAGGGACGCCCTTGGAACGCCCTTTCCTAATTGCGAGTCACAATTTATATTTAGCAAGTCGCAAATAAATTTTGACTCGCTAAATAGGGTTTGTCCATGGTCTAATAGTATTTTGCATGTGCAAACGGGTCGCAAACCCGTTTGCGCATGCAAAATAGGGTCGTACATCTGGCCATCAGTAATTTACAGCCGCAGCCCGTGCAGGTAAGAGGTTTGGGGCGGTGGGGCTGGCAGGGAGGTGATTTCGACAGATGACAGCAAGGGAAAATAATTATTTATTTAATTTTCCCTCATCGTTGTATGTCAAAATTCCCACCCTACACCACCTGGCCCCCCGCTCTTACCTGAACGGGCCCTCGACTTGTAACTTATCAATGTTTGCAACCGTATTTACAGTTGCAAGTGATACATATGGTCCCAAATCGCAATTCAGAAAGGACACCCAAAACACACCCCTTCCAAATTGCGATTTGGTAACCATTTTTGAACCCACTTTAGGAGCCTGGAAAACATTACTGACTCCTAGTGTGGATTTTGACAATTAGAAAATAACTTTTTAGCAGTTGTATCCCTCGGAGTTAGTGAATCGGAGGGTTTGTGATCGCTAAAAAGTTTAGAACACTTGGCCCAAAGATTTCTTTCTCTCACCTGACTGCTTCTCAGGAGTGTCCACCCCCCTGAGTCATTCCGTACCTGTGAACCTTTTGATGACAAGATGACCTTCAACAACACGCGTCTTGAAACCAGGGTTGGTTTGGGATAAAAAATCGGCCTTGGCACACCAAAAAAAATTGCCGCAGACTTGTGGATTGCCTTTCCACAAAACACTGCTTCAGCGAAGTTTTATGAAAAGAAAGGGGGTGGGGGGCATGTTTTATTAACTTAGATAGAAAAAAATGCACAGATTAGTTCACACTGCTGAGCCACACATGAATGCAAGTGAGACCACTTCTGCACAGGCTCCCTGCCCCCGCTCAATCAGCATACATTAATGGGCCTGCCCAGCGAGAGAGAAGGAGTGATAGCTCCGCCCATCTGCCTCGAGAAAGGCAACTCAGGCAACCACTGGGCCGCTGGCGGCATCCTAACAGCACAGACAGCCCCCAGGCTGCCCAAAAAAGCAGCCCACAGCTGGAACTCGGCTATCGGCCCTTCTGCCATTTCCCGAGTGCCTGCCTTACCAATCCGACCCTGCTTGAAACTACATTTAAACATGTGACTTCTCAATTTTGTTCTACTCTCATCTGCTCCTTTCCTGCCTCTTTGCGTTGCTGGACCGACCTCACACCTCCGTCGCCATGTTTGAAAACGGTGTGTTGAACTTATTTTATTTTTTTGCGGAGTTTTATATAGCGCAAACTTGACCCAAAGGTATCAGAGCGCTTTACATGAGCACCAGTTGCGTTAAAGACAGACAAATTCCTTTTTTGTAGGCACGGGCAGTGCTTTAAATGGGCCGGTACTCACCGGTACTGAGTACCGGCACTTCCGAATTTTCTGGCCCTCAGTACCGGCACTTTTCTTAGATCAGGGTGAGTACCGGTACCCTGACAGAGAGCACAGCAGGCTCGGGTTACTTATCTCCTCCAGCTCAGTGCAGATGCCGCCCTGCTTCCGAGGAGCTTGCAAGACACTGAGCCCCTCAGTGGCCTTTTGCACAATCGCTGCTGGAGATTACAGCAGCTCTCACTTGGCCCCTGACTGCGTCATGCTGTGATCAGCAGGACAGGGTCTAGACAGACCCTGCACTGTCGATCAGGTGCGCAATGGCTATTAGGCTTAAAGTGTTAAGCCCCCCACCCCCCTTCCTCCATCAGGCGTGTGAAATTGGCTGGGGCTGCCAGTCAGTAATCCTGTCCCATTTAGGGCAATGCACTGGCCGTACTAAAGTGTGCGGCAGCGTCACACAATCCTCTACCTTCCCCAAAGCTGGGTTTTTTTTCATCACTAATCGCCGTCCCCTATAACTGCCGAACTGAAGAAGATCTATACATTTATCAAAATAGCTCCAAACAGTGCCCTAGCAAGGCTTTGATGGCTACAAATTCAGCAGCCACTTCCTAGGGGCCCATGTCTGACTGGACGTCCATGCAGGATGGGCAGAAGGAGCAGGGGAACAGTACCACCAATAAAAACATCGGGCCATATTACAATTTGCCAATTAAAATTAATGGTCGGGAGACTAAAGTTCGACCAAGTACGAATCTAATCTCATCACAGGGAATCCCAGCCACCATGGGAGTCCAAGAAAACGGGGAGGGAGGCACCACCAAAAAGTACCTAAAAACCTTCCGATAATTCATTCACCACCAGCAGCCTGCCCATATGTGGTGGTGATAGCAGGAGTTCCACCATTGAGAGATGGACAGATCGGGTCTCATGGGGATCTGAAGAACGAGTGTCTTAATATGTGTGGGAAATTTCAGGGACTATCAAATATCAAAAGCCTACGACATTCTTCTTACCCGTCGAGTAAGGTGGATTGGTAGGGAAACGAAAGACCGCCCAGGTGGCTGTGTAATCATCAACTTCAGGAACCCTGCTGTGGCCCACCAATTGTTATTCGGTTTTCATTTTCATCAGGCAAGGGGGCACTGACTTAGTACTCCATTAGCTGGGGTATTTTAATAACCCCCTATTGGCCTTAGAGAGAGCAAAGGTTCAATCCTGAATGACAATCATTCACTCCCCGCTGCACTTTGCACCTTCAGCCTTCATGGGGTGGTCTCCAGCTTAACATGCCAGTTAACAACTGGTTTGGACCATTGGACCATGTTGACTGACTTAATGATGTAGAACACACTGCAGTGGTGAGAAATGTTCTGTCGCTGCCGGTACTGGATCAGATGGCAGCCCCAGCAGGAGCAAAAAGGTCCCACCCCAATGTTAGTGTCTGAAAAGGATACTCCGTGTTCACCTATCTCTTAACCATCACCAGGGGCGGACACCACCAGGTCTACAACCTGAGAATCAGGAATTGTCTCGTGGCATAAACGGGGAGGGGGCAGTGGGTGATCCCGAGACGCCCCTGGAGACGTCATATCATCATGTAACCCTTCTAGGGTACAGTGCCCGGAAACCTTTCTCCCCCCTTGCTACTGATTGTGTCCAAGAGAGTAAAATGAGGCGTGTGAAATTGGCTGGGGCTGCCAGTCAGTAATCCTGTCGAATTTAGGGAAATGCACAGGCCGTACTAAAGTGTGCGGCAGCGTCACACAATCCTCTACCTTCCCCAAAGCCGTTTTTTTTCACCACTAATCACTGCCTTTGCATGATAACAGTGACTGACCCGAATGCTGGCTCCCTGGGTGTAAAGTTAGCCCTTCCCATGGAGAAATGAACAGCAGGGAACGCTGCAGCACTCCAGGAATGAGCTCCAGGACAACTGGGAAATGGATTTGGTTGAGGGTAAGTAAAGATTAACATAGAGGGTAGGGGGAGGGATGAATGTATAGAAGTGAGGTGACAGGTGAAGTTAGGATTGCCTCTTTTTTCACAGAAAAATACCAGAAATTTGTTAAGTTCTGAAATCATGAATGGGCTTTGAAATGGTATTTTAACACAAATTTGTGTACAGCCCAAAATCCTGTGCATTTCTTGTTAACTTTAATAATCGTTTATACATACATATATATATGTCTGTGTGCTTGTCGACCTGTGTGTGCCTATTTTTGTGCCAGAGAAAGAGGGAGAGACTCAGAACACTCTCAGGAGATATTTTAAAGGGAAGGGGTGGAATGCCTTTCTGTTCATCTCAGCTTGTTTTGCTCTCTGTGTGTGTGCACGCTTGACAATATGTAGTATTGTGCCAAACAACAACAAATAACATATGGCATTAAGAAGCAGCAAATATGACAAAACAAGGACATGTTAACATATCATCCTGTTTGACTTTCATTTTGATGAATGATTTAACCTGATTTGTTTACATAAACGCATTTCTCACGCGTTTTGATATGTGCTGCAAATGATACAGAAGTCATTATGTATCATCATATCTTAACCTTAGCCCCGCCCCTAACCCCGCCCATTTGTCACACCGGGAACTTATTTTAATGAGTACCTGCACCTATTTTTCCCATTTAAAGCACTGGGCACGGGGATATGAAGTGATTTACCCGGACTCGCAGGAGGTCAAGCATCCCTGCCGAGACTCAAAGCCGGCCCCCCATCGCCGAGGTTGACGCTCTGGCCGTAAGGTCACAGCCTCTCCCCAATTGGAATATGGTTGTGACCCCATCTCTAGTTTAACCCTAATGTAGTACTATCAGGTATTGAGCTCGTAAATAGCTCATTGGCTGTTTATAGTACACTACACTAACGCCTGAATGAAGCAATTAATTGATAACTAAATAAATACAAAAGTAAATGCGAAATGTGGTTTTAGTTCTCGTTTGAGAACCAATGATTCTGGCTCGGAGGGCACAGGAAGGCTGATCTGAGGCTAAAGCTGCTAATTATCCCAGTCACACCAGGCCGTTTTTCAGATTCAGACGTGTGGTAGCGTAAACCCTAGTGTGTTGCTACGATCTGCAATTATGAAGCCCAGCGGGGCCTCATTAGTGACAAACAGGGTGCAAAGGAAACAACAGGAAGTGGTTATCCGGAAAAGGGCAGTGGAGCCGCTCTACTTTCAGCTGTTCTGAACAAACGTGATCAAGTGACCGTAAATCAGGTAATTTGCCCTAAGCAGGAACTCGACCGACCTGCTCCGCCGGTTTCAGCAGCAGCGCTGCGGGTGCGGCCAGAGAGCGGCGGAGCAGGAGGGATTGAGGGGGCACGAAAGGTAATACTTGTTGACGACCAAACGTTTAAACTTGTGCACCCGACACCGGTCTCCGAGTCTGACTCGTTTTCTTTCCCAGGAGCGCGAGTATTGAGTGTGCCTGTTATGTAGACGCGAATGCAGCTCGGCGGGCTAATGTGCCACCTGCTGCTGTGTTTTCTGTGAGACGGGCAGGCTGCACATTTGAAGAAACCTTGGGGCATATCAGCAACAGACGGCGATAAATATCGCAAAGCGCGCTTAGCGCTTTTATATTTATCGCTGCCTATTGCTGTAATTTATCGCCTGGATAACGCGTTATTAACAACGCGTTACTCCAGGGCGATAAATTTTACATCAAAAGTGGCGTTATGCGGAATATCGCTGGTAAACCAGCGATATTCCCACAGCGATAGAAGAAACCTTGATGATAGGGAGATGTGGATTCAGCCACTGAATCCACCTCCCATGTCATAGATAGGGTAGTCATGAAAATTAGCAGATGTAAAATACCGGCGATAACAGTGGTTAACGCTGTATTTTACATCGCTAAGGGTGTCCTGGGCCGTATTGTAAATACGGAGTAGGGCAGTTAAAGATCATTTTCCCTTAGTTTTTGCAGGGAACGCCTACTTTGCATCTCATTAGAGATGCAAAGTGAGGCGTGAACTAAACAGGAGCTGATTCAAGGAAACACGCGATAGCGTGCCCTTGTAAATAATGCGATAAAATTATCGCCGCTTTTCGGCCGAAAACGGCCGCAAAAGCGGCGATAATTTTGTATCGCCTCGTTGTTAATATGCCCCTAAATGCTTGAAACCCTTCTGAACTCGATCACACGAACACAATTAGAGTGGGTTCAAATAACTTCTATTACAGAAGTGCACACGACAATGTTTATTGTATGTGTGCTTGCAAAGTGGCCAGTATGACACGAATACACGACGAAAGAAGCTGCAAAAAGGATAGCCGTGGCTGCCGCGCGCCCGCCTGCTGAACATGAAAACCGGGCCTCTGAAACTCCCAGGGTTCCTTCCACTCATGTGTTTTTGTGTTCACAGCCAAGGAGCAAATAAGTATCCTACATAGTTTGAATAGAGTGGTAGAGAGGTAACACTAAACCGGTGGTTTATGTAAAACACAATTGTCTGAGAAGGGGGAGGTAGGGAGGGTGGCAGTGGAAAGACCCCCTTTAATCCAGCTGCCGACGTGCATTAAACGAGCATTCACCATGCAACAGGTCTCGCATTTGCGAGAGTTTGAGTTATTGGAGTTGTAAATGATATTGTTTTTTACTTATGTTTTTTGTTTGGAGTGGATTGGATGTATGTTGTTTGTAGTGGAGTTATATCGTTTGAATTGAAATTGTTATTTGTGAAATTGTGTGGGGTGGAATTGTGTGGTGTGTAGTGTAGTTGTCTTGTGGAATTATGTGGCATGATGAATAGATGGGGTGAGAGTTGTATAAAATAGAAAGTAAGATTGATAGGAATAGGTACTTTGTGTATGAAGTGGTGAATGAAGTCCAGATAGAGTAGTAGAAAGAGTGTGTGAGAAAGAGAATGAAGGGTAGAGAAGGTTATAGACGCATAAAGAGGCTGTGTTTGTGTACGCACAAGACATAGAAAGAAATGGAGGAGAGTGTGTGTTTGCGGTTTGGAGTTTTTTTTAAAAGTTATGGTAAATAAACTGTGCTGAAAGACCTGAAGTGAACCAATATGAGATATGGCATTGTGTGGAATTGCGTGACATGGTGTGGAATTATGTGGAGTGTAAATATGGGGCATGTTGTGGAGTTGAATTTTGTTGGGTATAATTATGTGTTTTGGAGATGAGTGGATATATGTGGAGTGATTATGTGATGTGAAGTTCAATTATGTAGGTTGAGTGTAATCATGTGTAGTGGAATTATCTGGAGTTGAATTGTGTTGTGTAATGAAATTATGTTGGATGGAGTGGTAATATGTGAAGTGGAATTATGTGAAATGGAGCAGAGTGGAAATTTATGGAGTTCAATTTGAAGGGTTGTGATAATGTGGCATGTAGTGAAATTATATGGAGTTGAATTGTGTGGTGTGGAATTATGAGGTGTTGAAATGTGTTGTGTAGTGGAATTATGCTGTGTGCATTTGTGTGGAATTGCGTGGCACTTAATTGTGTGGCGCTGCAGGGAGAGAGTTCTGCATCCAAAACCGCAAACTGTCTCTTTCTCACCACACCAGGTCTCAGTATTGAACATTACTTCATGCAATAGATCATGCCACTTTATCTCATACACACCTCCATCATGTCATTGTACATCGCAACACATAATACCACACAGCAACATACCCCACCACAGCACATCAAACGTACCCAGAAAACTTATACTTTACATATGCAATACCATTCAATGTATAAGACACCATTCAAAAGCACATAACACTGCAACACTTAATATCACCTCATTCTATACCTGACCATAAGGCATCAAGGGGGATATGTACAACAGAAGTGGCGGAGTGAGGCGTTAGCCGTCATGGTTTAACTCCTCGCTCTGCCACTTCAGAAACGCAAGGCTTCCACATATTTACAATAATATGGTGCAGCCTTGCATTTCCCCCTGAGCTGGCGCTACACTTAGCAGTGTAGAGCCAACTCAGGCACCCTTGCACCATAGCGCAAGGGTGTCTGTGTGCACGAGAAGATTGTTTATGTGTAGGAAGGTCTCCCTTCCTGCACATAAACAATCTTGAAATTACGTTTTGTCACTTCTATGTGTGCTGCTTAACGCAGCACATATGGAAGTCACAAAATGTAATTTAAAAAAAAGATTGTTTATGTGCAGGAAAGGGGACTTTCCTGTAGATAAACAATCCAAGGCTTTTTGCTTTTTCAATGTGTGCTGTACAATGCAGCACACATATAAAAAGCAAAAACGAGGAGAAATAGAGCATTTCCCCTCGTTTCGCCAACTTAAGACCAGGTTTCCCTGGTCTTAATTTTGGCGCTGCCTCTTATTTACACTGCCCTTGTAAATAGGGGGCAGGGTCAAAATCAATGGGTGTTGCGGTGGAAAGCCCACTGCAAAACCCACTGCCCACCCCTTTCACGCTAAGCATAGCGTGAAAGGGGGCCTTATTTACAAGGCAGCGTTAAGCCATGGTAAGTGGCTTAACGCTGCCTTGTTAATAAGGCAAAGCCCCTATCACCACGGAAACGTCACAAAAAGTGACGTTCCCGTGGCGATAGGGGCTTGTACATATGCCCAAAAGCATCTAAGACACACCACACCAAACCACACTATCTCTCATCATAGAACAACATACCACTATCCAAAACACATCACATCACACTGTTCTATGGCATATACCACCTTATGCCACACAACATAACACAATAATGCACCATACAAAACTGCCCCAAATCACACTTTATCATACCGAACCCCACATCATACCATACTGCACCACAGAACATTATACCACATCATATAACACCATATAGTACAGCAACAACATGCGCATCACGTCATGCCTCACAAAGCCACAGCATCTCATCTTAAATAATGTAACACTCCAGCCACATCACACCATCTTACTAAAATCACAACATCTAGCAATAAATCATAGTATTCAGTGGCACTTCGACCATAAAACACTATGTAACTTGACTGGATCTCACAAAACCCTACCCACCACACAAAGCTGTAAAAACATAAACCCGGAAGATGAGAGCAAGAAGAATAGAACAGAGAACTTATGCAACTGTGCCAATAGAAAGCGGAGTTGTTGACCATTAGCAAATTAAATTCTGAGTAGCCCGGAATAAACTTTTTATTTCTCTTTCTTGAGAAGCCTCTGGAATTCCAGCACTCCAGCCACATCACACCATCTTACTAAAATCACAACATCTAGCAATAAATCATAGTATTCAGTGGAACTTCGACCATAAAACACTATGTAACTTTACTGGATTTCACCAAACCCTACCCACCACACAAACCTGTAAAAACATAAACCCGGAAGATGAGAGCAAGAAGAATAGAACAGAGAACTTATGCAACTGTGCCAATAGAAAGCGGAGTTGTTAACCATTAGCAAATTAAATTCTGAGTAGCCCGGAATAAACTTTTTATTTCTCCTTCTTGAGAAGCCTCTGGAATTTATACATCAAGGCCAGTTTTGCTGCCTTTCACATTTGCGTGCTACAGAATCAGAGTGACCAAGGGCCATATGTACAATCATGTTATATTGCGAGTCGCAAATTGCGCTCAATTGCGAGTCGCAATATGCAACTCGCAAAATGACATGTACAACAGTGTCAGAGACACTGTTTGCGATTCTCAATGGAGTCGCAAATTTCATGTCTCATCAGTATTCATGAGGCACTCGCAAATTGCAACCCCATTGAGAATGGCTGGCCCTCCCAGGTATGGTGGCCTGCTGGGCTCAGCAGACCTCCAAGTCTGAGACTGCTTTTAAATAAAGCAGTTTTTTTAATGCAGCCCGTTTTCCTTAAAGGAAAACGGGAGGCATTTAAAAAAAAAAAAACATTTTCGTTTCATTTTTCAAGGGCAGGTAGTGGTCCCTGGGACCACTGCCTGCCCCTAAAAAATATTTCCCCCAGCATTTGCAAAGGGGAAGGGGTCCCCTGGGGACCCCTTCCCTTTTGCGATTGCATTACCACCCTCTTGAAGAGGGCGGTAAATTGTGAGTGTTTTGCAACCGCAAGTGCGGTCGCAAAATATTCATACATGGCTTGTGGGGTCGCTATTAGGAAGCGAACGCCCCTTCCTAATAGCGAGTCGCTAAACACTATATTGCGAGCCGCAATTTAATTGCGACTCGCAAAAGAGTGTTAGTACATGGCCCACAGGATTTTTGCATGCGTAAAAGGGTCGCAAACCCATTTGCGCATGCAAAATCCTGTCGTACGTCTGCCCCCGAGAATCTGGGTGGGAAAGGTTGGAAGCAGGCTTGGCACCCAGCATTTCACCTACGTCTCTATTGCTTCACAGAGTCAGTATGCAAATCCGAGTTTTCGTCTTTTTTCCTTATACTTATCAGTAACGGAAATAAATACATGGATTTGTCATATTGTTTTGTTAGGCTATTGAACGTCCTGGGTATGGCAACAGCAGCAGGGCAGTGGTCGAGGGGCAGAGCAAATTTAAAGCGGCAGCATGCCGCATAGAACTGCACCCTGTCAAAAGTATCAGCAGAGGGGGAAAGGGTTAACGGACCTGCACATGCCTCTGCCCAAGTAAACCAAGGCAAGCAGCGGATGGGTACTGGGGGTGGGGTTTATCAGTGCAAGTTCTTGGCGTTGGATCAGTGCCTTATACTGAGAAACCCACAGCTGCATTTGTGTTAGGAGGGTGGGGGGGGCTCTCCTAACTCGAGGGGGGGGGGAGCCAAAAGCATAGAGGCAGCGATGGAAGGGAAGGATAAGCGGGCATAATAAAAAATTCAATAAATGCTGTCCAAAACATGACGCAGCGTCTGTGAAGCGGGCACCATGCTCAAACACGAACAGAGGGAAATGAAAACAAAAAGAGTGCGTGGGAACAAATATATTTAAAAAATACCACACGTAACAGGGGCAGTCGCCTGGTAGGGTCTAAAACACCAAATGGCGGGACTAATTTAGCATATCCACCAAACAGAAGTAGGCATTTAAGAAGGGCATTAACAGAAACCAATAGAAAAGATGGGAGGTTCTTGCACTACATATACCAGATACAGCATGCCTTGCAGAGCAGCGCATGTGCGCTGCGCTAGGCTCAACCCAAAAAAGGTATGGGGACTGTGATCCTAAGTTCAGTGAGCGCGGGGGTCAGTAAGTGTGGGGGTGAGATCAAAGGAATGGCTAAAAAAATATTTTTAAACTATTTTGTGATCTTCCACTTACTGGATACTGTATATAAAATAATGCACCCACCATATTTTATTTATTTATTTTGACGGTTTTGTATAGCGCGAACAAGACCCTTGCGGGTATCAGAGCGCTTTACGGGGCAAATATAGCTGGATGACATATACATATAAATACACAGAATTATGTGAATACAGTACTGGTAACTATTAGAGGTTAGCATATATCTACAAGAGTGTATAAGAAAAAGTTTAAGTGAATTTAGACATGAGAATCGATTTCACTTCTTTTTTTAAAAAAGCAGCGGACGGATTAAGTCTCGTTTCTGGGGGTAAGGCGTTCCAAATCCTGGGAGCCATTCCTGAGAAGGTACGATTATATGTTTTCCTCTTAAATGAAACATAATTCAGGTTGAACTAGTCAGTGAGAAACAGGGCCAATTCTAGGGCAGTGCGACAGTGCAACTGCATAGGGTTTGGGCGTTGTGTTCCCAGCCTCCAGGAATTTTCAGGCAACAATAAAAATGTCAGGATAACTCCAGTGATTTATGTTCTTCCTAGAGAGAGATCGGTGGTTTGTCTAGTGGAAGCTTTGACTCATGGTAAGGTAGGGCAGTGGGTTAATATGTCTGCTCCAAAGAATGTGTATCATTCAGATAACAAAGTGCATATAATGTAAATAGGTCAGAGAGTTACTGTTTTTGTCTGAGAGATCCTTTTGTTGCTTGCAGTTTATAAGTCAAAATCTTAACATAAAACAGTGAGCTAAGATGTCATCAAAGAACTGCATGCAAACTGCAAGGTATTAGAGCGTTATGATTTTTTTCCCCAGTCTTTTATTATCCTAATGTTGGAAAAGGGGCAGAAATCAATTCTGATGATTAGAGAACCCTCAACCTTAGTGTTACATTTTAAATTATGAGTTTGTGCTTCGCCAGACCAAGCACTATTAAACTATACTGTCCATCAGTATGGATGACATGTGACTCCTACACTGTGTAGTTCTCTGTCTTATGTAACATTTTCCATACACTGATTTACACACCTCTGATTGATTGTCTCTGTGTAGGGTGAGTGATGTAAAGTGCTCTGACACCCTACATTGGTATGAGTGGCGCTATAAAACGAATTAAATGCATCTGAGGGAGAGTTGTTATGGAGACTTGAGGGTCACTTTTAAAGAGTGGTAGTGAGGGAATCATTGGGGGCGCCAACAAACACTGTCGGACTGGGTGCCACAAGCACTAAAGCCGGCCCGGTGAGAAATGCACAATTTTATGTTTTGAAACCTCCATTGGTTACAGTGATTGCAAAAGACATCTGAGTGTGTAACCAGAAGGCCACAAAACAAATTCCTGGTTGGTGAAGTGGTGAGTGGTTACTTGTATGTTTTTAGTGCTACAAGGTCCTAGTCTGTGACAGAAAGCACTGCAAATATGTAAGGCATTATTTTAAACTTATAGTACACAGTACTACATAGGCTGGCCATTAAAAAAGTAATAGCTGGCACTTTAGAATTCAGCTGGGAACACCCTTACATTACCTCTCAAAAAGAATATTTGTCATCGTGAAGCTTCAACTGACTCGATCAATTAAAACCAGTGCTGGCTTCTAAGCAGCTTTTACATTTTCTTATTAATCAAGTGCACATATTTTAATTTCTTTCTTTCTTTCTTTCCGGCAGCGGGCCCCTGGTAAGAAGGCTCCTTTCTTCATTAGCTCTCTGTCCTTCGCTTGCCTCCACAGCAGAGGTGACCCTCTCCTTGTCCCTTTCAGTCCAGACATCACAGCTTGTCCAATTAACCATTCTCGGGTGGTAGTCATTCAACAATAAGCATTGGCAAATCCAATTGGTTTCACCTTTGCTGCTTACTGCCTTAGCCTATGGTCTTTAGCCTTGCTGTACAGCATCCCTAATGCTGTGCAGCATGGGTAAAAAAGGTTTAAAAAAAAGAGCTATTATGAGGCAGTCGTATCATTTTGTAGGCATGCACACCATGGATGCGCCAGCCTACAAATTGATGCAAGCATTTTTTTTTTATTTACCAGTTTGGATTGGTAATCAAGAAAAAAAACGAAAGGTTTATTTTTCTTTCAAGCATGTTTTGAGAGAGGGCCAAAATCGGAGCTACAGTTTGATAAGAGAGTTGACCTACCTGGTCTTGCATATTATAAATAACGTATGCTAGACTCATTTTTTCATCCAAACCTCAAATTTATAGGTGATTCAGAGGTTCAAAGCAATAGTTGAAGGAGAATATAAAGGAACTGTGGGCTTAATTGTCCACTTTGTTGCATTGCTCATTTCAAGCCAGATGTTTGCTTTTAGCACAAACTATGGACTGCACCTGGCGTCAAGTATCTTCAGCAGCTGTATATAATTAATGTTCCCAATTTCTTCTGCTGCTTGAGTTGGATATTCCTTAGTATGTTCCTATGATATTGACATTGATAAGTGGCTGCTCGATGATCTCATTACACCAAAGTTGGACCTATGCCGATTCTCAGAGAATGGACTGGAATGAATCTATAATCCCTAATATCACTGTTGGGAATCTACTCAGCAGTCTCCAACTCCTTTGGTTTCTTGTGCCACCAAATGAAGTGCTCTATAGCAGTGTGGAGGCCTCCTTGGCTTCCAAGAGCCTGAGACTGTGTTTGGATTACTGGCAGAAACAAATTAGACCCCACCCTGCAGTCCCAGATTACCAAATCGGCAAAGTAGACAACGGATCAGAATAATATTGATCTGATCTTGAAAGAAAATTACAATCAAGCTTTCTTAAATATTGTTTCCAGAAGAAAGGAAGAAATGAATCAACCCAAAGAAACGAAAGCTTTCCATTAAAGACACTTTGGAGAAAATACTGTATCAATGTAATGTACCCATTAAAAACTTAAATAAACCAGAGGCATCAGATTCACATAACAGTTTATCTCTTAAAAGCTCATCTTGTGGCAGCTGTCAGTTTGTAAAAAAATAAAACGGCACATTAGGTATTAGGAGATAATTTGTGAGATGTGCCCCAACATTTCGACTGCCTAAGGGCCTCCACAGGGTTTAATCCGGAACTGCACCCCTGACGGTTCAGCTTTCTTACAGAGTCTCTTAATGGGTGACAGACAATGACCCGGTCATTCCTACTTCTTTATCTCTTTCCCTCCTTCTCCCTCCCTGCCCCTCTCCTTTCCTTTTCCTCTGCACTCCCAGATCTCAGTAGTAGGTGCTCATAGGAATTCCCTTCATACGAGGTTCTCCAAAGATGAGTCTGGCACCTTTGCAGGCTGTCTTCCATGCTTGAACTACGCCAATAACACAATTCCTGTGAATATGGCCATACAATACAGGTTCTTTATTGCTTAAAATTGCTCCCAGTTGAAGCGAGATACATCTATAAAAATGATTTTATAACATACAGGCTCTACACCTAAATGCTAAATACATTTCACAGAAACTGACCATCTCCAGGACAGTTCTATAAAAGGGAAAGTATGGCCTACGGACACAAGCATTCAAAAAACAGATTCGCCATTTCTCGATCCAAAAGACTATGTAACTTTTAAATCGTTGTTGTACATTGTATGGTGATTATAAATAGTTATGTGAGGTGCAGAGAGGTCACTGTGGTGTTGTATGTGCAAATATAAAACTTACAATAAAAATCAGTGACTTGCAACTCTGTACACTTAGGAGAAGATTTACTACGATTTTATGCCGTGTTTGCGCCACAAAAGTGATGCAAATAGGCGCAAAATCCGGTTTACATTCCAGCGCTAAAATTGTTTAGTGCTGGAAATAACGTGAAAGTAACGTGAAGCAGTGCATAGTGCCGTTTTGCATTACTTAGTGCCAAGGGGGTGTACCATGGGTGGTGCATGGGCATTTCCATGCAACCACCCCAGGTTTTTGATGCTAAACCCAATGTACTAAATAAAGTAGAAAGGGTTTATCGTCAGAAAACTGTGCCCTTTTGAAGTCGGCGTAAGGAAGGAGAAATACTTTCACTTCTCCTTCCTTTTCCAACTTTGTACGTATGCTGCACTTTACAGAACACATACAAAGAGGGAAAAGGGTTAAAGTTAGTCTAAGCATGGTATTTTGTACCGGAAGGCTACCCTTCTGGTACAAAACCTGTGCTACACTCACTGAGACACCCTTGCACTATGGTGCAAAGGTGTCTCCGTGGCACACGGCAGCAGATTTCAGCGCTGGCGCTAGGGAAAGGGAAGGAGAGAGCCATATTTAAAAAAATATGGTGCTCTCCTCCTCTCTCCTTTTCACACAGCGCAACATTTGCGACTGCTGCACTGAGCTGCATGAATAAGTGTTAAATCTGGCCCTTCATTTTGCTGTTGCTACTCCTGTTAAACACATGGATTTTAACCAGTCTCATGTTAAATGTGAATAGTGGATGTAATTCTAAATTTTCTTGCCTCTTGCACTTGGAATCCTACATGTATAATGGAAAAGTTGAAACTAGAAGTTTCCAGCTGCAGAGGAAAACAAAGAAAATAGGCCTCGCTTTTGAAACCTATTGGCCAATGATTTTTGTGATGCTTAATAGCATTGACGAAAAAGACGTGATTATGCCACACACACATGAGCACGTACATATTATGACATCATGCATACGTGTGTATGCATGATGATGTATGTGTGCTCATGCATCAACATGCATGTGCACACCTACTGATTCATGCAGGCACTATTTTTTAAATTATATTTACTGATCCAAATTGGTGGCCGCCATTTTTGAGTGGTAAAGAAAAATAAATAAAGTTCACTTTTGCCAAAGCGCATTACTAAATGTGGACCAGCCCGCAGCCAATGAAAGTTGCTACACCCTCCAAAAAATGTATTAAAAAGTCGTTTGAAGAACATGAGAGGTGGGGCACGAGAGATGCAAGAGCAACAAGGAATGGGTGGGGAAGTGTGTGAGGGGAAGCAACAGAAAGTCAGTGGAAGGAGCAACGGATGAGCTCCTCAACCCACCCTCAAGCAGGACCCCATTAGACTGCAGGCCAAGAAGCGCAAACAATAAAAAAAGACAGCAGGCCTTTTCCACCTATGCACTAAGGATCTGGACCAACATCCTGTATCAATCAGGACTGCCCCAACACTGCTCCAAATTAGGAAAGAGTTGAAGACTCACCTCTTTAAAGAACACTACATCACAAGGCAATACCCATCCACAACACAGTTTCCTCTCCTATTACTTGTTGACTTTATGCATGTCTTTGACCATGTACACTGCTCTCCTTTTGGTTAGGTTTAGACTATAGAAATACCATATACATACATGGATAGATTTGAGCTTTAGGGTGTAGGAGGATTAAATTAAAACAAAATATATTTAAAGAAAGTGGAGGGGAGAATGGATCATCAGTGAGTGCTTGGGGAACCGTTTATCAAATGGGACAAGCATCACAAGAGGGAAAAAACAAGTGAGGGGAGAGGCAGAGCAACATAGAGCATGGGGTACAGGTATTGGGAGGAACGAACACACAAGGGATGGAGCTGAAAAACACATGCCCTCTCATGGGGTTCTTTAAGAAGATTTTAAAAAGTAGTTCTCCAAATGTGAGCAGCAGAAGGCTACAAGACAACCAATCAAAAGGATGGTAAAGAGGCCATGCTCTATGGGAGGGACAAACACAAAAGAAGGAAAGCAAACCATTGAATAAGAAGCAAGCAGTTGAGAGTGACAATAAATCTAAGGAATGTTAAGCAAAGGATGGGCTCCATGCCCAATGTTTTGTTTTTAGTTTGGTCCACAAGAGGTCTTCCACAAACAGGTAAACCATTTTAGATGAAAGGTAAAAACAGGGCTGTGTAAGCCACTCACAACTAAAATGGAACAATTTGGCATATCTGATACCTGTTGTTCTCTTGATGGGTTCACTACACAGTCTAACGTTGAGGGAATAACTTCTAGTTACTCACTTACAGACAGTGGCCCTAGAACTCAATGGTGGTTTCAGAATTCATCCTTCCTGGTTAATTAACTTTATCTTCCCCTGTTTCTGAACCCTAGTATTAAAAAAACAAGCATTGGCAAAACCAAGCGGACTGGAATTGTTCTATAGCCTTTTGACTTTGGTAATTCTTGTTTTGTTCTGTCATGCAAAACGTTATAGTTGGGGAAGTTGCCCGGCCCTCATCAATCTAATAAAAAAATGATTGAGTGAAGGAAAAAGTATTTTTGGGTCCAAAAAGGCACATTTTACCTATAGTAGTCCCTGGCAAAACGATGGATTTAGGCCCAGATCTCTGTACTGGGATGAATTCATGACATTGTTCTGCATTCTGTCCATCAATTGCTGTTTTTGCATTTGTCACCCCGAGTGGGACGGGTATGCCCAGACGTTGGTCCTGTGCTCTCCATGCCATTGGAGTCAAGCTATCCTGGCTGAAGAGGGGTGAAACCCCGAAACAGGTCCTAGGATGCTTGTTTCCAGTCCAGGGAGGACCTGGCCTGGCAGTTCGGGCTGGACTGTTCCCATTTGGCACAGGGTCAAGACTGATTTGCATATGGCTAGGTTCACACTGGAATTGCATGGTGAGCAAAAAAACGATGGATTTAGGTCCAGGTCTCTGTACTGGGATGAATGCATGACATTGTTCTGCAGGTGTCAGAGGGCTTCACAATAGGAACAGTAATGATACATGAGGAGAAAATTACAAGTGAGCATGTTACAAAAGCAAACGTTACGTTACATGAGGCAATAGTGACAATTGTGCATGTATCAAGAGCAAACAAAATACAAGAGGTAGCAAACGATATGTTACAAGAGGAAACCGTGACGTGTGCATGTTACAAAAGAGTACAAAGTACAAGTAGAGGTAAAATACTGCAATAAATGGCAGACACTCAGAACACAAGAGCAAACGTTACGTTACATGAGGCAATGGTGGTAATTGTGCATGTATCAAAAGCAAACAAAATACAGGAGGTAGCAGACAATACGATACAAGAGGAAAAGTGACCTGTGCATGTTGCAAAAGAGTACAAAATACAAGTAGAAGTATAATACTGCAATAAATGGCAGACACTCAAACCACAAGAACACACTGGGAAGGCACTTCTATAGTCATGGAGAACAGAATTTCCTATAATGGAAGGACTTCCTTCAGATAATAGATAGGGCATGAATTAAATTTGGAAGTGTCTTTGAAGAAGGAGAACTTTGAGGTCAGTTTTGAAGGCCTGGGAAGAGGTGGTGGACCGGAGCTGAGGCGGAAGTGAGTTCCACATTCTCACCGCATTGCCTGAAAAGGATTGGGCCATCGATCTTTCCTTCTTGAAAGTAGAGGGTTCAAGCAATAAATTTTCCGCATCACGTGATTGTCTAGAGCCTCCAGAGAGTTTCAGTTTATTCGCCAGGTAGTGAGGATAGGGGGAGTGGGCTTTGTGGGTGATACGGGCAGTCTTATAGATAGATCTTGCCTCGATGGGAAGCCAACGGAGGGTGGATAGAATGGGTGTGATGTGGTCGCATATAGGAAACGAGCTGCTGAATGGAGAACAGATTTAAGGGGGGACAGGTGGGATTTGGGGAGGCCAGTAAGAAGAGAATTGCAGTAGTCTAGTCTGGAGAGAACCAGCGATTGGACCAGGGTTTTAAGGTCTTGCTCCGGGAAGAAGCGACAAATCCCCCATAGAAGGCGCAGTTGGTATCGAGCAGACTTTGCAATGGAATTGATGTGGGAGAGTAGATTGAGTTTTTTGTCGAGTATGACACCAAGGGATTTTGCGCTGTCGACAATGATGGGTTTATTGTTAAGTAGATTTATCTGATCCATCCATGATTGAACCGGGGGAGGAGAAAGTGAGGAGGAGAGGAGGAGGAATTCAGTTTTGGAGGGATTCAGAATCAGTTGATGAGTAAACATCCAGTTTTGAATGGAGTCGAGAGTAGAGCTTAGGATGGAGAGATCGTGAGTGGAGGCCACCTTAAGGTAGATTTGGGTGTCCTCCGCATAGAGATGATAGTGGATCCCGGATTTACTTAGGAGATTTCCCAATGGTTCTAAATAGAGATTGAACAATGTGGGTGCAAGTATAGAACCTTGAGGAGCACCTTGACCTACCGCCAAAGGAGATGAAAGACTGTTCGCTATTTTGATCATTTGGGATCTATCAGAGCGGAAGGAAGCAAACCATTTAAGCACAGTGCCCTCCATGCCCATTCTCTGTTGAAGAGTGTTAATGAGAGTGTTGTGATTGACAGTGTCAAAGGCTGCAGAAAGGTCAAGGAGAATTAGAAGACAAGACTCCCCGGAATTGAGTATCCGCAGCGCGTCATCAATCACTTGCAGCAGAGCTGTTTCAGTGCTGCAGTTTTGAATGAAGCCGGTCTGGAAATTGTCAAGAAGATCATTGTCCTTGATATGACGAGAGAGTTGTTTCGCTACACATCTTTCTGTGATTTTTGCAAGAAAAGGTAGGTTAGTGATGGGGCGGAAGTTGTCGAGGTTGTTCGCATCAGCGGTGGGTTTTTTAAGCAGAGGGGTGACCTTCCCAGTTTTGAAGGAAACAGGAAGGGAGCCTTGATAGAGGGAGAAGTTAACCAGAGTGGTCCAATAGGAAAGAGAATCGGTATAGAAGTCAATGGCAATGGCATTAGGGATGGGGTCAAGAGAATGGTTGGAGGGCTTTGTTTCATGGATGCATTTGAGGAGGGCATCTTCAGAGATGGGGTCAAAGTTGTGCCAAATGGCTAAGGATTTGCGCTCCTCTGGAGGGGTAGGATGAATGACCTGATCCACAAGTGATTTCACTTTTTCGTCAAAGAATATAGCGAATTCCGCTGCTTTCTTTGTAGAATCCTCCAACTTGGAGGTTGGGGGAGAGCAGTTTGGATTCTTGATGAGATCGAATAGTTTTTTGGGTCTATTTTTGGCTGAGTCGAGGAGGGTTCTAAAGTGCGATGATTTTCCAAGGAATATGTGCTTGTGGTACTTGGATCTTGCTGAACGAAGCGTGGCCAAATTTTCGGTGGCGGGAGCTTGTCTCCATTGTTTCTCCAGGACTCTTAGGTACTTCCTTTCTTCATAAAGGGATTTGTTGAACCAAGGTGCTGAGGGAGTAGGCCTATTCTTTTTGCTTTGGAGAGGAGCGACGTTATTGATTTCGACTGCAAGGGCTGTGAGGCATTGGGAGGTGAGTTTGTTAACATCTACGTTCGGGTCTAGCCTTGGAAGTGATAGCAAAGCTAATTCACAGAGGGTACCGAGGTCAATATTTTTAGTGTCACGGAACCAGGAGGTAGCCCTCCTAGGTTGGCCGAGAGTTATAGAGTGTGATAGGTGAAGAGAGAATGGGATGAGGAGGTGGTCAGACCAGTCTACATGAATAGGGGTAGCGATAGTAAGCATGCCTGCTTTAGAAATAACAAGGTCCAGGATTGAGCCCTTAGAGTGTGTTATTTCTGTGCAGTGTTGGATAAGATCGTTTGCAGAGAGGAAGGTGGCCAGCAAATTCGCAGAAGAGTCTTGAGGCGAGCCCCAGTGGAGATTGAAGTCACCCACGAAGATCTGATTGTCACTTTGCAAGTATTGGTCGCTGATGAAGTCAGTGAGTTCCTCCATAAACGAAGGGCCGCTACCAGGCGGGCGGTAAATGGCATGGAATCTGAGGGGTGAGTGGTGGTGCAATTGAAGCTCAAGAGATAGGCATTCAAAAGTGCGGAAGGAGGTGTTAGGAAAAGACTTAAGTTGAGGGAGTTTCTAAAGATGACTGCAACACCTCCCCCAACTTTGTCAATTCTGTCATTTCTAAATATAGAATAGCCTGTGGGTAATAAGAGATCAAACATAGAGTGAGAGGTATCGTTGAACCAGGTCTCTGTGAGGAAGAGCATGTCAATATTGTGAAGGATGATGGTATCGGAGATTTCAAGTTTGTGTTTTATTGCAGATCTGCAGGTGTGGAGCAGACAGCGCAGCTCTGTCAAGACTGTTTTGGTCATGAGGCACTTGGGCTATGAGGGGTGATAGGGATATTGTACTTATACGAGGGTGCCCGGGGCAGGGTTTAGGTGGATGAGTGGTTCTGACAAAGGAGATGGTCGGAATAGTGTAGAGAGTAAGGTTACTTGGAAATGAAAGTGGAAGAAGGGTGGCGTTCGAGGGCTTGTGTGAGTTTGCGATGTTTGCAGACGACAGGTTATGGTTGGCTGTTATGGGGTGTGGGGGTAAATTCATTCACGTCTGTCTTTTTAATATAGAGTACCATGATGATGTTTTTATTAGGCATACAAAACTGGCAAAGACGAAGACTTTACAGTTCCTGGCTCTAAATCTTGCAAGATACTCCCGTCAGCTGAGTGGCAAGAAACACGCGTTTGCAGCACCGCACTGCACGCTTATCTTGCGCAGTAAAACCGAAACATTTTCCGAGCTCAAGTCAGGCGCTGTAGCTTTAAGAGCGCTCCTTTACATCTGCCTCCACTATACGCGGTGGCAGAGGTCCTTGCTGCGGACCAGTGCATGCTCTGTGGTGTGCAGCACTGCACACACAACCCTGCGCCGGGCGGAGAGAGGCTGGGGCCGCCCTTCTAGAAGAAGCCGCTCGGATCCATCGCACCTGCCGTCCTCTGCCGTCCGTGCTCAGGCGCCGAACCCGCTCCCATTACAGTCACGTCATCGCGGTTTCCTCGTTTAAGACCCCGCCAGGCTCATGGTTTCTATGAAGCTGCACTTGTGCACCCTCCATGTTATTTTAAATCCCTGCACTCTTCATATGGATTCATTTTATGCGGTAGCGTAGCAAGAATGTGGTGGGCCCTGGTGCAAGCAAAAAAAATGCTCCATTGGACAGCTGTTGGGGTAATCGAATAAATACAGCAATTATGAGGGTAAAATGGGCCTGTGGTGCACGGCACCTATTGCGCCAATTGTAGCTACGCAGCTGATTTTTTGAGAGACAGTGACCAGCTCATGCAAACAACTTGAAAGAAATGAAATAGTTAATCCCGTTATTTTCTCAGCAGAGTTTGCGAGAGTTGTCGAGCCCCTACAGCCAAAATGTCCAGGTCTGTGCTACTGTGACTGAGCACGTTCGTTGTGTTCTGGCTAGGCCCAGCCGCTGCCTCTTAGGTAACTACTTTAATCCGCACTTTCTCCCTTTAGAGCCGCAGGCTGCAGCTGTGCCTGTAGCCCAGCCCAGCCCTCAGGGCCCCGGACTGACACTGCCTGACCGCGCTTGTCCCTCACACGTCAGGAAGGACGGATCAGATAACCGCTGAGGTAAAGGTGACGCCGTGTTTACACTCCTCACTCATGATGAGTCAATGCCCGTGCAGAGCCAAGGAGCTAAAAATAATGAGGTGTGTGCAGCTCGCGACAGAGGCCTGAGCCCGGGTCCATTGACTGGACAGCAGCAGACCCTGCAGCCAAGAATCGCGAATACGCATGGCCCGCACTGCCAAGGCCGAGCAGCCTCTTTAACGCCCCGGGGGTACAACTGGATAGGATAACGCCTGCATTTCACAGAGTTTGGATACGAAGTACTTGTTATGCTGGATAATCCATTGGAATGCCGGAAAAGCCACAAAAAGATATTGTAAGAGGAAGCCTCCAAGGTACCTCAATGTGCTGGTGCCGTCCGGGTGAACCGGCAGGTCACAAGTCAAAATCCCAGAAAGGCCAACCTGGAATTTCATCCTTCAACGATTGATAAAGTGAATGTCATTAGCATGGGTAATATAGAGCATGTTGCATACCGAGTTTTCACGAGTGAAATAAAAACGGTGGTATGAAGCCCTGCATTAAAATCAGAACTAACTTTCCCAAGGGAACTCTGTTGTGACCTTTGCCCTTTCTCAAGAGTAAATGCTGGATTTGAAGGACATCAACGTCACTTATGAACATCATATGTAACAAAATAACCATCCTTCTTGCGAGCTGTCCCGCGTTATTTGAGCTCACAAAGGAGGGCAGAAGGACACAGGAAGCTGTATGAACGTTGCGAAATAAAGCGATGGGGTGCTGGGGACGAAGAGAGTTTCATACAGTGTTTACCCACTAGCACTTTCCATACATAATTGAGCCCAACAATCACTATCAAAATTATATACAGTACAAGTCTATGAAATCCAATTAATCTGAACATTTCTAGCATTCCATTTCATCATTTTTAGCTCTTCTGTGCCATTACAGAAGGGGACAAGTGACAAGCAAATTGCTGTCGGCTATGACCTGATAAAAACTAGCCTGAGCTGCTATATTGACGCCCTTCTTTGATGTCACAGATGAGCTACGAACAGATGGAATGAAGCACCACCCCTGGGAAGCTCCCTGGTTAAGATGCTTTAGCTCAAGCCTTTCACTCCATTGCTTCTTTGTTGTCTGCGCTATGTCATGGGACTTTGTATCAAGTGATGCTGGGATGTACTGTA